>NW_027142372.1:9352500-10102500 GCF_026170545.1 Melanerpes formicivorus | reverse complement strand
CAGCAGCCAGTTTAGTCGGGGGAGCCAGAGCCTTGCCCAGCTTTTATTGCAACAGCAACGGCAGAAGTGACAAAATCTCAGTGAGAGCCAGCAGGAGGAGCACAGGAGCCTGATTCCCTCCATCCCTGGGGCTGCAGGGCCTGGGGACCCCTCAGGGAGCTGGGGATCCCCCCACAGAGCTGGGGTTCCACAAGGATTTGGGGGTCCCCTGGGGAAATGGGGGCTGCTTGGAGAGCTGGGGCTTCTACAGAGAGCTGAACATCCTTGGAGACACCTTGGGCAGCTGAGCATCCCCAGGCATTTGGGCATGCCCAGGAACTGAGGCTCCTCATGGAGCTGAGCACCCTCAGGATTTGGGGATGCCCAGGAGCTGGGGAGCCCTTGGGAGCTGGAGATCCCCCAGGGAGCTGAGTATCCCTGGAGATTTGGGGATCCCCAAGAGTTTGGGAACCCACAGGAGCTGGAAAGCTCCCTGAGAAGCTGAGAATCCCTGAGGATTTGGGTGTCCCCAGGAGCAGGGGAGCCCAGGGGTTTGAGGATCCCCAGGAGCCAGGCACCCCGATTTTTCCTGGTTGAGGGGCCAGGGTGCAGCTGGGAAGCAGCAGCACGAGCGGCACAGCAGCAGGGGGGTGTCCCCCCGGCCCCATTACTCAGCCTCTACAGGGATGGGGTTCACCTGCCCCCCCACCTCCGCTGGCTGCTTCTTGCGGGCATCGGCGGGGGGCCGGGGCGGGGGGTTGCTGGGTGGCTGCTTGATGGTCTCCACCTTGTGCAGTGGCTCCCGAGGCTTCTGCTCGATGGGTCTCCACTCTTCCCCACGCACTGCCGCCTGCAAAGCCGTGGGGGTGCTCACAGGGGGGCCCCATGGACCCCCAAAACCCACCACCCACCTCCGCCAAAGCCACTCCGCACTCACCAGCAGGTAGATGCCACTCGCGATGGCCAGGCAGACGGTGCCCAGGATGGTGGAGAGGAGGAAACCAGCAGGAACAGCCAGGCTGTGTGAGAAATTTGGGGGTCAGGGGGCAGCAAGGGGGAAAGAGACCCCAGTCCCAGTCCCAACCCCACTTACGCAGCGTGCAGGACGGCTCGGATGTAGTAATTCCTTGTGAGGGGCCCAAACACCTTCACCACTGCTGTCAAGTACTTCTGGCCACTGTAGAACAGCATTGTGGGGGTCAGAGGGGCTGCCCCCAGCCTCGAGAGGAAGTTCCAGTCCTGGTGGGCCCCCATTTCCACCCTGTCCCTGCATGGTACACCCCACAGAATCCACTTCTAGAATCACAGAATCAATATGGTTGGAGGAGACCTCAAAGATCATCAAGTCCAACCTGTCACCCAACACCTCATGACTACTAAACCATGGCACCAAGGGCCACATCCAATCCCCTCTTGAACACTTGTAGGATTCAGCCCTGCTACCACCCCACTGCTCCCAACCCTGGTGCCAGGTCTCTGTGCCTGGGCTGGGGAGGTGGGGGGCAGGGAGTTCCATGACCCCCAGTGCCAGGGGTGAGGGACACACACACATCACTTACCACCTCTCCATGGTGGAGCCCTTCTGCCTCTTGCTCCTGGGGTACTCAAGCAGGCAGACCAGGACGCCTGCCCCACTGCCGGGGGGGAGTCAAGGAAAAGGGTGCTGGGGACCATGACTAGTCCCCAGGCAAAATCCTCAGTCCCCAAGAAAAGGGATGTTGGGGGAAAGGAAAGAGTGATTTGGTCCCAGATTGAGAGGAAGATGAGGATGTCTCCCCCCACCCTTGAGCTCCTGCATCCCACCTGAACCAGGGCAAGGATTCTCCCTGCATCCTGAGCATGCCCTGTGCAAGGATACATGGCATAGGCTGCAAAGTACCAGCCCTTGAACTGCCCTGCCACAGCCACGATCCCGCCTGTCAGCATGACTGTGGGGACAGAGAGGGCAGAGTGGGGTCCCTGACTGGGGGTATGCCCCCCACCCCGTCAGGATATGAACCCCCAAACCGAAAACCAACCCCCCAACCATGATTCAACCACCCCAACCAGGAACCAACCCCCCAAACCCAGGATTATGGCTCCAGGGATGCTGGAGAGATGCTGTGTGTCTCCCTCCTGGATGCAGGGAAGGGAAATGGGGTTGGTCCCAGCTTGGCTGGGGGGATCTGCGGGAGGCTTTTGTCCTCCCAGCTACTTGTCAAATCCACCATGAGCTTTGCACTCCTCTGGCTGTTCCTGCACGGGCAGAAATGTAAGAAGGGGAAAGGGGGAGAAGAGGGGAGAGAGGGGGGATGAAAGAGGAGGAAGAGGTGGACAAGGGAGAAGAGCAGGACAAAGGTGAAGACAGGAGGAAGAAAAAGGAGAAAGAGGGAAAAGAAAGAGACAAAAAGGACTAGGAGAAGAGGGGGAAGGAGAGGGAATAAAGGGGATAGAGGGGGAAAAAGAGGGGATAGAGGGGGAAAAAGAGGGGATAGAGGGGGAAAAAGCGGGGATAGAGGGGGAAAAAGAGGGGAAAGAGGGAAAGAAGGAAGAGAGGGGAAAGGGAGGAAAAGAAAGAGAAAGAAAAGGGGAAAGGAGAAGGACAAGGAAGTCTAGGAGGGGCAGGAGGAGGAAGAGAAGAGGGGCAGAAGGAGGAAGATGAGACTCTCTCTGCGCATCCCTGGCGGGACCGGGACTTCCCCCTTGTCCCCGACACGTCCCGGTTGTGCTATCCCGGAACCCTCGGAACCCCCAGCACCCCCTGTAGCCACTACCAGCCCCCCCCCATCCCGTGTGCTCTCCGCACCCCCAGCACCCATCCCCAGGACCTATCCCAGGCACCTCCGGCCCCTCTCCACCCCCCGCACTCACTGAGCCCGGCCGCCAGAGCCTGCTCGTTAGCCCACATGGCCCACTCGATCTGCCCCATGGCTCGGTCCGGCTCGGTCCCGTTCGGCGCCGCTCAGTTCGTCTCGACCCGGAAGGCGGCCGCGGCTGTACGGAGCCAGCCAAGCGCGGACCCCACCCCCTGCTCAGACCACGCCCCTTCCCGGTAAACCACGCCCCCATTGTACAGGCCACGCCCCCCCGGGGGATGCGCTGCCCCGAGAGGGTCACGGCAGCGGCCACGGGGACACAGAGCGGGCAGGGCACGCGTGAGGGGACAGCATCAGTCCCGCAAGGGGCATGGAGGCACAGGAGCAGCCTCACCAGGGGCACCAGGGGAAATGTGAGGTGACAAAAGGGGGTGTGAAGGAACAAGATTCACCTAGTGCCGGGGGACGGGATCAGCCCCGCGAGGGACATGGAGAGACAGGGTGACAAGGAGGGTGCAAGGGGGACTGGATCAGTCCCACAAGGGACACAGAGAGACAGGAGACATGTCAGAGTGACAAAGGAGGCACAAGGCGACAAGATCATTCCAGCAGGGACATCACAGGGATGGGGGACAAGGATCAGTCCTGCAAGGGACATAGTGGAGGCAGCAGACAGACAAGCAACAGGGGCCATGTAAAGTGATAGGGCATGTGCTGGGGGACAGGATAGGCCATGCAAGGGACTTGGAGGGACAGGGGACATGTAAGGGGACAGAATCAATCCCAGCAGGGGCAACTGTGGGGACAGAGACCATGTGTGAGGCTAGGATCAGTTCCACAAGGGACCCAAAGGACCAGGGGCCATGTAGTGGGGACAGAACCAGTCTCAGCAGTGCCAGCTGGAGGAGATGGGACAGGAGCAGCCCCATAAAAGACTCTGAGGGGGGACAGGGACCACGTGAGGTGACAGGTGCCATACAAAGGGTACATTTCATCTGCAGAGCCCAAACACCTCAAAGCAGCACCAGAAACTGCCAGAAACTCTCTTATTTCCTTAAAAAAAGAGTAAAAACCAGCCCAGGGGTCACATCCTGCCCCAGGGCTAGGGACAGTTTTGCACCAGGTGGGCTCAGCAGCCCGTCCCCCGGGTGGCAGCAGCAGAGCTCCTCCTCAGCATGTCACAGCCATCCCTGATGTCATCACCGGTGCTCAGCGGGGCAGCCCGTCTGCTCCCAGGAGGTGCTGGCTGGGGTCGTCCACAAACTGGGGGCCAGGGCCGGGCTGTGGGGCAGGACGTGGGTTTAGGAACAGCAGGAGACAGATCCTGGCACCAGGGACCCCCACTGTCTGCAGGGACCCCCCACACTGGGGCTATGGAATTGCTCTGGGACCCACAGACCCCAACAAAGTCCACCTCATGGGTCACACCACTGTCTGGGGATGGAGTCCCACACACCCCCTGGGAACGAGGACAGGGATGGGATCTTGTGCACCTTTGGGGACAGGGATGGGGACCCACACAGAACCCTGGGGACAGGGACGGGGTCCCACAAGCCCCCCTGGGCATGGGGACAGGTCCAGCAGATGGGTCCCATGGCCCCAGAGCCCCCCCCAGCCCCATACCTTGGTGTGCAGGATGTACCGGACAGCCCCTGGCACCGGCTCGGTCACCACAGCTGCCAGCAGCTCCTCCGGCAGCGCTGCCGAGCCAACGGGCAGCCCCCGTACGAACCTGTGGGGGCATGGCTGGGACCTCAGTCCTGACCCCACCACCACCACCACACTGCTCCCCCAGGAAGAGGTGGGATTGGCCTTACTGGTCCCCGTTGGTGGCAGGGGGGAAGCTGCGTCTCACCACCTCCACGAACTCAGCCACAGTGTCAGCCAGCGTGAAGATGACAGCGTTGGGGCCGGCGTCAAAGGTGTAGGCTACCTGTGGTGGGGGACACACGCAGTGACAGACCACGGCATGGGGACATGGTGAGGGAGCACAGCACCAGGGCAAGCTGGGAGCCTTGTGATGGGGGACACAAGGACATGGTGAGGAACCACAGCGCCACAGCAAAGTGGGAGCTCCGTGGAGCCGTGCAAGTACCTTGGTGGATCCATGGTGGGCATTGAAGCGATGTACCAGGGCAATGATGTGCCGGGAGAGGTCATTGAGGTAGAAGATGGGGGGGAAGGTGTCGAGGCAGGTGGCATGGAACTGGTTGCTGTCCTTCATGGTGAGCTGCCCAAAGCCCTCAAAGTCCCGCTCACGGATGTGCCGCATCATCAGCTCCAGGCGTTCTGGAACCACCACCTCAGCCCGGTGCTGCCACGGCAGGTGGGTCATGGTCACCCCACTTTGAGGACAATCATGACCCTCTGGGCTTCCTCTGGGGAGCCACATGGGCACAGCCTTCATACCTTCCCTCCACACCCCCCAGCATGGAGAAATGCCCCCCTCTAAGGGACATGGGACCCCCAACCCTGCCCTGGGCAGTATGAAACTCATCATCCCCATACCTTCAGCAAGGGGCTGGTGTCCACACTGGTCTGCATCCCCACCGTGCTGGCCACCTGCTTCTTCTCTCCACTGACCTGGGGAGGAGGAACAGATGGAGGGTTATGGCTCCCAACTCTAAGCCCCCTGAGCACCAGGGTCTGCAACCACACAGGCTCAGGGTTCTCCCAGCACCCTCCCCTCAAATCCCACCCATCCCAGGGGTGGAGGGTCCGGCCACGCTCCTCACCACCAGCACGAGGACCCTGAGCTCCGGCCAGTGCGTTTCGGGGGCCACTTGCTGGGCCAGGCTGTCCTTGCCGTCGGGTCGCTGGCCCCGGCGCCACTCCACGAAGCCACCCAACATGCTGCGGCACGCGCTGCCCGAGCCACGCCGTGCCACCTCCGACAGCTCGCCCTCCACGCCGTACAGCCGCGCCAGCGCCGACACTGCGGGCACGCCGCGGGGTGAGGGACGGGGGACAGCGCTGTCACCCCCGTCCTCGTGGCCCCCCGGCGTCCCCAGCCACTCACCCAGGCAGGCGTAGCCGGCAGCGGAGGACGCCAAGCCGGCGGCGGTGGGGAAGTTGTTCTCGGTGGCAACGTGGACTTTGCAGGAGAGGTTGAGCGGGGACCCATCCTCGGAGCTGCCGCCTCGGCGCTTACGGGCCAGGCGCCGCACTGCGAGGGGACAGCAGCCAGGTGAGGGGTGCAGGGCAGGGGACACCCTACTCAGAGTGCCGTGGGATGGGCGACACGCTCACCTTCCTGCAGACAAGCCTGCAGCCGGGGCTGCCCCACGTCCACCTCCTCCCCATTGAGCCACAGCCGGTCCTTGGTGAAGTCGCGGCTAGTGGCAGCCGTGGTGGTGGTCTTCAGCTGCCAGGGAGATGGGCATGGGGGTCAACCCCAACCTGCATGGGCTGGGGGAGGCGGGGCACAACAAGGGCAGGGACCACCCTGCCCCCACACCAACCTGGTCCTGGTGCAGTGTCACACTCAGGGAGGAGTTGATGGGCAGGATCAGGTCATTGTCCCGCTTGCCCCCTGCAAGAAATGGCACAGCTTGGCATGGTGTTGCATGGCTGGCTTGGCATGGCACAGCAAAACTTGTCATCATTTGGCTTGGCACAGCACATCATAGCACTACTTGGCACAGCAAAGTATGAAAAGCACAGGATTTCAGTTTGGCATGAGCTGGCTTGGCACACTACAGCATGACATGGCACAACTGAGCATGGCATGGCATGGCAGGACATGATATTGCTTGGCATCATTTAATATCACTTGGCATGGCATGGCATGGCACAGCTTGGGACAGCACAGAGTGGCACAGAATAGCATGGCACAACAAAGCACAGCTTGGCATGGCATGGCACGGCATGGCATTGCTTGGCATGGCACAGTGGCATTTGACATGGCATGGCATGGGCATGCATAGCACAGCATGGCATGACACAATTTGGCATGGCACAGTATCACTTGGCATGGCACAGATCAGGCCAGTATAGTATGCCACAGCCTGGCATGGCACCACTGGACATGGCAGAGCATAGCACAAAGCAGCATGGCACAGCTTGGCAGGGCACGGCATGGCACAACATAGCATAGCACAACCTGGCACAGAATGGCACAGCTTGGCACTGCCCGTCTCAGTCTCTTTGCTCACCCCCACCCCCACTCAGGTCCCAGCACACCGAGGGGGGTCCGGCACTCACAGTACTTGATTACGGCGATGTTGACCGGGGCCGTACAGGTGACGATAGAAAGCGGCCGTTGCTCTGCCATCGCGCTGCCTCCGCTCCCGCAGCGCTCCCGGCTTCAGGCCTAAGGCCGGGCCGGCATCGAGCCCCGCCTCCGCGCCACACACGTGGCCGTCACCTGTGGCGCCTCTCCACGCTGCTATTGGTCGGTGCGCAGCGCTCGGGGCTCACTGGCCAATAGCAGCGATCAGACCACGGAGAGGCCCCGCCCCTGGGGGCGCTGGGCCGGGCGTGCGGGGGCGCCATTTTCGAGTCGGGAAGGAGCTGCGCACGCACCTGCGAGAGCTCGCAGAGCCGTGCCCCCGCCGTGCCCCCGGGGCCCCCGCCGTGCCCCCGCCGCCTTCACCGCCCCCAGGCCTCCCAGCACGCCCGCTTCTTAAATATCCCAGTAGCCCACCAGTGCTCCCCGACATGCCCTTCGCCCTGCTCCCCCTGCCCGCAGTATCCCCAAGGCACCAGTTCTACCAGTTAGCCCAGCACTGCTCCAAAGACCCCAGCATACCTCTGGTGCTCCCCACAACTCCTGTCCCCACCACCTCCCAGTGCTCCCAATAACCCCCTCAGTGCTCCAGTGCCACCCCAGGACTCCCCGTGTCTGCATGGGGACACATGCTTCCCCTCCACCACGGTGCCCTCCTGGCCCCAGAGGCCTGGCAGGGGCTGTTCAGGGAACAGACAAGGTGGTTCCTGAACATGATCAGTCCTGGCCACTGAGTCCCCAAGACTGCCCCTGGGACAGGAGTCACACTCTGGCCAGGACAAAGGTAAACACCCATACTCCTCTGAGAGGACACCAGTGGCTGGTGGGCCCAGGTTGGAGGGATCACATGTGCAGAGCCACTCTATGACCCTCAGGAATTCCACAGGGGCTCAGAGCCAGGACACCCCTTGGGAACACCTGCAGGACAGCAATGTTTTGAGGACAGGACATGGTGCCAAGTATCCCCACTCTGAGTGCCAGGACCTGGATGCCAAGGTGGGGGGTCATGGCTACCACCAGCAGCACACAAGCTCCCAGTAGATTTAGACACTTGGCACGGGGAGAGCAGGCTGGGAAGTGCTTGGGCTGGGGGAGATAAGGGCTGGGTGAGGGCAGAGAGGAAGACCATAGGTGATGAAATGACAATGACAAATCCCACAGTGGTACCATCAGAGGAGGAGGCAACAAAGTGGGGATGGAAGTGTGAAGACAGGCCCTGTGTTTGGGCAAGCAGCAGCACAGAGGAGCCAGGTGGGGTGGGGAGGTGGGGGGCACCCACTCCCAGGCACCTCCTGCACCCTCCTGCAGGGAGCTCAGAGGGAGGCCACTCGTGGATGAAACTGCCTTTATTGAGAAAAATGCTTTGCTACAAAGAAGGTTGTCAGGTTTCTTCTTCTTTTTCTTCTTCAAAAAACAGTAGGTCTGGTTAAAAGTTCTAGTTCTGCAAAAAAAGTGGTGGGTAACACTGACACGAGCAGGGCCAGGGGCACAGGGGGAGCTCCTGGCATGGCACAGCCCAGCTGGCAGCGGGCACAACCGAGCCCCTGCCGAGAGGGGACAGGCAGGAGCTGCCTGTGCAGCCTGGACCTTAAAGTGCTTTACAAAAGCAGCTGTTGTTGCCCCTGCTCTGGCGCTGGGGGGCAAAAGGAGGAGGAGGAAGAGGAAGGAGACAGCTCTGGTGGGGGCTGCTCCAGGAACGGAGGATCCCAGTTGAGGATGGGATGGGAAAACCCTTTTGGGGCTCTTCTGGGAGACACCAGTGCTCTCGGTGGCACCAGGGACATCCTCTGGTCTGGCAGGTGCCAAGCTGGTCAGAGAAGATCTCATCCCTCCTCGCTAGCCTGGCTCAACGGAGGGGAGCAGAGCAGCTCCAGCCTTTCCCTGCCCTCTGCCAGGGGAGCAAATGGTCTCTGCCCACTTGTAGGGCTGCCAGCGGCATAGGGAAGCTTCACAGCCCCCCAAGCACACCCAGTACTGCTGAAATCCAAAGTGAAAAACAAGAGGGTATTGCTAGAGCAGAGCTGGAGCAGGTCTTGGAGAAGCCAGGAAGGGCACTTCCCTTGCAGAGACATGCAGAGGGATTGCTCACCCACGCCTGTGGCTCCTTCACCCAGAGCTCTGGGCTGCTCCCATCACCGGTGTGACCTCGAGGGGTGGGAGGCTCCCAGCACAAAGCTCCTCACCCCCAGCAACAGCCCTTCAGGTGGGTCATGACTTCATGACAGATCTGCCACCCTCACCCAGCCCTGCAGACTGCACCGGCAGCAGGAAGGACACGTCACCAGGATGCTGGGGAGCACCTCCTGCAGCCACACCTGCCCAGCTCTGCCCTATTCCCAGGCAGGGGGAGACACCATCCCCTGTTTCAGAGGGACAGGACACTCAGTGCTGGGGTCTTGAGTGGGCAGACATCCCTCCTGCAGACCCATCACCCAGACCAAGTGCCAGCAGCCACAACTAACCTGCCTGCTCCGGGTTACTGGAGAAAACCATCTGGGAAAGCACCATTCTGGATTACACCCTGCCCATGGCCACAGCCAGCACTGCCACGGAGCTCTGCCTGCAAGATCAAGCCACCATGAGCCCAACCACATGTGAGTGGGCAGGAGAATGTGCCTCACAGAGGGTCAGTGGGCAGAAGGCACCCCAAAGAGGGGTAGTGGGCAGGAAATATGCCTCAGAGAGGATCAGTGGGCAGAAGGAACCCCAAAGAGGGGCAGAGGGCAGGAGAATGTGCCTCAGAGAGGGAGAGTGGGCAGAAGACACCCCAGAGAGGGTCAGTGGGCAGGAGACACCCCAAAGAGGGTCAGTGGGCAGGAGAATGTGCCTCAGAGAGGGTCAGTGGGCAGGAGACACCCCAAAGAGGGTCAGTGGGCAGAAGTCACCCCAAAGAGGGGCAGAGGGCAGGAGAATGTGCCTCAGAGAGGGTCAGTGGGCAGAAGTCACCCCAAAGAGGGTCAGAGGGCAGGAGAATGTGCCTCAGAGAGGGTCAGTGGGCAGAAGGCACCCCAAAGAGGGGCAGAGGGCAGGAGAATGTGCCCCAGCAAGGGATAGTGACCCCGAGAATGTACCTCGGAGAGGGTTAAGTAGGTAGAATGCACCCCAAACAAAGGTTAGTGGCCACAAGACAAATGCTGCTGCTGCTCCTCAAAAAGGCAGCTCAGCACCTGCTCCTCCAGCCCACGAGGTGCTGCCCTGCCCCAGCTGCTCCTCCATCACCACCTGCCCACGAAGAAACACAGCAACAAAAGGAGAGGAGAGCCCAGGCAGAACCCGAGAGGATGCCCAGCTGCTTCCCATGGTCCCACCTGCCAGCCCAGGGCCGGGGCCCTGCCTCCCAGCAGGCCTGAGAGCCGCAGCCAGGTTGGTTTGCTTGGGGTTTGCTGTAAAAAATAGACTTTGCTCAACAGTGTTCCATAAAAACGCTGCCCCCCCCCGCGGCGGGCACCGCAGCGCCAAGGGCCAGGGCTCCTTGTCCTTGCTCTACAAAAGGTGGGCAAAGGCCATCCCACGGGGTACTGCATGTAGAAAATGAACAGCAGGAGCTGGCTATCACAAGAGCTGGTACAAAAGGAGGAGGCTGAGTTTCGCCGGACGCCGGCCCCACAGCGCGCTCCGGCCCCGCTGCGCCCCAGGGCCGATCGGTGTGCCCCCCGGGGATGCAGCCCAGCCCGGGCAGCAGCAGGCCAAGAGGCAGCTCCTGCCTGCTTGATGTCTCTGCAAGTAGCTTTGTAGTCTTAAAAACACCCCACAAAGCCAAGCCACCGAGATGCTCCCTGCTGTTCTCTTCCCTGTCCAAGGAGGAACAACGTGGATGATTTCAGGTCGGATCAGGGCATCCTGGCGTGAAACCCCTCAGAGGCTTAGGTACCTACTCAGCTGCAACAGAGAGTGTGAAGACAAATGGTGCCAAAAAGCAGCTCCTAATAAACAGATCTGGGTACAGGTAGACAACCCAAACATGGAGAGGAAACCTTAACTGAGGAGTGGTCCTCCCTTCAGTGCCCATTCCTCGCTCCTCCCGGCAGCAGGTGGGTGGCTCTGCTCTCACCAGTCCAGCACGCCGCTGAGGAGACTCCACCTTCTTCAACAAGGTGGAATTTGGCCCAAGAGGAAAGGGAGGAGAGGCAGCAGCGGGTCTCAGGGGGGGTGATGAGGTCTGTGCCTCCCTGGCAGGAAGGCTGAGTGTGCAAAAGGAACCAGGGCGGTGAGAGGGGTCCAAAGCGACGCTCCGTGGTCAGCCTCAGTTCTCGGAGAGAGACAGTGCCAGGGCAGCCTGCAACGCTGCCTCCTCATCGATGTTGTAGTCCTGCAGGGAGAGAGGGCTGCTCAGCAGAGCTTAACCCACAGCACAGGGCCAGGACACCCACTTCCACAGCAGGCACAAAGCCAGCCCTGCTTTTCATGGTCTCACTGAGGCTGTGAGCCTCCATCTCCTCTGGCACACACAGGAACGTTGTGCTTTTGTTGGGTGTCCTTTGTGCCCACAGTCCCTCTCCTGCCTGCAATCTGCCAACAGCAGCCTTGCTCTTAGACATGGCAGTGGGCAGGGATCATAGAGTCATGGAATGGTTTGAGTTGAAAGGGACCTTCAGCAGTCATCTAGGCAAGCTCCCACGCCATCAGCAGGGACGTCTGGAACTACCTCACAGCCCCAGACAACCTGACCTGGAAGGGGGCCAGGGATGGAGCATCTCCCACAGCTCTGGGTCCCACAGCCAGGGTCTCACCACCCTCAACATAAAAAATCCTTCCTTCTATCCAGCCTTCATCTCCCTCTTTTAGTTCAAAGCCATCACCCCTTGGCTTGTCACAACAGATCCTGCTCAAGAGTCTGTCCCCAGATTCCCTTTATGTACTGAAAGGCCACCAGAAGGTCTCCCTGGAGCCTTCTCTTCTCCAGGCTGAACAACCCCAACTCTCTCAGCCTGACTTCACAGCAGCAGACTTCCAGCCCTCCCACCATTGCTGTAGCCTGTCCTAGCCATGCTCCAACAGGTCCATGTCTCTCCTGCACTGAGGACTCCAGAGCTGGATGCAGTATCAGGGAAGATGTCAGGGAAAGGGACTCCCCAGCTACTTACAGAGCTAAAAGAGGGGGATCCAGACTAGATATAAAAGAGACTTTTTCCCCTGAGGGTGGTGGAGACACTGTCCCAGGTTGCCCAGGGAGGTAGTTTGGGGCTCTGAGCAATCTGCTCTAAGCTGCTGACTGCAAGGGGGTTGGTCTCCACAACCTTTAAAGGTCACTTCCCACCCAAACCATGATTTCATCTAACAGCACTGCACTAAAAGCAGGATGCTAAGTAAAAAAACTTCCCTGGCTCCCTGCAGCCAAGGCTGGGTGATCACACCCTCACCCCACACAGGAGGGGTCAGCAAACCCCTGGGAAGTGGGCCATGAATAACCCCAGACATGCAGCAGCAGCAGCCACATCCCCCCTCGAAGCCCCAGGGCTGGGCTGCTGCCCTCCCACTGCTTGTGACAGCTCAAAGAGCTTTTGTGTTACAGATCCTCAGGGGAAGAGCTGAATAGAGCACGAGGAGGAAATAACTCATCTTCAAGGAGAGTGGGAACATCTTCCTCTCCTCCTTCAAAGACCTATTCCTCATGTCTGATGGCAATCAGCTCAAGAACCACCCCCCGGAGGTTTCTCAAGTGGGTGTGCCACGTGCCTCCCACAAAACCCACAGGGGGATCCATCCTCCCCACTCCCATGGGGCTGTGCAGTGGGAAGCACACTGGTCCTGGCATGGGATGTGGGGAAGATGACCTTGGTTTGGCTTAGGGCTGCACTCAAGGTACTCACCACAAAGGTGTCATAGGAGAACTTGTGCCTGTGGAGGAGGTGCTGGAGGAAGTTGGCACTTTTGTAGCTGGGGTCCCCCCAGGGCATGGCTGAGCAGACAGGGCACACCTGCAGCAGGTAGGGATGAAGGACATGCAGCTATGATTTGTGGCCACAAACCCTGCAGTGAAGCATGTGTAAGCATCTGTCCCCTTTCTGACAGTGATCTGCAGGGAATGTGCTAAACAAGGGGCCCCTCAGCCCCCCTTGAGCAGATCTCTCACTGCACAAAGCCTCTCCAATGTGGCTAAAAGCTGCACATGAGCACCTCTGTGCTGGTGCCAGAGCTGCAAGTTCTCCACCTCAGTCACCCCATGAGGCATGGGGAGAGGAAATCCTGCACCTCCCAGGTCACAGGCACCAAAGCAACCAGAGGCAGCTCACAGGATGTTAGGGGTTGGAAGGGACCTCTGGGGAGTCCAACACCCTGCAGAGCAGGGCCACAGAATCTAGCACAGGTCACACAGGAACACAATCAGACAGGTCTTGAAAGTCTCCAGGGAAGGAATCTCCACAACTTCTTTGGGGAGCCTGCTCCAGTGAGCCTTACAGTAAAGAAGTTCTTCCTCACGTTGAGGTGGAACCTCCTGTGCTGGAGTTTACAGCTGCTGCCCCTTGTCCTATCACTGGGCACAACTGAGCAGAGCCTGTCCCCTCCCTCTGGAACCCCAGCCTTCAGATATTGATAGGACTGAGAGGGGATCTGATGAATGTCTCTCTCCAGACTAAAAGGCCCTACCCAGGGCTCTCAGCCTTTCCTCATAGGCACCCGTCAGAGGGACCTGAAACCAGCTGGAAGCGCAGCAGCTGGGCCTCAGGTGGAGCACCATCTGGGGGGTATTTGGATTTCCAGGAGGCACCCTGGGAGCAGCAGCCCCCACCCCGTGTCACTCACCACTTTGTTGGGGTCGTTGCGGTGGTTCTCCATGCAGTGCTTCACCAGCTCCTGCTGGTCCAGGTTGCGGGCCCCGCAGTACGGGCAGACGAACGTCGAGCGGTTGGGAATGTTGCTAAAGGTGGTGAGGAGGAGCTCAGACCCCTTGGCAAAGGGCTGGATTGACTCCTTCCAAGGAACCCAGCCCCCCCCTGCCCGGCTCTGTGACGCCCACCCACAGCAGGAAGCAGGTCAAGCCCGTTCCCACCCCAGCCCTGGGAGGAGCCCCGCCGGTCTGTACTGTCCCTCCCACACCCTGCTCTGAAACCTGGGGCGGCTGCCTGGGGAGAGAGGGAGCTGAGGCTTCTGGCTGAAGATCAGCCAGCATGTGTCCAGGTGGCCAAGAAGACCACCAGCATCCTAGCTTGGATCAGCCACAGTGTGGCCAGCAGGACCAGGGCAATCATCAGGCCCCTGTACTGGGCACGGGTGAGGCCACACCTCAAATACCAGGGTCAGTTTTGGGCCCCTCACTCCAAGGACAATGAGGTGCTGGAGCAGGTCCAGAGAAGGGCAAGGAAGCTGGTGAAGGGTCTAGAGCACAAACCTTGTGAGGGGCAGCTGAAGGAACTCAGTTTGCTCAGTCTGGAGAAAAGGAGGCTGAAGGGAGACCTTCTGGCTCTCCACAGCCCCCTGAGATTTGAGCCAGGTGGGGGGTGGTCTCCTCTCCCAAGGAACAAGGGATAGGATCAGAGGAAATGGCCTCAAGTTGCACTAAGGGAGGTTTAGGTTGGACATGAGGAACAATTGAGGGCTGTCAAGCCCAGGCCCAGGCTGCCCATGGCAGTGGTGGAATCCCCATCCCTGGAGAGGTTTCAAAGCTCTGGAGGTGTGGTGCTGAGGGACATGGTTTAGTGGTGGCCTGGCAGTGCTGGGTTAATGCTTGGCCCTGATGACTATCTTAAACATCTCTTCCAACCAAAACATGTCTGTGGCTCTAAAGCACACCCTCAGATTTTTGGGCTGTGTAAAAAACACAGGGCAGGGGTTGGGGGGAGCAAGCATCAGTGCAGACTGCAAGGAGGGACACATTCCCCTAGCCAGCACACGGCAGTACCTGGGGATAGGCTGGGAGGTGGGCACAACCGGCACAAACTTGGGGCAGTTGGCCATCTGCTCCTGCACCTTTGCACAGGATGAGACATGAGAGCGCATTTTTGCCAGGGTCACCTGGAAAAGGAGAGAAGAAAGCTTCCTGGATGCTGCAACACCCTCCAGGTGCAGCCCTGGAGCCTCCAGCACAGCTCAGGAGAGCAGTTCTGGTCAGCTGAGCAAACGCTGGCGCGTGCAGGAGGAGCCATGCCGGCGTGGAAACGCTGCAGCAGCCCATCCTTCCTCACAGGACAGGGGCTGCTTGCTGGATGTGCCCCCAGAGGTCACACACAAGGCACTAAAGCTGTGCCACCATGGCACTAGCTCCATTTGCCTTTGCAAAAGAGGAACTGCTGACCGGAGAAAACCCCAAGCTGCTCTGACGCTGCAGGAGATGGCTCCTGGGCTGCAGCCAGGGAGTTACAAGAAGATCCCCCAAAGTTAAGGAAGCCAGAAGGTGCATTGGCAGAGGTGCTCCACGAATCCCAGCATCATGGCCACTCCCTGAATCATCCCAGACCTGACTGCCCTGGGCTGGGCCAGGTGCTGCACAGCCATGGGGGTCGCAGCTCCTCGGGACAGCTTATCGACATCTAACCCATGGCTGAGCCACCCGGGGTCAGACAGCCTGGAGAAAGGGAGGCTGAGGGAGACCACCTGGCTCTCTACAACTCCCTGAAAGAAGGCTGGAGCCAGGTGGGGGTTGGTTTCTTTCCCCAACAAAAAAGTGACCAGACAAGATGAAGCAGCCTCAGGTTGCACCAGGGGAGGTTTAGGGTGGACAGGAGGAGCAATTTCTTCCCCTTGAGGGTTGTCGAGGCCTGGACCAGACTGCCCAGGGCAGTGGTGTCCCCATCCCCGGAGGGGTTTCAAAGCTGCGGAGATGTGGTGCTGAGGGACATGGTTTAGCGGCGACCTGGCAGTGCTGGGTTAATGGCTGGAGCCTCCATGACCTTAAAAATGCCTTCCCACAACAAAAACACAGAAGAAAATTCCCTGATTCCTTCTCCTCCTGAGGAGCAGCAGCAGAGCTGGCTGCCAGCCCCTCCCGCGGTGCAGGAGAACCTCAACCTGCTTTTGAAGGTCCCAGTGTCTAATAATAGCTCCAGTCTGCTGACAAAGGCAGCTGGGAGAGCACCTTCATCTGCTGACAGCCCTGCTGGCCTGGCTGGCAGCAGCAGCCGTGGCACACGGAGGGGACACACACCGCAGCACCTCACCGCCAGGGGACCCAACACACCCAACCGCAGCCAGCCACAGGCCCTCCCCGGGCGCCGCGGGACGGGGACACGCAGCCCTCCGCGCCAGCTCTACCTTCTTGCTGCAGCCTCTGCAGGGAGCTTTGTAGGAGGAGAGCTGCTTCTCCACGCTGGAAGCCTTCTCCACCTTCTTGGGGTCGAAGGGCATGCGGCAGAGCGGGCAGAGCGGGGACGGCACCTGGAGGCAGGGCTGCAGGCACTCCCCGCAAAACCTGCGGGCACAGACAGCAGCGTCCGTGGCCCGGCCCGGCAGGAGAAGCGGGACCCCAGAACCCCACTCCTGCGGACATCTGCGCACCCCAGGCTGCGGGGCAGCCAGGAAATGCAGCGACTGGCAGCCCTGCTGGGAGAACTGGGAGCTTGGGAGAGGGTGCAGGGGGGCCAGGCCCAAAGGCAGTTGTCACAGCAACCCCATCCCCTCGGCCCGCCAGCAGCGGGGCACACAATGCTGCTCAGCCACCAGCACAGGCACCAAGTCGTGATGTCCCTTCTCCCATCCCCCGAGCATCACCACCCCCAGCCCCAAACAAGCCTGGGGGGAGGGGGAAGAAAGGAAACCGCCCTGAGGCAGCAAGCAAAGCCACAGCCTCCACAGGAGACCAAGAGGCTCCAAAAACAGGCCAGAGAGGGGTGACAAGGTGTCACTGCTGGGGTGGCAAGGGGTCACTGCTGGGGTGGCAAAGGGTCACTGCTGGGGTGGCAAGCAGACTCCAGCTTCCCACAGCAGCACCCTGAGGGGCCATGGGAGCAGGGCACAGCACCCCTGGGGGTCAGGGCAGGGTCCTCACCCCCGTGGGCGGTGCCAGGGTGCTGGGGGCAGAGTCTGGGGGAGCTCCTGGAGGCAGGAACCAGGTCTGAGTGCAGAGGGAGGTCGGCAGGGGAAGGACCCTGAGGGCACCCACACGGGTGTGGGCTACAAAGGGCAGCACCCAGCTCCCAAACAGGGGAATGGGTACAGGATCAGGGCATCGTGCCCAAGGCTAGTGAGGCTTCTGGGGATGGGATGAGGGTCCCAGAGCTAAGCAGCAGGGAGGGAGAAAGGGAGGTCAAGCATCACCCAGGAGATGGGCTGAGGACCCCAGCACTTGTCTGGGAGTCCTGGTATCGAGCTGGGGGTACCGGCGGGGGCCTGTGGGGCTGAAAGGAGGGTAAAGAATGGGGGTGCCCAAACCAGGCTGGAAGAGGGGCCCAGGTATCAGCTACCAGGTGGGATGAGGGTCCCTGCACCGAGCTGGGAATCCCGGTACCGGAGTGGGGAGTGGGGTGCGAGTCCTCATACAAGGCTGGGATGGAAGTCCCGGCACTAGCCTGAGGGGTAGGCTGGGGATCACCCTACCAGGCTGGGATTGAGGGTCTGGGTGCTGGGCTGGGGGTCTCGGTAATGAACCGAGAGGTCCCAGTGTGGGGATGGGAGACCGGTACCAGCTGGGGTCCCAGGACAGAAAGCCCGGAGGGCTCCCCCTGCAAGAGCCGGGATGCCCGTTGAGCGCGGCCGTGCCGGCCCCGGGGGGTGGCTGTGCCAGGCCTGGGGGGTCCCCACTGCCACCCCCGCCACCCCCGGGGCCCCGTCTCACGTGTGCCCGCAGCCCGCGATGCCCACGGCGCGGTGGAAGACCTCCAGGCAAATGGGGCAGCTGAACTGGGCCTCCAGCGCCTCGGCGGCGGGGCCGGCGGGGGGCAGCGGCGATCGGGGGGATCCACCCGGGGCCTGGGGCCGCTGCGCCGCCGCCACCAGCAGGCTCCGGAACATGGCGGCGGCGGCGGCGGCAGGAGAGGAGGCGGCGCGCTGACGTCACCACGCGACGCCTGCGTCATCGCTGTGTGCCGGCAGCGGGGCCGAGGAGGGAGGGGGACGGAACCGAAGGCGGAGGAGCGGGACCGAGCGGAGCTGCCATGTGCGAGGCGGCGGGGCCCGATGGAGAGTGCGGTGCCCACATGGCACCGCCACGGCGCCGACGAGCCCCAGCAGACAGGTGGGGACCCGAAACCGGGATCCGGGATCGACCCTCGGGGCCGCCTGCGAAGCCAGTCCGGTGCTGTCGCCGGTAGTCTTCCGGTGCCACCCCCACTATCACCCCTGGTATCAACCCCAGTACCACCCCCAGTACCCTGTTACTACCCTCTGGTACCCCCTCGGTGCTGTCTCCGGTACCCCGCCGATCCCCCCCTGGTACCGCATTGGTACTGTCTTCGGTAATCGCTGGCCCCGGTTCTTCCCCGCGTCGCTGCCTCCGGTACTCCCCCGGTGCTGCCCTCTGATACTTCCCGGTACTCTCCCCAGTATTCCCTCCGTGCTGCCTCTGATATCTCCCCAGTCCCCTCGTGTTGCTACCCTCGGTAATCCCTCTTCCCTGTATTGAGCCGGTAGCCTCCCGGTTCCGTTCCCGGTACCCCTCAGGAGCTGTCTGTGGTGCTGCTCCCCGTCCTGCACCCCAGTGCCGCTCCGGTACCCCCCTGTTATGTCCCGATGCTGTCTCCAGTACCCCCCGGTACTGGCCCAAATACCCCAGTGCTGCCCAATGGGCCAAGATCACTAACCCTCTGCCTGGTACCACCCCCAGGGTGCATTGGGGACTGGTGCCCCCGATGCTGCCCGGTGACCACCTATGTCCCCACAGCCACCCACGGCCCTGCATGAAGTGTGGGCAGGGCTCTGCCTCCCTCATCATCCGTGTTGGGGACGCCTTCTGCCGGTAAGAGAGTGAGATGGGGTGGGATGGGGTTTGATGTACGGAGATATTGGGCTTGGGGACAGTTGGCGTCTGGGTTATCAAGGTTTGGTGACATTGGGAGCTGCAGACGTTGGGTCTCTGGGACATCAAGGCTTTGAGGATAGCAGGGCACCAGAACCGTGCAGCCTGGGGCCATTTGGTCTCAGGAACATCAAGGCTTGGGGACACTGGGGCTTGGGGCCATGAGGGCTGGGGGCCATGGGCCGTGCCGTGGCTCAGGGCCCTGTCCCCACAGCGACTGCTTCCGTGAGTACTTTGTGCACAAGTTCCGTGCCATGCTGGGCAAGAACCGAGTCATCTTCCCAGGAGAGAAGGTACCAGGGGGACACACACACGGCGGGGAGCTGGCTGGTGGCACCGTGGCTGATGACCATCCCTCATGTCCCCATAGGTGTTGCTGGCACTGTCGGGGGGGGCAGCCTCCAGCGCCATGCTCCGCCAGGTCCAAGAGGTGAGGAGGGTGATGGGTGAGGGTGGGGAGTGGGGCAGGGCTTGCCCACCACCCTCACCCTGTGCCTCTGCCAGGGGCTCAGCCGAGAGACAGCCAAGAGGCTCCGCTTCATCCCTGGCCTCATCTACGTTGATGGTAAGGATGGGCCCCGCTGCCCCCTTGCTGTCCAGTCCCTGCCCTGCTGCCCATTGCCTTCCCCGCTGCCAGCCCACAGTTCCTCTGTGCCACGCTAGAGCTGGGGGCTGCCCCCAAGCCTATCAAGGCTGGGGTACCCCCCTCACCTTGGGGACGTGGTGGGTGTCCCCTCCTCACCGTGCTGGCAGTGGCCCCAGACATGCCCACCTGCCTTTGCAGAGGGAGCAGTGCGCAGGCAGAGCCTGGCACAGCGGGAGAGTAACCTGGCCCAGATGGAGACCCTGCTGCAGGCCACCGGCTTCCCCTACCACCTAGTGCACCTGGAGGAGGTATGTGGACAATGAGGGGGACACACCAGGGCAAAGGGGATGTGTCTGCCACCTCCCAGCCCCACCCTGGTGTCCTCCTGTGCCCCGCAGGCCCTGGAGCTGCCTGCATCCATCCTGCGGCCGGGGACGAGGGGGGTCCCAAGAGCCTGGGCCGTCCTACAAGGAAGCTGTGGAGGGCTTCATCCAGGAGCAGCGGCAGGATGGGGACAGGGATGGTGGCACTTCACTGCCTGGCCTTGGCACCGAGGATGTGCCCCCTGCCAGCCCCCGCTTGCCCACTGCCACCCAAACCCAGAAGCTGCTGCAGCTCTTTGAAGCTGTGGAGACGACGACAGCAAGAGAGGAGCTGCTGCAGATGCTGCGGTGCGGGACCGATCCTGCCCCCCTCCAGCACTGGGCACAACACAGTGGCCCTGAGCTGTCACCTTGTCCCACAGGACCCACCTCATCCTGCAGACAGCCCGGACCAGGGGCTACGCCAAGGTGATGACAGGCGAGAGCTGCACCCGCGTGGCCATCAAGGTCCTCACCAACATGTCGCTGGGTCGCGGCGCCTTCGTCGCCGTCGACACGGTGAGCAGCCTTCCAGCACCTGCTCCCCAGGCTGGGGACAGCCATTTTCGACCAGAAGGGGTGGTCTGTAGGTTGGTAGTGGCACTGCCCCGTGACAGCCAGGCTCTCGCAGGGCTTTGTGGACGACCGCCACGGCGACGTGATGGTGGTGCGGCCCATGCGGGACTACACCTCCAAGGAGATCGCCTTCTACAACCACTTCTTTGGCGTCCCCACCGTGACTGTGCCACCCCTCTTCACCAAGGTAGGGCCACCCCTTGTACCCCATGGAGAAGATCCCAAGCTCCATGACCTCACAGCAGCCTGCCCCACCCTTTCCCTCTTGGCCTGCTCCCCCAGCGCCGGGAGAAGCCCAGCATCCGCTACCTGATCGAACGCTTCCTCCTGGGGCTTCAGGAGGACTTCCCCTCCACCATCAGCACTGTCTACCGGTACAGCACCTTGGGCTGAAGTGGGGAGGTGGGTTTGGGGGTGAATGGGGTGCATGCACTCAATCCCCACCCCACAATGCTGGGTGCAGGACAGGTGAGAAGCTGAGCCCAGACCCAGCCAAGGCGAGCTGCGAGGAGGAGCGCTGCCTGCTCTGCCTCTGCACCCTGGACATCGCTTGGGGTGAGTGATGGGGGCAGTGGTGGGCTCAGGGGAATTAGGAGTGGGGTCCAGCTGTGCACCCCCAAACCTCACCCTTGGCCTCTGGCTCTTGCAGAGGAGGACTTGGCCCTGGAGCCCACACTGATCCTGGAGGAGCCAGAGAAGAACGGATGCTGCCAGGATGTCCCAGCAGCATGGTAAGCATGTGCACAAGGAGGGTGCTGCACTGGCACCAAGGGTGCCATGCTGGCACAGGCTAACACCTTGGCACTACTGATGGTCCCTGTCCCCACAGTGCTGAGAGCAAAGCTGCCTTCATCCCACTGCTGTGCTACGGCTGCCGTCTCACCTTCAAGGAACTGGTAAGGCTTTTGGGGTGCAGTGGGGTGGAACTCCTTGGGGATGGGGGTCCTCAGCCCCACCACCCCTTTCTTGCAGGGTCCCCTCGCCACGCTGCCACCCTATGTGCTCGCTGAGGGACAGCGCAGGATCCACAGGTAGGGGGAACAGGGGTCCCCTCCCAGCTGGGTCAGCCCCCGATGCTGCATCCATTCATCCATGCATGCATGCTGTGTCCATCCCTTACAGAGCAGAGATGATGCAGCAGAGACAGGAGGCTCTGGAGGATGAGGAGCCTAGCCAGAGCTGAAGGGGCTGGGGCAGGGGGGGCACCGAGGTTCCCCCCTATCCCTCTGGAGCACCAGTGGAGCTGCGTGGTTCCCCCCATGTTGGATGGCTGGGGATCAGAGCCCCTGGGGCACCCAGGCAGCTGCTTTTACACCCCATTTGGTTACTAGAGGGCAGGAAGACACACCCCCCACCACCTCAAGTCTCCATTTGGTGGGGTGCTGGAACTCCCCCTGGGGCAGCAGATTCCACCCTGGCCCTCCTTGCCCCCCAACCTCATCCATGCATCAGCCGGGGAGGCCTCAACTTGGTTTTATTGGATTCTGTATAAATAAACCATTTGACTTAATAAAAACCCAAACAAAACCAAAGTCCCAAGTGTCTAGAGTCCAGCTGGGGCTACCAGCCCCCACCCCCCCAGCTTGGCTTGGGCTGGGAGGCCATGACCCAGGGCCCCCCATCCTGGGGCTGGGGGGCTATTGCTTTTGAGTTCACCCTGGTTCTGGAGCAGGGCTGGGAAGAGTGGGGAGGGTTGCGTGGGCCAGATCCTCACCCTCCCACACCCCAGCCCAACAGTCAAGGGTGCCCAGCGTGGTGGTGGGGGGCGCACTCCTGTCCCCCACCCAGGAAGGCACAACGTGGTCTCCTCAGGTCTGGATGGCTTCAGAACAGAGTAAGAAAAACCATCCTCCTGAAAACTGAGCGCTGAGCACCCTGCGTCCCACTGCCTCCCCCGGCAGGATACGGCCCCAGCCTCGGCAGGGGCTGGTTAAGGCATTGGTGGTGATGTCCTTGGGAATGGGCCTGGGGGGTCCAGAGCCCCTTCCCCTTACTCCTTCTCCCGTGTCCACTTGATCATGGTCTCGGGGGAGCGGTAGAGGAAGATGAGCTTGGCGTAGAGCTCTTCCTCCAGCTCCAGCTCGCCCGTCTCCCGCACCAGGAAGATGTCCTGGCACAGCTTCAGGATGCGGTCCACGCAGGGCAGCTCCTCAAACATGATGGAGTGGGAGATCTCGCTGAAGAAGCCCCGCACGAACTTCCCGATCACCAGCACGATGGAGACGTACAGCCCCATGATCCTGCGGGAGAGCGGGGCAGCACGGATCACATCCCCCTGCACAGCTCCTACGGGCTGTGCCCAGGTGGTCCACTGCCATCCCCACAGCCATCACCAACAAGGATGATCAGAGGGCTGGAGCACCTCTCCTATGAGGACAGACTGAAGGAGTTGGGGCTGTTCAGTCTGCAGAAGAGAAGGCTCCGAGGTGACCTCATTGTGGCCTTCCAGTATCTGAAGGGGGCCTACAGGAGGGCTGGGGAAGGACTTCTCAGGATATCAGGTGGTGATAGGACTATGGGGAATGGAATGAAGCTGGAGGTGGGGAGATTCAGGCTGGATGTGAGGAGGAGGTTCTTCCCCATGAGAGTGGTGAAGCCCTGGGATGGGTTGTCCAGGGAGGTGGTTGGGGCCCTGTCCCTGGAGGTGTTTAAGCCCAGGCTGGATGAGGCTCTGTCCAGCCTGATCTAGTGTGGGGTGTCCCTGCCCATGGCAGGGGGGTTGGAACTAGATGATCCTTGTGGTCCCTTCCAACCCTGAATGAAACTATGAAACTATGAAACTATGAAACATCATCACCACCACCATCATCACCACCACCATCCCCACAGCCATCACTCCATCATCACCACCGCCATCCCCACGGCCATCACCAACATCACCACCACCGCCATCCCCACGGCCATCACCAACATCATCACCACCACCATCATCACCACCGCCATCCCCACAGCCATCACTCCATCACCACCACCGCCATCCCCACGGCCATCACCAACATCATCACCACCGCCATCCCCACAGCCATCACCACCATCACCACCACCGCCATCCCCACAGCCATCACCAACATCATCACCACTGCCATCCCCGCAGCCATCACCAACATCACCACCACCGCCATCCCCACAGCCATCCCCAACATCATCACCACCGCCATCCCCACGGCCATCACCAACATCATCACCACCGCCATCCCCACAGCCATCACCATCATCATCACCACCACCATCCCCACAGCCATCACTCCATCATCACCATCATCACCACCACCATCCCCACAGCCATCACTCCATCACCACCACCACCATCCCCACAGCCATCACTCCATCACCACCACCACCATCCCCACAGCCATCACCAACATCACCATCACCATCCCCACAGCCATCACTCCATCATCACCATCATCACCACCACCATCCCCACAGCCATCACTCCATCACCACCACCACCATCCCCACAGCCATCACTCCATCACCACCACCACCATCCCCACAGCCATCACCAACATCACCATCACCATCCCCACAGCCATCACTCCATCATCACCATCATCACCACCACCATCCCCACAGCCATCACTCCATCATCACCACCGCCATCCCCACAGCCATCACTCCATCACCACCACCGCCATCCCCACGGCCATCACCAACATCATCACCACCGCCATCCCCACAGCCATCACCACCATCACCACCACCGCCATCCCCACAGCCATCACCAACATCATCACCACTGCCATCCCCGCAGCCATCACCAACATCACCACCACCGCCATCCCCACAGCCATCCCCAACATCATCACCACCGCCATCCCCACGGCCATCACCAACATCATCACCACCGCCATCCCCACAGCCATCACCATCATCATCACCACCACCATCCCCACAGCCATCACTCCATCATCACCATCATCACCACCACCATCCCCACAGCCATCACTCCATCACCACCACCACCATCCCCACAGCCATCACTCCATCACCACCACCACCATCCCCACAGCCATCACCAACATCACCATCACCATCCCCACAGCCATCACTCCATCATCACCATCATCACCACCACCATCCCCACAGCCATCACTCCATCATCACCACCACCATCCCCACAGCCATCACCAACATCACCACCACCATCATCACCACCACCATCCCCAACATCACCATCATCACCACCACCATCACCATAGCCATCACCTTCATCATCACCACCATCACCATCCCCACAGCCATCACCAACATCACCATCACCACCATAGCCATCACCTTCATCATCACCACCATCACCATCCCCACAGCCATCACCATCATCACCACCATCACCATAGCCATCACCTTCATCATCACCACCTCCACCCTCCCCATAGCCATCACCAGCATTACCATCACCACAACCCTGTGGACGCTCTCCACATACCCATAGCCAGCCAAGAAGCCCAGGCTGGGGGGGCTGACTTTATCGTTGAAGATGACCATGGGCAGGATGTTGTCATCCCGGGGAGGGTCTTCTTTCAGTTTCACCACCCACCACTCCAAGAATCTGTCCCCTCCTCCCCGGCCGGTGCCGGCACGCTCCCGCTTCAGCTGCACCTCCACATCCAGGTAACTGTCCTCCCCATCTGCCAGGGTGAAGTTGGCACCCTCAGGGCACAGAACAGCTGCTGCTGCTGTGCCCCCAACACTGATTTGTTGGGGTTTTTTTTGGGGGGGTGGGGACACGGTGGGACTCACCTGGCAGCAGCTGCTTGACAGGGTTGGCTTCTGGGCCATTGGGTGCCCGGATGTATCTGGGGAAGAGCTTGGGCACTCGCCTGTAGAAGAGTGGGGTGAGTTGGGAGGTGGTTGAAGCATGAAGCAGTGGGGGAGGGGGGGGTTGCTCCTTGTCCCCTTCCTGAGGGCACTCACACAGGGGTGTTGCGGGTGCCCTGCAGCAGCTGGGCCAGCTCCATGCGTTGAGGTGTCCCAGGCTGCAGGTCGGTGGTGTGCTTGTCGAAGGTGTGCTCCACCGTGCCCCCCTTGCCCAGGTCCCTGCGGGCACAAGAGGCTGAGCAAGGGGGGGCGTGTGCTGGGCACAGGGAAGAGCGGGGGAAACGATGCAGGCAGAGCTGTCCCCTCCCGCCCCCACCGTGCCAGGGGTACCTCTGGAAGGTCCAGGTGAGGCGCAGGGTGATGTCCGAGGAGCCGTTCTGCAGCTCCCTGCGCATCTGCTCGCGGCTGGGGGGGCTGATGCTCCACAGCGAGCCCGAGCTGCCCTCGATGCGAGCCGTCACGATGTCCTCGTAGCCATACAGCGTGATGAACTGCATGGCAACCTGCCACCAGTAGGGGGCGCACGGCTCAGCTCAGCCCCCGCCCTACCACAAGCCCGTCCCAGGGCACCCCCAGCACCCAGCAGGGTGCAGCAGGGGTGGGTTGGAGGGTGGAGGGTGGTGATTTACCGGCTGCCTCTCAAACTTTTTGGTGAGGTCTTCATAGTCTCGGGGGGTGAAGGGCTGGATGGATTGCTGCTGGGCGCTCATGGTGAAGAGTGGCTGGGGAGGGGGACATGGTGCCATCAGCAGGGCAGGGGACGTTGGTACCCAGGCTGGACACCCCAGCACCCACCTCCAGCATCCTTACCTCGTACCCCCCCAGCTTGAGGGTGACGGTGACATCGATGGGGTGGTTCACCACACCCACCACGGAGCGCACCAGGGACATGAAAAGCAGCGGGAACCAGATGATGGCCACGAGGAAGAGGATGATGAGGCCACCCATGCCATACTTCACAATCTTCTTCTTCTTCTGCCCCTTGGGCTGGGGGTATTTCTGAGAGGGGGGAGACAGCACATGGTGCCAGGAGGGCTCAGGAGGACCCCAAAAAGCCAAGGGTCTTCCTGGGGCTTCCCAGCAGGCCTTCCCAGCAGGCTGGGGCTGTACCTTCTCTGTTTCACGGCTGCACTTGATGATGAAGATGTTGGCGTAGATGTCCTCCACACACATCCAGTTGGAGAGGGACAGCGTGGTGTCCGTCCAGACCCAATCCATGACGGCCCGCAGCTCCACCAGGAAGGGCACAAGGCGAAACCTGGCAGGGAAACACAGGGAGAGGGGACTGGTACAGCACCCTCTGGGCACCCAGAGGTCCACATGGCCCCCTGTGACCTACCCTTGGAAGAGGAAGAGGTTGAGGTGGTTGTATTTCTTGGTGAGGAAGTTGCCCAGAATGCAGGTGGGGTAGCCGCAGCGGATCTGGTATGCTGACAGCGCAAAGTAGATGCACTTCACAAAGTACCACAGCTGGGCCACCATGTTGAGGTTGAACAACCTGTGGAAGGAAGCTGTCACCCCTCTGGCCACCTCCTCAGCCAGGCTGGGCTACCACGTGGGCTTGGGGACACCCTGAGACCACACCGTGTCTTCAGAGACATCCCCAGGGGATGCTCTGTACCGTTCAGTGACGGCTGGCAGGATGAAGAACATCCAGAGGTGGATGCTGAAGACCAGGATGACCTGGAAGATGAGCTTGCCCAGCACAGTCTTGCGGAGGTAGAGGGCACGGTCAATGACCATGGTGGTGAACTGGATGAGGAGCATGACCAGGAAGGCCTCTGGCACTTGGTCATCCGACAGTGAGGAGGTGATGTCTGCGGCCGCCGAGTGTTTCTGGAGATGGAGGAGAGGTCAGGATACGGCCCGTGGTGGCAGCCAGCTGGTTAGTGCCCCATGGGACCCCCCTGCTCACCCCAAAGGCCCAGAAGCCAAAGATGATGATGATGAAGTCAACCACATCAGCCAGGAACATAAAGGCATAGACGTCGGTGGCCGCCCGGTGCTGGGTGTGCAGGATGTCCCGGAAGAAGCCACGCACTGGCTGGTACATGTTCTGTGCCCTGAAGGGGTCAGAGGGAATGGGTGACCACAGACTGCACCCTACATCCCCCACGCCCCACCCAGCACCACGGGGCACTCACATGGTGAGGAAGAAGAGCTTGACCCGCAGCCCAAATGCCTTCATCTTCCTCTGAGCATGGTTTTCTTTGGCCTCTTCCTCCTCCTTCTCTTCCTCCTTTTTCTCACCCTCTTCCTCCTTTACCTCATCCTCTGTGGGTGAGGCACAACATGGGATACTGTATGCTGCCTGGCCCCAGGACCTCTCCACTCCGTGGGACCTCACCGGGACACGAGGGTCAGGAACTGGTGCTCACCTTCCTCCAGAGCCACCTCCGGCTGCTTCCTCCCTCGCCTCCTCTTCCTCCTGAAGCGCAGCTGCGTGTTCCCAGGTCCCTCTTCCTGCCCCATGGTATTACCCTGTGGGTCCGGCCCCACAGCTGCGCCTGGTGCCCCTGGCTCTGCCACCACCTCTGTCACTTCCTCACCCACTGCAAGCGGTGGGGATGCTGCTTCCTCCTGCCTTTCCTCCTCTTCCTCATCCTCTGTCTTCTTCTTGGGGAAGGGATCCTCCTCATGGTCCCATAGCCCATAGGACTGGGGAGGGCCACGGTCAGTGGGATGAAGTTCCTGATTCCCCCCCTGCCCCACACATCTCACCCCATCCCACAGCATCAAGTCCTGGTGCACCCCAAGGACCCAATCAGCAATGGGTACCTTGAGTGGAAACCACAACAGAGCCAGCAGGCGCCCACTGGGTGCTGTGCAGAGCCACCACCACCCCGGGAGCACTCCCAGCTCCTGGGGACACCCACCCAAGCGACGCCCACGGCAGTGCCCACGCCCTTGGGCTCACCAGCAGCTGGGAGCGATGGAAGAAGAGCGCCAGGAGCTGGATGAGGTCATACTTGACGTAGCAGTCAGTCTTCTCCAAGCCCAGGATGCGTGGTGGGAAGAAGGGCTTGCCCTCATTGCGCACCAGCATGGCGTAGCCGTTCCAGGGGAAGAACCCGAACTGGAAGAGGTACTTCACCACCACCGTCACCTGTGGCAGCCGCTGGGGTCAGCGGGGGGCGGCTGGCTGGCACCGGCCCCTCCCCGGCCACCCTCTGCTCACCTCAGTGAAGACGATGGCAGTCATCCAGAAGCGCTTGCTGGGCCGGGGGATGGAAAGCATGGCCCAGAGGAAGACGAGGATGGGCAGGAAGAGGGAGATGACGGAGGCGGTCACCATGTTGTTGAGGATGATGATGAAGTAGCAGAGCAGCTCCGAGTGGGCGGCCACGCAGCGGTACCCGGCCAGCAGCAGCTTCAGGAACCGATTGCGGGACTGATAGAACTTCTCTGACTCTTCCAGCTCAGGGAAGTGGAGTGTTCTGCAGGGTGCAGGGGGGTCAGCCAGCCCCACCACCCCAAAACCCCCGCCCCCACCCTCCCCACCTCCCCCTTACCTGCTCAGGAGGAGCTCGCTGGCTGTCCGGCTCCGGTTCTGGGGCAGAGCCAGGAGCTCCTGAGACCCAGCCACATTCTCTAGGGACCTCCCGGTTGTCGCCTGCTCCTGGCTGTCAGCGGGCAGCGGACGTCCACCAGAGGTGAGCACAGCTACTTGGTGCCCGCTGGGAATGGCATGGGGACGGGGATGAGCCCTGTGCCCAGCAGGCCCTTCCCACTGCCCCCTCGGGGGGTTTCTATGCACCTGCCTGGAAGCGATGTTAGGTTGGGAGCTTGCACCCCCTGCCCCCTGTGAAGGCGGCTGCTCAGGGAGCTCTTCAGGTGATGGCAGGTAGAGCTCATCCAGGACCCCACGGTGCATTTCCTCTCCCTGAAGCAGGCAGAGATTGGAGAATCACAGAGTGGGTGGGTTGGAAGGGACCTTTCAAGGTCATCCAGTCCAGCCCCCTGCAGTCAGCAGGGACATCTGCAACTAAAGCAGGTTGCTCAGAGCCCCACACGACCTGACCTGCAGTGGTTCCAGGGATGGGGCAACTCCCACCTCTCTGGCCAACCTGGGCCAGGGTCTCATCACCCTCAGGGCAAACATTTATTCCTTCTATCCAGTCTAAGTCTCCCTCTTTTCATTCAAACCATCACCTCTTGTCCTGTCACAACAGGCCCAGCTCAAAAGTCTGTCCCCAGGTTTCCAATTGGCCTCTTGAAGCACTGCAAGACCACCAGAAGGGCTCCTAGGAGCCTTCACTTCTCCAGGCTGAACAATCCCAACTCTCTCAGCCTGCCCTCACAGCAGAAGGCTTCCACACCTCCCATCATTGCTGTGGCCTCCTCTGGCCCTGCTCCAATACATCCATGTGCCTCCTGTGCTGAGGACTCCAGAGCTGGACCCAGCACTGCAGGTGGGGTCTCAGCAAAGTGGAGCAGAGGAGCAGAATCCCCTCCCTCCCCCTGCTGCCCACACTGCTGGGGATCAGTCCAGGACACGGTCAGTTCTGAGTTGTGAGCACTCATTTCCAGCTCATGCCCAGCTTTTCACCCACCAGCACCCCCAAGTTTTCTAAACAGGGCTGTTCCCCAGCCTGGACTGATACTGGGATGGCCCTGACCCAGCTGCAAGACCTTGCACTTGGCCTCATGGAACCTCATGTTGTTCACATGGTCCCACTTCTCCAGCCTGCCTAGGTCCCTCTGGACAAACCCCATTCCTCAGGTGTGCCAACTGCACTGGGTGTCAGCTGCCAGCTTGCTGCCTACGTCCCTGCTACACGTCACAGGGGTGGGCGGCAGCCCCCCGGCGCGTGTCCCCGGCTCACCGTGGCCAGGCGGCGGCTGAGGACGTATCTCTCGAGGCGCAGGACGGAGGACATGTGGCCGTGCTCCTGGGTGCAGGCGTCCAGCCACTGGGTCAGCCCATCCACCACGGCCTGGCACAGCACCCACCCGAAGCGCAGCACGCTCAGCACCCGCTGCACCACGTTGCTGTGCGCTGCCAGGGCGAGGAGAGACAGGGAGGCTCACTCTCTGCCCACTCAGACTCCCCCGCCCAGCACCCCGAGTCTGCCCCTGACCTACCAGAGCCTTCCTCCTCCTCTTCCTCCTGGCCTTCAGCTTCCTCAGGTGTCTCTAACTCCTCCTCCCTTGCTCCACTGTCCCCTGCGAGGGTCAGACCCCGAGGGAGGGGTAACACCAACTCAGTGGGGTCATTTGGGCCCTCACTGGGGGTCTCCTGCTCATGGCCCCATCTCTCATATCCCTCCATCCAGCTTAATAACCAGCACGGACACAAAGGAAGGCCTGCACAACCCCACTGTAGCTGCCAGAGAGTCCACAAGCACAGCAGGAACCCCCCACTGAGGTGATGCCAGGGCAAACAGTGGACACAAGGCTGGGCTGTGTCCCCTCCTGCCCATGCCCAGCCCCAGTCTGGGGGCAGCCAGACCCACCTGCAGCCTCCTCAGAACCGGGTGCCTCCGGCTGCTCTTGCTGCTGCAGTGCTGTCCTGGTGTTGGTCACCCAGGCCTGGTAGACGAGCTGGTGGGAACAAGAAGGGCTGTCAGCACCCCATGGGCACCACGAGACACAACCCCCAGAGCCTCCAGCCATCCCACCTGGAAGGCACTCTGCCTGCCTGGCCGTGGCTCCTCTGGCACTGCTGTCTCCTCCTCCTCCTCGCTGTCTGACTCGAAGAGGAAGTATTCCCCAGAGTGAAGCACTGTTGGGTGGCACAAGATGTCAGGGCATGGCCAGTGCCATGGCACAAGGTGTCACAGCACACCTGGTGCCCAGTGGCATGGCATAGGGTATGATATATCTGGTGCCACAGCTTGGTGTGTCATGGCACGGTTGGTACCGTGACTCCCTCTGTCATGGCACAGCCAGTGGCATGGCACAGTGCCACAGGACATCTGGAGCCTGGTGACATGGTACACAGTGTAATGATACAGCCAGTGCCCAGCAGCATGGGGTAGTATGGCATGGCCACTGCCACCCCAAGGCTCTCTGCCTGACACAGCAGTGCCAACACGGTGCCAAGCACACCCATTGGGTTCCCCACAAAGATGACAGAGACCCAACCCTGACATGCCCACAGAGAGCTCCCTCCAGCACTGGAGCCTGGAGCTGATCTCTGCCAGTAACCCCAAAGGCAGCCCAGCACCTCCCAGCCCAACACGCTGTTAGTGCTGGGAAGCGGAGCAGCCCTGGTTAGTGCCCTGCAGCTGAGCACAGGGTAGGGGGACATGCAGGCTGTCACCTTGCCAAAGCACCACCACCACTGCTCCCCGCGGGTGTTAGCGGTCCCCTGCGGAGGGACCTTGCCGAGGGGCCGTGCCCTGTGCCAGGGCTGTACCTGCGGCGTGGTCTAACCATGGCTGCCACCACCGCGTCCTCTGCTGGGAGGGGTCCACAGGGCTGCTGGGGGCATCTGCTGGGGAATGGCAGATGGGGGCTGAGAACAGACACGTTCAGTGCATCCCCCCAAGGCACCTGGGGGTGGGGAGGGGATCACCACAATCCCTGAATCCCAGCTTGGTAGGGGTCAGAAGGGACCTCTGGACGTCTTCTAGTCCAACCCCCCTGCTAAAGCAGGGTCACCCACAGCAGCTTGCCCAGCATCACAATGTGCAGGTGGGTTTAGAATCTCTCCACAGAAGGAGACACCAGCACCCTCATACCAAAGAAGTTTCTCCTCATCTTCATATGGAGCTTCCTGAGTTCCAATTTGTGCCCTGTCCCTTGTCCTGTCACAGAGCACCACTGAGAAGAGTCTGGCCCTATCCTCTAGCCCCTCACCCTCTTGCAGAGCAGAGCCCCTCTCAGGCTGCTCTTCTCCCAGCTAAGCAGCCTCAGGTCTCTCAGCCTTTCCTCCTCACAGAGATGTTCCAGTCCTCTCAGCTTCTTTGTAGCCTCCACTGGACTCTCTCCAGTAGTTCTCTGTCTCTCTTGAACTGGGGGGCCCAGAAGTCAACCCACTACTCCAGGTGTGGCCTCATTAGGGCACAGTAGATGGGGAGCATAACCTTCCTCAACCTGCTGTCCACACTCTTCTTCATGCACCCCAAGAGACCGTTTGCCTTCTTGGTCACGAGAGCACATTGCTGGTTCTTGGGCAACTTGTTGTCCACCAGCTTACCCAGGTCCTTCTCCACAGAGCTGCTTCCCAGCAGGTCAGCCCCTCACCTGTACTTGTGCAGGGAGTTATTCTTCCCCAGGTGCAGGACACTTGCCCTGGTTGAACCTCATGAGGCTCCCCTCTATCCAACTCCAGCCTGGCCAGCTCTTGCTGAATGGCTGCAACCACTCCTCTCAGTTTGGTACCATCAGCAAACTGCCTGAGGGTCCATTCTGCCCCTTCACTCAGGTCATTGACGGAGATGTTGACCAAGACTGGAGCCAGTCCTGACCCCTGGGGAACACCACGAGCTACAGGGGTCCAGCTGGACTTTGCCCAGCTGATCCAATACTCTGAGGTCTGTCCTTCACCAGGTTCTCAACCCATGGAGAAATCATCCATGTGGCTCCACCAGGATGGGCATCAGCAATAGGCTGTGGTCACCTTACTGTACCCAGAAAGGGACTGGGGGACATGGGGGACCTCTCAGCTCTCACCTGCCCTGGCATCCTGTGTCTCGCTGATGCCACTGCGCAGTAGCCCCTGGTGGTACTTCTCCTGCTTGGCTCGGATCCGCTCCATCCTGCCAGGCAGAGGCTGCTGCAGGGCCTGCTCCTCCAAACTCCACCCCAGGGGCACCCCCATCCACCCCACCCACCCAAGGGGTGCCCCAATGTGCTGGTGGCTGCAAGAGGAGGTCCCAGTGCCCCCCAAAACCCACTCACTGCCGCTTCAGCTGGGCCAGTGACTTCTTCTCCGCTTGCCGGTGGTAGCGCATCCTCTTCAGGGTGCTGGCCTTGAATAATGCAACGCCCCTGGGGACAGAAGGAGAGTGAGGGGGGCACCTGCACCCCAACACCTATGGGGACCCTTTGGGACTCCAGTCCCACCTGGAAGCCTGTAGAGCAGAGGCCTGGAAGTCCAGCATGACATGCAAGAAGTAGTAGCTGAGGAAGATGCGACGCTGGAGCAGGAGGAAGAAGAAGCAGATGCTGTCCCAGATGATGCCCGCCTCCTCCACGGGCAGCAAGCAGTCCTGGTCCTTGCCCATCTCCATGGCTGGCAGGCAGAGGTGCAGGCAGGTCAGGCAGCAGCCCAAACTGCCTGCAATCCCACCAGCTCAGGTAGGGCAACCCCCAGAGCCTCCCAGTGCCAGCAACTCACGGTCATAGTAGCCCTTGACGGTGCAGACCAGGCTGAAGAGCTGAATCACCCAGCAGAAGTTGCTCTGCATCTGCTGCACGAAGACGCAGGAGAGGAGCTGTGGGGACAGAGTTCAGCATCATGGAATAGTTTTGGTTGGAAGCAACCTTTGAGACCATGGAGTCCAATCATTAACCCAGCACTGCCTAGTCACTACTAAATCACATCCCTCAGCATCACAGCTCCACAGCTTTGAAACTCTTCCAGGGATGGGGACTCCACCACTGCCCCAGGCAGCCTGGGCCAGGCCTTGAACAACCCCCAGGGGGAAGAAATAATTTCTCACCTCCAGCCTAAACCTCCCCTGGCCCAACTTGAGGCCATTTCATCTTGTCTTATGGTTTCTTCCTTGGGGGAAGTTATAGAGAGACAGGAGGTCTCCCCTCAGCCTCCTTTTGTCCAATTCCCTCACAAGACCTGTTCTCCAGACCCCCCCGGGGTTTGCCCAGGGACAGTCCTGCTACCCATCCCCTCCCCAGGGGATGGCCAAGGGCTGGGTGTCCCTGCCCAGCAGCCGGGGGAGCACCGCACAGGCGGGGCGCAGCAGCCCTCACCGACAGCATGTTCTTGGAGATGATGACGGTGATGTTGTAGAGGATGAGGCAGTCCCAGAGCACGAGGCGAGCCCGCGCCGGCTTGCGCAGCATGGCAGTGCCGAACAGCAGCAGGTAGAAGCAGGCCAGCAGGTAGCCCAGGCCGAAGAGGCTGATGCGGGTGGCCCCCGTGATGAAGACCACCACCAGCACAAACCAGAAGAGGTAGCGGAACACCACTACCTTTGCCATGTCCAGGTATGACCTGCAGGACAGGGTGCTCACAGTAAGCTCCTTGTCCCCTCCCAGCACCCGCACGTGGCACCGGCTGGCTTTGCAGCGCTGCAAGGTGCTACCCCCAACCAAACCAGCATGGTCCCACTCCCTGCATCAGCTCTACAATGGAAGACAAAGTGCTTTGTCCCAGTCTGTGGGGTCCTGGCACCCATGGGGGTACTGCACCACTGCCAAGGAACTCATCCCCATCCTAGGGTATCCCAGCCCAGCAGGTCCCACTGCCTTGGGTGCCCAGCTTGTCTATACCTCTAAGGCATCCCATCTCATCCTAGGAAGTCCCAGCCCAACAGTCTCACTGCCTTAGGTGTACCTCTTGTCTATTTCAAGGGGAGACCCTCCCATCCTAACAGGTCCCACTACCTTGTGTTCCATCTTGTCCATACTTCAAGGGGGTCCCATCCCATCCCAGCAGGTCTCACTGTCTGGGGGATCCCATCCTGCCCACACCCCAGGCTGTCCCACCCCAGGTGTGAGATTCTCACCCCCATGTCCCATCATGCCCCATCCCATCCCATGCCCACGCCCATGCCGCAGTGCCATTGTGGTGTTAGGCACCCACCTGCAGTGGATGAAGTTGGGGATGGGGTTGTGGGGGTTCTGTGCCAGGTCAAGTCTGTCGCTGTTGTCCCCAGCGGCCCGCAGCCACTCCTCGGTGCGCTCGGCCTCGAACACTCGCCACTGCTGCGCCACGCACAGCAGCAGCACAAAGTCATCTGTGGGCACAGAAGGTGGCACAGGGGGTGGGCAGGGCTCAGACAGGCCACTCCCACCACAAACGGGTGTGGCATTCACAAGCTCCCTTCCCATGAGCACCCCATGAGCAGGGTGATGCCAGGGGATGGGGCACTCCGTGGGCAGGGTGATGCCAAGAGCTGTGGTACCCCATGGGAAGGGCAACGCCAAGGGCTAGGGCACCTTACAGCCAGGGTAATACCAGGGGGTGGGGGGCTCCATGAGCTGGCTGAAGATTGGGGCACCCCACGGGCTGGGCAATACTGAGGGCTGAGGCACCCAGTGGACAGGGGATGCTCCATGTCCCTGGCATTGCCATGAGCAGGGTGGTGGCAGGGTCTGGGGTGGGAGGTTACTCACTGATGAGGTTGGAGGATTTGGGTGCCATGAAGAAGTCAGGCAGGTAGAGCCACTTGATGAGGGCCGAGTTGATGGGGAGGGCTTTGCTCCAGCGCCATGGATAGTCTGGAGGGGGGCAGTGGGCACGCTGAGCCCCTTTCCCAAGGCGGGCAGCGTGCCCACGCACAGCCCTCTAGCTCCATGACCCGTCCAAAGGGTGGGTACTCCCCAAAAGGCCGGGTTCCTCCAACCCTTGCCCCTTACCCAAGCAGAGGGCGGGTGGCATGCCCACGCAGAGCAGGTACTGGTAGAGGAGGAAGACGACGAGGAAGAGGCAGTACTTGGGCCAGAGGCGGGCGATGGCCGCCCGCCGGCGCCGCGTCAGGATGACCACCAGCCAGCAGCCATGGAGGATCACCAGGAAGTTCATCCGCTGCCCGATCACGTTCACCGTCAGCAGGAAGCAGATCTGAGGGGAGGAGATGCAAAGGCTCAGCCCTAGGGGTGCTGCCAGTGATGGTGAGAGCCTTGGCCCCTGTCAGCACCTGCTCCCCACCTCCAAGCCAAACTTGTAGTAGAAGTAGTTGAGGAAGTATTTGGCACAGCTAATGATGCCCTGGTCGAGGTGCTCGCGGGAGATGTCTTCAAAGACGGTCTCGGTGACGGGGGCCACCAGCTGGTGCTGCTTGCGGTAGTACTCCTGGCGCCGGTACACCATCGCCTCGAACACCAGCAGCAGCAGCACCTGGAGGTGGTTCTGTGGGGCACAAGAGGATGCTCAGCCCCCGAGCTTCCTCCCACGCTGTCTCCATGGACTGGCTGTCCCTGTGCCTACCTGGATGTAGCCCAAGTTGGGGTAGCCCTTGCGGACACCGAACCAGTTGGCAGGGTCCACGGGGCCACGGTACAGCGTGGAGTTGACCAGCTCCTGAGGGCTCAGGTTGGTGCCGTTGAGCTGAGGCTGCAACGAGAAGCACCACCGGGCATCAGCACCCCTCAGCCTCTTCCACCAGACCCACCTCCAGCAAGAGAACCCCCATTGTGCTACTGCAAGCGCCCCAAGAGCCAGGCATGCCCTCAGCATGGGGCACCTGGGTGCAGTTGCTGGAGTACACGCTAGGGTTGACGATCTTGAGCTGGTAGAGCATCTTGCAGACGATGATGATGCAGGTCCAGACGGTGGAGAGGCAGGAGGCCATGTGCCGGAAGCGGCAGTAGGGCATGGCAAAGGTCCACAGCAGCACCAGCAAGAAGTTCATCACTGATACCTGATGATGCACCAGACACATCAGCACCCTGGGCTGCCCAGCAGAGCCCAACCCCAGCACCCCACGGCTGGTACCTCCTCCAAGGCCACCCAAACAGTGTAGAGAGCCACCAGCTTGAGGATGTGGAGCTCCAGCACCCGTCCCACAAAGACCTGGGTGCGGGTCAGCATGTCTGAGAAGGTCCAGCCCAGCACGATCAGGCGCTCCAGCACCAGACCCCATTTGGTGGGCACTGCAGGGACAGAGGGACACAGACTATGGTAGACACCCCTGCAGACACCCTGGCTCAGGGGACATCCCAACACATCCTCCCATGCTTGGAGGATACTCCCAAGTCATTCCCACAACCTCCCACACTTGGAGGACACCCTAATCCATCTCCACAGTCTCTTAGCACCTCTCTGGCTTGGCAGACATCCTAATCCATCCCCTCCCTGCTCCATCCTGGCTTGAAGGGCATCCCAAATTCATAACCCTGCCCTCCCACCCCATTTTTTGCTCACAGGACACACCAATCCATCCTTGTAGCCTCCCAGCCCTTTCCTGGCTCAGAAGTTACTTCAGTCCATCCTCCTATCTTCCTACACTTGGAGGTCACCTCAAATCCATTGCTGTACCCTCCCACACTTGGAGGTCACCTCAAATCCATTTCCCAACCCTCCCAGCCTCTTCCTGTCTTGGAGAGCAACCCAATCCACTGCTGCATGCTCCCACACTTGGGAGGTCACCTCAAATCCATTTCCCAACCCTTCCAGCTTCTTCCTGTCTTGGAGAGCAACCCAAACCACTGCTGTACCTTCCCACACTTGGAGGTCTGCATATCCACCCAGCCTCTTCTTGGCTTGAAGGACATCCCAACCCATCACTGCACCCTCCCACATTCAGAGGTCACCTCAAATCCATTTCCCTGCCCTCCCAAGCCTAAGCCTGCTCAGTACCCTGGGATGTGGTGTCAGAGTCGTTCTCCCCGGCACACTCGGCAGCAGCTGCATCCCGCAGCAACCGGCTCCCATGAAGCTCCTCAGGCCTGCAGGGAAGGAGGGATCAGAGCAGGCGTGGAGGAGGTCTCAGGGTGAAGGTTGGGGTCATTGCCAGCATGGAGACCTACCTGGGAATGTGGCTGGCGGGTGGAGTGGTGGTGGGGACGTGCTCCAGGTCGGTGATGTGCATGAAGGGACGGTGGAAGTAATGGAGCTGGAGGATACAGGCCAGGAGGAAGAAGCCTGGGATGAGGGTGCTGGTGAAGAGCTCGGAGACGCTGAATTGCTCCAGACCCAGGTCACCAAGCCTGGGCAGAAAGAGGACAGTCAGCATGGGGCCACATCCATCCCACCCTGCGTGGGCACTGAACCACCACACTGCAACTCAACCTCAGTTCCCCCCCGTGCCTCGGTTTCCCCATGTACAACACATCCCTTGGCCATGCCTCGGTGCCAGCAGAGGGCTGCCAGCAGCGGGGTCAGAGACACTCACTGCTCATCGGTGAGACCTGTCATGTTCCTCCAGTACATGGGGAAGTCCTCAAACTGGAAGGTGTAGATGGCGATGAGGACCAGCATGGTGTACGCCACCACCAGCCACCAGAAGCCCTTCAGCACCTTGCGCCAGAGGCTGTAGTACACCTGTGGGGACAGGGACGTCAGTGAGGACACGCTGGGGAATCACTGAATAGTGTAGGTTGGAAGAGACCTCTAAGACCCTCAAGTCCAAGCATTCAACCCAACACTGCCAGGTCACCACTAAACCAGGTCCCTCAGCACCACATCTACACAGCTTTGAAATTGCTCTGGCTCTGCGAAGCCTGGGCCAGGCTTTGGCAGCCCTCAAGGGGAAGAAATTGTTCCTCATGTCAAACCTAAACCTCTCCTGGTGCAACTTGAGGCCATTTCCTCCTGTCTTGTCCTGTTGCTTGTTCCTTGGGAGAAGAGACTGACCCCTGTCTGTCTCCAAACTCCTTTCAGGAAGCTGTAGAGAGCCAGAAGGTCTCCCCTCAGCCTCCTTTTTCCCAGGCTGAACATCCCCAGTTCCCTCAGCTGCTCCTCACAAGACTTTTTCTGCAGACCCTTCAAGAACTTTGTTGCCCTTCTCTGGACCCACTCCAGTACCTCAATATCCTTCTTGGATACCCACCAGAACTGAACCCAGTACTCAAGGATGCTGGCAGCCTTCTTGGCCCCCTGGGCACACACTGGCTCATCTTCAGCTGTGGACCAACCACCCGAGACCAGACCCTTTTCCACTGGGGAGCTTTCCAGCCACTCCACCCCAAGCCTTGAGCAGTGCAGGAGAGGTGTCTGGTGCCCCTTACCTGGAAGAGGGTGAGGCAGAGGAGGAAGAGGAACATGTAGACGATCTTGTAGACCACGAGGCGCCCGGCGAAGCTGACGACGATGAACATGCCGGCGCAGACGCAGATCCAGTACTTGGCATAGAAATCCGTCACCAGGGCGCCCAGCGCCTTCAGCACCTCCCGCTGCCGGCTGGACTCTGCAAGGGCAGGCAGGGCGCGGCGTGCTTGCACTATGGGGACGCTCAGCCAGGAGCAGGCGCCCTCCAGGCCCTCAGGACTGCTCTGCTCGGCGCAGGGTCTCTCCAGATGGGTGACATCAGGAGTCCTCACCTGTATCCGAGGAGATAGTCACCTCCAGGAGCGGGGTGGCTGGAGTCCTCCTCGTCAGCACCTTCTCCTTGACAAAGTCCCGCAGCAGCAGCCAGAAGGTCAAGGTGAGCAGGAGCTGTGGGGGCAAGCAGTGAGCAGGGACAGCTGGGTGCTGTTTGGGACAGGGGCAAGGGACACCAAGCTTACCTTAGCCCCCAGGTCCAAGCAGGGATATTTGGGGTGGACCAGGCCCAGCTGCTCGAGGCTCATGAAGCCAACACGGGTGGGTAGCTCAGGGACCAGGTCCATGCCCCAGACATACTGAAGGCTGCAGAGAGTGATGCCATAGAGGAGGAGGAAGGGCGAGCAGAGCATGGCGAAGTGATGCCGACTCCGCACTATCCAGATCAGGCATGCCCAGAGCAGCAGCACGAAGGTCAGCCAGCTGTGATAGGTGATGCTCCACACCTATGGGCAGGCAGGATGAGGACATTCACCATAGAATGACTTGAATTGGAAGAGATATCAAAGATCAGCTAGTTCCAGCCCCTTGCCATAGGCAGGGACACCTCCCACACTGGTCCCACTAGACCAGGTTGCTCAAAGCCTCATCCAGCCTGGTCTTAAACACTTCCACAACTTCTCTGAGCAACCTACTCCAGTGCCTCACCACCCTCACAGTAAAGAGCAACTTCCTAATGCCCAATCTCAATCTACCCTGCTCTAGGTTAACACTACTGCTCCTTGTCCTGTCACCACATGTGCTTATAAAGCACTGTATGTCTCCTGCTTTCCTGTAGCCACCTTCAGGTACTGGAAGGCTGCTCTAAGGTCTCTCCAAAGCTTTCTCTTCTTCAGGCTGAACAGAGCCAACAGGTTCAGCCTGTCCTCATAGGAGAGGTGCTCCAGCCCTCTGATCATCTTTGTGGCCCTCCTCTGGAGCCTCTCCAACTAGATCCATATCCTTCCTGTGTTGGGGGCTCCAGAGCTGAACAAAGTACCCCTGCTAGGGTCTCAGAAGAGCAGAGCAGAGGGGCAGAATCACCTCCCTTGCTTCTTCTGATGCAACCTGGGACATGGTTGCCTTTTGGGCTGCCAGTACACATTGACAGCTCATGTCAAGCCCAGGAGGTCCCCACCATATGCCCCCCTCCCCCTGCCACATTCCCTTCCCAGGCCCTTACCATCATGGCGATGAGGGCGCAGACGTAGCTCTGCTTCATGATGACGTGGCCCAGGGTGCGCAGGAGCAGTCGCTCGGACGGACGCCTCCTGCCTGGCCATGGGGAGGGGGACAGTGAGCCACCCCCCAGGTCCCAGGCAGGGTCTGGGGAGGGGGAGGTGAGGGTGACAGCTTACCTGGCTGTGGCGAGTTGGCCATGACGTGGACGGTGCAGTTCTCGGTGCCGCTGCCTGGCTTCCCCGCGCTGGGGGACAGCATGGGCTGGGGGTGCAGAGAGGGCTCAGAGCCCACCCTGGCGGCCCTGGAGCAACCCACACCCACTCCCCTCCTAGCTTGGGCATCGCCTTGGGGCACAGCCACCCCAAACTCACCTTGGTGTCCTCAGTCACACCATCAGCGTCCTTGGGCCAGCTCTCCAGCTCCACCAGCTCCCTTGCTGGGCATCTCGTTGGTAGCTGTGCCCGTGCCACGGCTCTCTATGAGGGGCAAGAGCCAGCTCAGACCCACTGAGGCAGCAGGATCATGCTCCAACCCCTTGCTCAGACACCACCCAGCCACCTTCATCCTGCTGCCCCCCACCTCCCTTCCACTGGGCACCCACAGTGCCAGGGTTGGGGCAGTCAGAGCCCTGGGGCACAGGGGGCATCACCACGGCTTCCAGCAGACCCTCACCTTGGCATCCAGGCGGCGCAGCTTCACCAGGGTGGCCACGGTGTAGTAGAGCAGGAGCAGGATGCCAGGGTTGGCATAGACAGGCCAGGGGTGGCTGGTGTTGAGCTCCAGAGCATTGGGCCAGGAGCAGTTGTGGTACAGGATGATGTCCTTGAAGCCAAACAACCTGTGGGAACAGAGCAGGTGGCCTTACCCCCCCCAAACCAGGACCCCCACCAATGAGCCAGTGCCCTGTCTTGGTATTGGCATGGCACACAGGCACCTTGCAGTAGGATGGGAGCCAAGCAGGACATTGGTCTGCTCCCCCAGGGTGGCACAGGGACGTGTGGCATGGCTTTCTACCCAGGGACTCACCGTGCCCAGATGGTGGGGGGCGGGAAGACCCCCTGGATGAAGGGTGTCTGGTAGGCATAGAGGCAGAGGATGTGGCTGGCAGTGTAGATGCCAACGAGGATGCAGAGGATGTCAAAGGCCAGGCGGTTGGCAGGGAGGTGGCAGGCCCACCACGTGCAGAGCCCCACGAAGAGCAGGTAGTAGATGCTGGAGGAGGCGGAGGGCAGGGTGATCCCTGGGGAGCAGCAGGCAGTCAGAGCACGGCTGAGGCTCCTCCAGCCAGGCAGCCCCTGCCTGAGCATCCCCCTGCACCCAGCATGGCCCAGACTTAGCATCCCAACATGGATCAAACATCTCCCAGACCAAGCATCCTCCTGGACCATGCATCATCCAGACAAAGCCTCTCCCTAGACTGTCAACCAGATCCAGCGTCCCCTTGGACCAAGCATTCCACTAGACTCAGCATCCCCTTGGACCCAGCGTCCCACTGGACCAAGCATCACTTGGACCCAGCATCCCACTGGACCAAGCATCACTTGGACCAAGCATCCCACTGGACCAAGCATCACTTGGACCCAGCATCCCACTGGACCCAGCGCCCCCCTGGACCCAGCATCCCACTGGACCCAGCGTCCCCTTGGACCCAGCGTCCCACTGGACCCAGCATCCCCTTGGACCAAGCATTCCACTGGACCCAGCATCCCCTTGGACCCAACATCCCACTGGATCCAGCATCTCCCTGGACCCAGCATCCCCCTGGACCCAGCATCCCCTCCTGGACCAAATGACCCTCAGACTGAACACCCTCTTGGATGAAGCATTCACTTCTGGACCAATCAGTATGCCCACCAGACCCCCCAGCCCCCTGCATGCCCCCCACATTCTGTACCCACCAGCCAAGGCCAGCAGCAGGATGGCCAAACCCTTCCCAGCGGCCCAGAGCAGCCAGTGAGCTGTCTCCCGCAGCCTGGTGCTGAGCAGTGCAGCCCTCTCGGCCCTGCCACCTTGCTGCTCCGTGTCCTCTTCCCCCTGCCATGTGAGAATGTGGTGTGAGCCCTGTGACTGGACACCAGGCAGCTCCAGGCTGCTCCTGGCTGTGCCTCGGTTTCCACACTTGAGACAACCTCACAAAGTTCACCAAGGGCAAGTGTAGGGTCCTGCACCTGCAGGAGAATAACCCCTGCAGCAGTACAGGTGAGAGGCTGACCTGCTGGAAAGCAGCTCTGTGGAGAAAGAGCTGGGAGCTAGTGGACAACAAGCTCCCCATGAGCCAGCAATGTGCCCTCATGGCCAAGAAGGCAAATGGATTCCTGGAGTGCATGAGGAAGAGTGTGGCCAGCAGGTTAAAGGAGGTTCTCCTTCCCCTCTACTCTGCCCTATGTGAGGCCACAGCTGAAGTATTGTGACCAGTTCTGGGCTCCCTAGTGCAAGAGAGACAGGGAACTACTAAAAAGAGTCCAGTGGAAGCTACAAAGATGCTGAGAGGCCTGGAGCACCTCTGTGAGGAGGAAAGGCTGAGAGACCTGGGGCTGGTTAGCCTGTAGAGGAGCAGCCTGAGAGGGGATCTGCTCACTGCTCAGCAAGAGCTAAAGGGTGGGAGCAAGAGGCTGGGGCCAGACTCTTCTCAGGGGTGCCCAGTGACAGGGCAGTGGGCACCAACTTGAACCCAGGTGGTTCCATATGAAGATGAGGAGAAAATTCTTTGCTGTGAGGGTTGCTGGAGCCCTGGAGCAGGCTGCCCAGAGAGGTAGTGGAGTCTTTTTCTCTGGAGAGATTCCAAAGCTGCCTGGACATTGCCTGGGCAGCTTGCTGTGGGTGACCCTGCTTTAGCAGAGGGCTTGGACAAGGTAATCTCCAGAGGTTCCTTCTGACCTCTACTATGCTGGGGTTTGGTCAGAACAAGGGTGGACAGCCAGGATACCCTGCCTGCTGCTGTGCAGCTCCTGGCTGTGTTTATCCCATTAGCCTCTTGGAAAGCTCCTCCAAAGGCAGCTGCTGATCTTGGCACTGCCTCCTGGGTTCCCAGCACTCAGCTTTTTTCCAGGCTGCCTCCCCACTCACAGCAAAGGCATCCATCAGTGCTCCAGTTACAGCCTGGGGAGCACCCCAATGCAGGGCTGAGCCCTGGGGGGTGTTTGCTGAGCTGGGGAGGTGCCACCAGTGCGGGGTTGTCTCTGTCTGGTGACCCCAGTGCCAGGAGAACAGCGTCCCGGTGCCCCACTGGCAGTGCCAGGCAGGGCTGGCACAGCACAGCTGCCACATCCTATGATGTGCTGGGCTGTTTGCTGGGATCCCTACGGCAACGCAGGAGCAAACACCAGCACTCCTCCACGGCTGAGTCACCCCAGCCAGGGTGAGGTGCTGTGATGATGATGATGACCCAACCCTCCCCCTCTTCCCGCTCACTCACATGGCCAAAACCTCTCCTGCCCAGGTCCCCAACCACCCTGGATGTCCCCATCCCCCGTGTGCCAGGCTGCCCTCCTTGGGTAGAGGACAGGGAGCGGCCAGCATTGCCCGTGGAAGGTGGCAGGGGCTCGGTGGGATGTGGTGGGTGAGAGGCTGCTGATGGCACTCAGGGTTGGCTCTCACCTGCTCCAAGGGCTCCAGGGGCTCTGGGCTCTGGGTGGCAGCGCTGGCCTTGGGGACAAGGGAGCGGCACAGGCACAGGCAGAGGGAGGAGACCAGCAGGATGCCAACGTCAGGGGCCACCAGACGCACCGAGTTGGGGACATCTTTCAAGTCCAGCCTAAAGAGAGGAGAACAGGGCAGGGCTCAGGGGTATCCTCCTTGCCACTGCCAGCCCTCGGCCCCCCACCACTGGCGTGTCCTTACCTGGTGACCCCAATGTGGCGGGCAAGGACCTCCCAGGAGCTGCCTGTGGGAAAGCAGGGGGCTTGCTGAGTTGGGCAGAGCCTGATGGGCAGGCTCCCAGCCTCTCCCAGAGCACCTCATATCCACTGCCACTCAGGATGGTGTCTGTGTCCGGGACAGTAGGCACCCAGCAGGCACCCTTGGCATGGCACAGAATGCCCCTAGTGCTGGGTATGTGGCTGGGACCCTCCCCCAGAGCCCCAGCACCCAGAGGGATGGAATCTCTACACCCCAGCGTCACCAGTTTGGGGGCCCAGCCCCAGGGAACAATGGGAAGCGGGTGAAGCCTGGAGGAATGGAGGGGAAGGGGGGTGAGGGCAGGCATTGGCACCTCCATGCCCTGGCACCCTGTACTCACAGCTGGGCCCCAGCAGCTGGTCCAGGATGGGCAGTGTGTAGAGGCATACTTGGAAAACAACGTGGGCGACGGAGAAGAGGATGCTGGTCCCCAGCAGAGCTTTGAGAAAGCGGCCAGGGTGACCTGCAAGACATGTGCACTCCATCACCCACCACCAGAATGTGCCAGCATCCTCCAGCAGAGGACCCAGCAGCCCTTTAGAAGAGATGGGAAGGGGTGCACCACAGCCATGCCCAGAAATGCCAGGGGTCTGTCCCAGAGACATGGCCCCACCAGCACCCTGCATGTCCCACTGTGCACCCACCCAGCCTGAGAGCAGCTTCTCTGCTGCATCACTGGGGAAACTGAGGCTTGGGGTGACACAGGGACCCAGGACCACCAACCATCCCACCCAGCTGGCACCGGGTGCTTCCCAGCACTAGCATCAGGCTGCAGTTCACCAGGCCCATCCTGATCTCTGATGGAACATCCTGGAGGGGGCAGGGAGAGGGGTGAGGGGGCGTCGTGGGTGGGTGCCAAGGGTTCCCCCACAGCGTGAGCCCTGTCAGACCTTCCACCAGCGGCAGCCATGCCCCCATCCCACCCTGCTCCCCGGGCGGCGTGCCCATTTTCCTGGCCACGGGGCAGGCAGCGAGCCCACCGCAGCTGTACGCTGGCTGGAGAGAGGATTGGGGCCAAAAATTCTCCCTCTGCTTGTTTTTTCCTGTAAATCCACGTGAAATCCAGGCTGCAGGACTCTAGGAGCCCATGAAATATTCAGAGGGCAGAGCTTTTAGCTGCAGCCGTGCCAGGCGCTGCCCGGCTTGTGTTACAGCACGGCTCAGCCTGGCACAAAGGACAAGGAGACAGTGGAGCTATGGGCACCCAGTGCCCACTAAACTCCATGTACCCATTGTGGGGGGGATGCAGCCACCACAAATGATGCATTTCCAACGCATGCCCACCGCGGGGGACGTGCCCCACGTGCCCTCAGAGGGTGACGGGGCCGCTTGTGGCACATCGCTGCCCACCCTGTGGGCACAGCCCAGCCCTGAGGTTTGTGGTTAATAAGGCTGGGGCTCAGAACTGGCCATTTTGGAGCTGGAGGCCTATTAATAGCCATGCTGGGCTATAATTAACAGAGCCAGGCTGCCACACGGAGCCACGCTGCCCACCTCAGGGCGGGCCAACCGCAGGGGAAGGACAGCAGGTACCTGGCAGCCCCCGCGCTGCCCGCATGATGCCCACCTTGCTGCCCACTCTACCTGCCCGGTCTCTGCACCCCAAGCCGAGCCCCTTACCTTGAGCAGAGCTCTGGGAAGGCCCCGGGAACCAGGGCAGGAGCAGCAGGAAGAGCAGGTACACCAGGGAGAGGACGTTGAAGCGGAAGAGGCAGGCTGGGGGGAAAGGTATGGGCAGGGTTAGTGCCAGGGATGTGGCATGGAGAGGGCACCGCACCCCACCAGGCTCCTGGTGGCATCCCTCCACCCCAAGGATCTCAGAGGACGGCACCTCAACCTGCATGGTGAGGGACACCCCAAAGCAAGAGGCATCCCAGCATGACAGCTAGTCCCAGGTGGGCTCAAGCCTTCCAGAGATGCCAGCAGGAAGTGAGGGACATGAGCAGAACTCCAGGCTGGGTCAGTCCTAGTGACCAACACAGGTGGCACAGGGTTGGGGGCACATCCCCAGACGTGTTGGGTGACAGGAGGATGAGAACCACAAGCAAAATCTGCTGCATTTCCACATCCCTCCTACAAGACCATGCTGAGGTTTGCAGGGACCCCACGGCCAGGCTGGGACCCCCGTGACCATGCTGGGACTCCTACCCACTGTCACCCCAGAGCTAACCCAGCCCCTCACCTGCACCCAGGCCTGCTCTGGGTGTGCCAGCACCTCGTCACCTTTCCCCTTGCTTATTTTTAGACATAAATTACAGCTTGTTTGCAGCTCAGAGGAGCTGGGCTGAGCCTGCACCCCACAGAACAGGGACAGGGACAGCCCAGGGCAGCTGCCACCCTGGCTGGGGACACAGCATTCCCTGCATGCACATGCCAGGCCAGTGGTGACAGACACCAACATATGGACTGGTGTGAGCTGGGAACCAGCCGTGGGACAGCTCTGAGAACACCCAGCCATGAGGCCTCGGCATGGCCACTGTGAGACACCCACCAAAGAAATCAGCGCTGGACACAAAAGTTTCAACTGCCCTCGCCCTACATGGTCCCAGGACATCCCTCTTGGCTCCTCCCCGGCCAACCAGAAGGACATGTCCCCATGCCCCCACCCAGCACGCTGGGGAGACCCCTGTTTGGCAGGGGGGACCCCTCAGAAAGGGATGGTGTTGGGGATGCCAGCTCTGCGTGGGGTGCTCCCTTTGGCAGCCCACTTGGGAAGGAGATGAGGCAGAGGGGACCAAGTGTGCCCTCGGGAAGAGGGAGTGAGGGGGGCCAGGCTGGGAGCCAGGGGACGTGCTGTGTCCCACCAGCCCGGCACAGCCCTTCCTGTGTTTACCGGGCTGCAACGGGACAGCCCATCCTGGGCCGGGGGACAGTGCAGGGGACACAGACGATGCAGCCTGGGGTCCTCAGAGCGTGCAGGGGCGGTGGGAGGGGAAGCACCCAGGCATGCACCGGGACACATCCCACACAGCGCTCATTGGGGCTAACCCCATTCATTTCTCGGCCCCACAGCATGGTCCCAGCCACTGCCTTCCCCCGGGCTGCACAGGCAGCTCCCCTGCATGGATGGGGGGGACCGGGACCACCATCCCACCAGCTGCCGCTGGGCGATGACCCCCAGGGCTCGTCACCTCCCCGCACGCTGCCGAGGGTGGTTGCTGGCCCTGTTTCGGCAAACCATGATCTCATGGAGCAAATATTCCCCGTCCCGCGCCAGCGGGGCGAGAGGAGCCGAGAGGAGCTCGGAGCAGCCTTCCCGCCGCGGGGGCGAGCGGCTCGGCGGCAGTGGGAGCCAGCCAGCGCCCCCTCAGCACGACCACTGGCACACCCCCGTCCTGGCACCGACACCCCAGCCAGGGCGGGACCCTCAGGGTGAATCTGTCCCAGCTGTGGTGCCGGTGGCACAGAGAGGACAGAGCCCGGCTCGCCTCGCCTGGGTTGAGGTCTACCCAAAAGCTGTGGGGTTGTGGGGCACTGTGGGGAGACCCACGGGCATCACTGGGCACCCGTGGCATCTTATGCCACCAGCCCCCCGGGATTGGGGACGTTAGCCAGAACAGAGTAGGCATCCCAGTGGCAGTGGCTGAGGGTTGCCAGTGGCCCTGGAAAGAGAAATGCAGAGCACCCCAAGGCTGCACCAGCACCCCGGGACCCGCTGGTTGGCAGCTCCCAGTATCACCGGGAGAGCTCCTGGGGAGCTGGTCAGTGCTCACTCCAGCACCAGCTTCAACCAGCTTTTTAGAACTTGAGGGTGAAAAAAGGGGATGGGAAAAAAAATATGCTGAAGGGAGCAGCCCCCCAGCACGACACAGCCTGGTTTGGGAGCACCCACAGTGCCCAGGTTGGCACCCACATCTCCTCAGTGGGGCTGGCTGCAGCCGGGTGTGGGTGCTCCATCCTTCAGAGTGGGAGGAAACCGGTTTCCTGCCCTGCTGACAGCAGGGAAAGTGCCAGCACGGGGAGAAAAACCAGTTTGGTGTGTGGGGAGAGCAACCCCGCAGCCAAACCTGTCTGCCCACACCCACCTCCCCATGGGGAGCCAGGTGGGTGGGTGGGTGCAGGGTCATGGCACCCAATGACCCCCTCCCCATGCCAGCAGCACCCACGATCCCACGTGGCCTCACCTCCGCTGCATGCACCGGGCAGGATTTGGCCCACGTTGTGCACCTCTGCAGTGCTCCCCTAGGTCATCCCAAATCCACAGCCCAAATCCCTGCTTTCCCAGCCCCATCACCCTAGGGGGTCAGGAACTGCCAGGGAACTCACTGCCTGAGCTTCCAGCATTAACAACCTTAATGAGGACAAATCCCAGTGCTGGGGAGATGGGAGAGACGTGCTGGGATTCCTTCACACCACTGGTGGGATAATCCCATGGGAAGGGTTTGGGATTGCCAGGGATCCCAGGGGAAGGCAGGGACCTGGTGGGGAGAGCTGGCACTGAGGTCTCTCCCATTGCCATCAGGATGGGGAAGCATGGGAATGGTGGCTGAGGGAGAGGGCTGGGGCCTGGTCCAGCCCCTTCCCTGCAAACTGGGCACCATTCCATGCCCAGGCAGTGCCAGGGATAGATCTACACCCAACCACCCGGGGAGAGATGGGTCTGCCCCCCCCAGCACCATCCCCCTCGTGTCCATACAGCAACTGGCACCGGCACTGGCTCAGCTGGGACCTGCGGCCACCCAGCATTAATTAGAGGAGCTCATTAATTCCCTGCCTGCCCTGCTACATCCACACGGAGCCGTTACCTGCTGCCGGAGCCAGGCAGCTCTGCCAAGCTGCTTCCCCCCAGCGCCCAGTTAACCAACCCCCAGCCGAGATCCCCAGGGTGAGGGGAGCCCAGGCAGCGTCCCCCAGGGCACCACTTTGCACTCTGCCTTCTGCACCAGCTGGCTGCAAACCAGAGGCGGGCTGACGAGCTCCAGCCTTGGAGGTTCTTCCCGTGGGATTTCTGCCCATCCCAGAACGCAGTCAGCCCCGCAGCAGGGAGCCCAGGGCCGTGCCTGCAGAGCCTGCCGCGGGCACGTTCCCAGGCACAGCTCCTCTTTCCGGGAAGAGGGCTCAGCCCCACCAGCCCTCCTGCCATATCCTGTTTTTATGGAAAGTTCATCCCACTCCTGCCAGCGCTGAGGCAGCAGCCGGCCCTGCTCCCAGGGGATCCCATGGGAGACACCCCAGCAGGGCAACAGGCTGGGTGCCAGCTGCTGCCACTGCTGCCAGCCTGGGAAATCCCAATAACCAGCCAGCAGTGAGGCAGGGAATGCAGCAGCCCCCCCAGGGCCTGGGGACTCCCCTTCGCCTGGCACCTGCAGCCCCTACGCTGGGCACACGCCAGGATGGCACAGCTCATGCCAAGGAATCCCCAGAGCCACAGGCTCAGCACTGGGCTGCCCGTGCATGTCACCCGATGGCACACAAGGACCCATATTCCCATTGCATTAAACATTCCCAGCTCCACCACAGTATTTCACACACTCAGCTCAGGGCCATGCCACTGTCTGCCATATGGCACTGCCAAGCAGGATCTAAACACCACCACCCCACCCCCCAGCTCCTCACCCACTCCCCAGGCACCCCAGGACTCTGCAACAACTCAGGTGATAAGGGGGGGAAGGGCTAAACAGCTGTGCAAAGGGCTCAGGCCTGGGGAGACAGGCACCTCAGGGAGATGGGCACCCTGGTGAGGTGGGCATCCTAAGGAAACAGGCACTCCAGGGAGAGAAGCACCTGGGAGAGATGGGCACACAGGGGAAATGGGCACTCTGGGGAGATGGGCACCTCACAGTGATGGGCACATGGGGGAGATGGATATCCCAAAGGAGATGGGCATCCCAGGGAGATGGGCACCTTGAGAAGACAGGCACCTTCAGCAGAGGGGCACTTCCAGGAGACAGATAACCTGTGGAGATGGGCACCCCAGGGAGACATACACCTGGGGGAGAAAGGCACCCTCGGGAGATGGGCACTCCAGGGAGATGGATTTTCCAGGGAGATGGACATCCCAGGGGAGATGGGCACCTCAGGGGAATAGATACCCTGGGAAGATGGGCACTCTGTTGAGCTGGGCACTCCAGGGAGACAGGCACCTTGGGAGATGGACATCCAGGGAGATGGGCACCCAGGGGAGATGGGCACCTCAGGGGAATAGATACCTTGGGAAGATGGGCACTCTGTGGAGCTGGGCACCCCAGGGAGACAGGCACCCAGGGGAGATGGGCACCTCAGGGGAATAGATACCCTGAGAAGATGGGCACTCTGTGGAGCTGGGCACTCCAGGGAGACAGGCACCTTGGGAGATGGACATCCAGGGGAGATGGGCAACCAGGGGCAGCTGGCACCTCAACCTGGGCAGCACTGGGGCAGGCTGCAGGCAGCCTCCCATTGCCCTGCGTGCCAGGGGAGCAAGCAGCAGTGAGCTCCTGCTGCTGGACACAGCCCTGGCTGTGCTGCCTCTTTAATTTTCTTGCTGTCCTTTTTTTTTTAACGTTTTGCTGTTTTTTTTTCCTCCTCTTTTTATTTCCCTTTCTTTTATAAAAAGCACCTGACCGCAGGAGGCAGCCGGCTGCAGCCCACACGCCTGCCAGCATCCAGCTGGGCACCAGCCCCCTGTGCCGCCCACAGCCAGCCAGGGGCACCCCAACACCTCCTGCGTGTGGGGGGGGGTTAGCCAGGTGTGTCCCCACCTCACCCTGAATCATGCTCCTCAGTCTGGGGGGCATGGCACAGAGAGGGGCAGTGTCATTGTCACCCCTCACAGAGCCACACTGCAACTGGCACAGCCTGGATTGCCCCCCAGCCTGGGGGCAGCCACGCAGAGCCCTACCCCAGTCACCCCACGGGCTGTGTGCCCCCCACCTCCATGCATCCCAGTATCCCCATAAAGCCTGGCACTGCCCTGTGCCAGGGTGGGGATACAGCCCACGGGCCTGCAGCGTGGGGGTCCATGGTTGTGCCAGCTGTGGGAAGCTGGGGGGGTGGGGGAGGCTGCCCCAAACTGTGCCGTGGGGGGGGGGGGGGCAGCTCCTGCCCCTCCACCGGCTCCAGAGCTGGCCAGGAGCCGGGAGCAAACATCCTCCGGACGTTTGGGAAGAGCCCAACTGCTGGGGAAGGAAAGGCTACAGGCAGGTCGTGGTCCAGCAGCTCTTCCGTTTTCCCCCATGCCTCAGTCTCCCCCACCTAGGTGTGGGGGGTTTGGGGTCCCCTGGATCCCCCCTGAGTCACCCCTCACCTACATCCAGGGCAGGCGGAAGGCTGCTCACCCATCACAGCCCCCGCCCAAGCTGAGCCCCAGATTTAAACAAACCACCTACGAGCTCCTGGTGGGGACACACTAACAGCACCCCCAGCCACGGGAGACTGTGGCCCCCGGTACAGCTCCCCATGACAAAGCAGGGCGAGCAGACAAGCAAACCCAGCAAGGACCTGGGGCCGAAGTGGCACAGCCGAGGACAAGGGCCCCAAGCGTGAGCCTGCACCCAAAAGCCACGTGTCACCCCGTGTGCCCGTGGCATGCACCCAGCAGCTCCCCTGCCCCCACTTGTCACCCCACCAGGCCGAGGAGGGGGCAGCGGGCCACCTTCCCTCCCCAACCCTGCTCCTCCTCAGGGTTATAATTAAACCTCCTCACATCCTGCGCCATGCACTGAGTCACTCCAGTAAAAACCAGTAAAGAAAAAGCTGCTTTCCCCCCCCTGCTCCTTCCAGCCATCACCAACTTCCTTCTCCAGCCGTGCTCACCCTACACGGGTGGCACAACCAACGCCGCCTCCCCCACTCCCCACCCCCCCGCAAAGAAAATAAACACAACCCAGGCGAAGGGGGCCGCTCAGGTGGATCTGCCACCGTGTTGGGTGCACCACCCTCTTCTTTTCTGCGTGATGCCACCCCCAAAAGCCATGCCACCATGCCGTCCCCCGGCTGCCGGCGCAGCAGTAGGGGCGGCGTGCAGGCAGCGAGGGCAGCCAAACCCTGTCCGTGCCCTCCCTCCCCCCCCAGCACAAGGAGCCCGTTGAACAATCCTGTTTATGGAGAGGGTTTTTTTTTCCCCCTTTCCTTTGCGTCTACCGAAAGGCAAACAGAGTTTGTGTGTGTGTCCCCCCAAAAAGGGGCTCCCCCCGCCCCCAACCCAGCAGCCAGGGTTCAAAGAGCCGATTCTTGCTCCGTGTCCCAGCACACGGGGATTTTCCAGAGCAGTAGCCAGACGGCCGCCTCGCTGGGTGGTGGATCCACCTCCAAACCTTAGGAACAGCTCGGAAAATCGTGCAGCCGAGGTGGGTGCCCTGCTCCCCTCCACGGCACAGGGATGGCACCAGGATGGGTGCCACCTCCCCCGACATGCACCCTCCCCCAGGCATCGCCCGTGCCGGCTGCACCCCGTGAGCTGGTTTGTCCCAGCACCCTCTTTGCCTCCCACCATGCAACGGCCAAAGGAGTGAGCGGGGTGACAAGAGGGTGTCCTCCAAGAGGGTTTCGGTATCAGCTGGCCCCTAGCGGCAGAGGTGGGGGTGCCCACTGGTTGTGCCCGGGGTGGGGGACAAGAGGGACACGCACACACAGACACGACCGGGAGAAGTTGCAGCGTTTCCTGAGGCTGGGCTCGGTTCCGCATGGGGCTGGGAGGGTCCCTCGTGGGGCTGAAAGGTGGGGGGTGGAGGAGTCATTCGTGGGGCTGAAAGGGGACATACAGGGTAGCTCCCTATGGGACGGGGAGTGCAGGTGCTCCCCTGTGGGGCTGGGGGGCTCTGGAGGAGTGCCCCGTGGGGTTGGAGGGATTGGAAGAGTACCTGTGGGGCTGGAGGGGACCATGCAAAATAGAGTCCCGCGGGGGGCTGGAGAGGTGATCTGAAAGAGTCCCGTGTGGGTCTGGGGGAAGGGGGGCCTGGAAGATTCCCCCGTGGGGCTGGGGTGGGGCATGCAGCGTGGTCCGCCGCAAGAGTTGGAGAGAGGTCTGGAAGAGTCCCCCGTAGCGCTGGGGGGGGCCGCGTAGAATGGCCCTATGTGGGGCTGGGGAAGTCTGGGAGGAGTCCCCCATAGCGCCGGGGGCAGCTCGTGGGTTTGGGGGGGACCATGCAAGGTGGTCATTCCTAGGGCTGGGGTGGGTCCCACCTTCCAGGCTTCGTAGAGGGGGGATTCTGTCACCGACCCACCCACCACTCCCGGGGCTGCCGGCGGCTCTTCCCGGGGTGGGGACACTCCGCGCCCGGCTCACTCGCGGCCGTGGCACACAACCCGAGCACCCCAAAGCCCTCCTGCCCAGCAAAGAAAACACTCCCTGAGCACTCACCAGCGAGCAGAGCGAGCGGCAGCAGCAGCCAGTACAGCCCCGCACACAGCACCCGCCGCTCCATCCCATGTCCCGCCGAGCTGTGCCGAGCCGAGCCGTGCCGTCCCTAGCCAAGCCAAGCCGCGGCGAGTCGATTTGACCCGTGCCGTGCCGAGCCGAGCTTAGCTGAGCCGATCGGTGCTCAGCCGAGCCGAGCCGTTCCGCCCCGCCGGGCCTGGGCAGGCCCCACTGGCCGGTCCCGGAGAGCAGCAAACGGACGCGCTTTTGCCCCCCCCACCCCAACCCATCCACCCCCCGCTTTCCTCCGCCCCGCTACCGCCGTCTGTAGACGCGGCACCGCCCGCTCGGCTCCGCTCGCCTCGGCTCGGGCCGCCACAGCTGATATGAGTTGGCCGGGCTCAGCCCCAATAGTAGCGGGGGGCGGGGGAGGATGAGTCCGGACCTTGCTGACCACCCCCAAATCCTGGTGCCTGCCGCTAGCACGGAGGGAGAGGGGGAGGACAGAAACAGATATAAAAGTGTAATTCCAAAGTGAAAAGTTGCTGCTTCCTGTTTATTTCGTTACAAGACACAGAAAAGGCCGGAGCTCACTGAGGCTGGGAGAGCTCCACTCGGGACCAGGGTTTGGAACGTCTGCATGGAGCCATACACCCCTGCAGCTGGCTCCTGTGTCCCAGCAATTTGGTCCCATGTCCCCAGAAGCTGGGTGTATGGTTCCATGTCCCTGGAGCTGGTCCCAGGTCCCCGGAGCTGTATGCACAGTTCTGTGTTCACAGAGCTGCGTGCAAGGGTCACTGTCCCCAGCTCTGGGTCTCATGTAACAGGAGCCGGGTGTGTACAGTCCCGTGTTCCCGTAGTTGGGTCCCACGTCCTGGAGCCGAGTGCAAGGTTTCATGTCCCCAGAGCTGGGTGCCATGTCCCTGGAGCTGAGCGGTATGTCCCCAGAGCCGAGTGCCAGGTCTCAGGAGCTCAGTGCACGGTTCCCTATCTCCAGAGCTGGGTCCCGTGTCCCCAGAGCTGGGTGCACCTGCACACCCTGGAGAGCCAGACGCTCTGCCCCACACTCATGGGTGCTCAGACAAAGGGAGCTGGGACCATGGTCACACACTCCAGAATGTGGGTACATAGTTGTGGACCCCAGGAGCTGGGAGCATGGAGCTGGGTGCCTAGATGAAGGAGCTGGGTGCCATGCTCACCACCACAGCCCAAGCTGAGCTCTGGGGCTGTGCACAGCTTGTGGTGAGGGCAGCATGGCTGGTGGCTGCAGGCAGCACCAGTAACCACCAGCCCCTACCAGGAAGCATCAACCCATGAAATTCTCCACATTCTTTGGCTTCCCTGGGCTGTTTCCCAACACGCTCAATAAACTGGCACCCAGCTGGCACGAGGATGACCCACTCCCCACCTTGGTGGGTTCCACTCTTCCCTTGTGTCTCTTCTGCACTCTTGGGCTTCTTCACCCCACCCTAGCCCAGATGTGCCATGGAAGCTGAAAACATCTGGACACCACTGCCTGAACCATGTGTCCTGCTGGGGTTTGCTGGGCACATCCCCTTGTGGGAGCTGGGATGGGTTGTGGGCACCCAAGCCAGCCCTGAACATCCTCGGGCAGGGACTTGGCCCCTCTGCCTGGTCACATGGATTCTCATCCCAGAGGGATTCCAGTCATGCCGTTAAACCCCTCCTCAACACCAAGCCACAGAGCTCTGCATGAACACCATGTCCATGATCCTTCAGCAAGGGAAATGAAGGCTGCAAGAGCCCCTGGATGCATACTGCCCTCCCCACCCCCACAATTACTCCAGGAAAGGGTGGTGCATGGAAACCCACACCAGCATCTCACTCCCAGCCTGATCCCACCACACTGCGGCTGGCAGACAGGCTGGGAATGGAGCTCCTGCAAGTAAATGGGCAGGCAGGAATGGCACCCCAGAGTGCTGCCTCGCACGGCCAAATCCGGCCCTGAGTGGTCCTGCTCCACTTTGCTGGCATTGCTCAGGATTTAAGAGGGATGCTGGAGAACGGTGGAGCTCTGTAATGTGCTGTGGGCACGGCCTGAGTGCCTGGCCAGGAGTTTTATGGCCCAGGAAGCTTCTCCTGCATCCGGGCTGTGCCATTAGCATGTGGCCATGACACAGGGGAGGGGGATGCCAGGGCACAGGGTGCCTCTGTAGCCCCTTCTTCTCATGGCACAAGTGCCTCCCACCTCACTAGCCCTATGCAGAGCACTGGCCACTGCTGGGAACTGTGAATGTGGGGAAGGTACCAGGGGCAGCATTCCTCGAGAGACTTGGAGGAGATTGCTACAGGTTGTGCCAAGGGAGGTTAGGCTGGAGAGGAGGAACAATTTCTTCTCTTTGAGGGCTGTCAAGGTCTGTCCCAGGCTGCTGAGGGCAGTGGTGGAGTCCCCATCCCTAGAGGGGCTTCAAAGCAGCCATGGGGATGTAGTGCTGAGGGACATGGTTTAGTGGTGACCTGTCAGTTCTGGGTTACTGGCCGGACTCAACGATCTTAAAGGCCTCTTCTAACCTACACGATTTGATGAATTCTACCCCATGGCTACTGAGGAGCTCTGCTCTTGGGAGCTGGGCAGGGCTTGCTCCCAGGCCTGCTGGGGAAGGCAGATAAGAGGGGTGACCGCCAGCCCAGGGTCACCACCATTTCAAATGCTGTTTGCCGTCCTTTCGATCTGCCTTTGCTCTGTTCAGGATCCCCCAGCTCGCAGTCCCCGACTGCTTGCACCAGTCAGTCACTTGAACCATTGGACATGCTTGGAGACGCCCCCTAGACCTGGGTCTGACCCCCTTGGAATGAGTCTGAAACACCTTGGATTGAGGATGAACCCCACGGACCGGGCCTGAGCCCTCTGGAACAGGTCTAGACCCTCTTGGAAGGCGCCCGAACACCACCCACACCCCCGCCGGCCTGGAGCGCCGCTAGACGGAGCCGCGGCGCCTTTAAGAGCCCCGGAGCCACCGATTCCGCCCCACGTGACCCCGCGCCTGGGCGGCGCTTGCGGCCACGCGGGTTCCCGCCAAACAGCGGCGGCTTTGGCGCGCGCGGTAACGGGCGCACGTGTCGGCGCGCCAGGAGCGGCCCCAGTACCAGTACCAGTACCAGTACCGAGACCAGCATGGCCCAGCTCCGCCTCACCGACTTCTTTGGCCGCACCAAAGCGGCCACCGGGGCCCCGGCCAAGCGCGGCGGCAGCCGGCTAAAGGCGGCCATAACCCGGCCCCAGGCGCGCCGAGAGGCGGACAATGAGGAGGACGCTGCCTTGGTGGGGCTCTCCGCTTCTCTGCGTACCCCGGCCCGCGCTGGCTCCCCGGCGCTGCGGGGATTGGCCGGGAGGAAACGGAGCCGCCGGGAGATGGAACCGGAGTCGCCGCCGGTGGCGGGGGAGACTCGATCTAGAGATCCGAAAGAGAAATCGGCGCGGAAAAGGCTGGAGATGCACCGGGAGGCGGAAACCGAGCTGCCGGCTGCAGTAAGGGGCTGGGGTCGGGGAGGTACCTGTCGACCCCCTCCTCAGGGTTCGTTTCTAAAACAGTGGGGTACGGGGGATGATCCGGTTCACCCGGACTGCGGCCCTGAAAGCGGGGGGAGGGGGAGACGGCACACGGAAAACCAAGGCACCGTCCCTACACCCATACCGCCGAGGGCTTGTCCCGTTTCTATTCATGGAAACACTCCCACCGCCCCTCTCAGGACTTACCCCCTCCCCTTAATGCTGACTCCCACCCTCAAGGGATTGATCCCTCCCCTAGTGCTGATCGTGTCACCCCCCAAAGATTTGACCACCCCCCACCCAGATCTTTTCTTTCTCCCCTACTGCAGACACCCCCACCCCCCAAAAGGTTTGTGCCCTCTTCTACCCCTCCCTGCCGATCTTGTGGCCACCCCACCCCAGAGGGAGTGCAGACCCCTCTTGTAACTTCCCCCACCCCGGCTTTTCCCCATCCCAACACAAGGCCGTGAAGAGGGGGGCACCGGGGAGGGTGTGTGGGTTTGCTACACATCCCTTGGCACCCTCTAACTGTCCTACACTCGCTTGCAGGACACCAGCCCCTCGTCTCTGACCACTGCCTGTCCCCTGATGTCACCCTCGCTGGAGCTGGCAGCAGACCCCCCAGCTACCACCCCCAGCCCGGGGCAGGATGGAGGGACACAGCCTGGCACAGCCACCCCAGGGACAAGCAGGCGCCTGCAGCGGGTAGGAGACAAGCCTGGATTTGTGTTCCAAATGTTTTGTGTTCCTTGCTGGTGTCCTCTGACCACCTGTCCCCTCCCTACCCAGGAGGATCTGGCTGGGCTGCAGAGTCGCTTGCAGAGGGTGAAGGCACTGGCCCAGTTGGCCCAGCTGGCCCCAGTTCCTGCTGGGGCCAACGCGGAGCTGCGGAGCCGCCTGGAGCGAGTGCGGCACCTGGAGCAGCGGATCCGTGAGAGGAAAGCGGGAAGCAAAGCCACGGCAGCAGAACAGCCCTCTGGGGGCACCGAGGTGGCAGCGGCAGAGGCTGGGTGAGGACAAGCTTTGGGGAATGGGGATGTCCTGGTGACTGGCACAGCTGTCTCCTGCTGGAGCTCCACTGCGTGGAGGGGGCTTCTCTGAGCTTGGTCCGAGCCACCTTGATTCCACCATGAGGTTTGGGGCATTGATGTCTCCAGGATCAGTGATGTGACTCAAGTTCTAGCACAGGTTGCTCAGAGAAAGTCCTATGAGGAGAGGCTGAGGGAGCTGGGATTGTTTAGCCCGGAGAAAGGAGGCTCAGGGGTGACCTCATTGCCCTCTACAACTACCTGAAGGGTGGTTGTAGCTAGGAGGGGGTTGGTCTCTTCTCCCAGGCAACCAGCACCAGAACAAGGGGACAGAGTCTCAAGCTGCACCAGGGGAATTTTAGGCTGGAGGTGAGGAGAAAGTTCTTCATGGAGAGAGTCATGAGTCATTGGAATGTGCTGCCCAGGGAGGTGGTGGAGTCACCATCCTTGGGGGTGTTCAAGAGGGGATTGGACGTGGCACTTGTTGCCATGGTCTAGTCATGAGGTCTGTGGTGACAGGCTGGACTCGATGATCCTCGAGGTCTCTTCCAACCTTGGTGATACTGTGAGAAAGATTTGGGGATGGAAGGAGGAGAGGGTCTCCCCTAACTAGGGAGGGCATGCAGCTCCTGGGTTTTGAGGTCAGCAGTTTTGGCAGTGGGAGCCCTGTCCTGGCTGGTCTCAGTCCCTGGCTGCACCCTCAGGGTTGTCCCAGCTTCATGGTCACAGTGCTGTTGTGTGCAAGGGGACCCTGACCCCTCTCTCTTGGCAGCAGCCAGAAGGTCCCTGCGTACCAGCGGTTCCACACCCTCGCTCAGGACGTGCCCCCGGGGCTCACGCTGCCCTACAAGTTCAAGGTGCTGGCAGAGATGTTCCGCAGCGTGGACACCATTGCTGGGATGCTCTTCAACCGCTCTGAGACCATCACCTTCGCCAAGGTCAAGCAGGGGGTGCAGGACATGATGCACAAGTAAGTTGGCAGCAACCAGCAGCACGTTTTGGGGTCCCAGCTGACACTGTTGGTCTGACCCCAGCCCTGGTGTCGCCCTTGGGATTCCTGAAGCTGGTGAATGATCTAGAGCACCAGGCTTGTGAGGAGCAGCTTGAGGGAACTGGGGCTGTTCAGCCTGGAGAAGAGGAGGCTGAGGGGAGACCTTCTGGCACTCTGTAACTCCCTGAAAGGAGGTTGGAGCTAGGTGTATGTTGGTCTCTTCTCCCAAGGAACAGGGGACAGGGCAAGAGGAAACAGCCTCAAGTTGCCCCAGGGGAGGCTTAGGTTGGACATGTGGAACAGTTTCTTCCCCTTGAGGGTTGTCACGGCTCAGCCCAAGCTGCCCAGGGCAGTGGTGGAGTCCCCATCCCGGGAGGGGCTTCAGAGCTGTGGAGGTGTAGTTCTGAGGAATGTGGTTTAGTGGTGACTTGGCTGGGTTAACAGTTGCACTTGATGGTCTTAAAGGCCTTTTCCAACCCAAATGATTCTCTGTGACCTCTCTGGGTGCTGTTGCAGGCAGTTTGAGGAGCGGCACGTGGGGCAGATCAAGGCCGTGTACCCCACCTCATACAGGCTGCGCCAGGAGAAGAACATCCCCACCTTTGGCGGTGGTATCAAGAAGTCAGACTACCAGCTGACGCTGGAGCCGGTGCTGGAGGAGGGTATGTATGGCTTGGTAGGTGCCCCCAGGAGCTGGGGTGTGCTTGGGCCTGGCTGGGATCTGTTAATCACCAGAGATGTTATCTTATGGGGGGAGGCAAGTGGAGCAAGCTGGGGCTAGCTGGAGGGTGCAAGGGCAGCAACTCTGGCAGTGACTCGGCCCCATGGTAGGGCTCTGTGCCTGTGCTCGTTGAAGCTCTTGGGGTTTGGGCCCCCTCCTGGTGCTGGCATGATGCTGTGGGTGATGCTGGTTCCTCGTCTCACAGAGGAGAAGGTGGACGGCCGCCCGCACTTGTCGGCGTCACGCCTGCTGGAGCGCCGGAAGGAGTTCCACCGCAACCTGGTGAACATTGTCAAGCAGCACCACAAGGTGAGCACCTCCCCAGCATCCTCTCCCTTTGGGCTCTGGGGTGGCTCTGGTCACTGGAGCAGCAGGTGGAAGGAGTGGGCTGGATCCAGGCTGACAGACATTGGCGGTTCCTGTGGGATGCTGTTGGCAGGCAGGTGCTGTGGGGGGAGGATGGTGGCTGGAGTCTTTGTCCTGGCTCCAGACTTCCTCACAAGACAGCTTCCAAACCACACTGTGAGTGTGGAGCAACAGTCACCTCCCCCCAGCTGGCCTGCAAGTGCTCTGATGCTGTTCTCACTCCTCCTTAGGCATTCCTGGCCACCCTCAAGCCCCCCATGGAGGTTCCAGAGGAGAAGCTGACCCGCTGGCATCCCCGCTTCAATGTGGACAAGGTGCCGGACATCAGCCCAGCAGAGCTGCCGCAGCCACCCCAGGGAGACAGACCCAGCACGGCCCAGGAGGTGCTGAGCACCGCTCGGGGGATGCTGACCCCCAAGGTGAGTCAGGACCAGGGTCTGGCTCCATCTGCAGCTGGTGGACCGCAAACCAGCTTGTCCATCAGGAAGACATTACTGGATAGAGATTGGGAAGGATTCTTCTGGAGCCACAGGAGCACCATAAAGCAGGAACACAAACCTGGCTGTACTGCTGCAGGGTGGGCTGCAGGACTTGGTTTGGGCTAGAAGAACCATCAGTATGGACTTTGGGGCTGGGAGGGGAGGTGAAGCACCTCAAACTATCCTCTAGTCAGGCAGGGATGGTCAGAGACTGGGCTGCGGGGGCAGTGAAGGGGAAACTCTTCTTTCAGGATGTAACCCAACTCCTCCTCCCCCTTTCTTCCACATGAGCAGATGGAAAAAGCTCTTGCCAACCTGGCCTTGAGAACCGCCGAAGCCGGTGCAGGGGAACCGGTGCTTTCCAAAGCACCATCCCCTGCCAGCACCTCCAGTGCTCTCAAAGGGGTGTCCCAGGCCCTGCTCGACAGGGTGAGTAATTCAGTCCTGGCCAAAATGCTGGGGCTAGTGGGGGGACCTGCCTGGGTCTCACCCCATCTTCTGGGTCTCTCCCCTCACCCTCTCTCCCGCATGCCTGGGTCTCTCCCCCTTGCCTTTTCCCCTGGGCCTGGGTCTCTCCCCCTCGCCCCCTCTCCCGCGGGCCTGGGTCTCTCCCCCTTGCCCCCTCTCCTGCGGGCCTGGGTCTCTCCCCCTCGCCCCCTCTCCCGCGGGCCTGGGTCTCTCCCCCTCGCCCCCTCTCCCGCGGGCCTGGGTCTCTCCCCCTCGCCCCCTCTCCCGCGGGCCTGGGTCTCTCCCCCTCGCCCCCTCTCCCGCGGGCCTGGGTCTCTCCCCCTCGCCCCCCTCTCCCACAGGCCTGGGTCTCTCCCCCCTCGCCCCCTCTCCCGCGGGCCTGGGTCTCTCCCCCTTGCCTTCTCCCGCAGGCCTGGGTCTCTCCCCCTCGCCCCCTCTCCCGCGGGCTTTGGTCTGTCCCCTCACCGTCTCCCGTGGGTCTCTGCTTTCACGCAGATCCGGGCGAAGGAGGCGCAGAAGCTGCAGGCGCTGATGACCAGGGTGCCCCAGCAGGAGCAGCGCCTGGCCATGCTGGGCCGGCTGCCGGCCATGGCTCGTGTCCTGCGCAACGTCTTTGTGGCTGAGAAGAAGCAGGCCCTGACCATGGAGATGACTTGTGCCCGCATGGCTGACAGCTACGAAGTCCAGATGTCTCCTGGTAGGAAAGTGGTGGTGGTGGTGGTTGGTGTCTCTGTTGGTGCAGGAGGGTCTTGCAGGTGGGGAGCTGAAGTCTGATCCGACGGTTGCGGCTTCTTTTGGCAGGTGAGATGGAGAAACACTTGAGGCTGTTTGCAGAGCTGCTGCCAGACTGGGTGGGGATCCATGCGATCAGGACGGACACCTACATCAAGCTGGACAAAGGGAAGGACCTCAGCCTCATCACTGAGAGGCTTACCAAGGTGGCCAAGGAGGAAGAAACTCTCTGAGCACCCCAAGGGTCGAGGGTTCCCCTGTGCAATCTCCTCTAAATGTAGCAAGTTCAGATGATGCTCCTGGGACTGGTGTGGGCTCATCCTTGGGGACGTCTGAAGAATAGTAAAATGTCTTTAATAAATCCCTTTGCCAGGGTCTGTGAGGACTGTAGCTCCCATAACCCTTGAGCTGAAGGCCACATAGCCCAGGGGTAAGAATGCAGGTGGTGAACAGGAGCTAGAAGCTTCTTTGCTTACTACGTTCTCCTTGAGGTTTCATAGAGGCAAGTTTGATGTGGGAGGCTCCTCAAGCTTTCATGGAGGCTTCTCCCTGAGGTTCCATGCAGGGAGCCTTCTGAGCTTCATGAAGGAAGGAGTGATGTGGGAACCTCCTTAAGGTTTCAGGCAGGTTTGTTCCATTAACTTGGGCCCTGGTGGGGTGGAAGCAGGAAGGAGCTAGAGAAGAAGTTCACAACTGGATATTTTTGGAGCTCTGGGCTTTGGTTCTGTGTTTTAAGGGAAGGGAAAACTCATCTCCAGCACTGTTTGGAAGCAACTGCAGGACTTGTCAAAACACATTTGCATTAAATGTTTTAACTAGAGCCTGAGTGGTGTGACCCCAGTGCTGTCCTTGCTGCCCGCCAGCACCGTGCTCCTCCATGGCACTTGGCACTGGCCAGAGGGCTGGGTCCTCCTCCAGCTCCTGGAGAAGGACTTGGTGGAAAAAGTGAGCGTGGGCTTGCAGGAAGCTGAAAGCAGCTTTTGTACAGGGGGAGTGTGGGGAGAGGAGCAGGCAGGCTTGGGGGCGGGCATGGGGGGCTTTTTCCTCCCTTTTTCTCCCCCCACCCTCCCTTTTTCTCCCCCCACCCTCCCTTTTTCTCCCCCCACCCTCCCTTTTTCTCCCCCCTCTTCTCCCTTTTTCTGGAGGAAGCCCCAGGTCACTCTGCTGAAGTGGTTTGTGGAAAAAGGACAGAGGGTGGTGATGGTTGCAGGTGAGGTCAGTGCCTGCTGTGGGATAGGCACAGGGGAGGAGATGGGAGCTACCCATGCCGTGCTGGGCACAGCTGACACCACCTCCTGAGCCAGACTGGGTGGGTTGTAGGGTGGGCCGTGAAGGACATGCATGGAAAGGTGACTGTCTCTCTGGGTGGGGAAGTCCACCCAGGGACCACCATGCAGGTCTAGGGGAGCTTCTCCACTTGAAGTGCTGCTCTTGGAGGCTGGCAACAGCCCCAGGGAGCAGGCTCCTCCTCCTCTTCCTCCAGAACCCTGCCTGCCATCATGCAGGCTGGTTGGCCTCCTCCTTTTCCTCCCAGGGCCCTGTTGCCATCATGCAGGCCAGTTGGCCTCCTCCTCTTCCTCCTCCAGGATCCTGCTTGCTCTTGTGCAGGCCAGTTGGCCTTTGCTGCTGGCAGGAGGTAGCCCTGTTTCCAGGGAGGAGAGTTTTAACCCATCCCAAAAGATGGAGGGGGAATGCAGAGAGCTGGGGTGCAAGGCTGGGCTATCAGCCATGCTGCAGCGGGGGAGCTGGAGTTTGAGGGGAGCTCGAGTTCAAAAGGAGCTTAATTTGGGCAGTCTGGCAGGCACACTCATGCCTCAGGAGAGCTTGCAGCAAGCTTCTGTTTCTGCTGCTTGGGACAAAACCCAACCAAAACCTTCCTGCTGCCTGGAAGCCACCCCTCCAGAGCCTTGTCTCTACAAGCAAATTACATCAACAGTTGCTCAGCGAAGGCACCGTCCCCACGTTCCCTGATGTCACCCCTTGGCCCTGCAAGCAGCCAGCTCTGGCACTGGCAGGGCTAATGCTTCCACAGCTGCTTTCCACAGCTCTCTGGAGTGGAACAGATTTTATTTTTTTCCCTTCCTCTACCTCACAGCAGAGACCTTCTCGTGCCAAGAATGCGCTGAGGCGCTGCCTGCCTTGGCTGTGAAAAAGCAGTGCCCTGGGGTAAGGTGCTCCTGGGGGAATAGTGGCACTCAGCACAAAGTGAGCAGCCACCAAAGTGGCTTTTCAGGAAATGATGATAAAAAAAGAGCTGTAATGGCCCTTGAAAAAGGGGTAAAGCCAGGGTCTGTGACCTGAGCTCTGTGGAGGCTTGGTTTGTGCTCCCACCTGTGCTGGGCACTCCACTGCAACCCAGCAGCTCCAGTTAGGGTGCCCCCCTCAAGCTTGAGGTTGGGATCAGGCATGGAGAAAAGATACCTGAACTGTGCCATCCTGGCAAGATACTCCTTCCAAACATATGGGGTAGCAAGGTGGAGGGGCTCAAATCACAGCCTCAGCCTGCACTGAGAGCCTGGGTTTGGAGGAAAGCTTTCACAAGGGTCATGGGCAGCTTCAGCTCCTCCTGCAAGAACAGCTCGGAGACTGTTTAGGAAAAATAAAAAGAAGTCAAGATTTATTTTATCAGCAAGTTCAGCCCCTGCTGGGAGAAGGATACTGGCCCTGATGTTCTCAGGCATGTGGAAGCTTTGGCACATCAGGTTTTAACTACTCACAGAATCAGTTTGGTTGGGAATGACCTTTAAGATCATCCAGTCCAACCACCGTCTAACTCTGCCAAGCCTGGTACTAAACCCTGTCCCTCAGCACCAAAGCAAACCATGCTCCAAGGTTCCTTCCAACCCAAGGCATTCCATGATTCTGTGCTCTAGGGAACATCTTCAAGCCCTATCTCATCCAGCACACAACCTGAGTGAGCTCCCAGGAGCTCAGCTGCAAGCAGAACATCTGTTTCTTTCCTGACACCTTTCCTTTCCCTTACCTGACACCAAACCTACCAACGAAACCAGCCTCCAAGCTGGCATTGTCCATTCAATGCCCCAGGAAGAACCCAGCAGAGGGGTGCCAGCAGCATAAGGAATTGGATTGTGTAAGAGATGGAGAATTTGTGCTGAAGAAAAGCTGCCAGCACTGGCTGGAGCTGCAGGTGGTGGGAGCTGCCAGTGCTGCTGGGCAGAAGGCAGAACAGTCCTGAGCATGGTATGGCCTCCTTCTTCACTGCTTGTCACTCATGTTGTTGATTGCCTCTAGTGCTGCAAAATCTACTGCTAAGATCCATCCTGGACCAAGGGAAGACAGATGGTTTCCTACAAGAGACCTTCAGCCTCCTGCAGTCCCAAGGGAAGGAGACCACAAGCCAAGTTGACATGGTGCCTGAACTCATCAAGCAGCAATCCCTCTTGTGCTGGCAGCCTCCTCCTATTTCAGGTCATGGAGCTGGGAAGATGTTTAGCTCTCCTTAACGAGCACAACCTTAACAAAAGAACACTTACTCTGGTGTGAGTGACAGCAGAGAGCGGCCTGACCACCCTCTGAGGTCAAACACAGAGGAGTTTATCAACTGTCCCCCACAACCAAAGCTATTAGGCCTCTTCTGCCTCAGCATTTTCACAGACTGCACTGGATTGGAAGGGACCCTCCAAGGCCATCTCATCCAACCCCCTTTGGTCTCCTAAAAAAACCCCACTCAGTGAAGCTGCATCTTTGGTCTCCATCCCCAAACCCAGTCAGGTTCCTTCTTCCCAAAAGACAGACCTCAAAAAGGATCTTTAGATCCCCCACCCACCTTAATCTGTGGCTTGGGAAACAAAACAGAATTTACAGTTGTCCAGCATGGATCAAAATTGTAGGGTCCCCACCCCTGCCCAGCCCCTCATGACATCAGAAATCACTGAATAAAGCCCCAGATTAGTACATTTCCCCCCTTCTGGCTCCTTCTCAGTCGTACTGCAGCAGAGAGTAGAAAGGGATGGGCTTGAGCTTCTCTGAGCCTTTCAAGGATTTTAGCTCTATGACCACCAGGCACTCCAAAATTTCAGCCTTCAGCCTCTTCAGCAGCTCACAGGCTGCACACATGGTACCTGCATGACAGAGGTGGAGCAGAAACATCATCAGCTTCAACCCTCACAGCCACTCCTGCTGCTCCCCATACATGTGTAGGTGGCTCACACCACCTGCTTCTCTCACCTCCAGTTGCAAGCAAGTCATCTACAATAACTACTTTTTGTCCCTCTTCCACAGCATCACTCTGGATTTCAAGCTCAGCCTGCAAGGTGGAGAGAGGAGCTTGATTTTAGTCTTGCCTCAGAGAGAAACACATCAAGCACCAGGAAGATGTGGTGGAATGCAGGCAAGTCTCCAGCAAGATCAACACTCAGCACCTAAACCACAGACTCCAGCTCCAGGGGAATGCCATGGGAACATGAGCAGGTTAGGTGATTGCTGGGCCAACCCTCTGGCACATCAAGATCCTTAATGTCCAGTGTGGTCCCACCATGAAAACTTATCCCAGAGCACTTCTCCAGTCAGGAGAACCTGTAACGCAGCAGGGCTGGAGCGCGGCGCCGCCAAGGCACATCCCAACCATCACAAGGCAACAGCTTGTGTCAGATGGAGCTTGTCCCACAGAGGGGTTGGCCCAAACAACCCTGACAGCTACCCCCGAGGTCAGGTGGCTCTACAGTTGTTAGGTGCCAGCAGCAGCATGTTGTTAGCTCACCCCACAGGCCCTGTCAGGGGGAGGCTGTGGAGTCCCGAGGCGAGCTGAAGCCATGCAACAAAGGAGCGCTTGGAGCACTTACTGGAAGAGTGAGGAACACACTCCATGTTCATGCCCCTGAATTCAAGCCAGAGAAAGCTATTTAGCACCAAGTCTTATCATCCTCCAACCAATGCCCCCCACTCCAAAACAAAAAAAGTCACCATGCAGCTCACCAACACAAACCATGTGTCTGTGGCTTGGGGCAGGAGCTGCCATGCTTGGTGAAGCTCAGCACCGCTCCCAAAGCTTGTGCCCTGCCAGAATCCTCCTGGCTGCAAGACCCAGCTTGGGCACCACCCCCCCAAGCTGCTTTTATCACGCCAGTCCCTTGCTGACACCCCCTCAGCCCTGCCTCAACCATTCTGGAAACCTCCTCCTCCTCCTCCCCAGGCTTTACCTTGCCATACTCAAGGCTGTAGGAGACAGACTCGGTGGGGCCAGGAAGTTTCCCCTTCTTCCGTATGGGCACGAAGCCAATCCCCAGCCTCTGAGCAAGGGGAGGGCCTATGAGGAAGCCACGAGAGTCCAGGCCTGGGGGAGGAAGCAAAGCAGACAAAAACTCAGAACACAGAATCAACTTGGCTGGAAAAGACCTTTAAGATCATCAAGTCCAACCAGTGACCCAACACCACCGTGCCCACTAAACCATTTCCCCTTGTTCCAGGTCTGCACATTTTCTGAACCTCTCCAGGACGGTGACTCCACCACCTCCCTGCAGCCTGTTCCAATGCCTGACCACTCTTTCAGTAAAGAAATTGTTCCATATGTCCAACCTAAACCTCTCCTGGGGCAACTTGAGGCTGTTTATTTCCTTTTGTCCTGTTGCTTGTTCCCTGGGGAAGAGACCAACCCCCACCTGGCTCCAACCTCCTTTCAGGGAGTTGTAGAGAGCCAGAAGGTCTCCCCTCAGCAGCCTCCTTCTCTCCAGGCTGAACAACCCCAGTTCCCTCAGCTGCTCCTCACAAGATCTGTACTCTAGGCCCTTCATCAGCTTTGTTGCCTTTCTCTGGGCCTGCTCCAGCACCTCAATGTCCTTCTTCAAGTGAGGGACTCAAAACTGAACACAGGATTGGAGGTGTGGCCTCATCAGTGCTGAATACAGGAGGACAGTCACTTCCCTGGTCCTGCTGGCCACAATATTCCTGCAAGCCAGGATGCTGGTAGCCTTCTTGGCCACCTGGGCACACGCTGGCTCATCTTCAGCTGCTGTCAACCAACATCCACAGATCCTTTTCCACCGAGCAGCTTTCCAGCCGCCCTGCCCCAAGCCTGGAGCATTCATGGGGTTGTGACAGAACTGCAGGATCTGGCACTTGGCCTTATTGAACCTCATCCTTCTGACCTCAGCCCATCAGTCCAGCCTGGCCAGACCCCTCTGCAGAGCCTTCCTACCTCCAAGCAGATCAACAGAACCACTCAACTTTGGACAATGCCCCAGGCTGATCCTCCCATGGTCAGCGAGAAGTCTAGAAGCAATTTGCTCTTAGAGAGTCACTTCTGTGGGTTGCAATCACTAACAATGCTTCTGCACTGCCTGTGCTCACCAAGATGTGCTGCTGACAAGCTTTGGGGCACCCCTTGAGCCCCCCATCAGCCAGTTTTGCCTCTCCTTTAGCTCTCCTTCTTAGAGATAAGCTCAGCCGAGCCCCGCTATCAGTTTGGTCACACAGCCAAGGGACTTTGCACCAACTTCAGTTATCACAAGGCACTTGGACAAGATCTAGTCTGGACTCCTTGAACTCTGGGCTATGGCCCAGGCCAAGCAGCACCTTCCTAAGCACTCTCAGCCTCTTCCATAAGTGTGCTGCAATGTGCTGTCAGCACAAAGCCTGGTTCTGTTGGCTTGAAAAGGCCTCCTCAGAAGGATGACATGCTGGAACATGGTCTGCCTGCCCTGGGGACTCTGCAAGACCTTACAGGCTGGCTTGACATCAGGCTTTCACTCCTCCCTGCCTGCCTTTTTTAATGATGAAAGCAATGACTTAGGAAATTGGCAGCAAAGCATCATCAGATGGAATGTGCCACATCCAAACCCACGATTTCAGGAAGCTACAGGAGTAGGTTAAGGGTATAACTTGTCTTGGTGTTACCATATGGACAGAGGTCGACATTTGGGTGATTAGAATGTTCAAGGGCTACAGCATTTGCTGGCCCATTAGCAGAGGAACCTCCTCATGCCTCCTGTCCAGGCAGCCCAAGGACACGATGCTCTGTGCTGGCCCCAGAGAGGCTTCAACGCCACTCACCTGCAATAAAGTCAATTTTGGGGAAAGATGCCTTCAAATGGTCTTCCAGAAGATCAATCAAAGCCTTGAAAGCTACAGGGTCCTTCAGCAAAGGGCTGATATCACTGCAAAGAGAAAGCAGAGCAGTTAAAAGGAGTTAAAAGGAGAGCAGTGAGTTACCTCTAGGAGCTGCTCTGGCTCACAACCAAGCTCCTATACCCAGGGGCACCGGATTCAGGAGCAGGGATGCGGAAGGATGGGCAGCAGAAGAGGGGCTGGACAGCAAGGCTCCATTCCGGCTCCATCCTCCCCCATCCATGCTCCAGCCCGCTGCATCCCTGCTCCAGCCCCGTAGCCTGCTCCATGCCCAGCCCGCCCGTACCGGAACAGCACGCCGGGCTGCGGGAAGTCGGGGAAGGGCCGGACCCGGTCCTGGACCCGCTGCAGCCGTCCGTCGCTCATGGCGGCGCCGCTGTGCGCAGCCGCGGGGCGGGCGGGGTTTGGCTGCTGGGGGAGCGGCCCGGGGCCGCCCGCGCTACCGGCAGCGCTGCCCGTGCCGGGAACGGGTAGCCCGGGGCAAGGAGCACCAGGCCCCCCCGGTACACGGAGCCCCCAGTGCACGAAGGTTTGGCAGCCCCGGAGCTCTGACCTCCCGGTGCACGGAGCTCTGGCGTCCCCGGTGCGTGGAATTCTGGCACCCTGAAGCACGGAGCCCCGAGTTCCCGGCGCATGGAGCTCTGGTACCCCGCGGTGGATGCAGCTCTGGTACCCCGAAGTCTCTTCCCCAAAGCGCTTGGAGCTTTGGTACCGCAGAGCATAGGGCCCTGACTGTGGTTCATGGAGCTCTGGTAACCTGGAGAACACAGCAGCAGCTGCCCCGGTGCATGGAGCTCTGATACCCCAGAGCTGCCACTCCTGCCAGTGCTTGGACAGCTGGTAACCTGAGCTATGGAGCATCAATCCCCCTGGTGCACGGAGCTCTGGCACCCCCATGAGCAGAGCTCTGATCCCCACAGTGCTTGGGAGCTCCAGTTCCCCAGTGCACAGAGCCCTGGGGCCCTAGAATCAGAGAGTCATAGAATCATTTTGGTTGGAAAAGATCATTAAGATCATTGAGTCCAACCTTTATCAAACACTACCAAGCCTGGTGCTAACTGTGGTGCAGTGGTTCCTCGGTGTCTTTCAAACAACCACAGGGATGGGGATTCAACCACCCCCCTCAGGAGCCTATTCCAGGGTTTGAGAACCCTTTCAGTGAAGAAATTGCTTCTAATATCCAACCTAAACCTTCCCTGGTGCAAGTTGAGGCCCTTTGGAGTACCCTGCCTTGCCCCAGCCACTTTTGGAAAAGGGATCTCGTGGCCAGGAGTTACACTTCCACCTCTTGCACCCCTTCCCAGCTTCTTGAAAATTCACTGGGACTAAACTGTCTCCCCCTTTTCTGTCCCCCCTCACCTCTTGTGAACCCCTGGAAGGGCATTTTGTGTTTCTTGAAGCCGTTGGTTTGGATCACACCCATGGGGGGGTGATAACAGACCTGCTCTGCTTGCCCTCATCTGCTTGCTCAGGAGCTCTTGGTGTCAGGGCACCCTCACACAGCTCCTATCTCCTGTCTACCAATGGGCCAACAGCCATTTGCCCATGCAAAATCCACTGTGGGCAGGAGATGTAGTGGTGGATTAGTGCAGATCTCCTCTTACATGAGCAAACATGGCTTGGAGCTGCCCCAAATGCAGCTGGGGACAAGCTGCTGCAGAAAGCAAAGGCAGTTCTGGCATGCAGCACCCCTGACCAAGCTTGGTGCTTGCTGCTGACAGCTGTGATGGAACCAGCTTCAGCTCCACACCCTCTGGACAGCCATTTGGGTCTTTGAGGTGTGTGACAATCAGCCAGCAGCTCTTCTACAGTGATTTGGTGTGGGCCTTGGGCTGGAGCTGCAGCACCTTGGTAATGAATGCTGAGCTGCTGCCTCCCCCTCTTCCTTTCTAGCTAGTCCTGGCTTCCAACAGCCCTGTGGGTCCTCTTGCACAGGAGTTGCAGTCTAGTCCAACTCAGCCAGGGCAGGCTCATGTGCACAGCATGACTTATGATCCACCTGACTCCACCCACACCCCAGCACCCAGTATGTCCTGGGTCATTGTGCAGCTCTCAGTGCTTGCTGCAAGCCCTCAGCAATTATTTTCTGCACCCTGAACCCCCACTGCTCCATTTCCTTCCAAATTCATCTAGAGACAGCAAAAGGCACCTGTTCAATCACACAGAATCCCCACATCCCAGCCTGGTGGGGATTGGAAGGGACCTCTGGGATCATCTAGTCCAATGCCCCTGCTAAAGCAGGGACACCCATAGCAGAGAAGGAGACTCCACAACCTCTCTGGGCAGCCTGCTAGCAGGCCTCCAGCACCCTCACAACAAAGAAGTTTCTCCTCCTGTTCATATGGAACCTTCTGGGTTCCAGGTTGTGCCTCTTGCCCCTTGTCCTGTCACTGAGCACCACTGACAACAGTCTGGCCCCATCCTCTTGTCCTCATCCTCTTGTCCCCACCTTTTAGCTCTTGCTGAGCAATGAGCAGATTCCCTCTCAGGCTGCTCTTCTCCAGGCTAAACAGCCCCAGGTCTCTCAGTTTTTCCTCCTCACAGAGATGCTCCAGGCCCCTCAGCATCTTTGTAGCCATCACTGGACTCTTTTTAGTAGTTCCCTGTTTCTCTTGAACTGGGGAGCCCAGAACTGGACCCAGTAGTCCAGATGTGGCCTTGACAGGATAGAGTAGAGGGGCAGGTTAACCTCCTTTAACCTGCTGGCCACCCTCTTCTTCAGGCACACAAATGGATGGCTGAAGTGTAAAGACAGGAGCTGCAGGCCAGGACAAAGGCTGCTCTTTTTCTCTTAGGCTCCATAGGGAGCCTCCTCCACATGCCTCCTCCTTTCACAACTGTTCCCTTACAGACTCAGATTTTCCCTGAGGTCAGATTATCTCTTTGGCAGCAGAAAAATTCCTCTCCAGGAGCTGTTCCAATGAAGCAAACAGAGGGGAAGCACAGAGCCTTCCACTGGAACAGGGGCTTCACACCACCACGCTCCCTGGGATGAGCTGGAAGGGTTTCTCCTGTAACCTTACCAACCACGAGACTGGACAATGAGCTTCTCCAGCAACTCCTCTTCTTCCTGGCAGAGGGAAGGGATGGAATTTATCTGCCTACGCATGGAAATCAGCACAAGCTGGGAAAGGGCTCTTTTGCAGCCTGCAGGACAAACACCAGGCACCCCTTGTGTCTTCTGAGCTCTCAGATGGGGGCTTCATCATGCTTTTCTTGTGGCCCTCCTACACAACCACCACTATTACTAGCAGAGGACACCACCACATTTTTCTTGAGGTTCCTAGGTCCCTCATGGCAACCTATCCCAGCACCAACCTGTGGCTCTCACCAGAAGAAGGTGCCAAAGGCTTTCACAGGTGCCTTCATGTCCAGCAGCCAGGTGGAGCAGCAGCTGTCCTCCTCTCTTGTGGGATCAGGCCTCTGTGACACCATCGGTTTGGCCAGGAGAAGCATAAAGGTTACACCAAATCAGACCTTCAGTGATTCATGCCCTGTGCTAGCTCAGGCTTAAAACCCAACACCTCTCAGGTCTCTGAGCTTCAGAACTTCACCTCATTAATCTTCCGTGGCACCAGAGGAGGTTTAGGGTGGACATCAGAAGAAACTTCTTCACTGAGGCGGTTCTCAACCTCTGGAATAGGGCTGCCCAGTGAGGTGGCTGAATCTCCATCCCCGAGCTGTTTAAATGACACAGAGATGTGGTGCTGAGGGACCACCACATTTAGCCCCAGACTTGGTAGTTAGATCAGGGTTGGCCTCAATAATCTTAAAAGGTCTTTTCCAACCAAAATGATTCCATGATTCCCTGATTTCAAAGGACATGAATTGCACCTATCAGCACGGACTAGTTCTGAATGCCCAAAGTAAATTACTTTTCCCTGTCCCTGTTCAAGCTTCCCCACAACAGTGCTGACTGCAATTTCCATCCCCTAAGAACTTTCCTAGGGCCATCTTCCAAATGTGATGTCAAAGGGCTCTGAATATCACCGTGGAAGTGTCTCCACATCCACTCGTGGCTTGGAGAGGTTTAGGGCTGCTCTGTGCCTGGCTGAGGAACCACCACCTCAGATCTGGACCCCCCCCCAGTGGATGCTGTGGCAGGGGGACACTGACTTTGCCTCTCTTTTGGACACAGGGGTTTAAAAATCATGTTTTAAGTCATGGTTTAGCAGTGGGCTTGGGTTAATGCTTGGACTCGATGCTCTTAAAGGCCTTTTCCAGCCTAAATGATTCTGTGATTCTATGCTTTGAGGTCCTGAGAAGAGAGATGTTACCAGATGGTGAACACAGAGATTGGGGTATAAAAAGCTTGAGAGCCAGCCTGTGATCAGCCTCATCAGGCAATTAGAAGAGCTCTACTGAGGATGGAAGTTTCTGTTCCTCTTAAGGACTTTAAAGCTTCACTATGAAGCGGAATAAAATGCCCCAAATTTCAACAGGCCCCACAAGGGAAAAGACTGAAAATTTCCTTTCAAATCTGCTGGAACATTTCAATTCCAGCTTGACAAACAGTTGCTCTTTAAACCTTTTTTCTTTTTTTTTTAACAGATTTGCAATCTCTTATTTCAGCAGAAGAATGCAGCTCCCCAGCCAGCTCCCCAGGCTCGGGACTGAAGCGTCCTCACTGAACAACAAGCAAGTTTTCTCTGCCCCCTCGAACTGGGGAAAGCCTTGTGAACCCACTCTGCCCTTCCACAACATCCTTGTTGGGCCACAGCCCAGCCCAGCACCTCCTGCCTGCTGCAGGAGAAGACACAACCCCTCTTTTTGCCTCCTCTGGTTGAGCCAAGAAGGGATTTTGAGCCTGATCCAGAGCTAATGGATTTGGCATACATTCCTTGCTGCTGGTGAGGGGGCCAATGGGCTTTTCATCCCTGACCCCTTTCAGATGGGAATCATGCTACCAACCTACATGTCACCCAGGAGGGTATTAAGTGACTCCAGGAGGGACAGAGGCAGAATGAGCTGCCAGACTGGCTCTCAGGAAAAGTTGGATGGTGGCAGAGGGTTTTTCACACTCCTAAGTGACCCCAGGCTTTTGGCTCGGGATCCACCTTTGGGATTTATACCACCCCAGTTAGACTCTGAGTGACAGCTAAACATTAACCAGTGGAAGGGGATGCAAAGGCAACAGGCCCATGGAGTCATTCCTTCAACCAGCCAGGTTCTAAAGGCAAAAAGAACCTAAAATGGGACTTTAGTTCTTCCCTTACTCTTAAAAACTAACAGTTTCCTTCAGGAGGCACCACCAATGTCCCCTCCTGGTGACACACCACCAATGTCCCCTCCTGGTAACACACCACCAATGTCCCCTCCTGGTAACACACCAAGGACTCACATCACATACTATCAGAAAACAAACCCAAAAGTCCACTTCCAAGTGTTGGAACTGTTAAGAGAAGTGGACCCCAAGCCACCGTAGCTGCAAAAGAGTTATTTGGAGAGCAAATAGCTCTTAGGAGTGTAAAGGCACTTGTAGCTTGTAAAGTTTCCCAGTGCTGAGGACAACAGCAAGATCCCTGGGGAGAGATATCTCCTCTAGCCATGAAGAGGCTGCTGGCAACCCTGCAGACAAAGAGCTGCCTCCCAGCACTGCCTTCCCCCTGACCCCCACCCATAGTTCAAACCATTCTTACCTTCAAAATGCCTTTCTCCAGCTGAAATGATTTTCTGTGGTGTGAAGGTGTCCTCATGGAACAAAGAGTTTTCTCCAACTGTGGGGAGATCTCCATCTTGTCTGCTTGACTTTACACAACCCCAGGAAGCTGTTCATCACCTCTGGGAAAGGCTTAACTCTGACAGTACCAAGTTCTGCTTGTTTCCATGTAGCAATCAGTGTCCCAAGTTCAACAGCCTCTTCTCAGAGATAGCATTTCCAGGTCCTTTAGTAAGAGTCCACTGGGGAGGTTTAGGCTGGATATTAGGAAGAAGTTCTCCACAGAAAGAGTGATTGGCCATTGGAATGTGCTGCCCAGGGAGGTGGTGGAGTCACCATCACTGGAGGTGTTTAGGAAGAGACTGGCTGGGGTGCTTGGTGCCATGGTTTAGTTGATTAGATGGGGTTGGGTGATAGGTTGGACTCAATGATCTCAAAGGTCTTTTCCAACCTGGTTAATTCTATTCTATTCTAACCCCAAAGCTCACCCAGAATTCAGTCCCCAAACACCATGTGCCATTTTATTACAAAATGTGGATATCACTCACTCTGGTTTTGGTCTGAACCTCGCAGAATCACAGAACTTTAGGTGTTGGAAGGGCCCTCAAAAGATCATCCAGTCCAACTCCCCTGTCAGAGCAGAATCATCTAGGGTAGGTCACACAGGAACCTGCCCAGGCAGGTTTTGAATGTCTCCAGAGAAGGAGACTCCACAGCCTCTCTGGGCAGCCTGTTCCAGTGTTTTGTCACCCTCACAGTTCACAAGGAACCTCCTCTGCTCCAGCTTGCACCCACTGAACCTTGTCCTGTATCACTGAACCTGGCCTGTATCAGGAACAGTGTGGCCAGCAGGAGCAGGGAGGTCATTCTGCCCCTGTACACTGCACTGCTTAGGCCACACCTTGAGTCCTGTGTCCAGTTCTGGGCTCCTCAGTTTAGGAAGGAGGTTGACTTGCTGGAAGGTGTCCAGAGAAGGGCAACAAAGCTGGGGAGGGGTTTGGAACACAAGCCCTATGAGGAGAGACTGAGGGAGCTGGGGTTGCTTAGCCTGGAGAAGAGGAGGCTCAGGGGAGACCTTCTTGCTCTCTACAGCTACCTGAAGGGAGGTTGTGGCCAGGTGGGGGCTGGTCTCTTCTCCCAGGCAACCAGCACCAGAACAAGAGGACACAGTCTCAAGCTGCACCAGGGGAAGTTTAGGCTGGAGGTTAAGAAGAAACTCTATTCATAGAGAGAGTGATTGCCCATTGGAATGGGCTGCCCAGGGAGGTGGTGAAGTCACCATCCCTGGAGGTGTTCAGGAAGAGACTTGATGGGGTGCTTGGTGCCATGGTTTAGTTGATTAGGTGGTGTTGGATGATAGGTTGGACTCGATGATCTCGAAGTTCTCTTCCAACCTGGTTTATTCTATTCTATTCTTGGACATCACTGAGCAGAGCTTGGCTCTGTTCTCCTGACACTTGCCCTTCACCTATTTCTAAACATTAATAAAGTCACCTCTCAGTCTCCTCTTCTCCAAGCTATAGAGACCCAGCTGCCTCAGCCTCTCCTCATAAGGGAGATGTTCCACTCCTGCCCATTTCCACTTCTGACACTGCTGCTCAGCCTCCCCTTGCACGCGCAGAGGCGAGTTATCTGCCATCGCCGCACTCAGTAGGGTTTGTGGGGCATTAACCTCAGCTCTAAGTGTTTGGAATTGATCTTCTGGTTTCCAGTTCCAGTGTTCACATCCCCAGATTGCTCCTGGGTGGCAGAGACTCATTTTGTCACCGAAATAATCCATTTGTCACTGCGGGATTTTAAATCAAGGCTCCATTTTCACAGCCACTGACTGGAAACGCAGGAGACTCCTTTTTTTCCCCATGATTATTAGTTACATCAATTTCAGAAGCTTCTCTGCATGGAGGGTCAGATGATAACACAGCCCTGGGGGCAGAGCTGGGAACTGGAGAGGCTCAGCTAATTGGAAATTAAAGGCAAGGAAGAAATTGCTTGGTTCTCAGCCCAAGCAGATGCAAGGCTTCTAGCGTTCAGCAGATGGATTTAAATATCAAGGAAGGAGAAGTTCACCAAGGGCAAGTGTAGGGTCCTGCACCTGGGGAGGAATAACTCCCTGCACCAGTACAGGTGAGGGGCTGACCTGCTGGAAGGCAGCTCTGAGGAGAAGGAGCTGGTGGACAAGAAGTTGCCCATGAGACAGCAATGTGCCCTCGTGGCAAAGAAAGCCAACGGTCTCCTCGAGTGCACGTGGCCGGCAGGTCGAGGGGAGATTTCCTCACCCTCTGCTCTGCCCTGGAGAGTCACACCTGGAGGTTGCTGTCCAGTTCTGGGATCCCCAGCTCAAGAGAGACAGAGAACTACTGGATAGAGTCCAGTGGAGGCTACCGACATGCTGAGGGGCCTGGAGCATCTCTGTGAGGAGAAAAATCTGAGAGACCTGGGGCTGTTGAGCCTGGAGAAGAGCAGCCTGAGAGGGGATCTGCTCAATGCTCAGCAAGAGCTAAAGGGTAGGGGCAAGAGGCTGGGGCCAGACTCTTCTGAGTGGTGCAAACAAAAGGACAACAGGCACAAACTGTAACCTAGGAGGTTCCATCTGAAGAGGAGGAGGAACTTCTTTGCTGTGAGGGTGCTGGAGCCCTGGAGCAGGCTGCCCAGAGAGGTTGTGCAGTCTTCTTCTCTGGAGAGATTCCAAACCCAGCTGTGGACATTGTGATCCTGGACAACCTGCTGTGGGTGTTGGATTAGGTGATCTCCAAAGGTCCCTTCCAACCCCCACCAGTCTGGGATTCTGTGAACATCACATAAAAACAATCTTAGACACCATCTTTCCTTTACCTTTTATGCCTTGCAGCTGGAGAAGGCACCAACACCCCAGCTCCACTGCTGCAGGTCCCCAGTCAGCCAGCAAACCCCACCAGACCCACCCCTCTTGCACACACAACCCCAGGCAGGTCCCACAGGCAGCTCCATCACCTGCCCCAGTACATACAGCTCCCCAAACTGGGCAACTATCACATGGCATGACCTCAGAGCAGTGGCTGAGGATAGTTTTTGGGGCAGAGGCACCTGCTGGCAGCTTTGTGACCTGGGGTGTGTGCTTCTGAGCTGCCCCACACCAACTGTGCAGGTGAGCACCTTGAGCCTCTGTCCATGGACAGCCCTGCTTCCTGCAGCAGCCTCTGAACTGTGCTTGGGCAGCTGTGTGGGCTGGGACATTGATCCAGGCTGAAAATAATACAGGGAAACCAAAACAAGCTATTTTTACCCCAGGTCACTCCCGTCATCTGGAAGGCATCTCCATGAGCCTGAGGTGCATAAAAGCAAATCATAGGCTGCATTTCTGACAAGTTAGTTTGTTTTCATTCATTAGCTCCTCATCTCACACCTTTACAATGGGCACAGCTTTGGGAAAGGCACTGGTCTGCAATTCTCCCCAGCTCTCCAGATAGCAGACCAGGATTCCTAGCTACATTTAAAGCAGCAGCTTCTTCACCTCAAGCTTTGACCTTTGCCAACAGGCATGCCACAAAGCAGATCATAAGCAGCAATCAGCTTTCCAGTGCAAAGCCTGGAGAAGAGGAGGCTGAGGGGAGACCTGGCTCTCTACAACTCCCTGAAAGGACATTTGAGCCAGGTGGGGGTCAGCCTCTTCTCTCAAGGAACAAGCAACAGGAAAAGACAAGAGGAAATGGCCTCAAGCTGCACTAGTGGAGGTTTTGGTTGAACATGAGGAACAATTTCTTCTCTTTGAGGGCTGTCAAGGCCTAGCCTAGGCTGCCCAGGGCAGGAGGAGAGTCTCCATCCCTGGAGGGGTTTCAAAGGCATGAAGAGGTGGTGCTGAGTGACATAGTTTAGTGGTGACCTGGCAGTGCTGGGTTAATTTCTGATGAACTTTTATAGCTGCCTTCCAGTACCTGAAGGGATCCTACAGGAAGGCTGGAGAAGGGTGTCCAGCAACAGGACAAGGGGAATGGTTTTAAGCTGAGGGACAGTAGGTTCAAACTTGATCTTAGGAAGAAGTTCTTCAGTAGGAGGATGGTGAGACTCTGGAATGGGCTGCCCAGGGATGCTGTGGATGCCTCTTCCCTGAAGGTATCCAAGGCCAGGTTGGATGAGGCTTTGAGCAGCTGAGTCTAGAGCTGAGAGGCATCCCTGTCCATGGTGGGGAGTTTGAAGTACATGGTCTCTGAGGCCCCTTTCAACCTAAGCCATCCTGTGACTCCAACCAAACTGATTCCGTGCACTGAGAGATTATTTCAAGGAGGAATGAGGACTTTGTGTGAGGTAAGCAGACAAACACAGGGTGTGCTGAGAACAGGGTGGCTTGTCCAAGCAAGTTACACAGACATGGGAAATGCAGAGTTCCCTTCTGCAAGCTGGGAAAGGGCAAAGAGCGAAGCAGCAGCCGGGCAGGCAGGGGACAGGAGGTAGCAGGCATGCAGCACACTCACAGAGTGCATACTGCAAATGCTGAGAAAGGAGAAACATGCCTGGGCTGGTGCTGAGATGATGAGCTGTGATCCTGTGATGTGATCTCTTCATCAGCAGCATGAAGGAGGACAAAGCACTGTCACAGTTCACAGCAGATACCTTCAGAGCTATTCGCTTTTCAGGGAGTCGCAGTGACAGACTCCCTCCTCTGGTGGTATCTTAATCTGCTGATAACAACGAGCTGCAGGCTCCTCAACACTTCTGGCTGATGGAGGCACTAGAACTGAGGTGGACAGCACCCAGAAAATGGGAAGTTACTGGTTTTGTCTGGTCTCCTGTGCTGCTGGCTGCACACAAGTGCTGCAGGTTCTCCTCCCAGTCCTCACTCAGCGGCACTGGTGAACAGGCTGATTGGAGTCTCTCAAGGCTTGAGCTATCCCCAGGGTATCAAAACAAGGGAGAAATGTTATGGAGAAACTGGAAATGCTTTGATCTACTTGAAGAACAGTTAGGAAGCCCATAAGCAGCTAAGACATTTGGACTATAAACAAATGCCATTTGCAGCTGTGCAAAAGAAGACAATTCAGAGGCTCTGACAGCCACTGGAGGGTTGCCTGAGACTCCTCCTAGGTGGAAGAGTTAAGAGCTGCCTCAAGTGCTGTTCTTATGACAGTCTTAGAGGATAATTCAGCTTCATGAGATATCCAGCAGGAATCATCACAGAGGTGGGGGTTACAGGTAGCACAAACCATGGGAACAGAGAGAACAAGTCTTTGGGATCAGAGGCAGGGTGAGAACATGCAGCTGAGAAGCTTGTAGCAGGCACTAGAACTGAAGCAGAGTTCTCAATTCATCTCAAGCCATCCCCAAGCTTACTTGGGAAGGAAAGTGATTAGAGGGCTGAAGAAAACACTGAGGGGACTGGAGCATCTGTGAGGAGGAAAGGTTAAGAGGTCTGGGGCTATTGAGCCTGGAGAAGAGCAGCTTGAGGGGAGATTTTCTCAATACTCAGCAAGAGCTAAAGGGTTGGGGCAAGAAAATGGGAACAGACTCTCATCAGTGATGCCAAAGGTGGACAAGGGGCAATAGCAACAAACTGGAACCCAGGAGGCTGCCCAGAGAGGTTGTGGAGTTTCCTTTTCTGGAGAGATTCCAAACCCACCTGGACATTGTGATCCTGAGCAATCTGCTGTGGGTGGTCCTGCTTCAGCAGGGAGGTTGGACTGGATGATTCCCCAGAGGTCCCTTCCAACCAGCACTGTGCTGGGATTCTGGGACTGTGTGAAATGGGGCTGTTTGCAGGCACAGAATACCCTGATTTTCCCCAGGGCAGCATGAGACCATATGGGGAGGACATGGTGCTGCATAAAACCACTGAAGGTGTGACATGAAGCTGCTGGTGGTGCAACCAGCATGTTTGGGTTGCTTGTTCCCTTCTCCCCTCCTCCTTTTAGCTACTCCCCTGAAGCCCTAGAATAGCCTGGCTCAGTTTTGTTCAGGACACATTTACTAGCAACAGCAGAGGGTGTGAAGCAGGCTCCAAGTCAGCTGAGACACTGTGTGAAGGCTCAGCTTTTACCATGAACTCTGTTCAGAGAAGAACTACACCCAGGCTATGGAAAGCACAAAAATTCCTCAGAGAGGGCAGGCTGGAAACAGGGTCAAGAGTTAACAGCTGATGTAAATGGGCACTTCTGAGCCTGTAAGTTGCCTGGGTCCAGATCATGAGACCAGAAGGGTGCCTTAAACCATATTTGGACCCAGATTTTGGGAAACAAGGGAAACCTCTGAATGAAGAGCAGACCCTCCAGCTCCCCAGGAGCACCCTGTGCAGCATCAATAAGGCAATACTTACACAAATACCGTCTTCAAATGTCTTTATGTCATTCCATGAGGAATGTTTGCAGCTACAGATGGGGAGAAAAAAGGCAGGCAGACTGTTTTCCCCTCACTTGGGAACAGGAGGGAGCACTTTTGTGCAACCAGCAGCAGTCTGGTACCCAGCACTCACCAGTTTAGTAAGAAAGGAAAAACAAGTTGGTGTCCAAAGAGTTCACAATGGAAATTCCAAGGTTAAAACAACAAGTTACAGGCAAACCAAACAAGAGCAGCTTGGGCTGGGATCTCTGGCAGCTGTAAGCTTCCTGAGCCAGCCCCCCATGGCTGCTGCTCTTGGGGCGTCCGAGTGAGCAGTGGTTCGGGAGAGCAGGGTGGGTGGAAGGAGCAAGAGGAAAGGGGCATCCAAGGCTTTGCTGGGCTGATGGCAGGGTTGGGGCTGTCCAGAGAGCTCTCACAGCTGAAATGGTCTTCCCTGAGAAGTTACCATTTACGGGAACAACTGTACCACCAGCAGGGCACAGGCTAAACCCTGAGCTCCAGCAATATAAACACTGGCCCTTTTGGAAGAGCAAATGATGATATCATGCGTCCATCACACCCTTCCTGTGTAAACAGGAGTGCCAACATGAGAAGACATGCTTTGTAAACTCTCTGTCCAGCAGCTTGGAGGTTGGGTGTTTTTGTGTGCAGCTCTTGAGGGCTGCAGAGAAGATCAATGAGGCCAAAAGCACTTCTTAGGATCAGATTTGGGGGGTTTCAGGCATTTCCCCAGCTTCTCACAGCCTGGAGGAGACCAATTCTGTTAAAAACACACACAAAAAGATACAGAAAGGTGATTCATACCAAGTGTCTGCTAAGCCTTGTGCCCTAACCAAGCCCTTTTGATCCTCACAAAGACACTTTTATGTCCTGCTTGCAAAACTGAAACTTCTTTTGCTAGAGGAGTTTCATGGGCTCAACAAGTTCCCCACTCCAACCACTACCTAAAAAAAGCTTTAGGAAAGGCTGTGAATCCTTCTTGAGCAAATGATTCCCTCTGCTGGGATACAGTGGTCTCTACTGCACAGACAACAGCCTGCTGGCACTCTGGTGACCACCTTCTCTTCCTTGAAGCATGGCAGAGTAAGGTGACCATGAGGTGAAAACCTGATTTTCCATGAGAGAATTCTCATTCCTGGCACTAAGATATTCACACACTTCCTTGAGGAAGCATGCAAAAAAAGCAACAGGAGGCCAAAGGTATGGGAGAGAAAAGAAGGATGGGATTTTAATGAGCATTTTGATGGATGAAGTCAGGAACAGATGGAGCAGGAGGCATTTAGGAGACAACTACTCCAGTGTATGCAGACCCAAACTATTTGCCTCCCTCATTTCTGTGTTTCTGTAACTACCTTTTCTCCAGCTTATGTGCAAGGAAGCCCACTGCAAAGCTCAGCTTCCAAAGGGATCAAGGACAGAAGAAATTAGGACAAAGGAACCTTCCCAGCTTTCATTGGGGTTTTGTCATTTACCATTCAGGCTGCAGGTTACAGTTCCCATTCTGCATTCAGAAACCTTCAGGGTTCGTTTTTTATGTCCCTCACTCTCTCAAGGTCTGCCCATACATGGGAGATTCCTGCTGTTGCCTGCTAAAGGTCTGATCTCCTGCCTTTCATTTCACTTACTACTTCTTCACTGAATCACAGAATTATTTTTGTTGGAAAATACCTTCACAGACTCCAACCATTAACCAGGTCACCACTAAATCCTGTCCCTCAGCACCACATCTGTATGGCTTTGAAACCCTTCCAGGGATGGAGACTTCACCACTACCTTGGGCAACCTGGGCCAGGCCTTGACAACCCCCAAGAGGAAGAAATTGTTCCTCATGTGCAAGCTAAACCTAAAGTTGTAACTTGAGGCTGTTTCCTCTTGTTCCTTGGGAGAAAAGGCTGACCCCTGCCTGGCTCCAACCTCCTTTCAGGGAGTTGTAGAGAGCCAGAAGGTCTCCCCTCCAGGCTGAACAACCCCAGCTCCCTCAGCTGCTCCTGACATGACTTATGCTTTAGGCCCTTCACCAACTTCATTTCCCATCATTTATGTTTTCTTGTAATTAAAGCTTATCCCCAGAAAAAAAAAAAAGGAGCAGGTTTCTATTCCATCCAGCTGACAACAGATGGCAGTGAGACACCAGCTATGTCTGGAAGGAGGAGACCACAGAGGGGAGCTTTGGTGGGAGGCACCTCGCTGCAGGAAGGGTTTCGGAGCCATTAATGCTGGTTTCAAATCCCTTTCTCAGTTTTAAAGCCCACAGCCACCACTGCAGATTTGAGATGCTGGACCACTCTGCAGAAAACAACAGAAATGCAAGCAAAGTCTTTGTTTCTTTTGTCAAAACCCAAATCTTGTCAGCGTCAGCCTGGCAGCCCCAGTTGGCTTTCCTGGATCCGTGCTGGAAGCGCTGAGAACCCCGAGGACAGACACCATGTGTGCTGCAAGTCAAACCTGCAGCCAGCCAGCACGACTCCACTGCTCCAAGCAACTTCTCTTGCACTTCCAAAGGAGGAGAACGTGGCAGAACTGGCTCAGCAGGAGCTTCATCTGCACTGCTGGTGGAATACACCACAGATGGACCAGCAAACACCTCCCCGGCTCAGGAGGGCTGTGCTTACAGCAAGCCTGAGACTGCAGCAGCTACAAAATGATCCATCTGCTTTGCTTGTGGATAAGTAAAGACAATTCTCCTCCTCTGCCCCAGAAAGGATGTTAAAAGCTCCTCTCAAATAAATGGGTGACAGAATGTAGAAGACAGTGCTGGGGACAGTATTAGCAGGTGATATTTACCTCCCAAAGAGAGACTCGGGGCTCAATCAACCCCAGCTGTACCAACACCCCCAAAAGATTTGCTTATCTTCATTTCTGGCCTCAAAGGGCAAGAATTTGGTGCCTATTTATTTTAGTTTTGTGACTCTCTTCTCCCAAGGAAGAAGTGACAGAACAAGAAGAAACAGCCTCAAGCTGTACCAGGGGAGGTTGAGGTTGGACACGAGGAACCATTTTTTCCCCTCTTGAGGGTTGTCAAGACCTCAACCAGGCTGCCCAGGGCACTGGTCCCCATCCCTGGAAGGGTTTCAAAGCCATGCAGGTATGGTGCTAAGGGACATGTTTTAGTGGTGACCTGGCAGTGCTGGATTCATGACCTTAAAGGTCTTCTCCAGCCTAAACAGTTCTGTGATTTGATGATTCTGTGATCAGCTGCCTCTGCTTACAGACTAGAGAGGGGGTATAACTGGGCTTAGCCAAGCCATGGGCATTGCCACAGCCAAGGAGGAGTCTATGCTCTGCAAAACTTCTACCCAACTGAGAGAGAACAAGGTATGAGTGACTCAGTAGCCCCAAGGAGAGAGCTGGGATACAGCATGAAGTAGAGGGCCTCCAGGCCAGCATATTATGCAGCCCAAAGACACTGTCTGGTGCCAAACAGGGACACCAGATGTTTTCACAGCACCTAAACACCCTGCAGCAGGGTAGCTGCAGAGCAGTGGAGCATGCCTACCATGGATGAACCAGAAGAAATGCCTTCCCAGTGCAGGTCTCTCTGGAGAGAGTGCCTGACCCCAAACAGTCCCAGAGGAGGTCAGAACAGTGTTTACCAAGGGAAGGGTTGACTAACGAAAGAAAACAACCCAGAAACAATGGTCCTTCAAATCTTTTTCCTGCTTCACATCCAAAAATAAAGAGATGTGACAAAGCTAAAAAAGATCTTTGCCTCCTCACTAAGGAGAGACAGCTCCACATTTTATACTTCTCCTTCTGGCTGGAGACAAGCCACAAGTACTGACTGTTCGCTTCAGAGCATGATTTCAGCATCAGAAAGATTTTGCCTGTTACTATTTTGTGTCAGTCTACAGGCACAGCCCCTCAGACTACACACACTCCTGTCATCTGACAACTTTGCCTCCTACAATCCATCCAGTTTCTCTCCCAGGTTCTCACCAAACCCAGCAGCATTTGACAGGAAAGCCAAACTGTAACTTGCCAACGTGCAGCTCCAAGAAGAAAACAGAATGGGAAATGTTTGTCACGCTACAAGCCATAAAGACTTGGAGGAAGTCAGGCATGGGTGGAATTGGAGGAGACCAAGCAAGGGCAAAGGTGTTTACACACATCACTGAGGAAGTGCCACAGTCCCAGCCCCACCCCTTAAAACAGAAGACAGGATGAGAGGAAATGGCCTCAAGTTGCACCTGGGGAGGTTTAGGTTGGACATTAGGAGACACTTCTTCACTGAAAGGTTTCTGTAACTGTGGAAGAGGCTCCCCAAGGAGGTGGTTGAATCCTCATCCTTGGAGGTGTTTAAAGGAAGCAGAGATATGGTGCTGAGGGATGTGGTTTAGCACCAGCCTTGGTAGTGTTAGAGAATGGTTGGACTCGAATAGAATAGAATGGAATAGACTAGGAAAGGAATAGACTAGACTAGAATAGACTAGAAATAGAATAGAATAGGAATAGAATAGAAAAGGAATGGAATAGAAAATGAATAGAATAGAATATTGTGATCTTAAAGGGTCTTTTCCAACCAAATCAGTTCTATGATTCCATGCCTATGCAACATTTTACAAAGCCTTTACAAACTCTATTCTGAGCTAAGGATTCTCATATGCATTGATGCTTCAACCACTCACCATGACAGCCTTGTCACACACGTTCAGTTGTGGCACCCCTGGCAACATGGTGGCTTTGTGCTGCTGGACGACCCCAGATATCTGCTCCATAGCCTTCTGGTATTCATCACTGGCAAAACTAGAAGGTGGAAAAAAAACCACAGCTGTTGTTAGTGGGGCTTCATACAGGGCATCATGACAGCATCTGCATTGCTAAGAAATCTTTTCCTAGACCATAGCAAAGGAGAAGGACACAAAAACATGAAGTCAACACTATCAGTCCACAGGAACAGGCTGCTCAGGGCAGTGTTGGAGTCTTTATCCCTGGAGGGGTTCCAAAACTGTGGAGATGTGGGGCTGAGGGACATGGTTTAGTGGTCAGCTGGCAGTGTTGGGTTAACAGCTGGACTCCATGATCTTAAAGGTCTTTTCCAACCTAAATGATTCTGCGAGGTCCACATGGGAAGAAGACATGTGAGCTGAAGGAGTCCATCCAGCCTGGCTGGGCCTGGAGGTTGTGGTTCTCAGATACTCTATTTAGGGCAGCAGGGCAGCAGATGACCTGCTCTCCTCAGCAAGCCAGCACCTGGCTCCTGGCAGATCACCTCTCAGTGTGGGGTTTCAGCTTTCAAGTCTTGCTAGTGCCTGTGGCTCTAAACTTGATAGCTGAGCAGATATGCTGCCATCTCACGTTGATCCCCAAGGAGAAAGGTGGCATGAACAAAGAAAGGGGCTTGTGGGGTAGTCCTCAAGCTGGGCCTTGACTGACTATCATTGGAAGCTTCCTAGACACAGGACAAACACCTTGCCAGATGTGTTAGCACATAAACAAGTCTGCTGAGGTGATCTTGCCAATGTGTCACCCAAGAGGCCACCCAGCTCTCCGCACATTCACCCTCTACTCTCACAATTGCTTCTCCACACCATGTGCCTCATGCAGAGGCCTTTGTTTTAAGGGCAAAAAGGACAATATCAACATCTTGTTTTTCAAGAGTGTTTTTGAGCTGAGAGTTTCAAACACCACACCACTGCTGCCGGCCAGCAAAACTTCACCATCACCAAGACAGACGAACTAACATTATGCAAACAGGAAGATGGAGAAGAAGAATAGAAGTGACTTGGCCAAGACAAGAATACCTCCTCTGTTTTGTAACATCCACCCTGGGGTTCTACCCCATCTACATTCTTCCATTAGAGCTTTATTAGTCCAAGCTGGGTCCCATCAGTCACGCTCCAAGCCCTCCCACAGGGCTAGAAGTTCCCAGCTTTTCCTCCACCCGCTGACTCCAGCAGGTACTTGTTGAATACTCAGGGTGTGCTTCACTACTGCCTCAAGTGTTTCTAAAATGGAGGCCTGCTACTCAATGATCTCATTTTGTCCATCACGTTAAGAGTCACTTCACAAACAATCCACAGAGCAGCAAATTGCTTCTGAAGATAAAAGAAACAATGCGGCTCGGTCCTGACCTCGGGCTCCCTCTGCTTGCAGTCCAAGCTGGCCACCAGCCCCACACTCCAGCTAATTTCCTTCTCTGAAAAACAATCACATTTTGAAGCCCAGTAATGTGCCAACAGTTTCCAGTAAGCCCTATAAATAATCACATCTCGGCAGCCATCCAGAGAGAAGCTGATTGTGGGGATGGGCCTGAGCTGTGCTGATAGAGAACCGGAAGGCAGTGGGAAAGGACGAGACGCAGCGAACTCGGCTGATGCTCTCACACCCAGCAGGCTGCATCCCTGTGGAGAGGCTGCCACTGGGACTGGGATTCTCTATGGACCACCCCAAAATTCAGCCTGCTTCTTGTGTGCAGTTTTGGACCTGTGGCTCCCCAGGAAGGATACTGAGGTGCTGGAGTGGGTCCAGAGAAGGGCAGCAAAGCAGGTGAGGGGTCTAGAGCACAAGTGTTGTGAGGAGCAGCTGAGTGAACTGGGGTTGTTCAGTCTGGAGAAAAGAATGCTGAGGGAAGATCTCCTGACTCTCTACAGCTCCCTGAAAGGAGGTTGGAGCCAGGTGGGGGTCAGTCTCCTGCCCCTGGGAGCAAGTGATAGGAGGAGAGAAAATGGCTTGAAGTTGCAATAGGGAAGATTTAGGTTGGGCAGTAGAAGAAACTTCTCCCTGAAAGGAGGTTGGAGCCAGGAGGGAGTTGTCTCTTCTCTCAAAGAGCAAGTGACAGGACAAGAGGAAACAGCCTCAAGTTGCCTCCAGGGAGGTTTAGGTTGGATATAAGGAAGAATTTCCCCAAAAGCATTGTTAAGGCCTGGACCAGACTGCCCAGAGCAATGGTGAGTCCCCATCCCTGGAGGGATTTTAAAGTAGTAAAGATGTGGTGCTGAGGGACATGGTTTAGTGGTGCCCTGGCAGTGCTGGGTTAATGGTTGGACTCCGTGACCTTAAAGATCTTTTCTAACCCAAACAATTCTATGACAGCTCCCCAGCTTGCTTGCTCCTCTCCTCATGCATCCTGCCTTAGCTCTTACACAGCCACTGTCCCAAAGACTGCTGAAAACAGAAGGCCAGACAGAAGTTTGGAGCTGCCACAGGCCATCCACAACTCACTGCTGAGGACACTGAAGGCAGCCATCTCTTGGCTCAGCCACTCTCACACCCCAGTGACACAAAAGCCTTTCAGTTTGGTGCGAGCACTTCTGGCCATGTTTCAAGCCGTGCAGGATTGCCAGCCCGGCAGCATGCTTGAGAAAACCAAAGCAGGTTTCTAGAGGAGGCAGAGAGGGTTTAACAGTAACCTGTGCTGACAGGCAGAGGCTGAGAGAGCTACACATGGAGACAAAAGCTGCAGAGACAAACATCCAGGCTGCCTAAAACTGCCAGTGGGCAGCAGGGATGCACGCAGCATGCCACGGAACCACGGGATCGGCTAGACTGGAGAGGAGCTTTAAGATCATCAAGTTCAACCATTAACCCAACACCAGCATGACCACCAAACCATGTCCCTCAGCTCCACATCTGCATGGCTTTAAAAGCCCTCCAGGCATTAGGATGTCCACCAGCTCCCTAGGCAGCTTGGCCCAATGCCTGACCATGCTTTCAGTAAAGAAATTGTTCCTCATCTCCAACCTAAACCTTCCCTGGGGCAACTTGAGGCTGTTTCCTCTTGTCCTGTCACTTGTTCATTGGGAGGAGAGACCAGCCTGGACTTGCCTCCAATCTCCTTGCAGGGAGTTGTAGAGAGTCAGAAGGTCTTCCCTCAGCCTCCTCCTCTCCAGGGTGAACAATCTCAGGACCCTCAACTGCTCCTCACAAGACTTGTGCTCTAGACCCTTCACCAGCTTCACTGCCCTTCTCTCAACCTGCTCCAGCATCTCAATGTCCTTCTTGGAGTGAAGGCCCAAAACTGAATCCAGTGTTCAAGGTGTGGCCTCACCAATAATGACCAGAGCAGAACAACTTGTGTCCTGGTGGCCACACTATTGTTGATCCAAGCTATGATGCTCTTGGCCTTTGTGGCTACCTGGGCACACACTGGCTCATCTTCAGCCACTGCTGACCAACACCTGCAGGTCCTTTTCTACCAGACAGTTTTCAGCCACTCTGCCCCCAGCTTGAAGCACTCATGGGGTTGTCATGATGCAAGTGCAGGACCTGGCACTTAGGTCCACATTTTGGACAGGGGAGCTGGAAAGTGGATGATACAGTGGAGCCAGACACATTTTAAAGCCTCCATGCTCTGGGGGATGGAAATGGAGATGACCTGCAGCTCAGGGAGACACAAATGTTTCAGAGGTTTCTACTGCACCTATTGTGCCAGGATTAAAGCTCTTCCAAACTCGAGCTTAATCACACTTTATTAAGCTCCTCATATGAAGGATTAACATGAATTAATACACATTTTAATCAATGGTTGGGGGCTAGCAGATACTCCAATTTAATGCCTCCTCCTGCTGCTCTTGGAGCCATCTCCTGCATCTATTTCAGTCACACACTTGTGTCACCCCTCCAGCATGCAAGATCTCCTTTTTGGAAGTGGACTCCTTAAGATAAAACGTTGCTGCTCACTAATTAAGCTCCACAAATATTGAAGTGATAAAGAGACAGCCCAATTTCATCCAGCAAGATTGTTTTGCATGCAGAGGCTCCCAAATCAGCAAAAATCTGGACGGAGCAGTGGAAAACACAGCTGTGCTCTGGCTGAAAGAGAAACAATATGTTGTCACCACTGCTGCTTTTTGCTCCAAATCTGCCAGTCCTTGTAGAAGTGAGGGGAAAAAAAACCCCCACCCTTCTTTCCTCCCCCCACCCCCCTTCTTTTGCTCTAATCTTAACTGCTGCATTTATCCCCAGCCTTGTTGCTCATTAGCAACCTAAGACACGTGAATGCCGCAGTATAACAAAGTAGGCTCGAGTCATTTAAATCATCTTCTTGCCTTAATTCCCATGTTCAGGACACTCCTGGCTTTTTCAGTAGCTCAGCAGTGACAGGAAATCTTGGCCTAACCTCAGCTCCTGGTGTTTCTCAACTGCTCTCCCCTGCGGCGGCGACGCTTTTAGATTATTTCAGCTTTTAGCGGAGGCTGAATGACTTCCCCAAAGCATGAGAGGAACGGCTTGGCCCCCACAAAGGACTCACACTTCACACATAAAGCTGGCTCAAGCTGAAGAACACGTATAGATTAGGCTCCAAGTCATACTGCTAACCTCTAAACCTTGTCTCAGTAGGGCTTAGCATGCTCTTAAGCTGGCTAAACCTGTTGATGCTGGCTTAAAAAGTATCCGATGGCAGCTGTCTTCCTCTTGTTGACGTGCATGACAGTGATGCACCCCAAGCACTCTAAGGTGTCATTCAATACTGGAAGATCACCACAGATCTTCTTCAGATGCCTCAATTAAACACATGAACTGTCTTCCTCATTCAGGCATGTATCAAGTCTCCAAGCAGGGGGCTGCAGTGTGGCAGTGGTGACAGGTTCGACTTGATGATCTTTGAGGTCTCTTCCAACCTGGGTGATACTGTGATACCAGCCCTGGGACTGGACTTGGAGTCACACTGGTGTGGGGGTAGGTTTCCACAGAATCTCAGAATGGTGAGGCTTAGAAGAGGACCTCTGGAGATCATCTAGTCCAACCCCCCTGCTAGAGCAGGGTCACCCACAGCATATTGTCTAGGATCATGATAGTATCATAGTATCATTCAGGGTTGGAAGGGACCACAAGGATCATCTAGTTTGGAATCTCTCCAGAGAAGGAGATTCCACAACCTCTCCAGGCAGCCTGCTCCAGGGCTCCAGCACCCTCTTCTTTTCAGATGGAACCTCCTGGGTTCCAGTTTGTCCCTATTGCTCCTTGTCCACCTTTTGCATCACTGAGAAGAGTCTGGCCCCATCCTCTTGTCCCCACCCTTTAGCTCTTGCTGAGCATTGAGCAGATCCCTTCTCCAGACTAAACAGCCCCACTCTCTCAGCCTTTCCTCCTCTCAGCCTTGTTCCAGTCCCCTTAGCATCTTCACAGCTGTGCCTTGGCCCTATGGAAATCCACATTCCTCCCTTTGATCAGCTCAGGTTTTGCTCCCCAGCCCTGTTTAGCTGCACAAAGCTCACCAAGACCCAATATCCAGGCAGTGATCTGTAGAGCATTTACTGACTGCATACAGCGCAGGAGTTAAAACTCTCTCCAGCCCTATGCAAGACGTGCATTTGGAGACAAAATCTGCCTTTAACCCACATGTAAGATGGGGATAGTTACATCATGGTAATCAATCCCACTTGTCAGTGGAGCTGGGAACCTCTCTTACATGGAGTCCCCTCATTCCCCTGATTCAGGACTGGGCTGTGAGGGCAGCGTTCCCTGTTCCAAACCCGGCTGCTATGATCTGCACAGGTGTCTGGGCATTGTTGTCTGCAGGAAGATCCAGCCCTGGCTGCCTCCAGGGCATGCTGCATTTTGTATTCCAGTTCAACACTCCTGAAGGAGGAGAGCTGGGAATAGCTCTGGAAGAGGGAGGGGGTGAGCAGGTGGTGTTGTGAGGAGTCTGCAAGAAGAGATCCCCCAGCGCACCAGGAATTATTCGGCGCTGGGAATGAGCGGAGGGAGTGGACAAGGTCCAGGGTCGTTACACTAATTGACACTTTACCTCCGGGAAGTCCCTAGAGATCCAATCAGGGCTGGATTGTGAGCACAGGGTCCCAGGCACAGGTGTGGTCTGGGCTTCCTTCATTTAGTGTAATTGTGCCTTTGCAAGCTGTTCCCATCTCCTCCCTCACCAAACATCTCCAGCAGAACCTGCTCTGCTGTTAACCCCACAGTGCCCTGCGCTGAAATTCACGGCTGGAGGTGGCAGGGTTTATCTCTCAGTGCTGGAGCTTCAGTCATACAAAAACTAGAATCCAAGTGTGTATGGGGTTGGATGGGAGCGCTAGAGATCATCTAGTCCTGATCCCTGCTAAAGCAGGGTCACCCACAGCAGCTTGCCCAGGATTATAATGTCCAGGTGGGTTTGCAATCTTTCCAGAGAAGGAGACTCCACCATCTCTCTGGGAAACCTGCTTCAGGGCTCTGGCACTCTCACAGCAAAGAAGTTTCTGCTCCTGTTCAGATGGAACCTCCTGGGTTCCAGGTTGTCCTGTCCTGTTGCTGGGTACCACTGAAAAGAGTCTGGCCCCATCCTCTTGCCCCCTGCCCTTTAGCTCTTGCTGAGCTTTGATCAGATACCCTCTCAGGCTGCTCTTCTCCAGGCTAACCAGCCCCAGGTCTCTCAGCCTTTCCTCCTCAGAGATACTCCAGGCCCCTCAGCATCTTTGTAGCATCTGGACTGGACTCTTTCTAGTAGTTCCCTGTCTCTCTTGAACTGAGGAGCCCAGAACTGGCTACAATACTTCAGCTGTGGCCTCACTAGTGCAGGGCAGGTATTTTCTTAGCTGTACTTTAAACTGTGCCAGCTTTTGCCCTCTATAATCCCTTGTGTTCTTCCTGCCTAGCAACGAAGTCTTTCAGCAAAGGCCTTGCGTGAACTTCTCTGTGGCTCAGGTCATAAAAGATGTTACCAACAGATAATGTCACTGAATTTGCCACCTACAGTTTGAATGGAGAAACAAGTCAGTTGCCTGTGTGGTACTGAGCAGACAAATGTCACCCCCCACAGAAGAGACTCCAGTAAAGCAGCAGCCCTATCAGATCTTTTAGTTCTGCATTCGGATACATTTGGTACGAAGGGCACCCCACAGCCTGAGGAAGCAAACCCCTCTGCACCCAGTAACTGCATCTGGGCAGGAAATCGAGTACTAAAGACTCAGAACTGCTTCTGCTTTGTGCCTCTGCTGCTTAACACATCATCTTATTGGTATTTTAAAGCTGAGAGCTATAAAAAAAAGAGACATCTTCTATGCCACAGCCGACAGGGATCTGTAGACAATCTCCTGCATGACAAAAGACACCAACGGTTCACTCCACAAGGACCACATAAGAAGGTGACACTTCTCTAACTGCAGTTACACCACTGTTTTTGGCAAAGAGAAGAAAGATTATTTACCAGTAAGTACACTCCTCTGAAGCATTTTGTCCATCTATACCCTGGTATTGCAGGTCCACCCCTACAGATGCCAGTTTTGACTCATCGCTACCTACAGGCATGCTCGTGCCCCACCTCACCCTGCAGCCATGCAGGTGTTGAGCTGGTCCTGTGGTGCCAAGCTTCACTCAGAAGACCCTAGGGACCTGCAGTTCTCAGGAGGGTCCTCCTTCCAGGAGAGAAGGGATAAGAACTGGGTTGTAAATGTACCTGATGCCAGCACTGAGTACGTCCATCCTCAAGGGTCAGCTACAGGAGAGGGATCTTGCTCCCTCCAGGCTGTTGATGTCATGATGTAAGTAACATGGACTCACAGAATGGTTTGGGCTGGAAGGGACTCTTCAATGTCATCCAGTCCAAGCACCCTGCAGTCAGGGACATCTGCAACTGGAGCAGGTTGCTCAGAGCCCCAAACAACCTGACCTGCAATGGTTCCAAGGATGAGGCATCTCCCACCTCCATGGGCAACCTGGGCCAGGGTCTCACCACTTTCAGTGGAAAACATTTCCCACTTCTATCCAGTCCAAATCCTCCTCTTTTAGTTTAAACCCTCACCCCCTCTCCTGTCACAACAGGCCCAGCTCAAAAGCCTGTGCCCAGCTTTCTGATTGGCCCCTTGAAGCACTGAAAGGCCACCAGAAAGTGTCCTCAGAGCTCTCTCTCCTCCAGGTTAAACAACCCCAACTTTCTCAGCCTGTCCTTACAGCAGAGAGGTTCCAGCACTTGCAGCATTGTGACCTCCTCTGGACCTGTGGACTGCAAAGCTGGACCCAGCACTGCAGGTGAGGCCTCAGCAGAGCAGAGGGGCAGAATCCCCTCCCTCCACCTGCCCACACTGCTGGGGGGGCAGCAACGTGAGAACTCAACGTGCATTTGGCACTGCTATGAAAAATGCAAACAAAATGCAAAGTCTGTGGGGCTGTTGGATTGCTGTGGTGAAGTTCCAGCCCAGAAGTATCAATAATTATCTTTCAAAGCAAATTGGCAAACACAACTGTGTCCCTTGGCAGCAGCTGGGGTGCTGGAGGCAGTCCAGCCAAAACCAGAGGGGCAATAGCAGGAGGAAACAGTCACAACCCTGTGGGGAGGGTCTGTTCCACGAGTCAGACATGGGTAGGGATGCATGCACAGCCTTACATGAAGAGAACATAAGTGCAGGGTGCCATATGGCTCAGAACTGCCAGACTGTCCTCAACATGATGACAGGACCTGCCTGTAATTGCCTGACCAGTTTTTCCACTGCCTGAAAAGTGCTCCTGTGGGAAAGAGGCTTTTGCTGGTATTGTTTGCAGGCAAGCTCCAGGAAGTGCAGCGAGCTGTGACAGGAAGGGGAAGAACTTCTCCTGCTTCACCATGAAACCAATGGAACTGAACACTTTATGTGCTGCCTCTAGATCTTGAATGACTTGTATCTTCAGTGACCCCTTCAGCATCCAGCTGTCCAGTGCAGACTGAAAAGGCTAACCCCCATATTATGAGATGAACTGAAACCATGGCCTTGGAGAAGTCTCTTGGTGTCATGCAGGACCTTGTGTGCAGTGTCACAACCCAAAGACATTTCACATGAGGGTTAACCACCCTGCAAGTCAAGAGTGCTGCTGCTGCTGACTGAGCTGACTGATTTCTAGGATTCCCTGGCTCTGAGATCCCTTACCATAGAATCACAAAAATTGTTTTGGTTGGAAAAGAGCTCCAAGATCCTAGGCTCCAATCACCAACCCAGCACTGCCAGGTCACCACTAAGCCATGACCCTCAGCACCACATCTCCAGAGATTTGAAAACCCTCCTGGGATGGGGACTCCACCATTGCTCTGGGCAGTCTGGTTGAAGCCTTGCCAATCCTCAAGAGGGAAGAAATTGTTACTCATGTCCAATCTAAACTTTCCCTGGTGCACCTTGAGGCTGCTTCCTCTTGTCCCATTGCTTATTCCTTGGGAGAAGTGACCAACCCCCACCTGGTTCCAAGCTACTTTCAGGGAGCTGTAAAGAGCCAGAAGGTCTTCCCCAAGCTTCCCTTAGGATCCCAAAGGGAGGCCAACCATCTAAGCAGGAAATCCCTCTGGAGGTGTGTGTGTGATGCCTGACCCTCATAAAGCAATGAAGCCTCTTCCTGGTGATTTTGCAAATGACCTCACTCCAAACTAATGCAAATGAAGAGATATGACTGGTTATTAAAATCATGCCATGGAGAAGAACAGGCTGCATGGAATAAGGAATAAAGGAAGGAAAAGATGAGGGTGTGGGGGTGCCATGCTGCTCCTGCACAGCAGGAAAACCAGTAAAATCCAATCTAATTTAACAAAGCAAAGTGGTAAATGACACAAAAGATGGAAAAGTACCCATAAATCAGGGGTGCAACGTGCATTCCTCTAAGTGTTTTGGCAACATGATGATGAACCAGAGGAGCTGAGCTGGGGAAAGGGCTCCATGATACACCCTGATCCTCTCAGGCTGCAGGAGGGTGAAAGGAGGGGCATAGCCAGCATGGGCTGTGGACACACTCAGACCTTGAGGCTAGAAAAGAAGTGTTCTAGAGAGTAAGTCTTATGAGAAGCAGCTGAAGGAACTGGGGTTGTTCAGCCTGGAGAAGAGGAGGCTGAGGGGAGACCTTCTGGCGCTCCACAGCTCCCTGAAAGGAGGTTAGAGGCAGGTGGGGGTTGGTCCCCTTTCCCTATGAGCAAGTGATAGGATGAGAGGAAACAGCCTCAAGTTGCACTAAGGAAGATTTAGGCTGGACATTAGAAGAAACCTCTTCAGTGAAAGTGTTCTCAAACCCTGGAACAGGCTGCTCAGGGAGGTGGTTGAATGCCCATCCCTGAAGGTGTTTAAAAGATGTGGTGCTGAGGGCCACGTGATGATCTTGAAGGTCTCTTCCAACCTGGTCTATTCTATTCTATTCTGGTTTAGCAGCAGACTTGGTAGAGCTAGAGAACGGTTGGACTCCATGATCTTAAAGGTCTTTTCCAAGTGCAATGATTCTCTGCTTGCATACCACAAGCCCAGGCAGCGTGCATGGACAGACAGATGCATGCTTGGAGGAGGAGGAGAATGCTGGATTCCCTTCTGAGAAGCATTAGTGTCGGGACTCCCACCGGGCTGTCTGCCAAGGGGGATAATTAAGCTAAATAAAAATAGACAACACTAACAGCTCCACAAATGAGGATAATTTAATTACCTCACTCAATATAGGAGACCCACTTCCCCTGAGTCTTCCATTGTGACCAGGGAGGAGACAATAGCGGCAGAACATGCTGCAGAAAGGGAGATTTACTAAAAAGAGGCTCTTTTTTTTTCCCCCCTCCCTATCAGGGGCTGCATATTAAACAACATCACAGCTTTCCATAATCATGTCATAATCTTGCCATAAAATTCAATCAAAGCAACAGCTTGTGAACATCCAAAAATCAATGGGACCATATGAGAAACGACTGCAGATGTACCACTGGAATTCATTTCAGGGCTCGATCCATGGGGGTGGTAAGGAACAGCAGAGTAACAGGGAAAGTGGGGTGCTGCAAACAGGGACAGGGAAGAGCTGCTCTCCCTCAAATTCAGAGGGTAAACTACAGCTAATAGAACAGAACAGAACAGAATAGAATAGAATAGAATAGAACAGAACAGAACAGGGACCAGAACACACCAGGGACCAAACCACACCAGGGACCAAAACAGGTCATTTCATAGAATCACAGAATGCTTTAGGTTGCAAGGGACCTTTAAAGGCCATCTAGTCCAACCCCTCTGCAGTCAGCAGGGACATCTGCAACTAGCTCATACTGCTCACAGCCCCAAACAACCTGACCCAGAATGGTTCCAGTGTTGGGGCATCTACTACCTCTCTGGGAAACCTGGGGCAGGGTCTCACCACCCACAGTGGAAAACATTCCTTCCTTCTCTCCAGTCTAAATCTCCCTCCTTTTAGTTCAAACCGATCACTCCTTGTCCTGTCACAACAGGCTCTGCTAAATGCCTATCCCCAGCTTTCTTATAAGCCCTTTGATTCCTGCAAGGCCACAAGAAGGTCTCCCTGTAGCCTTCTCTTCTCCAGGCTGAACCACCCAAACCCCCTCAGCCATTTCTATCCAGCCACCTTCCTAAAATCAAGCCAGTTGTTAAACCAAACACGGCACAGTCTCGTCTGGAATCCCAGCTCAGCAGCCTGCCTTCGCTGAGCCAAATTTAAAACACAAGAGCTGCAGGTTTGCTGGATTCATTAGTGCTGAAATGTGAGAGAAAGCAAGAGCTGAAGAGCTTCCCACCCTGCATAACACACCTCTAGGGTCCTCAGCTGTTAAGTGAGAGAGAAGTGGAAATAGTTTCCCTCCCCTTCTCCCTCTAGTGAAAACACTTAGCGGACAGCAGAGGCTCAGTCCTTTTGTAAGTAATGGAGCGAGTGTAGCCACTCAATTATTTAAAACAGTTGAGTAATTGCAGTGCTGTCAGCTCAGGAAACATCCCTCTGGTAAAGCTGCTGCACAAACCCATTTCTGGGCTGCCAGCTACAGCAGCACTAAGTTTCCTCTTTATTTATTTCCACGTTTTCCAGGTTGAAGCCACCGCGCTGCCTGCCCCCATTTGCAGCTGGCTGTGCTGCAGGGTGAAACTCAGTCAGGAGAAGGGAAGAGGGAGGTGGGGACACCTTGGGAGCTTCTTTTGGAGGTGGGAAGTTGATAGGTGGGCTGTGCTGGCTGATGACTACATCAATCCTTACAGAAATCTCTCTGGGCATGGTGTGTACTGGAGATAACTGTTACAAGAGCAGGCTTATAGGAAAACGGATTCAGCCAGCCAGGAGAGTTCAAGGATGGAAGAGGATTGAGCAGAAAGTCCTCTTGCTACAGAGCCTTTGGAGAAGCCCCTTTAGCAGAGGGGAAGGGATGGGAAGGTTACCATGTTTGCTTTCCCCAGATTCCAGCACAAGGAGGAGAAGCTCTGCAAAGACCACATGATGTTTCTTCCCTGCCCCCAAGACACAGAGAGAGTCACAGCTCCACCACATACACTCACCAGCACCACTCTTTTGTTCCACAGTTGCCCTGCACTCTGTCCTGTCCTGCCTAAAAGCATTTTGCCTCCTTTGTCAGGGGTTGTAGGACACAGAACAAAGAGTCAAGCCATGGCCACCTGTACATTCATCTAATCCGACTATTTAAAAGGGAAGTTTGCTCCTTTCTTTTCGCTACTTTCACCACTAACGGCTTTCTGGCCTGGTTTGCAAGAAACAGGCCAAAGGATTCCACAAAGCTGAGAGGTAACTGGCTCACCCTAGTGGGTATTTCTCTCCAGGGTCCCTTCCCAGGTGGAAAAGCAGCGGCAGGGTTGTGTGCTCCTCCTTTGTGTGTGTTGTCACTCCAGAGACATTCTGGCCAGGACAGAAATTGATGCCCTGTAGTGAAGAGAAGAAAGGTCATTAAGGGGGAAGCAGGGAAGCAGCAACATTTCAGTTGATGGCACAAGCCCTATGAGGAGATGCTGAGGGAGCTGGGATTGTTCAGCCTGGAGAAGAGGAGGCTCAGGGGAGACCTTATTGCTCTCTACAACTACCTAAAGGGAGGTTGTAGCCAGGAGGGGGTTGGTCTCTTCTCCCAGGCAACCAGCACCAGAACAAGAGGACACAGTCTCAAGCTGCACCAGGGGAAGTTGAGGCTCAAGGTAGGGAGAAAGTTCTCCACAGAGAGAGTTGATAGCTGTTGGAATGTGCTGCCCAGGGAGGTGGTGGAGTCACCATCCCTGGAGGTGTTCAAGAGGGGATTGGACATGGCACTTGGTGCCATGGTTTAGGAGTCATGAGGTGTTGGGTGACAGGTTAGACTTGATGATCTTTGAGGTCTTTTCCAAGCTTATTGATTCTATGATTCATCTGCATCTTGTTCCACTGTAGCCACAAACCCCAGGACCATTTCAAACCAAGAGTCCACTTCAGTCTGCAAAATAGATTCTGATCTCAGGGGGTAAAATAAGGTGACAATGTTGGCAGTGCTCTGAAATCAGGCTGAAGCAGGCCTTACATTCCTGCCTTATAAAAAAGTAATCCCTATAAAATATTCATTCTAATGAAATAGCAAAACAAAAGACAAAGAGGTGAAACCATTTATTCAAAAAAACCCAACCAGCCATGTGGAAAGTATCTTCTCCTTTTAGTTTCTATGGCTCTGAAATACACAGAGAGGATCAGATAAGTTGGCAGTTCTGACTCAAAAAGCAACAGTTCCAAGGGGATGGTCTAGCCAAACCAGGAGGCACCACCCTGAAAGGCAAAGGGTACCTGGTAGCCTCCCTGAAAACTCAGCTTGGCAGCCCAACTCCAGGTCTGAAGGATGTTTCACTGAAGAATGAAGCAAACTTGGGGAAATTTGAAGAAGCCTGGTGAGTTGGGCAGATGGGAACCTCATGAACTTCAACAAGGGCAAGTGTAGAGCCCTGCACCTGAGGAGGAGTAACCCTGTGCAGCAGTACAGATGAAGGGCTGACCTGCTGGAAAGCAGCTCTCAGGAGAAAGACCTGGGACTGCTGGGGGACAAGCAGCTCTCTATAAGCCAGCAATGTGCCCTCATGGCCAAGAGTCTCCTGGGGTACATGAAGAAGAATGTGGCCAGCAGGTTGGGCTCTCCAGTTCAAGACAGAGAGGGAACTACTAGGAAGAGCCCAGTGGAGGCTACGAAGATGCTGAGGAGCCTGAATCATCTCTGTGAGGAGGAAAGGCTGAGAGACCTGGGGCTGTTAGGCCTAGAGAAGAGCAGCCTGAGAGGGAATCCTCTCAATGCTCAGCAAGAGACAAAGAATGGGGGGCAAGAGGATGGGGCCAGACTGTTACCAGTGGCGCCCAGCAACAGGACAAGAAGCACCAGGCACAAACTGGAAGCCAGGAGGTTCCACGTGAACAGAAGACGACAATTCTTTGGTGTGAGGGTGCTGGAGTCCTGGAGTAGGTTTCCCAGAGTGGTTGTAGAGTCTCCTTCTCTGGAGAGATTCCAAACCCACCTGGACATTGTGATCCTGGGCAACCTGCTGTGGGTGACCCTGCTTTAGTGGGGGAGAGTGCAACTAGAGGTCCCTTCCAGCCACCAGCATGCTGGGAGTCTGTGAAAGGAGTGCATTTCTTGACCTGATTCACAGCAAGCTAGTATTGGGGCATTCACTTGGGAATGGCAGGGGGGCTGAAAGGACTGAATTTAGTTTGGAGACATTCTTGTCACTAACAGCCAGGTCTGTGGGGTCAGAAACTGGGATCTTCCTAGCAGTGGACACTGGAACAAGCAGCTCAGGGGGGTTGTGGAGTCTCCTTCTCTGGAGATATTCAAAACTCACCTGGATGTATTCCTGTGTGATCTGTTCTAGATGACCCTACTCTGGCAGGGGGGTTGGACTAGATGAGGCTGAGGGAGCTGGGGTTGCTTAGCCTGAAGAAGAGGAGACTCAGGGGTGACCTTATTGCTCTCTACAACTACCTGAAGGGGGGTAGACAGTTGGTCTCTTCTCCCAGGCACCCAGCACCAGAACAAGAGGACACAGTCTCAGGCTGCACCAGGGGAGGTTCAGGCTGGAGGTCAGGAGGAAGTTTTACACAGAGAGAGTGACTGCCCATTGGAATGGGCTGCCTGGGGAGGTGGTGGAGTTGCCATCACTGGAGATGTTTAGGAGGAGGCTTGACAGGGTGCTTGGTTGCATAGTTTAGTTGATTAGGTGGTGTTGGCTGATAGGTTGGACACAATGATCCTGAAGGTCTCTTCCAACCTGGTCTGGTCTGGTCTATTCTATTCTATTCTATGATCCCTTCCAACCACTAATATTCTGTGTGATTCAGTGGTCATGAAGGGCACAAGCACTGGGACTCTCCCTGGCTAGCAGCAATGGGTTAATGAACTCATTGGCCACTGAGGGCCAGAGTGAGCTGCCTGCTCACAGGTCCAGAGCAGCAAGCTCTCTGCATCTGCCCTCGCACACTGTGCCAGGCTGCCGCTCCCAAAGCCCAGCCGATTATTAGCCAGGTCACCTAGAGCCTGGCCTGCCGACCTGAGGGCTGACAGAACCCATTTAAACCCTGGGAATAGCAAAACATGCAAAGCACCAAAAGGAGTGAGGAGCCAATAAAGCAGGGAGCCCCGCAGACTAGCCCCAAATGGACTTGTTAAAGCTGGGGTTTAGAATCCCAGCTCCCACGCTGCGCTCCTCACAATAGCTCCCGACGCCCCGAGACTCGGGCAGAGACATGGCGAGCAGGTAAATGGGAGCACTTCAATGGAGGTGGGAAAAGCAGCTTTTGGATTTGCTTATAAAGCAAGCTGAGTGAAAGGGCTCTCCCTACAGATGTTGGTAGGGCTTGATTGGCAAACAATTTGCTAAAAATATCCCCCTCGATTCTAATGGACAGCTGGTCAGTGGAGCAGTTAATATTCTGCTTTTCAATAAAGCCACAAGTTTAGAAGCCCATGAAATCCCATTTATCTGCACCCAGCTATGGATTCCCGAGTCACTGACTGGAAAAATAAGAGAGTGGCTTGATAGGTTGTAGTGACCTCCCAATAATGGCCTCTAAATGGATACAGAAACGATTGACCTTGCCGCCTTGGGATGCCAAAGGCCTCCCAAACACACGGTGGAACATAAAAACACAGAAAGAAAAGGAGGAAGAAAAAAAGCATTTGTCTTGGTTTTTCCTCACCCCCCCTTCCTCAAAAAGGACCAGCTAATGAAAAGGTATCAAAGCCAACATAACATCCAAATTAGAATTTGGATGCAAATCAAACAAGCAATTTAATTAAGAGCCTGCTAATTGCCACGACGCTCCTCAGTTGCAAGCGCTTCAGCGTGAGGGGAGATTTAAGGCTGGTGGGTATTTGTTCAGATGCTGCTCTGCTGACAGTCTAGCTTTTGTTTCTTGTAAAATCCTTGTAGCTGAGGCTTCAGCCCAGAGAATCCAAGGGGGGAAAAAAACCCAACAACAACAACAACACAAAACAAAGATGCTGGGACAACTTGCCTGATGCCACCAGCCACCAGCTGTCTGTCTAATCTAAGCACTCAAGGCCCTCTTCAGAAGTAGGCTGCTGGAGGAAGAATGAAATAAATATAAACATCCAGCATTGTGTTCAGTGACATTGATAAATAACTCTCTCCTAAAAACAGGGCTGAAACCACCCTGTCAGTTTCTAAGCCCTTTCAACTTTATCTCCACAAATAAACCCAGTATTATTTTTGTGACTGCACATATTCATCCTACAGGGAGAGCTTCAACTATTCGCTACCTGCTCATCCACAAAGGAGGTAAAATTCCCCACCCTCAGCCCCCTGACTGAGGCATTGTCCTGCACCAGGTGACAGACAGCTCGAGGAGATTTCTGTCCCTTTGCCAGAGAGGAATACTAGAATAGAACAGAATAGGGATAGGATAGGATAGGATAGGATAGGATAGGATAGGATAGGATAGGATAGGATAGGATAGGATAGGATAGGATAGGATAGGATAGGATAGGATAGGATAGGATAGGATAGGATAGGATAGGATAGACCAGGTTGGAAGAGACCTTCAAGATCATTCAGTCCAACCTATCAGCCAACACCATCTAATTACTAAACCATACAACCAAGCACCCTGTCAAGTCTCCTCCTGAACACCTCCAGTGATGGTGACTCCACCACCCCCCCAGGCAGCCCATTCCAATGGGCAATCAATCTCTCTGTGTAAAACTTCCTCCTGACCTCCAGCCTGAACCTCCCCTAGTGCAGCCTGAGACTGTGTCCTCTCGTTCTGGTGCTGGTTGCCTGGAAAAAGAGACCAACCTCTGCCTGTCTACAACCTCCCTTCAGGTAGTTGTAGAGAGCAATAAGGTCACCCCTGAGCCTCCTCTTCTCCAGGCTAAGCAACCCCAGCTCCCTCAGCCTCTCCTCATAGGGCTTGTGTTAGAATAGACCTTCAAGATCATCACGTCCAACACCATCTAATCAACTAAACCATGGCACCAAGCACCCCATCCAGTCTCCTCCTAAACACCTCCAGTGATGAGGACTCCACCACCTCCCCAGGCAGCCCATTCCAATGGCCAATCACTCTCTCTATTGAACTTACCCTCCACGACTCTGCTTCATTCTGCTCTGGAAGTTCAAACCATTTTAACTCCTCAGGATGAAAAAAAAGCCCAAAGAAAAGCCACTCAAATCAGCTCTGCCAGGGAACTGAAACTTTGGAATCTCCAAGTCTGGCTTGCTTTGCTTTGCTGGAGCAAACCCAGTGTTGATTACATCTGCTTGAGATTTGAGAGGTATTAAAGAAAAGACAAACCATACAGGTTGGAGCATCTGGATGATGCCTCTGGTGGCTTGGAAAAAGGGAAAATTTTGTCATGGGCAATACTGGAGCTGGGGCAGATGAATGTGCCAGAGCTCCTTGGGCAGGTCAGGGATAGGAGAGCAGAAGCTGCCCTCCAGTTCTGCTACCCAAGCAGAATCATCTTGAATCATGTCACCATTTTGGACCACTTCTTGCCCTTCATTAAACACAACTCCTTTTTTCTTGCAAAGGCTTCAGTTGAGTACATGTTCCACACACCCCATGGACACTTCAGGCTTTAATAAATTACCTGATGATCTGAAAGGTCTCTTCCAACTAAAACAGTCCTGGGATTCTAAATGCAGATGTGCCAGGTTCTCAGCTGGAGCAAAAGCCACATCATTCTGGGGGCTGTAGTGGAGCTTTCCCCAGTTCTGTTGCCAGGAACCAGCTTCAGCTCTCTGGCATTGCCAACAAGATGGCAACTTCACCCCAAAATACAGCTGTGCTATCACAGAATAGTAGGGGTTGGAAAGGGCCTCTAGAGACCCTTGCTGGACACCTACATCAGCTTGCACAGGTGGGTTTTGAAAGTCTCCAGAGAAAAGAGTCCACAATCTCTCTGGGCAGTTTGCTCCAGGGCTCTGGTACCCTTACATCAAAGAAGTTTCCTCTTAAGTTCAAGTGAAATCTCCTGTGCTCTGTACCCATTGCCCCTTGTTCTGTAATTGGACACCACTGAGCAAAATCACAGAAGGGTTTGGGTGGGAAAGGACCTTTCAAGGTCATCCAGTCCAACCCCACTGCAGCCAGCAGGGACATCTGCAACTAGAGCAGATTGTTTAGAACCCCAAACAACCTGACCTGCAATGGTTCCAGTGTTGGGGCATCTCCCACCTCTCTGGGCAACCTGGGCCAGGGTCTCACTACTCTCAGTGGAAAACATTTCTTCCTTCTACCCAGTCTAAATCTTCCTCTTTCAGTTCAAACTGTTACCCCTTGTCAGTCACAACAGGCCCTGCTCAAAAGCCTGTCCCCAGCTTTCTGATCACCCCCTGCAAGTACTGAAAGGCCACAAGGAGGTCTCCCTGCAGCTATCTCTTCCCCAGGCTGAACCACTCTCTCATCCTGTCCTCACAGCAGAGAGGTTCCAGCCCTTGGACCATTGCTGTGGCCTCCTCTGACTCCACTCCAACAGGTCCATGTCTCTCCTGTGCTGTGGATTCCAGAGCTGGACCCAGCACTGCAGGCAGGGAAGAGGAAAGAAGTAGTTCTGCCTGCTCCCTCTGCCAGGACAACAAACCCCAAATCAACTACCACTTCAACTGCCATTATTTCCTTTAAGCTATTTACTTGTCACACTGCTAATAACAATACTCAGGGGATCAATAGCCAGTTAAAGCATGTGCAGACTATTTGACCCTGTGCTGCTATCTGAGGGGATTTGCATGTTTAAAAGCAATCCTGATCAAAGTAGAAAGGTCACTCCCTGTGTTTAAGCAAATTCTGGGAGCTTTACCCCTCAGTTACAGAAGCATGAAAATCAGCTCTGTCCCTTCTAATGGAGCCCATCAAAGAGCATCAGATGGCAACCAGAGATAGCTCAGCTCCTGCACCCAGCCTCTTGCACCAGCTCAGCATTTGCAACACTGCACAGACCTGGCTACTGCATGAGAAATTCCTAGAACCATAGGATGGCTTGAGTTGGAAAGAAGCTTTACAGATGAAGTTCAACCCCCCCTGCCATAGGCAGAGACACCTCTCACTAGACCAGGTTGCTCAAAGCCTCATCTTGGTCTTAAGCACTTCTAGGGTTGAGGTGCCCACAACTTCTTTGGGCAACCCATTCCAGTGCCTCACTGTTCTCATAGTAAAGAGCTTCTTCCTAATGCCCAATCTGAATCTACCCTGCTCTAGGTTAAAACCATTGCTCCTTGTCCTGTCACCACATATGCTTATGAGAAGTCCCTCTCCAGCTCTCCTGGTGCCCCCTTCAGGTATGGAAAGCTGCTATAAGGTCTCCACACACCCTTCTCTTCTCCAGGCTGAACAGCCCAACTCCCTCAGCATGTCCTCATAGGAGAGGTGGCTCTGGCCCTCTGATCATATTGGTGGCCTTCCTCTGGACCCTCTCCAAGAGATCCATGTCCTTCTTGTGTTGAGGGCTCCAGAGCTGGATGCAGTACTCCAGGGGTATGTGTGTGTCATCTCTCTTGACCCATGCATCTTCTGATATAGTCCAGGACACAGTCATCCTCTGTTTTTCTTTCCAGCAATCCTTCTTTTTTTCCCTTCATAACCCCACTGAGGAAACCCTTCAAGCAAGCACATCTTTCTGCCCTGCTCCCCAGCAAGCGCGTAGCTTGGATTGTTTTTCCCTTCTGAAGAGCTGGTGGTTGTTGGTTGCACAGCTTATGCTTTAATTTCCAGAGCAAATGGACCACAGATGCTCTGTCAATAGAGACATGAGACAAATACAGTTGGTTGTCAGTTTGGGCTCTGTGCCAGGTGATGGAATCACCACTCGTGTTAACGTGAGCCCTCTGGCAATTCGTCACCCTGGCGCCAGCCCAGAGCCTTCCTTCCGCCCTGAACAACTGCCTGCAGATTTTGGTAGTGGTGCAGCAACTCTGGGCTCTGTCTCCTGCTCATGTCTCCTCCTTCCACTACACAAAAGCCAGAGAAGCAAAACTGGATTGATGTTGGAAGGAGAAAAAGAACAGCAGTTGGTTAAAGCCAGGAATGTTGCTCCTTGCTGCTTGCCACGGCACCAGTAAGTGGCCGTTCCTCATCTCCTGGCCAGCCAAAGCTTCCCAAACTGAAGCTCTGAGTCAGAGAATCATGGAATCCCAGACTGGTTTGGGTTGGAAGGGACCTTAAATATCTTGTAGTTCCAAGCCCTCTGCCACAGACAGCAACACCTTCTGCTAGACCAGGTTGCTCAAGGTCCCATCCAACCTGCCTTTGAATACTTCCAGGCTTGGAGCCTCCACAGCTTCTCTGGGGCAACCTGTTCCAGTGCCTCACCACCCTCATGGGGAAGAATTTCTTCCTAATGTCTAGTCTAAATCCAGCTGCTTCCAGTTCTTCACCCCTCATCCTGTTACTCCATGCCTTTGTAATGAGTGCTTCTCCAGCTCTCCTGGAGGCCCCTTCAAATACACTGGAAGGCTGCTCTGAGGTCTCCCTGGAGCCTTCTCCAGACTGAGCAAGCCCAAACTCTCTCAGCCTGTCCTCACAGCAGAGGACTTCCACCCCTTGGATCACCTTCATGGCCTTCCTCTGAATGGACAGACACCTGGAAGTGTGACTTTGCAAGCTTCAACCTCCCTGCACACCAAAATTGCTTCTAATGTGTTAACTGTCTGGAAGAGCCCCCAGAAGATGGGCAGAGCAGCCAGCCTCCAGCAGCTCTCAAGCAGAAGCGATCAATGGCTACCTCATATGCTCAGAGGACCACAATCAAATGCCATTATTTGCAAGGTTCTACTTGGCTTCACATCCCCCCTTCACAGCAGAGGCTTTATCGATCTCCTCCTGTGGAGGAGAAGGGCAATCAGACAGGAATAACCCCTTTGGCATTTCACACTAAAACAATAGGGGCTGCTGGCAGGCACCCACAGCAATCATTTAAAGACACAGGAGCTCTCAGGGAAAGCCACTGAAGACCACTCACAGGATACTCAGCTGACAGCAGCAAGGTTGATGTTATCAGCCCCTCTCCAACCAAAGGGTGCATTCCACATTTTCCTCCTAATTATTTTTCCCCTTCTTGCCTCACTGCTCTCAGAGGGCACAAGAACTATTCTCTGTGGCAGGCAAAGAGAAAGGAATGTAATTTCTCCTGCTAGCTCATACTCCTGCCTCCTCCACAAACCATTACATAAGCCAGCTCCTGAAGGATCAAGGCCAAGTGCAGGGTCCTGAACTTGGGTCACACCAACCCTAGGAATGCTGCAGGCTCGAGGCAGAGTGGCTGGAAACCACCTGCTGGAAAAGGACCTGGGGAAGTTCATCAACAGTCAGCGTGTGTCCAGGTGGACCTGAAGACCACCAGCTGATCCTGGCCTGGATCAGCAATTGTGTGACCAGCAGGACCAGGGCAGGGATCATTCCCCCCGCACCAGGCACTGGAGAGGCCACACCTCTAATACTGGGTATGGCTTTGGGCCCCTCACTCCAAGAAAGGTACTGAGGTGCTGGAGCAGGTCCAGAGAAGGGCAAGGAAGCTGGTGGTGGGTCCAGAGCACAAGTGTTGTGAGAAGCAGCTGAGGGAACTGGGGGTGCTCAGCCTGGAGTAAAGGAGGCTGAGGGGAGACCTTCTGGCTCTCCACAACTCCCTGAACAGAGGCTGAAGCCAGATGGATGTCAGTCTCTTCTCCCAAGGAACAAGCTATAAGACAAGAGGAAACAGCCTCAAATTGCCCCAGGAGAACATGAGGAACAATTTCTTCCCCTTGAGGGTTGTCAAGGCCTGGCCTGGGCTATCCAGGGCAGTGGTGGAGGTGCTATTCCCAGAGGGGTATCAAAGCCATGTAGAAGTGGTGCTGAGAAACATGGTTTAGAGGGGACCTGGCAGTGCTGGGTTAACAGTTGGATGAGTTGATCTTTTCCAGCCTAAAGAGTTCTGTGCTTCTATGTCCTGCTGGCTACTCAGATAAATCCACAGAGAGCAGCCATTCCCCGCCCCCCCCCCCCCCCTTTCAGTGCTCTCCTTTTGAACAAGGAAGATGAAATGTGGACAAAATCCAATGGTCAAACCAACTCCTAACACTGCAGACTCCAGGGGTTTGTACTTGAGGAATGAGAAGCAGCACATCCAGCACTGTGGCTGTGGGCAGCAGTAGGAATACAGCAGAAACATCCCATTTACCTCAGCTGTTTGCCATGCACTGTGCAACCAGCTCCAATTTGGTTAAAATCAGGTCAAATCTGGCAACATAAACACACAGCTTACAGGCTGAGAGTATGGTGAGAGCAACAAGAACAGCATTTTGCAAGAGACTTCCAGCAGAAGTCCTGCATGGTTTATGCTATACAGGACAGCTCCCCACTTCTTATCTGTGCTCCACCACACATGTGGCTGTTTTCATCACTGCTGATTTTCACAGCAGAGGAAAGGTGATGAGTGATGGTGGAAGAGCTTCAGTGCTGACACCCACCGGTCCCAGAGCAGCAGGGGCTCAGGTCTGGTGCAGGGTGGAGATTCCTCTCCCTCCACCAAACTGCTTTCAAATCTTTTAGCATGTAAAAAAAGTCTTTTTCTTCAGGTCAGGTTTCCTTTCACCTACCTCTGTCCCATTGAGCACCTCTAGAGATGAACAGATTTAGACTGGATGTTAGGAACAAGAGTGGTGCACCACTGGAACAGGCTGCCCATGAAGGTAGCTGAGGCCCCTTCCCTGGAGATACTCAAGGTGAGGCTCAACAGGGCTCTTGGCAACCTGATCTAGCAGAGGGTGTCCCTGCTGACTGCAGAGGGGGTTGGAGTGGATGACCCAAACCATTCTATGATTCTCTTGAATGCCAAACTACCTAAACATGAGCCACCTGTATGAAAGGAGATGGAAGCCAGGCAAACAGACCCAAATAGAGCAATCTGTATCATAGTATCAGTCAGGGTTGGAAGGGACCACAAGGATCATCTAGTTCCAACCCCCCTGCCATGGGCAGGGACACCCCACACTAGATCAACCTGGCCAGAGCCTCATCCAGCCTGGGCTTAAACACCTCCAGGGATGGGGCCCCAACCACCTCCCTGGACAACCCATTCCAGGGCTTCACCACTCTCATGGGGAAGAACTTCCTCCTCACCTCCAGCCTGAATCTCCCCACCTCCAGCTTCATTCCATTCCCCCTAGTCCTATCACTACCTGAGATCCTGAGCAGTCCCTCCCCAGCCTTCTTGTAGACCCCCTTCAGATACTGGAAGGCCACAATGAGGTCACCTGGGAGCCTTCTCTTCTGCAGACTGAACAGCCCCAACTCCTTCTGGAGGCAAAATATCCCACAGAAAGCTTCCTGCCACTTCAGTGAGCCTTCCCTTTATGTTTCCAAGAGACTAACCCTTCAAGAACGTGAGTTACCTCAGTAATCAAGTCAAGCCAGCAGAAAAAGGCAGCACCAAGGTATCCTCCAGCATTACAGGAGTTTATTGGAGGAGTCAGACTAGAAAAAAAATTGCTTGGGGGCTAAAAACCAAACAAAGAACCTGGAATAAAAAAAAAGAAAGGGCAGGAAGAAGAGAACAGCACACTTCATCTCTGTGAAAGATGACACATTTTAATCCCAGGCCATAAGGTGGGGGCTGCAAGCCAATAAGGGCATGCTAATGTCCTGGGAGCCTAAGATGACTGTAAACCTGTGTGCTGCCTGTGTGGGATCTTTCCAGGGTAAATATTCCAAGTGCCATATGGAGAGGAGCATTCAGATCCCTGCCCTGCTTTCCCAGGCTTTGCTTTCTGGAAGCTGCTTCTCTCAGGTACATTTTTATTTGTCTGTACACAGTTTCATTACTTAATGAACTTAGACCACATTCAAAGGCAGAACTTTGCAGGTTGGAGGCCCCAAATTGCCCACATTCTCCAAAGGTCATTTAGTCCAGCCCCCTCTGCAGTTAGCAGGGGCACCCTCAACTAGATTAGGTTGCCAAAAGCCCTGTTGAGCCTCACCTTGAATATCTCCAGCAGTGAGGCCCCAACCACCTCCCTGGGCAACTTGTTCCAGTTTTGCACCACCCTCATGCTAAAGAACTTGTCCCTGACATCCAGTCTAAATCTGCTCTTCTCTAGTTTGAAGCCATTGCCTCTCATCCTACCACTGCAGGCCTTTGTGAACAGTCCCTCTCCATCCTTCCTGTAGCCCCCTTCAGGTATGGGCAGGGCCACTAAAAGGTCTCCCCAGCCCCTTCTCTTCTCCAGGCTGAACAGCCCCAGCTCCCTCAGCCTGTCATTGTAGCAGAGGTGTTCCAACCCCCTGATCATTTTCATAGCCCTCCTCTGGACTGACTCCATCAGGTCCCTGTCCTTCCTGTATGGAGGGCTCCAGAGCTGGACACAGGACTCCAGATTCTCACCCTAAACAAAGCCAGGACATGCATCAGTCTCCCATTTTCCAGTATCAGCATGAAAACACAGGTCTGGCTGCTTTAGTGCAATAATCTCATCTAAAAGTCAAACAAAAAATGCAAAGCATGGATTAAAAGCAGAGCAAGTTTTCTGTATCAATGAGTTCCCATGCTGCTAATTAATGAGGGAATTCTGGAAGCAGGAGGAGATTTGGCTAAAATATGCCACAGATCTGTCAAAATCACACTCAGCTGCCCAGAAAACAAACCTCTTACAAATCTGCAGCCAGCTCTTTTGGCACACCAAGCCAAGTTCAGACCTCTTTCCAATGGGTGACATGCCAACCAGAGACATTTCTTCATTCCAGGTCTGTGTTTGGACCCCCAGAAAGAGACAGTTTTATATCTGAAGGTTTAATAAATCAGCACATTTGATTCACAAGGAGGTAAGGACCCAGAGAATAATGTAGGTCAGGAAAGACCTAAGTTCTAGAGGGTCTCCTCCCTCTCTGCTCTGTCCCAGGGAAGTCATATCTGGAGTACTCGATCCAGTTGTGGGCTCTCCAGTGCAAGAGAGACAAGGAACTACTAAAAAGAGTCCAGGGGAGGCTACAAAGATGTTGAGGGGCCTGGAGCATCTCTGTGATGAAGGAAAGGCTGAGAGACCTGGGGCTATTTAGCCTGCAGAAGAGCAGCCTGAGAGGGGATCTGCTCAATGCTCAGCAAGAGCTAAAGGGCTGGCAGCAGGAGTATGGATCCAGACTCTTCTCAGTGGTGCCCAGTGACAGAACAAGGAGGCACAAACTGGAACCCAGGAGGCTCCAGGTGGACAGGAGCAGAAGCTTCTTTGGTGTGAGGGTGCTGGAACCTTGGAACAGGCTGCCCAGAGAGGTTGTGCAGACTTCTTCTCTGGAGTGATTCCAAACCCACCTGGACATTGTGATCCTGGGCAAGCTGCTGTGGGTGACCCTGCTTTAGCAGAAGGATCATAGTATCATAGTATCAGTCAGGGTTGGAAGGGACCACAAGGATCATCTAGTTCCAACCCCCCTGCCATGGGCAGGGACACCCCAAACTAGATCAGCCTGGCCAGAGCCTCATCCAGCCTGGGCTTAAACACCTCCAGGGATAGCGCCCCAACCACCTCCCTGGACAACCCATTCCAGGGCTTCACCACTCTCATGGGGAAGAGCTTCCTCCTCACATCCAGCCTGAATCTCCCCACCTCCAGCTTCATTCCATTCCCCCTAATCCTATCACTACCTGAGATCCTGAGAAGTCTCTCCCCAGCCTTCCTGTAGGCCCCCTTCAGATACTGGAAGGCCACAATTAGGTCACCTCGGAGCCTTCTCTTCTGCAGACTGAACAGCCTCAACTCCTTCAGTCTGTCCTCATAGGAGAGGTGCTCCAGCCCTCTGCTCATCCTCCTGGCCCTTCTCTGGACACACTCCAGCACCTCCAGATCCCTCTTGTAATAGGGGCTCCAGAACTGGAGGCAGTACTCCAGGTGGGGTCTCACCAGAGCTGAAGATTGGACCTCATGATCGCCAGAGGTCCCTTCCACCCCTCACCATGCTGAGATTCTGTGATCTTTTAAGATCATCAAGTCCAATCCTGCTACAGGTCATACAATTAACAAGGCCCCATCAGCTGAAGTTCTAGCAGGAAGGCAAATCAAAGTTATTGAACAGCAAACCTGCCAGCAGCAGTCATAATTCCTAATACCACAGACCTGTGTCCCCTTCATTTTTCAAATGAGATTAGCAAACAAATTGGCCCTTTGGATTCCAATATCAACACAGCTGAGAACACCAGCCCCTGAAAGAGGTGACTGTATCACCAGCTGAGATTCCAGCACTCCTAAACCAAGCCTCACAGAGCAGTGGGACTGTCCTGCATTGATTTATTTCTTGTTTAAAACTAGCCAGGCTTGTCATTAAAGGCTTGAAGACATGAGGAGAATTGGAACAAGCCTCGGCCTCAGCTTCCTTGGCGTGCTGTTAATGGCTGCTGTGTCCACTACGGCGCTCCAGCTTTACCCACATCAACCAGATGGGATGTGTGTGGCAGGGAAGCCAGGGAATTTTTAATCACCCCTCTGATGTGCAGTGGAATTGCTGACTTTTATCAGCCAGTCCTTAAAGACACAGGGAGAAATAAATATGCCTTAATTGCAGCCCTGCCCTCGCTCACAGGAGGAGAGCCTTTGCCACAAGTATCTGGTGCCCATTATCGCTGCTACACACACACACTCAGACAGGTCCAAGTGACTTTAGATCAATGGTCAGCTTTACTTATTGCCCAGCTAGGTATTCAAGTGTGTGTCTCTGCCTGTGTGACAATGGTGTGGCAGGCTCTTCTATGTGCAGGCTGCTGAGCATGTTCCTGGAAGCCCATGTGTGTGTCCATGCCACATGCACCACGTGTCGTTCACACAGGGAAAATCTCCCTCACTGCAAGCCCAGGGCAGTGGTGGAGTCCCCCCTCCTGGAGAGGTTTCAAAGCCCATGTGGATGTGGTGCTGAGGGACATGGTTTTTAGTGGTGACCTGGCCATGGTTGGAGTCTATGATCTTGGGGGTCTTTTAGTGATAGTCTGACTCCATCTATGTGCACCTCTCAGGCTGAGAGAGCTGGGGCTGCAGCCTGGGGAAAACAAGGCTCTGTGGAGACCTTAGAGCAGCCTTCCAGTACCTGAAAAGGACCTAAGAGAAAGCTGGGGAGGGACTGTTTACAAGGGCATGTAGCAACAGGACAAGGGGCAATGGCTTTAAACTAGAGAAGGGTCGATTTAGATTGGACATTAGGAAGAAGCTCTTTACTATGAGGGTGGCAGAACACTAGAACAGGTTGCCCAGGGAGGTGGTGCAGGCTCCATCCCTGGAGACATTCAAGGTCAGGCTTGACTGCTGGGACTCTGAGCAGCCTCATCTAGTTGGAGATGTCCCTGCTTAACTGCAGGTGGGTTAGACTAGTTGATGTCTAGAGCTCCATTCCAACCCAGTGCATTCTACGAGACAGACCCATACTAACCTAGACAAATACAATGTCCCCTCTTAGCTGTGCAGAAGGAGCACTGAGACAGGGAGTGCACTTCCAGAGCTAACTTTCCTTTCCTTCTTCCTTGGTGCACAACAGAAACTTTGCCTCCTGGAGCGTTGCAGACTTCAAAAGCCGACTGCACACGTTCACAGCCCCGAATGCAAATGACTCCCTCGGAGCTGACGTTTCCCTTTCACCCCCCCAGGACATCCCAATGAAAGAAACTTAGGTACTTTTACATCCACAAATGTCACCAGCACTTACTTCTGCACCTGTGATGCCTTGAGGACCCACCATAAGTTAAAGAACAACAACAACAACAAAGGCATAATAAAAAATAGACTCATGCAAGCAATCCCTCCCCGCTGCCAGCCTGCTGTCACCACTGCTGAGAGCTGTGCCATAATGCATTTAGCTCCTGTCTGAAGGTATCATCAGCAAGGCACATGTGTGAACCTGCCATTCCAGGAAGGCCCCAGAGTCTAGTCCCCAAGTCTGAGGCAAGAAAGACACAAAAGAAGAAAAATAATAGTGCTTAACATCCAGTTGGGAGAAGACCAACCAGGAAATTACAACAGCTGTGCCTATTGGGCAAGTGGAATGTAAAATACAGAACCCCAGCAGGGTGGGGGTTGGAAGGGACTGCTAGAGATCATCCAGTCCAGCCCCCTCTGCTTTAGCAGGGTTACCCACAGGTTGCCCAGCAGCACAATAACCAGGTGGCTTTGAAATCTCTCCAGAGGAGATTCCACAGCCTCTGGGAGAAGGCTGCTTCAGGGCTCCAGCACCCTCATAGCAAAGAAGTTTCTCCTCCTGTTCAGATGGAACCTCCTGGCTTCCAGTTTGTGCCCACTTCCCTTTGTGCTATTGCTGGGCACCACTGAAAAATATCTCATAGTGCAATGCAGCCTCACAGAAGAGCTGACAGTAGATGAAACACACACACATGTCCCAGTGGAGGCCAGGGACAAGCGGAGTCCCTCAGGGATCAGTCCTGGGACCTGCCTTGTTCAACATCTTTGTGGGTGCCATGGACAGTGGCATTGAGTGCACCCTCAGCAAGTTTGCTGATGACACCAAGCTGTGTGGTGCAGCAGACAGCTGGAGGGAAGGGAGGCCATCCAGAGGGACCTTGACAGGCTGGAGAGGTGGGCACAGGCCAACCTCATAAGGTTCAACAAGAGCAAGTGCAGGGTCCTGCATCTGGGTAGAGGCAATCCCAGGCACAAATACAGGCTGGGCAGTGGGGAGATTCAGGCTGGAGGTGAGGAGGAAGTTCTTCCCCATGGGAGTGGTGAAGCCCTGGAATGGGTTGTCCAGGGAGGTGGTTGGGGCCCCGTCCCTGGAGGTGTTTAAGCCCAGGCTGGATGAGGCTCTGGCCAGGCTGATCTAGTTTGGGGTGTCCCTGCCCATGGCAGGGGGTAGGAACTAGATGATCCTTGTGGTCCCTTCCAACCCTGACTGATACTATGATACAGTCTACTGCTCCCAACAACTGTGCTATCCACTCTGAAGTTCCTATGGCTTTCCTTTTCCCTTTCAAGTTAAAAAGAAACCACAAGAGAACAACAAACCCATCCCTATTCCAGTGAAATCATTCAGGGCACTGTTTTGTTTTGGTTTTTACCAGAAATGGTGAGATCCGTGATCCATTTGACACCAGACTGCAAGCTTTGGAGGGGTACACATAAAAGCTCAGCACTCAGCAAGGAAATATAGTTAATATTAAAAGGCATTAAGTGCTGACTAAAGGGAGAAACCATCAGGACATCTGGAACTTTGCTCATTGTCCTCTGCTTGTCTCCAGATGGGGGTTGGAAGGGACCTTTAAAGGTCATCTAGTCAACCCCCCTACAGTCACAACAGGGCATCTGCAACCACAGCAGGTTGCTCAGAGCCCCAACCAACCTGATCTGGGAATGGTTCCAGAGATGAAGTATCTACCACCTCTCTGGGCAACCTGGGACAGAGTCTCAACTACCTCACTGGAAAACATTTCTTCCTTTTGTTTAGTCTAAATCTCCCTCTTTTAGCTTAGCCTCCAGCAGAGGGACACTGTGCCACCCCTTCCCTCACACTTTGCGGCAGACCTGGGAGCTCTGAAGCAGCAGTAACTAAGAGGCAGGCTTAGGAGGGCACAGTGACAGTCCCCAATGTCAAGCTCTCCTTAAAAGGGTTATTCTTCCCCAGAGGAATGAACAGGAGCAGGGGGCAGGCTGAGGTCCTGTTACCTTGCTGTACTCCTCCCAGGAGTTGCTCCAGGTCCAGTAGTGAGCCTTGTAAATGCCGACTCTCACTGCCATCATCTCGTTGCCACGATAATAGAATATGGGCCTGAGGAGAGCAAAGCCACATGAGTCTAGAGCACAAGTCTTGTGAGGAGTGGATGAGGGAACTGGGTTTCTTGAGCCTGGAGAAAAGAAAGCTCAGGGGAAACCTCCTGGCTCTCTACAACTCCCTGAAAAGAGGCTGGAGCCAGGTTAGGATCAGGCTCTTCTCCTAAAGAACAAGTGACAGGAGGAGAAGAAACAGCTTCAAATTACCTCAGGGGAGGTTTAGGTTGGACATGAGGAACAATTTCCCTCCCAAAAGGGCCGGCAAGGCTTGGATCAGACTGCCCAGGGGCAGTGGTGGAGTCCCCATCCCTGGAAGGGTTTCAAAGCCATGGAGATGTGGTGCTGAGGGATGTGGTTTAATGGTGACCTGACAGTGCTGGCTTAATGGTTGGACTTGATCTTGGAGGCCTTTTCCATCCTTAGTGATTCTCTGAGTGTATGAGACATGGCAGCATGCAGGGCTCAGGCAGCCACCACCAGAGCCACCTTGCTGATAAGGGAGACAAACACTTCAATGGCATCTGGCTTCCGATTGGGCTATCAGTCAGAAGCAGGCTGCCTCCTCGCAGCCTCCACTGCAAGGTTTTCAATTAACATTCTTTTCAAGTGTTCATCAAGTTGAGAGCTCACAGGGCACAAGAATGCAACATTATACAGCGTGGCTGCCAGTGATTGTTAATCCCTGAACTCGCAGCCCCTGTTATTTCCGAGGGAGCGTGCCGACTTAAACACCAAATGGCTCAGGAGGGTGTGAGCAGAGGGAGGGAAACAGGGATTCACAGACTCTCTGGTGCTTAACCTCCTCTCTAAGGCAGCACCAAGCTAAGTGCTGTTAGTGTCACAAGGACAGGGTGGCCAGGGAAGACACCAGCTGCTGGCCTGCTCTGGTTGACAGCTCAGAAAACCTCCATCTGGTAAAACCTGGCAGCCAGACAGGCTTTATTTTTAACTCTTGTCCATTTCATACTTGTTTTTGCCCAAATCTCCCTTTGCATCATGTAACATACCACTGAAAGCTGCAACATTTTCCCAGAGGTCTTCCTAATTAAAAACCCATTTGGGAAATGCCTTTTTTGTTGTTGTTTGCCATTGTGGGAGCATTTGTGACAGGATGAGGGGGGGGATGGCTTCAAACTGGAAGAAGCTGGAGTTAGATTAATCATTAGGAAGAAATTCTTCCCCATGAGGGGGGTGAGGCACTGGAACAGGTTGCCCCCAGAGAAGCTGTGGAGGCTTCCAAACCACCAAGTATTGAAAGCCAGGTTGGATGGGGCCTTGAGCAAGCTGGTCTAATAGGAGGTGTCGTTGTCTGTGGCAGGGGCTTGGAGCTAGATGATATTTTGACTTGCTGGAGCGTGTCCAGAGAAGGGCAACAAAGCTGGGGAGGGGTTTGGAACACAAGCCCTATGAGGAGAGGCTGAGGGAGCTGGGCTTTGCTTAGCCTGGAGAAGAGGAGACTCAGGGGTGACCTTATTGCTCTCTACAACTACCTGAAGGGAGGTTGTAGACAGGCAGAGGTTAGTCTCTTCTCCCAGGCAGCCAGCACCAGAACAAGAGGACACAGTCTCAGGCTGCACCAGGGGAGGTTCAGGCTGGAGGTCAGGAGGAAGTTTTACACAGAGAGAGTGATTGCCCATTGGAATGGGCTGCCTGGGGAGGTGGTGGAGTCACCATCATTGGAGGTGTTCAGGAGATGACTTGACAGGGTGCTTGGTTGCATGGTTTAGTTGATTAGGTGGGGTTGGATGATAGGCTGGACACGATGATCTTGAAGGTCTCTTCCAACCTGGTTTATTCTATTCTATTCTATTCAAGGTCCATTCTAACCCAAACCATCTTCTGACTCTGTGATTTGGACTGCCTCCATACACAGGCACAACCCTTTCCCTGGGCATCCCAGCAATGATCCTGCTCATTCTTCCAAGAGGACTCTCTTGGGTTCTGAGGGAGCAGGACAAAAGTTTACTGAAAGGGACAGTCTGCAGGGGGGAGGCTGGATTTGTTGGTGCAGCTCATGACACAAGACTTAGTCAGCTCTTCTCTCCAGTTGCTTCAAGTTGCTGACAGGGCAAGATGGTGAAGCTGTTTGTCACCCTCAGAAGAGTTCATACATCTTTGTCTTCTGCTCAGAGATGCCACTCAGCAAAACCTCCTCACTCTGGTGATGCCACCTTGAAAAAAACCCCAATCCCTAAATGCATGAAAAGATTAAAATAGCCATGGGGTGGCTTCAGATCTCTTCTGTTTTAAAATCATAGCCTTCACTGTGGTATCCTTGCACAAACAATGACTCTCTGTCCTTTTGTCACCAGGAACTGCCCTGAACAAAGGGGCAGAGCTGCTGCCAGCAGAGCCCCATCCTGCCCCTGAAACGCTGGTGAAATGAAAGTGGGTTGAGAGAGCTGCCGAAGGGCAGGATCTGATCCAAACCTGCCCCACTAACAACCCCTCAAACAAACATGTCACAAAGCACAGCAGTCACCTCTGTCCTTGCCATAAACTCTCATTATTTGATAAGGTCTCATGTGCCCCTTCGACTGAAGGTGTGGAAGGTAAATTCTTGCTTTTAAAAGAACAACCTTTTCCACATTTCAGGGAGGATTGCAGCTGTAAGTCACAGTGCTGCTGGCACCATTTTAAAAAGGGAAAAGGCAAAGGGGGAGAAAATCAAGTTTAAAAGAAGCCAATCACTGCATCTCCTGGAAAGCTTTTGGGAACTGTGGAATTTGGCCTGGTCAGGTCTAGGAAAAAAGAAGAAAAGGGGGGGGAAAGGAGAAGAAGAAAAGGGGGGGGGGGGAAAGGAGAAGAAGAAAAGGGGGGGGGGAAGGAGAAGAAGAAAAGGGGGGGAAAGGAGAAGAAGAAAAGGGGGGGGGAAAGGAGAAGAAGAAAAGGGGGGGAAGGAGAAGAAGAAAAGGGGGGGGGAAGGAGAAGAAGAAAAGGGGGGGGAAGGAGAAGAAGGAAAGGGGGGGGAAGGAGAAGAAGGAAAGGGGGGGGAAGGAGAAGAAGGAAAGGGGGGGGAAGGAGAAGAAGGAAAGGGGGGGGAAGGAGAAGAAGGAAAGGGGGGGGAAGGAGAAGAAGGAAAGGGGGGGGAAGGAGAAGAAGGAAAGGGGGGGGAAGGAGAAGAAGGAAAGGGGGGGGAAGGAGAAGAAGGAAAGGGGGGGGAAGGAGAAGAAGGAAAGGGGGGGGAAGGAGAAGAAGGAAAGGGGGGGGAAGGAGAAGAAGGAAAGGGGGGGGAAGGAGAAGAAGGAAAGGGGGGGGAAGGAGAAGAAGGAAAGGGGGGGGAAGGAGAAGAAGGAAAGGGGGGGGAAGGAGAAGAAGGAAAGGGGGGGGGAAGGAGAAGAAGGAAAGGGGGGGAGGAGAAGAAGAAAAGGGGGGGGGAAGGAGAAGAAGAAAAGGGGGGGAAGGAGAAGAAGAAAAGGGGGGGGAAGGAGAAGAAGGAAAGGGGGGGGAAGAAAAAAAGTTAAAAATAGAAAGTTAAAAAACATAAAAGAAGAAAAAAAAAAGAAAATAAAAAGGAGCCATAGAATCATTTTAGTTGGAAAAGGCTTTTAAGATCATCAAATCCAACTGTGAATCCAGCACTGCCAGGTCACCACTAAACCCTATCCCTCCTCACCATGGAGCATGGCAGCCAGCTCTGGAGCCCTCAGCACAGGAGAGGCTCAGACCTGTTGGGAGTGGAGCCAGAGGAGGGCGCAGCAATGATGTGAGGAAGCCCTCTGCTGTGAGGACAGGCTGAGAAAGTTTGGGTTGTTCAGCCTAGAAAAGAGAAGAGAGGCCACCAGGGAGACCTTCTGGTGGCCTTTCAGGACTTCTAGGGGCTGATCCAAGAGCTGGGGATGGACTTTTGAGCAGGGCCTGTTGTGACAGAACAAGGGGTGATGGTTTGAACTACAAGAGTGAGATTTTGACTGGATAGAAGGGAGAAATGTTTTCCACTGAGAATAGAGAGACCCTTGCCCATGTTGCCCACAGCAGCAGGAGATGCCCCATCCCTGGAACCATTCCAAGTCAGGCTGGGGCTCCAAGCAACCTGATGGAGTTGCAGATGTCCCTGTTGCCTGCAGGGGGTTGGACTAGATGTGCTTTACAGGTCTTTTGCATCCTAAAGCGTTCTGTGACTTCCATGAGGCACCCCAAGTGACTGCTGTGGGAAGACAAACAGCACCAGTCCCAAGTGGATGCTGACTGCCTTGAAACTCTCTTTTAAATCAACAAGGGATCATTATAAACTTTCCAAGATGAAGATGGGCCAGGCTTTGCATGAGGGACCTAAAGCTCTTTGTGTCAGCCACTGCCTGAGCTCTCAGGTAATCCTGTCCCCATGCTTCTTGCTTTAATGGGCACAATAGTAGTGTTACAGAACAAAGCTTTATGTCCAACACAGAACTCAAGCGTGTTTTCCATGTATATGTTTCCTCACTGTCTCACAGAGAAAGAATGTTTGCATTCAGATTTCCCAGGCTGCCAAGTTCCTCATCAAAATCACAACTACAAGACCTCCCTTGACCTCCCAATCCCTCCAACGAGGGCGCCAAGAGCGTTTGCTGCCAGATCTTGGCGCTTGTACCCACCAGCTGACAGCTCATAAAGATCCCAAGTGTTTAACCCACAAATCCACTCCTGCAACAGCAACCAAAGAATCAGGATGTGGGGAGGAGGTGGTCTCCCAGCTCGCTCACAGCAGCCCAGCCTCTGCCTTCAGCCTCTCTCAGGCTGGGGCTATCCAGACCCACCATGCTCTTGGGTGTTTTCCCACTCATAAATAATACATTCTTCCCTACCCAGGCTACAGTTCTCAGGCTTTTATCTCCTCTACTGCCATATGTTGTTGCAGGGATCCTTGCTAACCCCCTGACATTTTCCTCTGTCCCCAGACTCCACTGTATGGCAACATGCCACATATGTCAGGAAATCCCACCTCTGCTTGCTTCACCAGAAGATTAGCACAGAGAGCAAAGCGCTGGTGCTGCCTCACCTTGCTGAGCAGCAGCAAAGCAGCAGCAATTCAGTTAATAAAGTATTTCTGTAAACTTGATGGAAAAACTACAGCAGGATTTGGCATTGTTTCGCTTGGGAGGCAAGGGTGGGAGCACTGGGCTCATAACTAACCTGTCAATTAGCTTGCCCTGCAAGATGGCAGGTAAAAGGTCGATGCCATCAATCTGTCTGTCACTGGGAGGCTGCAGTCCCGCCAGGGAGAGGCTGGTGGTGAAGAGATCCATCACGTTCCCCAGCTGATGGCTGACCTGAAAAATCAACACAAATGCATTTGCAACAAGACCTTCAGTAAAAGCCCAAGCCTCTGTGTTTCCCCCAGAGCAGCAGGGTGGCTTCCTGACCCTCCTTCCCTGATAAGCAAACTGTGGTGGTGCTGGGCTGACGGTTGGACTCGATGATCTTTTCCAACTGAAACAATTCTGTGATGCTATGATATCTCTCTTCACAGTGCTGCAGTCCCAGAAAACCTCCTAACTAAATTAATAAGGGGAAGAGGATGATCCATATTGAGGGATGAACCATATTGGGTTCAGCTCTGGGCTCTCCAGTTCAAGAGAGACAGGGAGCTACTGGAGAGAGTCCAGTAAAGGCTACAAAGATGCTGAGGGGCCTGGAACATCTGTGTGAGGAGGAAAGGCTGAGAGACCTGGGGCTGTTGAGCCTGCAGAAGAGCAGCCTGAGAGGTGATCTGCTCAATGCTTAGCAACAGCTAAAGGGTGGGAAGCTGGGCTCTTCTCAGTGGTGCCCAGTTGACAGGAGGAAAGGCACCAGGCACAAACTGGAACCAGGAGGTTCCATCTGAACAGAAGGAGGACAACTTCTTTGCTGTGAGGGTGCTGGCATCCTGGAGCAGGCTGCCCAGAGAGGTTGTGGAGTCTCCTTCTCTGGAGAGATTCCAAGCCCACCTGGACATTGTGATCCTGGGCACCCTGCTGTGGGTGACTCTGCTTTAGGAGGGCAGGTTGGACTGGATGATCTCCAGATGTCCCTTCCAATCCCCACCACGCTGACATTCTCTGCTATTTCTTCACTTCCATGGAGCATTTGCATTTTGATTCTTCCATTGTCCTCTCTTTCTTCTCACTGCTCTATGCACTTACTTTACAGGAGCATGTTTTCAGAGAGTTCAACTTAATTTAGCAAATTCCAAGTAAAAAAACCCTAAAAATTCATCACTTAAACCAAGACAAAATAAAGTCCTTGATTTGTTCCCTCTCCAGGTCATTTCTGGAGTCCAGAATACCCTGAGAGAGTTCCCAGAAAGCACAGGGATGGATGGATAACAACAAAAAGAGCCTGATGACTTCATCTGCAAACCATTTCCAATGATTCAAGAACTGTAAAGCTGGAGTATTTTTAGTAGAAATTTTAATAAGGGAGAGAAACATCTGGGGCTGACTCCAATGGAGATGTGCAAGCTGCTTTTCCCCCCCTGCTCCCTCCTTGCCTCCCCCCCATCCCCCTTCCCTTAATTGGAAGCTATGGTTATCTCTCTGGTCTTAATTGTTTATATTTTAAACCCCTAAAAAAGTAGTCTCTGAGTCTTTGCTCCCCCCCTACCCTGCCTGTGGTGTGCTACAGTAGGATGCAGCCAGCAACACACTAAACTGAAGCAGATACATTCAAATCGAGAGCAAGACTGGTTTGCACCAAGATACCAGCACAAGAGGTGACATGAAAAGAGCCTTTCTAACTGCACCACTCATTTGGAGACAAGAAACCATCTGATCCAAGCCCACATCTATAAGTACAGCAGCATTTTCTGCCTGAAATCCCAGCCCCAGCAGCAGCCCTGTGAACATTACAATGCTGGGACTGTCAAAGACTTTCTCCTCTCTGAATCTTCTTTCTCCTCTCTGAATCTTCTTTCCCCTCACAAGCAGACCCTCAGCCCCTAAGCTGACACTAATTATTTAAGTGTGGCAGCAAATGATAACATGATAAATGAATTTGTGTGAGACTCTGGCTCCAGAGAAAACAGCTACAGGGGCAATGTTGGTTTTGCTGGGACCTGAAGCCTTTTATTAAGAGGCTGGGTTGAAAAAGTGAACACAAAAGAAGAATTAACAAGTTCTTGTTAGGGAAAAAAAAAGGGACTGCAGAAAACAACATGCAGGGGGACTCATGACAAGTTCAACATTACACTATCACACTGCTTGCTTGCAGTAACCACAGATTTTAATGCCTTGCATTCAACAAAAGGGGTTGGTGGGAAGACATAATAATAGAGCTGCACACAAAAACACTTCCACTACTCTGAGGAAGAATAGAATAGACTGGAATTAACCTGGTTGGAAGAAAGTCAAGTGCAAAGCTCTAAGCAAAAGAGAAAGGCTGAGCACAGAAGCCCTTGCCCAGGAAAGTTGTGGGATGGCTTGACCAAAATCAACAGGTCTTGCAGGAGGCCCTGGGTGTTTGAGGTTAAGCCTCTAAAGGTCCCTTCCAACACAAAATATTCTGGGATACTGAGACTCCTGGATGTTGCTGCTGCAGAGGTTGTGCTCAGCCTGTCCTTGCAAGCAGTTACAAATAGAGGTGAGCCCACAAACCCCTCACAGAAAGCAGATGTACACATAAAGTCCTCTCTCTGCATGGAGAAAAGGATGAGGATCTTCTGAGACAGAGCTGTGGAGCAGGAACAGCTGAGCCCTCAGATGGGTAACACTGCTTTTTGCTCTCCCTGGGGCCATCTGGGGAGAATTAAAGCTCTGTGGGATGGTGCTGCATGCTCATTGGGCTGTCCCCTTGCACAGGGTTTTTTTCTGGTCTTGGGGGTGCACTCAGAAAGGATCAACACATCAAAAAACAAACCTCCAAACCATCAGCTCCTCCCAGAGCTGGAGAGCTTGATGAGCTACCAGTGCTGGGAACACTGCGCTCTCTCTGAAGTCAAAGGAGGTTACAAGTGCTCAGCACCTCACCAGAGACGCTCAGTCCCTCATAGGCTCATCTGCCAGCTAATTTACCCCACACATGCCTTAGGAGAGCTGCAGGGTTAGCAGAGCACCATATGCAGAGCCCAGAATCTAATAAAGAGGAGATCTGGCCCACGCCTGCTCCCTGAGCGCTGCTATGACAGGAGCAGGTGGGCAGACTGGGTCTGAGCCCTTTTGTCATTGGACCTCTCACTATTTGCACAGCAAACCCAAAAAGCCACTTTTCTTCTCGTTGCTCTGCCGCCTCACCTCAATTCTTTTGATAACAGGCAGCAAGAGGCAGGCACTGACCTGAGCCTCGTGCCTCTCGCATCCTCTAATTTATACGCTGCCTTGCGACAATCCTGTGGGGCCACCATGGTTCTCCTTGTACTGGCCCTTATTAACCATAACCAGATGTAGATGACTCTCTTTAATCATCCAATTACATTTCTGCTCTCAGACAACATGGTTGGTTGTTGGGTTTTTTTTTTTTTACCTCCTCCACGAAGCAGAGAAAACTTCTTAAGGAAATTAAATGCCCGAGCCACAGCCACTTGGATTTATCTGTGCTCTGCAGCACCACATTGAAAGAGAGGGGAGGGGGAGGGAAAGGGTGGGGGTGGGGGGGGAAATAGAAAAGGTTAGTATTTATATAAAACTTTGAAGTATTTTCAGAGGAAAAGAGGGAAATTACCATTTTTCTCCTGTCCACAGCGCTCTTTCATTCTGGGGTTGCCTTTCCCACTTATTTTACTGGGGGGGGGGGCGGGGAAGGCATTGAAAAAAACCCCAGAAGGGGGAAGGGGAAGGAAAAAAAGAATTAAAAAAGAAAAAAAATCCAGAGAGGGGGCACCAGCCCAGAGAAAAATAAATAATATATAGAAAAAGAGTCAGATCAGATATTGCTGCTATCAGCCAGAAGCAGCCGGTATTACGCACGTTAAGAAGGGATTTTTTTCCACCCCCACCCCCTCCTCTCCTCCCCCTCCTCCTCCTCCTCCTCTCCCCTCTTTTCTTCCTTTTTTTTTTTTCTTTCCCTCCCTCCCTCCCCTCCTTTTTAATAAACTCTCAGTATACACATAATGTCTTTAAGAAAATGAAATCCTTTAGCTGTGGGCCCCGGCGCTGGCAGAGCTCGGCGGCGGCGGCGCCGTTATCAGCGCTCGCAAGCTCCGGCCGGGAATCAAAGGCGACAATTAATAAAGTCGTTCCCCCCCCCCTGCCAGGAGGAATGGGAAAGGAGGGAAGCTAAATATTTGAAACTGTTGGGGGGGGGGGGGGAAACAAATGTCAGGGTGGGTTTTGTTGTGTGGGGTTTCTGTTTTTTTAACTAGAAATCCTTTTACAGTTATCACAGCCAGCAGACCTGATATCCCTGTCTAATTCAATTTCAATTTGCGCCCCGTGGGAGATAGCGAAGAAAAGGTTGCAGCGCTGTCTTTGGGTTGATATGTTCTTTTCTCCTTCAGGAAGCAGGCACGAGAGAGGAAGGGGGAGGAGGGGTGAGGGAAGGAGAGGAGGAGGAGGAGGATTCAAATACCAACAGAATATGCTGCTTAGTGGCTGGGTTTGGCTTTTGATGGTTGTTTTTTGGTTGGGTTTGTTGTTTCCCCCCCCCCCCCCATTCCCCCCTCCCCCTTTTTCCTTTTTACCAGCTGGATCCTTCCAGAAGGCAGCTGCCTTGTGGGGGGATGTTGAAATGCTGATTTGTTGTGAATTCACCTGGAAAACCTAGCTGAGGAGGAAGCTGCAGAAAAGCTGTTTGTGTGTGAATAAATATTCCTGATGGGAGAGGGAGAATTAAGTGGATGTTGATGCCAAGAGCAACACACGCTCCTGAGGCATCCCTCTCCCCCAAAAATAACTTGCAAATCAGCCAACTGCACCAATTATCCTAACCTCCATCAACAGCCTGTCAAGCAGTCACCATCCTGTCCCCTAACTTCTCCTGCTGAAATACAAAGGTTCCCCTTTACTTCAGCAAAGCCATGCACCCATAATAGAAATGCCACCCCACAACCACCCCATCCATCAGCGAGACTGACGCGTCTCCAGCAGGGCCAGGCTGGAGAATCAGGCGCAGAACTACCTCACAAAGGGCAAGTGTAGGGTCCTGCACATGGGGAGGAATCACTCCCTGCACTGGTACAGCTCAGGGGTTGATGTGCTGCTGGAAAACAGCTCTGAGGAGAAGGACTTGGGAATGCTGGTAGACAGCAAGTTCCCTGTGAGCCAGCCGTGTGTCCTCATGGCCAAGAAGGCCGAAGGTCACCTGGGGTGCATTCAGAAGGTCAAAGGAGGTTATCCTCCCACTCTGCCCTAGTGAGGCAGCTGGGCAACTATGCTTGAGCTCTGGGCTCCCCAGTTCAAGAGGGGCAGGGAACTAGTGGAGAGAGTCCAGGAAAGGCTACAAAGATGTTGAGGGGCCTGGAGCATCTCTGTGAGGAGGAAAGGCTGAGAGACCTGGGGCCGGTTACCCTGCAGAAGAGCAGCCTGAGAGGGGATCTGATTAATGCTCAGCAAGAGCTAAAGGGCAGGGGGCAAGAGGATGGGGCCAGTTTCTTCTCAATGGAGCCTAGTGACAAAACAAGGGGCAACAGGCACAAAATGGAACCCAGGAAGCTCCATCTGAACAGAGAAAGAGAAAATTCTTTACTGTGAGGGTGCTGGAGTCCTGGAGCAGGCTGCCCAGTGAGATTGTGGAGTCTCCTTCTCTGGAGCGATTCTAAACCTGCCTGGACATTGTGATCCTGTGCACCCTGCTGTGGGTGACCCTGTTTTAGCAGGAGGGTTGGACATGATGATCCCCAGAGGTCCCTTCCAACCCCTCACCATGCTGGGATTCTGGGATTAATAAACTGCCAGATCCCTTCAGCAGAACGAGCCTCCCACCCAGTCACTGCATTTCATTGTCCACAGACACAAGCCTTGTTTCTCTGTCTGCATTTGGGTTTTGGCCCTTTGCCTGCCCCTCAAAACATCTTCAGCTGCAAAGGAACAATCACTGCAGCTGGAGCAAGCCCAGCACAGAAAGGAGGAGCTGACCCTTCAGCTTTGTGCTTGGCACTCCTGAGAAGCTCCTTGCTCCCCCCCTGGTTTGGGGCTCCCAAGCCTTTGTTTCCTTCAACTCTTTTGAACAGAAAGAGGGCTGAGAAGCTTTGAAGCAGTTTTCCAGCATCTTACAGATTCTTGGACTTCAGAGGACTTGGGCTGACTCATGTGAGCTCACAGTCCAGAAGATGTTGGAGCAACAGAGACTGTATCAGACAGAAACGCAGCCAAAAAATGCACCAGCAAACACATGTCTCTTCACTTGCTATGGCAATGAGGAAGCAACAACTACCTAGAGGGTGCCCTAGCCTGAGCTGTGTCACACAGAAGTGATGCCAAAGCTCTCACCTGCGGCCAGTGCTGCTGTGGGTACCAGTGCTGGAGCCTCGATGGCAGGAACACAAGCAGAAAAGACACATCAGTAGCTAGCACATGTTCAGAGATCATCATGCAGGGGGCTAATACAGGGCAAAGCAGCACATCCTGGGGACAGAACAGGCTATTCCAGCTGTCCAAGTGCAGTCCAGAGGACATCTGGAGTGTAACACCTGCCCATGCAGACATTTGGCCAGCACCATCAGGAACTGGAGCCCAGGATAGGATGGATATAAGGTTAAGCATGAGCTTAAGTGCCAAGGATGATACCAGCAGCAGTGGAGGAGGGGACTTTGGGGCACACACATGCCTCAGTAAGCCTTAAGCAGCTCACTGAGCATGCCTAGGTTCATGAGAGCACGGTGCTGGTCAGACCACCCATCTCTGCAAATAGGGTTCTGCACAGAAACCACTGCTCACAGGGATCCAAACAGCAGCTCCAGCTGCAGCCTCAAGCAGGAAGCCATGCATCACAGCAGGCTACCAAGAACACTGTGCACCACAAAGCTTCACCACTGCTCTACATGCAAAAGGCTACCTGTGAGAGAGGCAGCAGCCTGTCCCAGCTAGGAAAAAGCAGCACCATGATTTCTCTAGTCATGGTCTTAATTATCCTCAGAGTTACTACAATGGAAAGAATGTTTAGATTTGGTATTGACTTGTCCCCATTTTAAATGCATGTTTGCTTTTAGCACATTATTTAGCTTGGACACAGGAAACAAAACAGCTTCAGTTCCATGTTCCCCTATGCTAGCCCAGGGCTGTTTTACTTGGCTTGTGAAGGCTGCATGGAAAGGTTTAAATTTAAACTAAACAACAACAACAACAACAAACCCAAACCCCACACTGTTTTCACTTCAGACTAAAGAAATCATAAACCACCCCTCAAAGGTTTTGTGAAAAGATGAAGAAACTAAACTCTCTGCCCTGCCCTCGGCGAGCTGGTGGCTACCTCCCTCAGTGGGAATGATAAATTATCATTATCCTGACTCAATTAGAGCACCAAAAGGGATGCAACTTGGAGAAATGTTTTATTTATGAAGGGTTTCCTCTCTTAAGCACAGTGCCCAGTTAATGAAGTATTGCTTTCTTCAGGGATGAGAGATGCTCACAGAGGAGAGGGAGCTGGTATTATTTACTGTGAACCCTGCCTGCAGAAGAATTGATTGCATCCTCCGTTAATGAGGGCTGGGACAAGAGAGGCTGGGAGTGCCACTGGAGGATTATTTTGAAGTGATCCTATCTTGGGTTTGTGTAGAGGCAGGGAAGAGCACTAGGCTGGTATCTAGACCCCCTTGAGTGGAACTTTCATCAAACACCGAGGTGAGAGCTGTGAGGGTCAAATCACTCGATGCTTCAGGGCACAAAGAGGCTGTGAGGGCAACACACTCCTGCTCTCAAGTGGGACACACATTAGTGATGTGCCTTTATGCTTCCTTTTAAACACATAACCCACAAAGACACTGTGATTCAAGAGAGCTGAGGGTTTAAACAGAGCGGGAAGACAAAGCAGACTGCTTGGTGCTCACACAGACACTCTAGAATGCAAATCTGCAGTGACAAACAGGAATAGCTTCGTTCTCCAAGGACAGAATCCAGCTCCTTACCCAGACAAGCATCTGGGCTGATACACTGGGCATGTTGAAAGTCTCCTCTAAAGCCTACTGAACAAAGCAAGAACTACTCCATTCACTTCAGCCCACTTCAGTTATCAGAACTGTTCAAAGGAGCTACTCACCGCTCCTGCAGGTATATGTCCAGGCCACCAAGCAATAGCTGGCTCTCTCATGCCACCCTCAAAGGTGGTTTGTTTGCCACACAGAAAAGGACCATTGCTTCCTCCTAGAGAGAGAAAAGAAACCATGAAAGACATCCTAGAATCACAGAATGAGCTTGGTTAGAAGGCACCTTAAAAATCATCTAGTTCCAATGCCCTGCCACGGGCAGGGACACCACCTGCTAGAGCAGCTTGCTCAAGGTCTCATTCAGCCTGGCTTTGAACACTGCCAGGCTTGGAGCCTCCACAGCTTCTCAGGGCAACCTGTTCCAGTGCCTCACCACCCTTGAAGGGAAGAATTTCTTCCTCCTTCTATTTCAAAGGGATGCTGTCAACTAGGGCATTTTTAGGCTGGTTGTAAATGATCTTTCATTTCTGCATGGATGCTTCTTCAAATGACACATTCAGAGTAGCTTTGTTTAAGGGGGTTTGTGTTTGTTTGTTGTGTGTTGGACTCTCTTTTTCACTACAAGGAGCAAGTGACAGACACAACTTGCTGTCAACCAACCAAAGTGGGGAAAAAAACAAACCAACCCCCCCAAACAAACAGAAAATACTTCACTGGCATTTCCCTTCCCTCTAAGGATGTTAACTGCCGTTTGAAACTGAAGGAAATCTGATGCTTTCAGGCAGAAATAGTAATGTTTTCTCCTAATCCTTTTAAAGTACCAGAGCAGTGTCAGATGCAGATACAACAGTGAGAGACACCATCATGAATTCCCTGAACATTCACTCTGAGACAGCAAGCACTGTGCAGGAACGTCTCAGGGTTTTTAAGCCAGCCTTGTAGCTAAGTTTGCTGGAAGAACAAACAGGAAGGTCTTGTGACTGCTCCCAGGTCACAAAGTCAAACACAGTGGTTCAGCTGAAATCACAGCTCAGGATACTCCCTGCTCTGTGGTCCACTAACCACGAGACAGCCTGCCTCCAAACAGCAGAGAGTGGGTTAGAAAAATCAATCTGCAGTGACTCTGGTTGGAGAGAAATGATCATTTCAACAAAAGAAAAGCTGTGAAGTAACAAAAATGCTTTTTCTTCTTGTTATTTTTCATGAGAACTGAAGAAGGAGGGACTCAAACCCTCTGTGATTACTCAGAAAGCTCAAATATTTGGCAGATGGAGAGTAAACACCCTGCTAAGTTACTGTGCTTGGTCTTAATTTAAGATATTCACCCTGACAACAGAGCACAAAGTGGAAACACAAGCAGGTGAACAGCCACACTGGGTCAGGCCAAAAAAGACCCTTTAACCAAGACCACCACCTCCAACAGTGGCCAGAAGTGATGAGAAGAAGCAAACTCCAAACAGAAACACACTCTGCATGGAGGCTTCTCCTAACTGCAAGCAAGGAAACTCCAGGTAGAGGTTTCCTTCCCCTTCAGGCATAGAGATTTAAGCCTGGATTTCACAACCCCAGCTCAGGTTTGTCCACCTGGGACTCACCTTGGTTTGGAGCTGAAATGAGGGCAGCCCCATTGTCAGAGGTGAAGAACACAAAAGTGTTCTCACTGATGCCCAGCTTCTGAAGGTGCTTCAGGATCTTCCCAACGCTGTCGTCGATTTCTCGCACGGCGTCCCCATAGCTGAGGCAAAAGCAGATGAAAAACACTTAAAAAGCAGCCAAAAAAAACCCCAACTAAAGGCAAAGTGGCACAGAGCAGAATGCCCTGCAACCAGCCACAAAGCTTTTAGTGGGTGAATTTTATACCTGTGCAGCAGCAATACTTCTCTTCTGCATCAGGTAATAAAGCTTTCCGCTGTCACTGCCAAACCCACGTCTCCTACCTGCAGAGAGCAGCTTCCCTTGGGGGTTGAGTCAGAATTTGTTCAGACTGAGGCACTCTTGGCCAGGGACCAGCCACTAACACTAAGTTAGCCATAAAGTCCTCAAATGTAGGCAAAGCCCCTAGGCCACAGACTTGAAGCTAATAACCTGGTTGTGCTCATGGGTGCTGGTTTGAAGCTGCGCTCTCTGAAGCGAGGCTCCCAGCATCCACAGAGCTCTTTGCATCCTGTAAGTTGTGGGTTTCACTTGCTTGTCTACTTGCTGGTCTGATTTATTGGCTTTTGAAACAGGAACAAATCATACAAAAGGCTTCCAAAAAGTCATCTGTGCCACATACTCATTACTCACACAACTGGCAAAGGAGCTTAGACTCTCCCTTCTCCCCCATTTTAGTCACATGAGCTTCATTTCAGATTACAGCAAAAGTACTGAAGAATGACACAAACAGATTCCTCACTAACTAATGCACTTCAGCACAGAATCCCAGCATGGTGGGGGCTGGAAGGGTCCTCTGGGAATCATCTTGTCCAACCTCCTTGCTAAAGCAGGGTCACCCACAGCAGGCTCCCAGGATCACATCATCCAGGTGGGTTTGGAATCTCTCCAGAGAAGAAGACTCCACAACCTCTCTGGGCTGCCTGCTCCAGGGCTCCAGCACCAAACAGCAAAGAAGTTTTTCCTCCTGCTCAGGGAGAACCTCCTGGGTTCCAGTTTGTGCCCACTGCCCCTTCTCCTGTCAACTGGGCATCTCTGAAGAGTTTGGCCACATCATCTTGTTCCCCATACTTTATCTCTTGCTGAGCATTGAGCAGATCCCCTCTCAGGCTGCTCTAAACAGCCCCAGGTCTCTCAGCCTTTCCTCCTCACAGAGATGCAAAGATGCACTCAAGGCTTCCATTGGACTCTTTCCAGTAGTTCCCTGTCTCTCCTGAACTGGGGACCCAGAACTGGATCCAGTACTCCAACTGGGACCTCCCTAGGGCAGACTAGAGAGGGAGGGGAACCTCCCTCAACCTGCTGTTAACACTCTTCTTCATGCATCCCAAAAGACCACTGGCCTTCTTAGCCACAAGGGCACACTGCTGGCTCATGGACAATTTGTTGTTCCCCAGCACTCCCAGGTCCTGCTTCTCAGAGCTGCTTTCCAGCAGATCAGCCCTGTACCGGTACAGGGGAGTTTTCCTCCCCAGGTGCAGGACCCTAGACTTCCTCTTGCTGAACTTCATGAGGTTATCCTCTACCCAACTTTCTGTCCAGGTCTCACTGCATGACAGCACAGCCTGGTGGGGTGTCAGCCCCTCCTCCTAGATCTGTATCAGCAGTAGGCTAGCACACACACATACACCTTGGAGAACAGGTCTATATTCTTGGATCTATACAGAGTGCTTAGCTTTCCTGTTTCTGCAGCATGAAGTATTAATTAAAAGAAGAGAATAAAAGCAATGCCAGAATCCCAAGACTTACAGCCCTCTCTGACTGGTGCCCAGGAACTGTTTGGAGGCATAAACAGGAGCGTGGGTAGCATCAATTGCCCAGTATAAGAAGAAAGGCTTCTGGCTGGCCTGCTGCTTGCTAATGAAATCGAGAGCTTCCTGTAAACAACAAGGGGGGGAAAAAAGAAAAGGAATGTAATAGAATCATCCTCTGCCATCTGAAGCTCTCCAAATACAAAGCAGCACCAAGTCACTGTGGTTTTGAAACTGGTTTTAATAGAGACAGTACCTGCAGGTAGATCTGAGTCAAGTTGGCTTCACCTGTCTTCAGATCAATCCTGAAGTCTTCATAGTATCTGAAGATGAAGTGGAGAGAAACAAATCAATCCTTAAAAAAATGCACAACATTCAAAGGTCCCTCCCCTTCTTCACTGTGCAAGGAGGTGACAAACAGGTTGCAGCTGTCTCTCAGCAAATTCTTTTCAGATACTAAGAAGATATCACCATTTCCCCACCCCTCCCCCCTCCCCTGATTGGAAAAAAGCAGTGGAACAACAAGATCCAAATGAATGATGACTGAGTTTTGGAGAAAACTAAGCCCTGGACTTTTCACTGCTAAGCTATCAGAATAGGGGAAGAATAGGGGAAGAATAGGGGAAGAATAGGGGAAGAATAGGGGAAGAATAGGGGAAGAATAGGGGAAGAATAGGGGAAGAATAGGGGAAGAATAGGGGAAGAATAGGGGAAGAATAGGGGAAGAATAGGGGAAGAATAGGGGAAGAATAGGGGAAGAATAGGGGAAGAATAGGGGAAGAATAGGGGAAGAATAGGGGAAGAATAGGGGAAGAATAGGGGAAGAATAGGGGAAGAATAGGGGAAGAATAGGGGAAGAATAGGGGAAGAATAGGGGAAGAATAGGGGAAACCAGGTTGGAAGTGACCTTCAAGATCATTGAGTCCAACCTATCATCCAACACCACCTAATCAACTAAACCATGCAACCAAGCACCCCATCAAGTCTCCTCCTAAACACCTCCAATGATGCTTAAAGATCTCACATCCCTACCCTTCCAGAGAATCATTAAGAGACCTCTCAGTTTATGGAGCCCAATTGTTACCCAGCACCGCCAGGTCACCATTAATCCATGTCCCTCAGCACCACACCTACATAACTGAAACACCTCCAGGGTTAGGGATTCCACCACTGCCCTGACCCAGGCCTTGGGGAAAAACAACGTTCCTCAGGTCCAACCTAAACCTCCCCTGCTGCAACTTGAAGCTCTTTCCTCTTGTCCTGTTGCTTGTTCCTTAGGAGAAGAGACTCCCACCCAACCCCAACCTCCTTTCGGGGAGTTGCAGAGAGCCAGAAGGTCTCCCCTCAGCAGCCTCCTTTTCTCCAGGCTGAACAACCCCAGTTCCCTCAGATGTTCCTCACAAGACTTATGCTCTGCACTTTGTTGGCCTTCTCCAGACATGCTCCAGCACACCTCAGTATCTTTCTGGGAGTGAAGTGAAATAAGATAGATGAGGTAGCTCTCAAGAGAGCTGTTTGAAATGTGGGTAACACTGTCACAAGTACACCACAACATCCAGGGAGACAGAGCAATCCTGGAACCAAACCAGGATGCTTTGGAAACTTCACGTCAGAAGGATCTTTAGCCACCAATCAAGTAAAGGAGGACAAAGAGCAGTCCTCAGGAGAAGGAGTTAAAGAAGATATCAGACTCAAAAGTGAATGGAAAAGAATGGCAGAGACTGACTGTAGGCTTGGAGCATGGAACAGTGTTATGCAAACAGACAAAAGGTTATTCCAAACAGGAAGAAAAGGGATAAAAAAAGTCTTTCAGTAGAGAATGGAAGCAGCTTCCAAGAGAAGTAGCAGAGTGAAATCATCACAGGAAGCCTTTAGGATGGAATGGGAAAAGCAAATATCTCTGGGAGGGAGGCAGGTACAGATTCCATAAGTCCCAGCATGGTGGGGGTTGGAAGGGGCCTCTGGGGAATCATCTAGCTTAACCCCACTGCTAAAGCAGAGTCACCCACAGCAGCCTGCCCAGGATCACAATGCCCAGGTGGCAGCCTGCTTCAGGGCACTCTGTAGTCACTCCTCATGAGGAGCAGCTGAGGGAACTGGGGTTGTTCATCCTGAAGAAAAGGAGGCTGAGGAAAGGCCTTCTGGTTCTCTACAACTCCCTAAAAGGATACTGAAGCCAGGTGGGGGTCAGTCTCCTCTCCCAAGAAACAAGTGATAGGAACAAGAGGAAATTGCCTCAAGTTGCACCAGGGGAGGTTTAGGTTGGATATTAAGGAAAATTTCTTTACTGATAGAGTGGTCAGACATTGGAACAGGCTGCCCAGGGAGGTGGCAGAGTTGTCATCCCTGAAAGGGTTTCAAAGCCATGTAGATGTGGTGCTGAGGGACATGGTGGTGTTGGTTGACAGTTGGACTTGAAGATCTTGGAAGCCTTTTCCAACCTCAATGATTCCATTCTATGATTCTAGTCAGCCTTTCAGGTCACACATCAGGCAAGATAGCCCCAGTCCTTGACTGGCTGTAAAGGTCCTTTCCATGGGGTGAAGTATCTGCAGATCTGTGCAGATCTGCCCATCCAGCCAAGACTAACTCTGATTCTGCAGCTGAATTTGCCAACCCCTTCTCACTGAAATGGGTCTGCTATGCTGACACATCTTCCAGCACTGGAACATCAGAGGGACAGCAGAGAAAAGAACATTACCAAGCAAGCAGCTGAGTTACCTGCCAATCATCTCCCAGTCCCTATACACAGGGATATTGGGGAGCTCTCTGTTATCATAAGGTCCAAAATGGCAGTTTGGGGATCCAAACCATTCATCAAACCCATGCTTCAAGGGGTGGAATTGGGGCCTGTGACCCAGATGCCTAGGGAGAGAAGAAACAGAGGAGTTAACATTCTACTGCAAAGAAGCAAATAATCATCTCATCAGAATGGCATGTGAGCAAACAAGCTTTGCCTAAGAAGAAAGACTTCAAGCATTTTAATCAAATAAAGCCTGCAGAGCCTTGACTCCATGTTCTCAGGCTTGTGGCAAAGGCAGCCATGCAGCCTCATTCTAGCTCTCACATACATCCCAACTCACTGTCCAACCTTTGGTTTCCATTCTTTCCTTCTAATGGTGTCCTCTCCATCTGCACTGAGGGACTCCCCTGCCCAGAGGCACTGTGAAGATGCACACGAGCCTGGAATCATTAAGGTTGGAAGAGACCTTTAAGATCATCAAGTCCAACCTTTCACCCAGAACTGCCAGGTCACCACTAAACCATGTCCCTCTGCACCACATCTCCAGGGCTCTGATACCCCTCCAGGGATAAGGATTTTACCACTGCCCAGGACAGCCTGGTCCATGCCTTGACAACCCTCAAAAGGCAGAAACTGTTCTTCATGTCCAATCTAAACCTTCCCTGGCACAACTTGAGGCCATTTCCTCTTGTCCTGTCACTTGTTCCTTGGGAAAAGAGACCATTACCTATGTGGCTCCAGCTTCCTTTCAGGGAGGTGTTGAGTGCCAGAAGGTCTCCCCTCAGCCTCCATTTCTCCAGGCTGAACAACCCCAGTTCCCTCACCTGCTCCTCACAAGACTTGTTCTCCAGACCCTTCACCAATTTCGTTCCCCTTTTCCGGACATGCTCCAGCACCTCCATGCCCCTCCTGGACTGAGTGGCCCCAAACTGAACCCAGTATTGGAGATGTGGCCTTGCCAGTGGCCAGCACAGGGGGACAATCACTTCCTAAAACACAATGATGTTCTATTTAAGGATTCTGGTGTGTGACAAGTCACTTTTATACCCCTAAACTGCAAAGAGACAGGGTAAAGCTCATGAAATGTACCATTTTATCTGCATCCCCTTTATGGAGCATTCAAGCTGCTAGAATGGGAGAGAGAGAGCTGAATGTAAATGAGCTCTTCACATGCACACATGAACATAAACCATGTTTAGCTACTTCCAGTGACAACTCCATTCTGCTAAGCAGCTTGAAAATCCTCCATCCTTAACTTCAAGATGAAGCTCCTCTCCCATCTCCCAACTTCTCTACTGCAAACCCTACATGTCCTTCATTTATACTCTCTTGAAGATGCAGAAGCTCAGTCTCTAAAGGAGATCTTTGTAGCTAAATGCAGGTTTAATCACTCCAGCTTCCACTCACCAGCCTGCATCTGCAACCTGTCCAGTTGTGCCATCACCCTCTGCACAGTTGCTGAACATAAGGGGCATAAAAGGCAGGATGGGAGGTAAAATGATCCACAAGGTTATGCTGAGCTCTTCCAAAAGGAGTTTTAACAGAAAACAATCATCATGCCTGCTCTGATCACAAACTGGTGGTGTAACTACAACTGCAAGTCTGACCTGCAAAGTCTGATTCTATCCCTCCCTTTTCTACCCCCCAAACTTAATTCTGGCTGTTTCTACAACAGGGAACATGAAAAACAAATACATGAATCTTTAATTCTAAGAAAGTCCTAAGAGAACTTACAGAGAAAGAGGCTTGAGAATAGTATCAAATAATTACTGAGATGCAGATTATTCTCTCCATCTTATCAAATAATTATTGAGATGCAGATTAATCTCTCCCTCTCACAACACACACACAAAAAATGGGAGCTCGAGTGAGAGGCAGGAGATTCTTACATGGTCTGACCAGAACAGAGTAGGGTGGAGGATCAGAGAATCATTCTGCTTGAAAAAGACCTTTAAAATCATGCCCAACCATTCTCTAACTCTACCAAGTCTGGTGCTAAACCATGTCCCTCAGCACCACACCTCTCTACCCTCCAGCAGATCAACTCCTGCCCCAAGCTTGCGGGCGACAGGCTGGACAGATGGGCAGAGTCCAAGGGCAGGAGATTGAACACATCCAAGTGCTGGGTTCTGCACATTGGCCACAACAACCCCATGCAGTGCTACAGGCTGGGGTCAGAGTGGCTGGAGAGCAGCCAGGCAGAGGGACCTGAGGGTGCTGGTCAATGGTAGGCTGAACATGAGCCTGCAGTGTGCCCAGGCAGCCAGGAGGGCCAATGGCATCCTGGCCTGCATCAGGAACAGTGTGGCCAGCAGGAGCAGGGAGGTCATCCTGCCCCTCTACACTGCACTGGTTAGGCCACACCTCGAGTCCTGTGTCCAGTTCTGGGTCCCTCAGTTTAGGAAGGAGGTTGACTTGCTGGAACAAGTCCAGAGAAGGGCAACAAAGCTGGGGAGGGGTTGGGAGCACAGCCCTGTGAGGAGAGGCTGAGGGAGCTGGGGTTGCTTATCCTGGAGAAGAGGAGACTCAGGGGTGACCTTATTGCTCTCTACAACTACCTGAAGGGTGGTTGCAGACAGGCAGAGGTTGGTCTCTTCTCCCAGGCAGCCAGTACCAGAACAAGAGGACACAGTCTCAGGCTGCACCAGGGGAGGTTCAGGCTGGAGGTCAGGAGGAAGTTTACACAGAGAGAGTGATTGCCCATTGGAATGGGCTGCCCATGGAGATGGTGGACTCACCATCACTGGAGGTGTTCAGGAGGAGACTTGATAGGGTGCTTGGTTTCACAGTTTAGTTGGTTGGGTGGTGTTGGATAATAGGTTGGACGCGATGATCTTGAAGGTCTCTTCCAACCTGGTCTATTCTACTCTATTCTATCTCTCCTCCTACCCTGTGCATTTCTTTACACCTTGCCAGGAAGCAGGAGGTCTGCACAAATGCCAGAGGCTGCTGCTGTACAACATCACTCCCTGGTCCTGCCTGGGATAACCTTCTTGGGTGCACAACAGTGCTCTGCACATTCAGATTGACTCTGCCTTTTGCCAGCACCTGCAGGTCCTTCCAGCTCTGCTGGTTTCCACACAACTGCCTGGAACCAATCTGTGTTTGCCTTATTCCTTTTCCCTGGGTGTATGAATTTACATTTATTAGCACTGAACTGCATCTTATTGCCTTCAGCCCACTGAGCTGATTCTTCACAGGCACTCTGCTGCTGGGATTGGAGGGAATAAATAATTCCCTGTCTCAGGGTAGTCTGTTTGCTTTCCAATTTCAGCAGCACCAGTGAAGCTGACTACAAGTCAAACTCACTCCTAGCTCATTAACAGACCTGCTAAATCAATTGTATCCCAGCACTTTCCTAAACAGCACACCCCCCCAACCCCCCCAAGCACTACTCCTGTCTGAAGTCTCTTCATTAACATGGACTCTGTGAATCAAGCAGTGCTCCTCTGGCCTCTCTATAGTTTTGAAGTTGTTATTCACACATTTATTTATTACAGCTCCATTGCAAACTAGGAGTCCTCTCTTCAGTCTGCTCACAGTGCATAAGTGGCCAAGAAGGCAAATGTTCTCATGGGGTGCACGAAGAAGAGTGTGGCCAGCAGGTCATGGGAGGTTCTCCTGCCCCTCTGCTCCATCCTAGGGAAGACAACACGGAGTGTTGTGTCCAGTTCTGGGCTCCTCAGCTCAAGGGAGACAGGGAACTACTGGAGAGAGTCCAGGAGAGGATACAAGGACACTAAGGGATATGGAGCATCTCTGTGAGGAGGAAAGGCACAGGGGACACAGTCTCAAGCTGCACCAGGGGAAGTTTAGACTCGAGGTGAGGAAAAAGTTCTTCACAGAGTGTCATTAGTCATTGGAATGTGCTGCCCAGGGAGGTGGTGGAGTCACCATCCCTGGAGGTGTTCAAGAGGGGATTGGACGTGGCACTTGGTGCCATGGTCTAGTCATGAGGTCTGTGGTGACAGGTTGGACTCGATGATCTTTGAGGTCTCTTCCAGCCTTGGTGATACTGTGAAGGCTGAGAGACCTGGGGCTCCTTAGCCTGGAGAAGAGCAGCCTGAGAGGGAAACTACTCAGTGCTCAGCAAGAGCTAAAGGGCAAGGGGCAAAAGGATGGGGCCAGACTCTTCTCAGTAGTGCCCAGCAACCAGGCAAGGAGCAATGGGCACAAACTGGAACCCAGGAGTGTCCATCAGAACAGGAGGGAAAGCTTCCTAATGTCTGGTTCTTGAGGCTGCTTCCTCTCCTCCAATCACTTGCTCCTTGGGAAAGGAGACCAATACTCACCTGGCTCCAACCTCCTCTCAGGGAGTTGTAAAGAGCCAGAAGGTCTCCCCTAAGTCTCCTTTTCTCCAGGCTGAACAACCCCAGTTCCCTCAGCTGCTCCTCCCAACACTTGTGCTCTAGACCCTTCACCAGCATTGCTTTCCTGCTCTGGGCACACAAAACCTCCTTCAGCTCTTTGTATGCAGATAGATGTTTGTACTTGCAATGGCAACACTCCGTTCAGAAACTGATCACAGCAGGGGGGTGGGGGGGAAAAGATCCATCACAGATTTCACAAGTCAGACATCTGAGCTTCAAAACACGGTGTGATTTCCATCCCCACCTTGCAGTTCTGGCTGTTCTGCTGCTCCTCCACAACAAACACTCACAGACAGGCTGGAATCTCTGAGCAAGAGATCTGAAAATAAGTTTACCATTTGCCAACGATCTTATTGACGTAGCCAGCTTTCTTCAGCAGCTCTGGAAGCAGCAGTTCAGAATCTGGGATTCCTCCTACTATATCCTGTGGTGTGTATGCTGCATAAAACAAACAGAAAGGCCTTCCTGACTCTCACAAATACTAAAGGCAACAGCCCATGGCTACTCAGCAGTAGTAACCCAACTGTTACTGGCTCAGAAACAGCAGTCAGCTGCAAGTTCCAGCAACCTCACTCCTTGGAAGCCCTCCCAGGCCACAAGATGAGAACAAGTTGATTCATAGAGGTCAAAGGGAGATATCAAGCCCCTTGCACAGCAGTAATAAAGAGGCTGCCATCACAGATTAAAGGTGAGACCCTTGAAGAGGTGGAGGAGGTCATAAAGAAAGCAAGTGCTTTAGGAGTGCACAGAAGTTGGTTTTGCTCTCCAAAATTTGCTTTACATTTCCTAAAATATAGGCTTTATCCCCCCCTACAATCAAATGATTGATCAACTTCCTCAGACTGCAAGAGCTGAAAGAAATTTTCTCTCTCTGTGAAGCTGAGAGACCTGGGGCTGTTAGCCTGCAGAAGAGCAGCCTGAGAGGGGATCTGCTCATAACTCAGCAAGAGCTAAAGGGTGGGGAGCTGGGCTCTTCTCAGTGGTGCCCAGCAACAGGATAATGGACAGAGGGCACAAACTGGAACCCAGGAGGTTCCACCTGAGCAGAAGGAGAAGCCTCTTTGGTGTGAGGGTGCTGGAGCCCTGGAGCAGGCTGCCCAGAGAGGTTGTGGAGTCTCCTTCCTGGAGAGATTCCAAACCCACCTGGACATTGTGATCCTGGGCAAGCTGCTGTGGGTGACCCTGCAGGGAAGTGGGACTGGGCAACCTCCAGAGGTCCCTTCCAGTCCCCACCATGCTACAGCTCTGGGATATGTCTCCTACAGCTCACAGCTCTGTAGCCCTTGAGAATCTGAGGTGTGCCTTTGGTGAGGGTGGAGGTAGCCACAGGCTTGCTGACACACAGAATGAATCAGGATGGAACTGCTGCTTGCTTGCCAAGCACGTGGCATGCGTCACACTGGAAGTGATCATGGGAACAGAAACCAACCCAAGGATGTTATGAGTTGATAATCTTCCCTGGAAGCACCACAGGCACAACAGTGCTATCAAACAGCCAAGGCTGAGATGGTTGGGAAACTGGCTGCTGAATCATACCCTGAGCAGCTTGTTCTTTGCTCAGGGTGTTAACACAGACCCCCACGTGACTTTCTTTCACCAGACACCAATTAGCCTGCCCAGAGGAAACACTTCTCAGCCAGCAGAAGCAAATGGCTCCACCAGCCTTGTTTGGGTCTTTTAACCCGAGGAGGTTTTCCGCTCGATGAGGAGGAAGCAATAAATTTCACGCTCATTACCAGCGGGTAACGTGGTAATCTTTGTGTGCCACTCTGCGAGACCCATAGGGAAAGACCACTGAGCCAAACCTTTGTTCCAAGCAAAGCTTCCTACAAAGCCCAGAGGGGAGGGAGGAGAGGCAGGCGAGTCAGGATGCGGCCCGTACCGTTCCTGGCGTGCGCGTTGGTGGTGTAAAATCCGTTCCTGACGGGGAGGCGGCCGCTCAGCAGCGCTGCCCTCGCTGCAAGGCACAAAGAAGGGGTTACTGGGCAGCCACTCTCTGCTGAAACACTCATAAATCTATTACTATTAGTGCACTGAGTCTGAGGACAGTGCATGGACCGAAGCATGTTATACCCTTCTGACACAGCCAGCTGCTACGATCACCCACATCAGGGCAAGCAGCAAGTGCCCTCTCGGCAGCAAGCCACAGAGACATCCAGGCTCTAATTCACAGTATCACACAGTATCACTAAGGTTGGAAGAGACCTCGAGGATCATTGAGTCCAACCTATAAACACAGGCCCCATGACTAGACCATGGCACCAAGTGCCACATCCAATCTCCTCTTGAACACCTCCAGGGACGGAGACTCCACCACCTCCCTGGGCAACCTGTTCCAATGACGAATGACTCGCTCGGTGAAGAACTTTCTCCTCACCTTGAGTCTAAACCTCCCCTGGTGCAGCTTGAGACTCTGTCCTCTTGTTCTGGTACTGGTTGCCTGGGAGAAGAGACCAAACCCCTCCCAGCTACAACCACCTTTCAGGTAGTTGTAGAGGGCAATGAGGTCTCCCCTGAGCCTCCTCTTCTCCAGGCTAAGCAACCCCAGCTCCCTCAGCCTCTCCTCACAGGGCTGTGCTCAAGGCCTCTCCCCAGCCTCATTGTCCTTCTCTGGACACGTTCAAGTGTTTCAATGTCCTTCTTAAACTGAGGGGCCCAGAACACCACTTAAGCTATTTGAGGACAAACCCCAGTGAAGTTTGGTCCCCTCTGCTAAATTACTCACTGATGAAATCAATTGCTCTTCACTACCCAGTGTGGCAGCCCTCCTAGCTTCCTTCTCAAAGCAATACTTGGTACCACAGAATGGGTTGGAAGAGATCTTAAAGATCACAGTCTCAGGTTGCACCAGGGGAGTCTTAGGTTGGAGGTTAGGAAGAAGTTCTATGCAGAGAGAGTGATTGCCCATTGGAATGGGCTGCCTGGGGAGGTGGTGGAGTCACCATCATTGGATGTGTTCAGGAGGAGGCTTGATGGGGTGCTTGGTGCCATGGTTTAGTTGTTTAGGTGGGTGGGATTGGTCGATGGGCTGGACACGATGATCTTGAAGGTCTCTTCCAATCTGGTTCATTCTTGTCTGTTCTCGGAATGTAATGAAGCTGGAGGTGGGGAGATTCAGGCTGGATGTGAGGAGGAAGTTCTTCACCATGAGAGTGGTGAAGCCCTGGAATGGGTTGTCCAGGGAGGTGGTTGAGGCCCCGTCCCTGGAGGTGTTTAAGCCCAGGCTGGATGAGGCTCTGTCCAGCCTGATCTAGTGTGGGGTGTCCCTGCCCATGGCAGGGGGGTTGGAACTGGATGATCCTTGTGGTCTCTTCCAACCCTGACTGATACTATGCTACTATGATACTTCCAACCTCCCTGCCACAGGCAGGGATACATCCTCCTAGACCAGGTCGCTCAAGGTCCTATCCAACCTGCCCTTAAATATTTCCTTCCAAACTTGGAGCCTGCACATGTGTAAGAGGAGATGAAAAGACAGATTTCAATGCTTAAGGCTAAGTTTTCATTGAACCATTTAGGTTGGCAAAGACCTTTAAAAATCTCCAAGCCCAGCCATAAAGCTTGCCTGAAGAAAAGTCAGGTAGTAGAGAAGAGCAAGCTGTCCAGCTTTGCCACTAAAAGTCAGGTCCTGGCCACAGGGAACGTTTAAACAGATGTTTAAGGTGAAGCATGTGCAGTACCACCACTGGCCAGCGTATCTGAAATGCCTCCTCTGAGCAAGGACATCGTCGGTGCCCGGCCAAACAAGTGACAGCCCAAACAAAAAGCCCTTGATCCTCATTTTTGTTTCAGTTCTTGGCTACCAGTGAGGTTTGAGGGGGGAAAAAAAAAGAAAGATAAACTCCCCCCCACAAAGATAAAAGCAAGGAGGATAAAACTATCAGCCTCTCCCAGACCCAAAGCACTTCTTTTATCTCTCCTACCCTCCCCCAAGAGTCTTGCAAGCCACCAAGGGTCAAAAGCAGGACACACTCTGGCTGTCATCCCTCACATGAAAGTCTCACCAAAGCCAATGGAATTAGACAAATCATGTACAGGCTGGTTTTGTGCAGCAACAATTTGGCTGTTTATGCCAAAGGAAGATGAAAACCCCCTCATGGCTGAGGCTGTCATGTTGTACAACAAAATCCTTCAGCTGGACTGATTTGATCACTGACCCAGGGCTTTGCATGAACTGCAGATTGCAGGGTGGGTTTCTTCCCCCCCTTCCCAATCAAAACAAATTAAAAGGGAGGAAAAATGCAAGATCAAAGCATCAAATCCAAGCTCTGCCCCGAGGGTAATCACTGGTTTGGTTGCTAGGTCACGTCAGATGCTGGCCACCATCCCAATCTCCCCAGAAGGTGGCATGTTTATGTGCGAGCTTCACTCTCAGGTTTACTTACATGGAGAACAGAGGGGGTTGGCAGTATAAAAATCCAAGAACAGCATCCCTTCTGAAGCCATCTGGTCTAGGTTAGGAGTTTCCTTAGAAGGCTCCCCAAAAGCACCTACATCACCCCAACCCATCTGCAGAAAGAACACACCACAAGATGCACGTTTACTCTTCCACAAGGAGATCGCCGCTGGGTCCGCAGAGCTTTTAAGGCATCCCTTCATCTCTACATCTTCATGGTGTTTGCCTTCCTCCTTGGGGATGGAAAGCTGGACATGAGCTGGCAAGGGGCACCCCCAGCCCAGAAGCCAGCTGGTCTTGGGCTGCATCCCCAGCAGTTTGGGCAGCAGGTGGAAGGAGGGGATTCTGCCCCTCCGCTCCACTCTGCTGAGGCTCCACCTGCAGTGCTGGGTCCAGCTCCAGACTCCTCAGCACAGGAGGGACATGGACTTGCTGGAGCAGGGCCAGAGGAGGCCACAGCAATGATGGAAGGGATGGAAGCCTGCTCTGAGACCACAGAGTTGGGGTTGTTCAGCCTGGAGAAGAGAAGGCTCCAGGGAGACCTTCTTATGGTATTTCAGTACTTAAAGGGGTCAAACAGAAAGCTGGGAATAGGCTTTGTGCAGGGCCTGCTCTGACAGGACAAGAGGTGATGGTTTTGAACTAAAAGAGGGAGATTTAGACTGGATAAAAGGAAGATATTTTTTCTGCTGAGGGTGATGAGACCCTGCCCAGAGAGGTGGGAGATGCCCCATCCCTGGAACCACTGCAGGTCAGGTCGTGTGGGGCTCTGAGCAACCTGCTCTAGTCGCAGATGTCCCTGCTGACTGCAGGGGGCTGGACTGGATGACCTTGAAAGGTCCCTTCCAACCCAACCACTCTGTGATTCTATGATCCTCCTGGGCCAGACTGGCACACCAGCCACATGGTTCTGCTTAGGGAGTACTTCACAAACATGATAAAAATTATCTCCCCTAACCCTGTGAACCCATCACACTTTTCACTGGTGAACAGGAAACCGAGGCACCCATGAGATTAAGCAGCTTGCTGGCAGCATTAAGGCACTTGCATGAGAGCTGGCTACAAACCCTGACACCTTCACTCCTACTGAAGTGCCCAAATACCAGGCAGCCCACACCAACCAAGGAAACAGTTACACATGGCATGCTCAGGGCTGTGCAGCTGCAAATCTGACCCTGCAGCCCCTGGCTACTTGGCTTTGTGTCGGACCACTGACCCCAGGACTCCACCTCAGCCTGCTGCACCTGTCTGTGTCCACAGAGCTAGAAATGCAAGGGAAAAGGTCTGAACTCAACAGCAGTGCAGCAGGAAAAGAGAGAAAGGGTTTGTTTTAAAAGCCAGCTGTGGAGAGAAACCTGCCAGAGGCCTCACTTGTCACTTGGCTCATTTGCATCACAGTGGTTTCACCTTGTGTCTTCCTCCTAATTCAAAGGGGTCACACCCCAGGAGAAGCATAAAAGTCCCATCACCTTGTCTGCCTTCATTGCTGAGCACCATTACTGGTAATAATACAAATAAAATGAAGTGACTTTAAAGCAGAAGGTTCTAGAAGGCAACAACTTAATGAGCAATTAGGCAGTGTGGTTGCTAGAGATTCTATGATGCTTTTACAAAAAGGCAATGACTTCCTTTAATACAGATGCTTATCAGGTGAGCAACTGATACAGAGGGGGGAATGTATCAAGATCTCTAGAAAGCCATCTGTCTGGTCCCATCTGAGGCTCACATCTACTCTGCAGCTGTCTAGCTTGGGGAAGAAAATCGTTGCAGAGCTGCAGAGCTGGGTGTTGAGGTTTGGCCAAGGAGCAGTACCACCTAACACTAGGCTGTGAATTAAATGAGTTCAGCAGGAGCCCCCCTGAGCTCTTCATTCCTCAGTGTCTCTGTCACCAAGAAAGACTAAAACCCAGGACACTGTGCTGCTCTAACTGACATGCAGCAGCAGAGTCACAGAAGAATGGTTTGGGTTGTGAGGGACCTTAGAGATCATCGAGCCCCAAGGCTCCTGCCACAGACAGTGACACCTCCTGCTAGGTTGCTCAAGGCCCTATGCAACCTGGCTTTGAACACTGCCAGGCTTGGAGCCTCCACAGCTTCTCTGGGTAACCTGTTCCAGTGCCTCACCACTCTCATGGGGAAGAACATCTAATGTCTAATCTGAATCCAGCTTCTGGCAGTTTGAAGCCATTACTCCTCATCCTGTCACTCCATCTCTTTGTAACAAGTCCTTCTCCAGCTCTCTTGCAGCCCCCTTCAAATACTGGAAGGCTGCTCTAAGGTCTCTCTGAAGCCTTCTCTTCCCCAGGCTGGCCCACCCCAACTCAGCCTGGCCTCACAGCAGAGAGCTTCCAGGTGGGGTCTCAGCAGAAGAGAGCAGAGGGGCAGAATCCTCTCCCCCCACCTACTAGGCTGCATAGCCAGGATTCAGTGGCTCCTGGGCTGATGGACTGCCCAAGGCTCAACTGGCCTGAAAAACCAGGCTTACAAGGTGATTATCTCATCTAGGAGTGTAGGAACACTCTGAAAACAACAGTCCTGATGAGTTGGCTGAACAGGAGATAAGAGCTTGCCTACCCTTTGAGCCACACACCCACTCTCACCAGCTTTTCCAGCAGCTTAAAAGGGCACAGAACAGATTTCAACTACAAACACACCTGAGAGATGATCAGACTCCTACATAAGGTATACAACCCTAAAATCATTAAGGTTGGAAAGACCTTTAGAGTCATGGAGTCCATTAAGCCAGCACTGCCAGGTCACCATTAGACCATGTCCCTCAGCACCATATCTACATGACTTTGAAAGCCCTCAAGGTGTGGGGACTCCACCACTGCCCTGAGCAGCCTGAGCCAGGCCTTGGCAGCCCTCCCCTTTTTGAGGAAGAAATTGTTCCTCATGTCCAATCTAAACATCCCTGCTGTAACTTGAGACCATTTGCTCTTGTCCTGTCACTTGCTCCTTGGGAGAAGAGACCAACCCACATCTGCCTCCAACCTCCCTTCAGGGAGTTGTAGAGAGCCAGAAGCTCTCCCCTCAGTCTCCTTTCCTCCAGGCTGAACAACCCCAGTTCCCTCAGCTGCTCCTCACAAGACTTGTGCTCCAGCTTTGTTGCACTTCTCTAGTCCCACTCCAGCACATCAATGTCCTTCTTGAAGTGAGGAGCCCAAAACTGAACCCACTATTTAAGGTGCAGCCCCACCAGTGCTGAGTATGTAAGTGCCCATTCCACCTTCACCAATTCTTAACACAAAACCTGGAAAGGACTCAAGAACAAAAGCAACTGAGCACAATATAGAATCAATAAGGTTGGAAAAGACCTCAGAGATCAAGTCCAACCTGTCACCCCAGACCTCATGACTAGACCATGGCACCAAGTGCCACATCCAATCCCCTCTTGAACACCTCCAGGGATGGTGACTCCACCACCTCCCTGGGCAGCACATTCCAATGGCTAACAACTCTCTCTGTGAAGAACTTTCTCCTCACCTCCAGCCTAAACTTGCCCTGGTGCAGTTTGAGACTGTGTCCTCTTGTTCTGGTGCTGGTTGCCTGGGAGAAGAGACCAACCCCCTCCTGGCTACAACCATGTTTCAGGTAGTTGTAGAGAGCAATAAGGTCTCCTCTGAGCCTCCTCTTCTCCAGGCTAAACAACCCCAGCTCCCTCAGCCTCTCCTCACAGGGCTGTGCTCAAGGCCTCTCCCCAGCCTCGTTGCCCTTCTCTGAACACGTTCAAGAGTCTCAATGTCCTTCTTAAATTGAGGGACCCAGAACTGGACACAGGACTCAAGCTGTGGTTTAACCAGTGCTGAGTGCAGGGGCACATCTTTCAGTGTAAGCTCTTACAAACTCACTCAAATATTCCTGTTTATTTCAAACTTTTCCAGATCATCACATCAGCTTTTGAGCTGTGCCTGAATCACCCAGCCTGAGATGTCTGATCATGAATCACGGCACAGAGCCCAACATTCTATTCCACAGACACTGGGAATGGATGCAGCACTCAGCTGAACGTGGAGGCCACGATGGTAGCATCCTGCCCATCAAGGAATCTCTGTTCTGCAGAAGGCAGTGAGACAGACTTCTGGGGAGCACAAATAAATGCTCCAGACATGTTCTCAAAACACAAACCTTGTCAAGCCCCCAAATAGCTCTTTATGTGCACTTAGGATGTCCAGAAAACTTTGCAGGACAAGGGTCATAGGGAATCAACACAATGAAACCTCTGCCTCAACAGCAGCACAGCCTTGGACCCAGCTCACACCACAACACAACGCTGGTGTGAGCTCCAGGACCACACCACAGCATCCCTGATGTGCTGCACACACACCAAGAACAGATCACAGAATCACCAAGGTTGGAAGAGACCTCAGAGACCATCAAGTCCAACCTGTCACCACAGACCTCACAACTAAACCATGGCACCAAGTGCCACGTTCAATCCCCTCTTGAACCCTTCCAGGGACGGTGACTCCACCACCTCCCTGGGCAGCACATTCCAATGGCTACCAACTCTCTCTGGGAAGAACTTTCTCCTCACCTCGAGCCTAAACTTCCCCTGGCACAGCTTGAGACTGTGTCCTCTTGTTCTGGCGCTGGTTGCCTGGGAGAAGAGACCAACCCCCTCCTGCCAACCAACCAGCCCCCTCCTCCCAGACAGCAGCAGAAGGCTTTTGACAGTGGCCCTACCAAGCACCCATTCCACTCCTGGGGTCTAGGAGAAGGTGGGCCAGCACAGGACCACACTCCTACCCCAGTGACAAGCTCCCTATGGAGCCGAGTCCCTGACCCCTGTCAGCCGCAATGACTCCTTCCCGGAACTCAAGCTCCCACCTGGGAACAGCCTCCCCCCCCCCCCAATACCTGCTCAGCATCACCCTCCCTCTCCAAGTGTCTTCCTCGCAGTGACACTGGCCCCTGTCTCCCCCTGCGAGAAGTGTTCCCCGCGCCCCCCGGCCCGACTCACATCGTCCATGAGCAGGAGGAGGATGTTGGGGGCGGCCGCGGCGGGGCGCAGGGCCCAGCAGAGGCAGAGGGGCACGAGCAGCGCCCTCGCCATGGCAACACCGCCCCGCCTCACGTGAGCGCCGCCCGTCACGTGAGCGACGTCCGTCACGTGAGCGACGTGGGGGCTCGGCCGGCGCGCGGAGGCGGGGCCAAGATGGCGGTGTGCATCGCCGTGATCGCCAAGGAGGTGGGGCGGGGGGAGCGCTGCGGGGGCCCAGGAGGGACAGAGCGGAGGGCTGGTGAAGCTGGAGGGCACTGAAGAGGCAGGGGCTGGGCCGCAGGATGTGGGCTTGACGAGGGCAGGGGGCCAGGTGTGATCATGGGGCCCGAGGGAAGAGGGGCTGGGCCTCGGGGAAGGGGGGGAGCGAGGTGGAGCTATGGAGCCTAAGGGGGCACAGAGAGGTCAGGTTGAGATGTGGGGCCTGGGGGAGAGGGGCGAACGAGTGGAGCTGGGGGACAGGGTGGGGAAGAGGGGCCTTGCCCTCAGGATATGGGGCATGAGGGGGACATTGCGGCCAGGTGTGGTCATGGGGCATGAGGAAGCGTGAGTGGTGAGGGGCTGGGCCTCGGAGGAGGATAGGGGAGTCAGGTGGTGCTGTGTGACCCAAGCAGGACTGAGCCTCAGGTTCTGGGGCCAGAGTGGGGCCAGGTGGAGCTGTGGGTCCTGAGTGCAGCAGTTGGGCCAGGTGGGGTCATGCAGTTTAAGGAGGGGTAAGGGGAATGGGAATGGGGCTGGGTCTCAGTTTGTGAAGCATGAGGGGAGCAGTACTGGAACTGTCAGGCCAGGTGAGATTGTGGGGTAGGTGTGAGGGGACATGCAAGGTGTCAAGTTGTGGGGATCAACACAGAGCCTTGGCAGACAGTGGAGGTTGAAGTAGTCTGGGCAGGAAGAGGCTGGGAGAGCTGGGCAGTGCGAGATTGCCCTTTGGTGTCCTGCTGACCCGTTTCCAGGGGAAGAGAGGGGTTTTGCTCACAAACTGCATGAGGACAAGCTCTCCTGGGACAAGGGGACCCTGGTCAAGCAGTGGAAAGACAAGCCTTATACAGTGTCTGTGCAAATGATTCTCCTGTTACTAGTGTAGGATGACAGATCTGCCTCACAACTGCTGCAGGCTGTAAACAGGGGCTGTGCTATGGCAGCTGTGAATGTAAAAGGGTTAAAATAGCTTACCTCTGGCAGCAGAAGTGGGTGAGAGCACCATTGTGGCATCAGCTGTCACACAGAAGAGTGGCTGAGTCCTACTCAGTGTCATTTGTTCTCCTCCTCAGAACTATCCCCTCTACATCCGGAGCGTTCCAACTGAGAACGAGCTGAAGTTCCACTACACTGTGCACACCTCTCTTGATGTCGTGGATGAGAAGATCTCTGCCATGGGCAAAGCTCTGGTAGATCAGAGGGAACTCTACCTGGGGCTCCTCTACCCCACTGAAGATTACAAGGTGTATCTTTTGCCACACCACTCTGTGTTTATAGGCTGCTGGGAGGGGCTCCATATGGGGAACCTCTCTTCATTCTTGGTGCCAGGTTGAAGGCAGCAGCATAAAATACACAGGCTTGGTCCCTGACCTGTTTGTTGCAGCAAGGTTCCAAGTTTGGTGCCTTGGTCAGTTCAGCAGCTGCTTCAGTGCTCAGGCAGGTGGTGGAAACTTCAGCTTTAGCCTAAATGTGGGAGAGCAACACATGGAGAGTGTGTGGTGCAGCCAGACTTAGAATCAGAGAATGGTTTGGGGTGCAAGGGACCTTTAAAAGTCATCTAGTCCAACACCCTGTAGTCAGCAGGGACATCTGCAGCTAGAGCAGGTTGCTGAAAGCTCCAGATAACCTGACCCTGGTTCCCAGGACAGGGCATCTCCCACCTCTCTGGGTAACCTGGGCCAGGGTCTGACCACCCTCAGCTGAAAGAATTCTTCCCTGCTACCCAGTCTAAATCTCCCTCTTTTAGTTTAAGCCATCACCTCTTGTCCTGTAACAACAGGTCTTGCTAAAAAGTCTGTCCCCAGCTTTCTAATTGGCTTATTGAAGTACTGAAAGGCCACAAGAAGGTCTCCCTGGAGCCTTCTGCAGGCTGGACAACCCCAGCTTTCTCAGCCTGTCCTCACAGCAGAGGGCTTCCAGCCACTGCTGTGACCTCACCTGGCTCTGTTCCAAGAGGTCCATGTTTTCTTTCTGGATTTTCACAAACTGGTGGTTAATTGTCAAAAGTCTCAGGTCAGGTCACACTGGCTGATAGTAGATCTCCAGATTTCTGCTTCAGTCTCCCAAAGAATACTTAAAATAAGGTGGCTTTGCCATTAAAAGGGTTCAGAGAGAAACCCTTACTGAGAGAGCTAGTTGAAAGCTGGCTCTGAAACTGACTGAGTGAGCCTGAGCTGGAGTCAAAGGTGGCAGAAATCAGGTAGAAACAGGATAAGTCTATTAAGCATGAGGTCTTGGGTGACAGGTTGGACTTGATGATCTTTGAGGTCTTTTCCAACCTTGTTGATTCTGTGATTCCAAGTTATGCAGTCTGCTTTTGCTTGCCTCAGTGAGTCCTAGTTGTGTGCTGGCCACGGCAGGAACGTGGCATTTCCTCTCAGCTTGTTTCTCTGAGCCCACCCCAGGCACATTTCCTGGCTGTGCCAGGCCCTGGTGTGCCAGGAGCAGGTTACCTTGACAGCTGCACAGATATGGCTACGTGACAAACTCCAAGGTGAAGTTTGTTATGGTGGTGGATTCCTCCAACACGGCGCTCCGAGACAATGAGATCCGCAGCGTAAGTGCAGGAAGCCGGAGCACAGCTTGCCACGGCAGTGGTTTTGTTGCTTCCCCTGATTCATAAAGTGCTGAGATGCCAAAAAGGAAAAAACACAATCCTCATCATGAAACCACATTCCCTTTTCAGATGTTCAGAAAGCTGCACAATTCATACACAGACATCATGTGTAACCCTTTCTACAACCCTGGGGACCGCATCCAGTCCAGGTGAGTGGGTGCATCGTGCCTGATCCTTCTGAGCCTTCTCATCTTTTTGGTCTTTGTCATCTCTCTGGACCTACCTGTGATGTAGTAGGACCCAAGGGAAGAATGCTTGTGGTTGACCCTTCAGCTGTGCCTGCTCTGACTTGCTGAGTGGAGAGCAGCTCTGCTGTCTTCAGGCTGTTGCTGGACAACAGAGAGCTGATAAGTCTCAGGAGGAGTTACACTGAACTCTGCTTCCCACCTCAGAACTGGTGTTAGAAACATGGATTCAAAGAAGTTAGTAACTGGGGAGAAAAAGCTGCCTGGGTTATAGGTAAATGTGAAAATAGAGGTAAGGAGAGGAGGTTCAAAAGTGAACAGCTGCACTCCACAACCTCTCTGGGCAGCCTGATCCAGTGCTGTGGCACCCTCACAACAAACAAATGTTTCCATATGGATCTTAAAGGTCTTTCCCAACCTGAACAATTCTGTAAGTTATTTTGTACATTGCTGAGGCACTTCTACAGCCAGGATAAAACCTGTGCTTCAACTTAGAATCATTTAAGCTGGAAAAGGCCTTTAAGATCTAGTGTAGTTTCAAATCTGAGCTTAAGTCATTAGCTCAGCAGATCTTGCTGTAGTTAAAGCCACATGTTCAGCTGAGGGAAAGCCAGCTTGTTAACCAGTTAGAGCTTTCATTAGCCATTGGTTTTGCCACCAGAGATCTGCTGCACAGAACTATCTGCTTCCTTCAATCCACTGTGTGTGTTTCCTTCTCCAGGGCTTTTGATAGCATGGTGAACTCCATGATGATGCAGGTGTGCTGAAGCTCTGCCTCTTCCCTTCTGAGCCCTGAGAACATCCCCTCTGTACAGGAGCCTGCCTACCAAGTGATGTAAATATTGTCTGCAGTCTGTGTAATATTTTATATGTATTCTATGTAAAATAAACCTGACACCTGCAAGGTTTGCCTGCATTTTGTCTCCTGGAAACACGAGTTGCTGTTGAGCTTTTATGCCTTCAGGTAACATGAGAGACAGCTCTTCAGGAAGGTCAGCCATGTCAGAAGACAGTGTGCATTTATCCCAGCTGCACTGAGAGACCATAGAATCATTTTGGTTAGGAACAACCTTCAAGATCATCAAGTCCAGCCCTTAACCCAGCACTGCCAGGGCACCACTAAACTGTGGTCCTCAGCACTACATCTACACTGCTTTGAAATCCCTCCAGGGATGGGGAATCCATCACTGCCCTGGGCAGCCTCATCTAGGCTTTGGCAATTCTGGGGAAGAAATTGTTCCTTATGTCCAAACTAAACCCACCCTGAGGCAGATTCCTTTGGTCCTATCACTTGTTCCTGGGGAGAAGAAACCAAGTCCCACCTGGCTCCACCCTCCTCTCAGAGAGTTGTAGAGAGACATAAGGTCTGCCCTCAGCCTCCTTTTCTGCAAGCTGAACAACCCCAGTTCCCTCAGCTGCTCCTTATAAGCTATCAGGCTTGCCCAGCTGCTTGGCTCAGCCCAAACTGACCTCTGTCAGCATCTCCTCCCCTTGCAGCTCCTCCTACTTCTAATTAAACCCAATCTAATTAATAGCAGGTACTTAGAAGAAATAAAGCCATCCTAGATAAGCATCCCCAGCTTCTGGATCACTTCTGCTCACACTACACAAGGCTGTGCAGCCAATACAGGCATTGAGCAGCTACTCGGGGCTTTTCACATCCCTTTCCTCCTGTCCCACAGGCATCAGCCTATGTTTCAAGTGCCTAATCAGTTAAAAACAACACATAAAGATGGATAAAATACAAACATCAGGTGGCTGCCCAGCTCCAAGAGACACAAAGAGCCTGGGGACAGCCCAGCCAGCAGCGGGGTGTGGGTTCACAGCGGCCTCACTGCAGATGAAGTTTAACACAACAGGATTCATTTATTTTAAAAATAAGTGACACTTACAACACCTCCTCAAACAGAATTTAAATACAGTTAACAACAACGAGCTGCCAAACAAGGGGAGATGAAAGCCCTCAGCCTCTCCCACCATCCAAACAAGGCACAGCTGCGCGCTCTCCCGAAACATCTCCGCATAAAACAGTCTGCGCCCTTCGCTCTCCCGAGACACGAGCTCAGCCTCTCCTCTTCCAAGAGAGTCCTAACACCCCAGAGTCAGGTTGGTTAAAAGAAAATGAAGTCTCCAGAACCTACAAAGCTACTAAAGGAAACATTTCATGCCCTAGGAAAAGCCAGTTTAATACTCCAAGCCTAAGGGTAGCTCAGTTTTAAGGCGGGGCTCGGCAGCACGCTGGGCAAAAGGCAAAAGCAGCACAGGACAAAAGAGTTAAGGCCCCAAGCTTTAAAAAAATTCATAATAGCCTAAGGGGGAGGGAAGGAAAAAAAAATATTGTTGGGATTTTTAGCCTGACAGTGCCCCCTGAGCTGTGAAAAGCTGCTTTAGGAGTCAGTCACATCTGCTACAGCTGAGTTAGAGGAATCCTGGCCAAGGATCCCAAAAGATTAGCGTGAGAATTACATAACAAAACTGGTTCCAAAGCAGAACTTCACAGTGACACTGCCTGCTGGTGTCCCCTCTTCATCACCAAGCTTTTCCTTTAAAAGTGAGCATTTTGAGGGCTCAAACAGCAGAAAGGGGCACTGCCTTGCAGCACCTGCTTCCTAGCACCCAGCCCTTGAGGTGCACCTTACTCTGGACCCTCTAGTTCAGCTGGGCTCACCCCATCCCCAAATAGAAGACCCAGAGTGGGAATGGTGATGGGAGGAAAGAGGAAGATCAAACCAAATTTGCAGCAGTGGAGATGATTTCATAATGCTGCTAGAAATTAACCAAGTTGGCAGCACTCCCTGATCCCTGTAGCTTTGGGATAAAACCAGGAGGGGGTACAAGGGGGTGGGTTTGGCTTCTGAAATAAAGGGAAAGGGTTTTGTGGCACCAAGATAGAGAAGCTCCCAGAGAAACAGCAACAGATGCTTTCCCTTTCCCTTAGATGTATAACAGCAGTGAGCTAAGCCAGACCCAAAACATCATTAGGTTCCACCCTCTTCCCAAGAGCAAGGTCAGAAACACTCAAAGCTGCTGAAGAAGCAACTCCCCAGCAGGCAGATCTAGAGCTGCAAACCCAAGAATTTGTTTTGAAGAAGAAAAATGTCTTTGGAAAGGTCTTTAGGATCTTCCTACAAACGAGAGAAAGAAGCATCCAGCTCTTGTTGAAACATCTACCAAAGCTGAGGGTGCTCCGCAGGCTTCGGCAGGACAGGTCCAGCTTTGTGGTGGGGTGGTGGAGGACACTCCGACACCTCCAAGCCAAACCACATCCTCCGGCACAGCTCTTTTCTATGGGATGAGGATGAGACTGATGGTCTTGGAGAGTTCTCCCCTTCTTGAAGGAAGCTCAATCCCCTGAGGTGAGCTCCTCCTGGGGTGCTGGCAGGGATCTGGCCGACAGGCAGGTGAGTTGGCTCCAGGCCTCCCTCCCGCAGCCCAGCGTGCAGCTGCCTCACCAGGAATCCTCATGGCCAGGCAGATGGCATTTAAAAAAAAAAAAATCAAATCTTTTTTTGGCTTGGATTGGTATGTTTTTAACTCTTCAGTCCTGTCTCCTTTGCAGTCGTGTTGGCATCATTGGGGCAGTCCAGTCCTTCCTAGTATGGAAAATACCAAGGCAGCAGCCTTGCCCGACCCCTAAACAAGAACAAAACCAACATCCTAAACCAGTGGGAAACAGCTGCCTGCTCCTCCCCTCCAAGAGCTAGGACCTTCCCTCCTGCCCCAGGTACACTGAACCCCTAGAGGTGGGGAAGCCCCAAAATCAGGCACAGCTCTGGGACCAGTCAGACTGGAAACACAATGACCACCCACTCCATTCCCAAGTCCCTGTGCAGACAAGAGGACAGCATCAGATTTCCAGGTGTTTCTTCCAGCCCCAGAGCTGCTCTTCACTTCCTCCTGCATCGCCAAAAGGACCAGGGCATCGCTGAAGCTAATCCACAGTGAGCTCCCAGACAGGAGCAGCAGGAAGTGTGCTGGAGAATAGCTCCAGGCCTGCATTGTGGATGGAAGGAACGCCAGGATGGCAACAAGGATGGCTTTGTTGTGCCCTCACCGGTTGCTAATTGCAGTCCTTCCCCCACCTAGCTGCCCACAGTCCCCCTGCAGTGCTTGTGTCCTAGTTGGAGTGGCCACCTAGCTCCTGTTGACCTCACAGACACTGGGGTGATGCTAACAGCATGTGATAGGCAGGAGGCATTTCTAGCACAGGCTTCCAGGAGGATATCTCCTGCCAGAACCCTTCTCCACACTCCCCTCCACACCAGGGTGAGAAGTGCAAAGCTGAGAAGATGAGCACAGCCAGAGTAGGAGATGGCCATCCCCATGCAGGGACACCCTGCTCCACAGAGGACACAAGGAACCTCCCCAGCTCAGCTGCTCACCTGTACGTCCTCCCTCGCACCCTTGGGTGCTGCCCTCCATAGTAGCCTCCCCGCTGGGCCAACCCTCCCCGGAGATGGAAGCGACCCCGGTAGCCCCCGCGGTCGGTGGTGCTGATGCCTGGCATGTTGGTCCTCTTGGGGAGCACCTGGAAGGCAGGAGGTGGCTCAGCTGGTGCTGCAGCACCAGGGTTTGGCACAGCCCCACACACATGGGGGATGGGTAGATGCAGCACCCCAGGGCCTGATCCAGCTCCTACCTTGATGACACGGCCTCTGAACACACTTTCGTCCAGCTCCACCGCAGCCTTCACTGAGCTCTTCTCCTCAAACTCGATGTAGGCATACCTGCAAGAGGATGGGGTGAGCAAAGCCCCAGGCACACCTCACTGCCCCCAAAGGCTGAGGAGCACAGAGCAGCACCCTCCAAGACCACTCCCTCAGCCCCTGCAGGCACACTGACCCTTTGGGATGCCCTGAGAACCTGTCGCAGAGGATGGTCACTCGGTTGATCTGCCCACAGCTGTTGAAGTGGGACTCCAGCTCTTCTGCTGTGCCTCCATAATCCACCTGCAATGACAGTCCCAGCACCTCCAGCATCACCAGACAGCCCAACCTGGCTTGCAGGTCTGCATTCACACACTATCTTATGAGGCAAAGAGCCTGGCTGACCACGTTCACACCTTGCTGCCACGGCCTCACCATACCCTGAGGTTCAGGAGACCCTTTCAGATGGACACTCCAGCCTGGAAACCTAAATCCAAGAGACAGCTCTCCCCTCTCTTTGGGAGAGCAAGCAACATCACATGACCTGCAGCTTCCTGGGGGATATTTTGGGGAGCTGACACTTATCTGCAAGTGGCTGAGGATCATGGGCAGATGCTGAGCCACATTCCTAGTCTGGGCTGGGCAGAGGAGAAGCATTTGGGATGAGACCAGTCAGCATTTGGTGGGGGGTGGATGGGCCCCTGTAGTAGGGATCTTAGCCATAAGTCTAGCTGGGCCAGGAGCAGCAAGGTGGGCTCTGTCCCAGGGTTTCCCCACTTACATTGCCCACGTAGATGGATCGCTGGTCAACCTCCATCTTCTCTTCGGTTGTCTTTGGGAAGAGAGCTGCAAAGACAAAGGGTTGTGCTGGGATGTGCTCTGCCAGACAGACATCTGTCCTTGCAGAGTTGTTCCCAGCATGGACAACGCCAAGGTGACCCACTGCAAAGCTCCTCAGGTCCCTGGTCACATCTATGCATGCCCAAATCCCCACACTGCTGCCTTCTCCATCTCCTTGGCTCATCTCCACCAAAAAAACTCCCACAACACAACAACCCACCAGCTAACTGCTCTACTGAGGCTGTTGGTGCTAAACTCCAAAACTCAATTACTTAATTCAATTAAGTTTAATTAAATTAATTTACTGCATCTGGCTCTGCACAGGTAAGAGCTAAGAGTGGCTATAACCTGCACTTTGACTGTGCCATGCTTGGGACTCCATCCTTCACCCGCCTTGCGTGTGCAGTCTCTGGCTACCCAGAGAGGCAGAGCCACATGCTCTGGCTCCCTTTGCCACCTTGTGTCCCAAAGGTATCCCTGAGGGGGTGACAGCAGCATCCAGGAACAGCACACACCTGCTTCTGAGCTCATGATGAGGTGGTTCTCAGCTTCCAGCTGCAACTCCTTCAGCCTCTCATCCTCCTTCTCCATCTCCCTCACTTTGGCTTTGATAGCCTCCAACTCCTGAAAGCCAAAGCAAGACTCATGTGAGCAGCACACAGAGCAGGGATACCTCCACCCTGGACTGGGACCTATTCGTGCTGCACTCCCACCAGTAGTGCCCTTAGGCTGGGGACAAGGGTGAGTTGGATCCTGGGGACATCAGCATGTCCCACAAAAGGGAAGCTCAACTCCCAGCTCACTGGAGTACAAAACCAGGTAAGTATTTCCTTTCCAGTGCCTGCTGGTAAAGGAGAGGTGCCCCAGCAGCACCAGAGCTGCTGGAGGGTACTGGAGATTTAAGCTGGTGACAGACTGGAGCTAGGCTCAGCTAGGCACAAATCCTGAAGAGCAGGAGAGTGACTATTCCATCTCCAGCTTCTCAGCTCAGGGATTTTAACATGAGGGGCCTCAAGATCAGTTTACTCTTGACTTTTGGAAGTACTTGAAGTGTAGAAAATCCCCCCCTTTCCTTAGGGAAACAAGAAGAACTGATTGCAAACTGAGCCAGACACTCACTGGGTCAGGCACAGCCAGCTCCTCTGCACTGTCCCCTTCTGGGTGGCTCAGGTCTGAGTCCTCATCCATGGCCTTCCGCAGAGCTGCCATCTCTGCCACATCCCAGGGCGTCTCCTCCCCTGCCATGGATGATGGGTCCTGCCACCAGATCTCTGAAGTGTCCAGGAAGAGAGAACTGGCCAAGAGCAGGGGTAAAAAGCCATTTGATAAGCACCATTTCATAGCTAAGCAGTCATTCAACAGAACCTCAAGCAGAATGCTGGCCAGGCTGAGGATTTAAGGGTGCTTCCTGCAGAAGGATGCCACCAAAGCAGTTTTGGGGCAAGACCCCAGACACGTAGGAGTTAAAGCTCCTAAAGCTCTCTCCACACTGAGCCATCTCCCAGCTCAGGAGAGCTGCAGAGAGAACATGAAGGCAGCTCCCTCTGGGTGGGGAAAAAACCAACAGGTGCAAGTACTACAGTGAGCTGATTGGGAAGGGGAAGATGAGGCAGGGGTTGAGCTCCTGGGCTGCACAGAGGGAGCATCATTGAAAAAAGAGGCAAACCCACACCCTTCCAGGCTTGGGCTTTTGGTTTGAGCCCACAGACGGACAAACACTCCTATCCTTGAGCAAGAATGATAGTGTTGTTTTGGCTGGAAAAGACCTTTAAACTCACAGAGTTCAACCATTATCTAACTCTACCAAGTCTAAACCATGTCCCTTAGCAACACATCTCTTCAACTCTGAGACTACCTCCCTGGGCAGCCTGTTCCAGTGTCTGAGAACACTTTCAGACAAAAAAAAAAGCATTCTTCCAATGTCCAAACTAAAGCTCCCCTGGTGCAACTTGGAGCTGTTTCCTCATTCTATTGCTTGTTACTTGGGAGAAGAGGCTGATCCCCACGGGGCTCCAAACTCCTTCCAGGCAGTTGTAGGGAGCCAGAAAGTCTCCCTTCAGCTTCCTTTTCTCCCGGCTGAACAACCACAGGTCCCTCAGCTGCTCTTCGTGGGAGCTGTTCTCTAGACCCCTCACCAGCTCCGTCGAACCCTCAGGGCCGGTCCCAGTCCTTCCCTACCGCGCCCCCAGCCCCGTACGCACCTCGCCCGACCCGCGAACATCCTGCGCGGAGCGACGCCACGTGCGAATTTCCCGCCAGCACATTGCGCTTGTCCCGCCCCCGCGCCGCTTTCATAGATCACCAACCAATGAGGGGCGAGGGGCGGAGCCGGGATACGCCCCCATGCCGGCAGGGCAGGGGAGGCGGTGGGGTTCGAGCCGCGGGGGAGGCAGTGGGGACGCAAATCTGCACCGGGGGATGCCTCCGTGTTTGGGGACTCTCACGACCTTCCTTGTCTGCGGACTCTACTTTTGGTGCTGGGGAGCGCAGCCAGCTCCCCGCCACGGGGAGAGCACGGGGCCACCCCGGGAGGGTGCAGCATCTGCGGCAGGGAAGGGACATCAGGAAGAAATTTTTCCCCGTGGGGGTGATGAAGCACTCGAACAGGTTGCTCAGAGAAACTGTGGAGGTTCCAAGCCTGGAAGCGTTCAAAGCTAGGTTGGATGGGGCATTGAGCAAGCTGCTCTACGGGTACCCCTGCCCATTTGAGGGGGTTGGAACTAGATGATCTTTGAGGTCCCTTCTAACCCAAACTGTTCTCTGTTTCCATGGGGACAAACCTGAATGTCTCCTGCTGTGGACACTCCGTCTTAGAGCTGCCCAACCCCAGGGCTAGAATGACCCCTAGAGACTTTCAAGACCTATGGGGGTGCATTCCTGTGTGAGCTGCCCTAGGTGATCCTGCTTTGGCAGAGGAGTTGGACTCCATGGTTTCTGGAGGTCCCTTCCAATCCCTGCCATTCTATGGTTCTATGATTCCGAGGTTGAGGACTTAGGGTGCAGGGTGCTGTCAGGGGAGGGGGATGAGAGGGATGAGGACACCCAGGCTATGGAGCCTCCAATTGATATTAAATTGTCTTTATTACACAGATACAGAGTTAAGAACAGACATAACCTGAATCATAAAGTTTACATCTTTCACAGGTCAAACATACAGTACACGTAGAGAAAGCAGGGAACAGCAAGGGGAGGGGGGACAGCATGCCGAAGGAAAGTCCTACCACGTCATCTCTGGGCTGACCTCCCCCCAAAACCCACATGGAGGGCCAGGGCAGGCTGCCACTGTGCCCAACTGGCACTGGTGAGGAGCTCTGGTTTATCACCCCCATGCCCACTCAGCACTGGTGAGGGGCTCTGGTTTCCAGCCCTTCCATCGAGTCCTGTGCCACCCCAGTGTCTCCATTCTCAAAGCTGCCATGGTAACACTGGGACCAGGGTACTGGTGCTGCCTGTGCAGCCATGAGCAAGATGAGGACAGTGGCACAACACCTCTCTCCCAGGCCTGTGGCATTTGCTGGCATTGGAGGAACCACCTGGAGCTGCCACTGTGGTGGGAACACCCCAGAACAGTGTCTGTGAACCTGGGAACAAGATGACATCTTGTCCCCAGACTCAGACCTACCAGAATCCATGAGGATCCCCCTAGGAGAAGGGGAATCTGATGGAGGAGGGCAAGGAGAGGCTGCAGGGGGCTGTGAGGGGCTTGGGCAGTGATGGAGCAGAGCCCAGGCAGGTGTGGGACCCCTGTGCCAGGGCGTCCAGCCCCGCTGGTGGTTGGTACTTTGGTTTCATCTGGGATTTCAGATTGGGAACATGAGGAGGGAACTGGAGAGACCCTCACCCACCAGGGATTAGGCCCTAGCACCATGCTTGGCACTAGAGGGGAGCCACATCTCTCCTGCCACCTCCTCCAGTCTGGTGCAGCAACCGGCACCCAGGGTTCTACCTCCCTGCAGGGTCTTGGACCTTGGCAGCCTGTCCCTAGGCCACCAGCACCAGCACCAGCCACAATGGTGGGGATGAAACCCACAAAGAGGAGCTGTGGGCGGCCACAGGGATCTGATCTGTCAGAGGACCATGCCTGGTGACCCTGGCACCCCATGTCCCCAAGCTGCCCTACAGCCACCGCCACATCCTTATGCCACCAGCACCTCATGGCTCATCCACCAACCATCTCCCAGATGCCGCCAAGCCACCAAAAGACACATCATGGGCCATGTGTCCCCTGGCTTCTGGTGTCCCCTGGCTTCTGATATTCCAAACACCATTTTGGAGAGAAACCCAGTTGAAGCACCACTCCCTGGCCACCACGGTCCCCTCCATGTCCAACTGGCTCTAGCCCCACGGCCACCATTTCATTTTTTTCCCCCCCTTTTTTCTTTTTTCTTCCTTTTTTTTGGGAAACATTACACTTTAAAGCTGTCATTCTGGTTTGCATGACTGCTAAAGCTGTGCCACCTGTCCCCTCCCTCCCTTCCTTGGCTTTTGGTTTCAATGCAAGGTTGGGGATATGTTTTAGTAGTTAAAAAAAACAACCAACCAACCAACCAAAAAAACCCAACAACAACCAAAAAACCCCAACCAAACCCAAACACCACAAAACAAACAAAAAAAGAGAAAGGAATAAAAATAAGAATAAGAATTAAAAATAAAAGCAAACCAGAAGGGAGGGGAAACGAGAGCAGATGCTGTGGGGCTGCCCTCGTGCACGATTTCCTGATGAGGTGGAGGTAGAGAGGCAGAGCCCTGGTGCAGAGAGGGGCCAGGGACAGGTGGGGACACGCAGGGACCCGTGTGGTGGGAAGGGCAGGGAGGGGGTGGGCACCCCCCAGCAGGTGCATCTGCAATACTCTTATATATTACCTCTTCTCAGGAAATGTAAGAAAAATAGACAATATTACATATGTCACACCATAAATAAAGTGAATGGTCACGCAAGGGGCACCTGGGAAAGCTCCCAGTCTCGGGGGGCACCGAAATCCCCCCTGGAGGGGATGCACCAAGATCTTGGGGTGCACAAAACCCCACCAAGAGGATGCACCAAGACATTGGGGTGCACAGAACCTGCCTCAGGGCATGCAACAATGTCTCGGGTTGCACAGAATCCCCCTGGTAGGAATACATTGAGGTTTTGAGGCGCACAGAACCTCTCTTGGGAGATGCACTAAGGTCCCAGGGTGCACAGGATCCCCTCGGGGGAATGCAGTAAGACCTTAAGGTGCACAGAAGCCTCCTGAGAGGGTCCACCAAGACCTTGGGATGCACAGAACCCCCTGGGAAGGATGCACCAGGGTCTTGGGGTGCACAGAAACCTGCAGTGGGACTTGCTGCCGGCGGCACGGGGCTGGTACCATTACCTTGGGGGTGTCCCATGCACCAAGCCCCATGCTGTGGCACAGCATGGCACAGCCATCACAGAAGACAAGCACAACTGGTCCTCAGTGTGACTGGCACCACCACGGCCTTTGCCCAAGCCCTTCCTTCCTCCTCCTCCCCTATGGAAAACGGACAGGATGGATTTTTGCCAACACAAATGCTACGGCTCCTCTGAGCACTCGCCTTCTGCTCACCTCCAGCCTCCCTACCCCACACCACAGCCACCAGCGCCTCCTCATCACCTTTTTATTTGGCAAATGTCTCTTATTATTATCATCACTATCATCATCATCATCACCATTATTATTAATAATAATTATTAAATTTTTTGGACCTCTGCAGAACACTATTTACATTCACATTAATGGACAGCACTCCTGCCCCAAGCGGGGCTTCCCTCCTCCTCCTCCTCCTCCTCCTCCTCCTCCTCGGAGCCGAGGGACTTTCCGTATTGCACTCCTGTCCTCTGGGCTTGGTACAGTGAGGTGACAACCACAACACCATCAGCATCAGCCTCGGCTGCCTCCTTGGCCAGGGGGGAGCTGGAGCTCCCTTTCCTTTTTTGTTTTTCCTTTTTCCATTTTCCTTTTTGTTTTTCTCTTTAGTTTTTCCTCTTTAAAATCCTTGCAAAATAAATCCAGCGTGGGATAAATCCAAGAGCAGCCCAGCAGTGAGGGGCTTGGGGGAGATGGGGGGGAGTCAGGCAGAGAGGGGTTGGGAATGTCCAGCCACGGGCAGCCCCCTGACGGCTTCAAGAAGGGAGAAACCCCAAAATCTGTCTTTTTATCTCTTTTATTATCCTCTTTTTCCATTCTCTTTTCCCTGGGTGGCGGCGGGTAGAGGTAGAGAGGTGCCGGCTCCAGCTGCGCCCGGCCAGGGCGATTCTCAGACACCATCTCCCCTCCCTCCACACACACCTTGTGGGGAGCTTCATTTTAAACCTCACCCCCTCCCACCCTCCTCCCGACCCCCCCCCCCCCCCCCCCCCCAAAAAAAAAAAACCCTCTTTATTTCTTTCTTTTTTGCTTTATTTGAATAAAAACTCTTTAAAGCCCCTGGGGGCGCATCCGTCCAGCCTTGCAGGGAGGGGAAGGAAACGACAACAGAACGAAACGAACTTTGGCAGTGGAGAGACGTTTGGATCTTCCTTGGTTTTGGATTTCCTTTGGAGCAGAGGTGAGTCTGGTCTGTTCTTGGCTAGCTAGCAAAGGTAGTTACAGGTGAGGAGCGTCCGTCACGCGGCTCGACTTGGCGGCGTCGGCTTTTTGGATTCTTCTTTTCTTTCCTTTCCTTTTCTTTTATTTTCTTTTCTTCTTCTTTTTTTTTTCCTGTTTTTTTTTTCTTCTTTTTTTTTTAAATCCTTTTTTTTAATCCTTTTTTTTTCTCTTTTTTTTTTCTTTTTACAATTTCTTACTTAAAGCCAGAGTCCGACGTTTTCTTTTTTTATTTTCTTTATTATATTTTTTAACAAAAAAAAGCCAAAAAAAGTCCAAAAACTAAACAAAAATTAAAAAAAAACACACCAAAAAACCCTAAAAAAATAAAAGGGAAAAAAAATAGAAGGCTGAGATTAAAAACAACAACAAAAAAAACAAACAACGAGCCCCACGGCAGGTCAGGACCTGGCTTGGTATCTCCCCCACGTCGTCGTTGTGCGGTGAAGCTGCAGCCAAATAAAGACGAAAAGGTGGTGGTGGGGGAAGGGGGAAAAAAAAATCCAACCAAAAAAAACCCACCACAAAAAAAAAAAAAAAAAGAGAGCAAACAACAAACCCTGAACCACAATTCCCCAATCCGTTAAAAAAAAAATGAGAAAGCCAAAAGAAAGACCGAAGAGAGAACAGAGAAGACCGGTATTTGCCTGAACTCCACTTAAAGCCCAGTTTGAGGATCCGTTGAGGATTATTTGTGAGAGCTAGAGAGGTCGTTTCGGAGGTCACATGAGTCAGGTAGCTGAGGAAGTTGCACCCAGTGCAGTCTGTGTCTCTTGGAGAGCGGCGGTAGCAGCGGTGGTGGCAGCGGCCGGGCTCAGCGGGACGCGCTCTCCAGGGGAGCCGGAGTTGCTGGCGTGCCGGCGCGGGATGCGGCCGCCGAGCCTGCCTCGCTGGGGCTGCTGGCCATGCCGGCCATGCCGTCGGGCTGGCACGGGCCTGGCGGTAGCCCCACGCCGGCGGTGGGGGCGGTGGGGGCCGGCAGCCCCTGCAGAGTCTGCCCGCAGACGTGGTGGTGCTTCTCCCAATCCTTGTGCTGGCAGAAGGAGCCGCAGTAGCGAGCGGTGTTGCAGCCGCTGCAGGTCTCGCTTGCTTTGCGCCCACAGTTCCAGCAGCTCTGAGGAGAGGTGAAGGCAAACCTCAGCCCTGGGTTGTCCGTCCCAGTTCTGGACCGTGCACCCCATCCTGAACCACTCGCTCCTACCCTGGGCCACACACCCCTGCATTGGAACATGCATTCTCATCCCTGGACCATACATCCTCAGTCTGGACCATGCATGTCATCCCAGATCATGCGCCCCCATCCCAGACCTGCACCTGCATGCCAGACCATACACATCATCCTTAACCATGCACCTGCCTGTCAAACCATGCACTCACATCCCATGCCATGCACATCATCCCAGGCCATGCACCTGTGTCTTGGATCATACACATCATTCCAGACCATGCATACACACCACAGAACATGCATCTTCACCCTAGACCATGCACCCACATCTCAGACCCTGCACCTGCATCCTGGATCATGCCCCTAGACCATTCATCTGCATCCTGGACCACACATATCATCACAGACCACACATCCCTATCCATGCACCACCATCCCAGACTGTGCTTTTCCACCCTGGATTATGTACTCCTCTCCTAGACTGTGGTCCTCCATCCTGGACCATACTTCACAGAATCACACAGAATCACAGAATCAGCCAGGTTGGAAGAGACCTCCAAGATGATCAAGTCCATCCGATCACCCAACCCTATCTAATCAACTAGACCATGGCACCAAGTGCCTCATCCAGGCTTTTCTCAAACACCTCCAGTGATGGTAACTCCACCACCTCCCTGGGCAGCCCATTCCAATGGCCAATCACTCTTTCTGCGAAGAACTTCTTTCTAAGATCAAGCCTAAACTTCCCCCTGCACAGCTTGAGACTGTGTCCTCTTGTTCTGTTGCTGGTTGCCTGGGAGAAGATACCAGCCCCCACCTGGCTAAAACCACTTCATCCCAGGCCATGTATCGCCATCCTGGACCATACACATCATTTCAGACCATGCACATCATCTCAGACCACGCTTCCACATCCTGGGCTATCCCCAGCTTGGAGCAGGAAACCCCCTCTTCTACCCACCCCAGGGTGTTGCTGCAGCTCCCCCCTCACCCCCCATACCCATGCCCACAAGCGCATGCTGCAAACTCCACTGCAAAAGAAGCAGATCCCAAACCCACTGTGGTCACCAACCCTGTTCCCTACCTCGCTGGAGTCCTCCTGCTGATTGATGACAGTGAGGGCATCCTCAGAAGCCTGGCGCTTGGCCTCAGCCAGGGCTCTCTCCATCTTGGCTCTCTCCGTGGTGATCAGCTCGTGGGCTTTGCGCTCGGCGTCCGACACGGCCTTCTGCAGCTCAGACATGGCCTGGCGCTTCACCTCGTTCACAGCTTCTTCTGGAAGGAAGGTGGCCAAGCATAGTGTGTTGACACCTCCACCTTGGCTCCTCAGCCACAAGTCCACCCTGACCCCTCTCCCCTCCCTTCAGTCTCACCAGCACTCTGACAGAGAGCTGGGAGGGCATGTGGCACACCGATGGGTGCCCATCACACACTCACCAGCCTTCCTCCAGATCTCCTCTGGCATGTACCCGGAGAGGGGCCGTGGTGTGAACTCCCGGTGAGCATCTATGAAGGAGGCAGGGAGATGATGCTGTTAGGAGATGCCATCCCCTTGGAACCCACCCCACCGGCAGCACCGGACCCCCGGGGAACCGGCACGAGCACCCCGGGCGGCCCCGGGGGTCAATACCTAACTGGGGAGCCTCGGAGGCGGAGGAGCTGTTGTGGGGGCGGGCCGAGGGGGGGCTGCCTTTCTTCATGTCCTCGGCGTCACTGTAGCGCCGGATCCAGTGGTTGAGCTCCTCCCGGTCGGCCTCCTGGCACCGCCGCAGCACTGTCAGCGACCGCCGCGTCTTCTCCACCATGTCCATGATGCAGTTCAGCAGCTGGAGGGGTGGGGGCAATGTCAGGGTTACAGCGGGTTCTGCAGCAAGTAGCTGGGGGCCCGTGGTGACGGGGGGAGGGATTTGGGCTGTGCCAGAGCTGGTATACCAGTCTGGCTGAAGAGGTTGTGGAATCATGGGCTGGTTTGGTGGGAAGGGACCTTTAAAGGTCATCTAATCCAACCCCCTGCATTCAGCTGAGACACCTGCAACTACAGCCTGACCTGGAATGTTTCCAGAGATAGGCATGGGGCATCCTATACCTTTCTGGGCAACTTGATCCAGTATGTCACCATCCTCATAGTCAAAAATTTCTTCCTTTGGTCCTATCCAACTCCAACCTCTTCCAGTTTAAACCATTGCCCATTGTCTAACAAGTCTTGGTTGAAAATTTCTCTCCTTCTCTTTTATATATGATAAAGCTTCAAGAAGGCATCTTTGAGCCTCCTCCAGGCTGAACAACCCCAACTCTCTCAGCCCATCCTCACAGCAGGGAGGGTTCCAGCCCTCGTTATTGCTGTGGCCTCCTCTCCTTTGTGGTTCACCTCTCTTCTGTGCTGAGGAATCCAGAGCTGGACCCAGCACTGCAGGTGTGAGTCTCAGCAGAGCAGAGAGGCAGAATCCCCTTCCTCCACCTGCTGCCCACACTGCTGAAGATCAGCCCAGGACATAGCTGGTTCTGCGCTGTGGGCACTTGGTGCCCACTCGTGTCCAGCTTTTCACCCCCCCAGCACCCTCAAGTCCCTCTCCATAGCCTCTAAACACTCTGAAGATAAGTCCTGAGAAAGACATCATGGGGCAGGAGGGCAAAGCAGGGTGTGGTCAAAGATGAGATGGCCTTGGGGGGACACTACATACATTGTTGAGGTGTTTCCACTCCTCTGCCCACTCCCGGTCAGTGAGCCGGTGGTCAATCACCTCCTCCTGCCGTGCCCCGTGCACTGCTGCAAAGAAAACACGTGTTGGGGGTCACTCCTCTCCTCTGGAGGAGGGTTCCCCAAAGCCCTGCCCACCTCCTCTGCCCACAGGAGACCCCCCCAACTGACCAGCTGGCCGCTGGCGCTCGCGGAGCTCCCGGGGGTCAGGGTGCCGGTAGGTGTCACGGTAGTGGTGTGCCATGGCCATGTCCTCCAGCCGGTAGTGCTGGGGCAAAGGGGGAGCACTGGGGGGGTGCCCCAGCCCGTTATTGGGGGTGTGGCTCAGCCCATTGCTGGGGCTGTAGCGTTGAGCTGGGCTCATGGTGCACGGCCGCTTGCTGAGGTGCTCGGGGTGCAGAGGGTCTCGGTCCAAACCGTTCTCTTTGGTCCTAGGTGGAGGAGAGGAGGTTGGTCTGTGCATCCACCACCCCAGGATGGGGTGGCAGGGATGTATTCTCCACAAAAATACCCCCACATGCATCCCTCCTGGTTCTCACCTGTCTGGTGTCCTCCTCTTGCCGCTCTCGCCCACCTCCAGGAGCAGCTCGGAGGAGTCGATGGGGGAGGAGGTGTTGGCGTCCAGCAGCAGCTGCTCGTGCTGGGCCAGGTACTGGGCTGGGGTCTGCTTGGCCATGCGGGCGCAGTGCAGCAGCTCCCGCTGCAGCAGGGGCAGGTTGGCCTGTGAGAGGGGAGAGAGTCCAGTCCACAGCCCCAACGACCATCCCCCAAGCCCAGGACTCCAGCTTCACCCACAGCCCCAAACCCTTCCCTTTGAAGTCCTACTCATCACCCCAAGGGGACAACCTTGGGACCCCATTTGCCCAGGTCGGCTTGGGGACACACATGTGTCACCCTGCACGGTTCAGCCACGTGCTGACATGGACATAGCTTTCACTGAGCCCTCCTGTGTCGTGGTGGGGCTTGCAGAGCCTTCCTGGCTTGGATCAGCCAGTGTGGCCAGCAGCACAAGGACAGGAATTGTCCTCCTGTATTTGGCACTGGTGAGGCACAACTCAAATATTTGATACAGTTTTGGGCCCCCTGTTGCAAGAAGGACTTTGAGGTGCTGGAGCATGTCCAGAGGAGGGCAATGAAGCTCAAGATCAAGTCTTGTGAGGATCAGCTGAGGGAACTGGGGTTGTTCAGCCTGGAGAAAAGGAGACTGAAGGGAGATCTGCCTCTCTGCAAATTCCTGAAAGGAGGTTGGAGCCAGGGGGGGCCCTATTTTCTTCTCCCAAGTAACAAGCCATAGGGCAAGATGAAATGGTCTCAGGTTGCCCCAGGGGAGGTTTGGGCTGGATACAAGGAATAATTTCTTCCTCTTGAGGGTAGGACCAAGCTGTCCAGGGCAGTGGTGGAGTCCCCATCCCTGGAGGAGGGGTTTCAAAGCTGTGGAGATGTGGCACCGAGGGACATAATTTAGTGGTGACCTGGCAGTGCTGGATTTATGGCTGGACTCAATGATTTTAAAGGTCTTTTCCAATCAAAACAATTCCACAATTCCATCCCCCAGCCAGCTTGGCCACTGGCGGAGCTGGAGCTGCACGCTGCTGCGAGCAGGGCCGGACCCTCCCCTTCCCCAGCCAAGATGGAACAAGCCCACAAACCCAGCAAGCCCTGAGCCTGGGAAGCATGCCGAGCCCGGCTGGCTGCACTTGGGATAATGAGAAACATCTGGAGCCTGTGGTGGGAACAGCTGGAAGCAGGGTGCCAGAGCGTCCGGCTGGGCCGCCATGCACTTGGCAGTGGGACGGCAGGGATGGCTCCCAGCCCACCCTGAGTTATCAGGACCTCATGATGCAGGGATCTTCTGAGGAAAGGTGGGAAAGGAGCTATTTTTGCACGGGTTTTGTAATTTCTATGCTAACGAGGGGCAAGAGACTCCGGGCTGGAACATCTGCCAGCAGCACTGGTGCCAGCACTCGGTGAATCCAGAGTGGGGTGACAGTGCTGAGTCAACATGAAATTAAAAGGCAAATTAAAAAGTAAAACTGAAAAAAAAAAGGGAAGGGGGGGGGGGGGAACAACTTTTAAAGAATTCCTAATGGCTAAGAGCTGGGCTGAGCCCCTTGAGATATGGCAAACAGCCCTGGCCTCATGTGACTCCACACGTGTGAGGGGGCACGTGTGATCAGGGGCATGTGGGCAGCCCCACAGGCAGCTGTCAGCCCTGGCTCTCTCAAAACCACCTCCCAAATCTCCCTTTCCAGGTGGAGTGGATGCTACTCCTGATGTTCCCATGGCACCCACCTTGAGGAAGGGGATGACAAAGGGTCGCAGCGGGAAGTTGGTGGCCTCCTGAAGCTTGGCATGGAACTCCTCGATGGTGAGCGTGGAGTTCTGTGGGGAGAGGTTGGGTTGGGCATTAGGACAAATTTCTTTACTGAAAGAGTGGTCAGGCTCTGGAATAGGCTGCCCAGGGAGGTGGTGGGGTCAGCATCCCTGGAGGTGTTCAAGAAACATGTAGACAGGGCACTTAGGGCTTAATGGGCACAGTGGTGTTGGTTGCTGGCTGGACTTCATGATCTTTTGAGGTCTTTTTCAACCTCTTCTATGATTGTGGCCTTCCAGAGTCTAAAGGGGGCTACAAGAGAGCTGGTGAGGGACTTTTTAAGGTGTCAGGTAATGATAGGACTAGGGGGAATGGAACAAAAATAGAAATGGGTAGATTCAGATTATATGTTAGGAAGGAATTTTTCACCAGGAGGGTGGTGAGACAATGACACAGGTTGCCCGGGGGGGGGTGGAAGCCTCATCCCTGAAGGTTTTTAAGGCCAGGCTGGATGTGGCTGTGAGCAGCCTGATCTAGTGTGAGGTGTCCCTGCTCATGGCAGGGGGATTGGAACTAGACGATCCTTGAGGTCCCTTCCAGCCCTGACAATTCTATGACTCTGTGATCTGCAGCCCAAAAGGTGAAGGCAGGATCCCAGCCACAGCATCGCCCCCCAGCCCCCCAGGCCCCTCACACATACCACGAGGCCCAGGACGAGGGTCCGCACCCGCTCCCCGATCTCAGGAGAGATGTCATTGCCAAACTGCTGCAGTGTGGTGAGGAAACGCTTCAGCTTGGAGAGCTGGCGGGCACCACAGGCCGGGGGCAGCTGGTGGGTGGACAGGGAGGCGGTGGAGGAGGTGGCCGGCCCGTTGCTGAACCCATTGGGAGTGGATGGGGCCCCGTTGATGGCAGTTGGCGAGTGGCTGCTGCCGTTCATCACTGTGAAGAGAGACAAGACAGGAGGTCAGAGCGGGTGGCTGTGCCCTGGCACTGCAGGCACAAGGCTAGGATGGGGGGCATGAAGCATCCTGATGGGTACTGTTGGGCTGGCACTACCTGGGAGGCTTAGGGATGCTGCTGCATCCTTAAGGTCACATCCTTGCCCAGCCCTTGGTGCTGTTCAGGGCTGTAGGGAGGGATGGGATCCAATGCACACCCCAGCACAGCAAGGGCCTGATCCTGCTGCTCAGCATTCAAGGTAGCCAAGAGAAGGGGCTCCATCCTGTCCAACAGGAAGCTGCCCAGCACCCCCTGGGAGCAGCCATTTCCCACAGAGCCCATCCTTGCAGCGTGCTGACACCTCCAGCCCTGCTGCCCAGGCAGCGAGGACAGAATCTTCCTGAACTACCCCACACCAGGGGACCACGGAGGGGACATCTGGGGGGGTTAGGGGGGTTGCCATCCCTCTCACACAGACCACACGAGCTCAGGGACCTTTCCATGGCCAGCAGGGGTGGCAGCACACATCACCCCATCGCCCGACCGCATGGCACCCAGGCATGCACCGCGCCCTTCCCCACGGCACCGCCGGGCACCCGGGACCGCACTAACCTTGCCTGTGCCTGCCCTGCCTGCTTTGGTGCTCCTCCAGCCGGGCAGGGTCAGCCGCCCGCTAAAGAGGTGCCCAAAATAACCCCAGGCCACAACTGCTTTTATTCCCGTGACAGGTGCGGCACTAAGTTAGCCCTCAGACAGATCCCTTGGCCGGGATGGGGACGGGGGGTCCTATCCCCGTGACCCACCGGGGCAGGGCAAGGGGCTGACGTTGGGGGCGGGGAGGGAGCAAGCCCTGCCTGAGCCCCCCCTGCAGGCCCTGCAGCTGCGGCTCGGGTCTCTCATGAGAGCCGGTGCTTCATTTTACTTACAAAGACAGACCATCGACCATTTCAAGCAACCATGAAAACGGCCGCGGGGCAGAAACGTCGGAGGGCCAGCGTCTCGATCTGCAAGCAAAATAAAACACGCTATGATGAGAGAGCAGAGCGGGCAGCTCTCGCCCAGGGGTCCCAGCTAGGGCATCACCCCTTCCTCCTGCGGGCAACGCTCCTCAAGGGTGGGCACAGCACAGCAACGCCTGCCGCGGGACGGAGCCGGCTCCCTGCAGCCCACTGTGGCCAGAGGGAGGGTTCAAGGGATGCTCATCTAATGCTCTCCCTGCGTCTCAGGACCTGCAGTACAGCCCTGCAACAACTCCTTGAGACCAAGAACAACCAAAAGATGCTGACCAGCTACTACCTGCACCTGCAGTCCCTGCCCTGCACCACGTCTGCCACGGGGCTGGGAGTAAAACCCAACCCCCTGAGAGCACAGCAAGCACAAGCTGATCTCCAATTCAAGAGGCAGAGTCACCATGGGGAGCACTGCTGGGGTGACTGTTAGGGGGCTGTAGCTCAAGGGGATGGTTTGGGGGCGTTTCTTCCCCTTTGGGGTTTCTAAGGGTGAAGCAGCTACAAGCAAAACCCCTACATGCACTCGAGCCCAGGATGCATCCTGGAGGGACTGGAGCATCTGTCACTGTGGCCACCACTGTTCTTGCCGAGGGGACCAGCCTCAGCCACTGCCCACCTGGATCCCTGGACATTGGGAGGAAGTTCTTCACAACGAGGGTAGTGAAATACTGGAACAGGCTGCCTAGAGAGGTGGGGGGGGCCACATCCTGGGAGATGTTCACAGTCAAACTTGATGTGTACCTGAGCAACCTGATCTTGGTAAAGATGCTCATTGCAGGGGGGCTGCACTAGATGACCTTTGAGAGTCCCTTATGACCCAATGCATTCTGTGATCCTGTCCCACATGTGCCTTGTCCAGCCTTGTGCCAAGGCAGTCACACCCACACAGGGACCAATCCTCAGTGTGCAACAAGCCCATGTGTCACCAGTGCAACCAGCATGTCAGGCCTCACCCAGTTCATTGATGCTGCAGAGACTGAAGACTCGGGGGTCAAGTCCTCATCAAGTCCCCTGATGCCACCACACCAAGGCCTGAGCAGGGCAAGAAGGGCCCTGCCACTGCAGCCAGCCATGGTGCCACCCTGCCACTGCCAGGTGTCACACATGGATGGGCAGGCAGGCCTCCACATGCCCAGGACCCCCAAAAGGGCCCCCTCCAACCTGTGGGGACTGCCCCAGCCCACAGCATCCACCAGCTGCCTCCCAGCAGGAGACAGCACCCAGAGGCACACACTGCTCTGTGCCACCATTTGGTGACTGTGTGGCAGGGCACCAAGATGTCCCCATTGCCCAGCACCTCACTGAGCACTGCTGGCGATGGGCAGTGCCTTGGTGCTCCCCACAGGTACATGCATGAGCCAAGGCTTGGAGAGTGATGCCCAAAGACCTTCTGCAGCGCAAGGGCAACAATGCCCCCCCACGTCATAGCCAGCACCACTCAGGAGGCTGAGGATGCCCTGGGTCCTCAGTGCAGTGTGTGAGCTGGAAGCAAAGGGAGCCTGGTGGCCTCCCAGCCTGGCATCTTGTCCCCATGCACGCTGGCAGCCCGGTACTCACTGGTGCTTGGCGTGAAGGAGGGGTGACGCGTGGCTCCCTGCGTGACAGCGGGCGGCGGCGGAGGCATGCTGGGCGGCGTGGACCTGGGCTGTGTCTTCACGTCAGCTGGTGAGTCGGGCATGGTGGCAGCCTGCGTCTCCGCCCTGTCTGTGGGGAGAGGGCACAGGGCAGTCAGCAAGGTGTGCCAGGAGGTGCCGTGCTTTCCCTCCGAACAGGAGGCAGGGGCAGAAGGAATCCTTGGGGACCTCAAGAGGGCCTGGGCAGCTCTGCTCCCCAGTGCAGCATGGCAGCAGCCTTCACCCTGAGCAGAACTTGGGCGGTGGAGAGGGTGCCCAGTGCTCTGCGTGCCTGCAGGAGGGTGGGGATGGTGCCCTATGCCCAGCATGGATGCAGGGTGGTGGGGAGAGTGTAGGGCACCACTCTGCCCCAGCAGCACCAACTCTGCCCCGCACAGAGGGCACAGCCTAGCGCAGCCCACAAACAGCCAGTGCCTGCAAAGCCATCACCCTCACATCCTGACACCTTCCTGCCCATGTCTTGGGTATCCCTGGCTGCCTCCTGACCCCACACCGTCCCCAGCAGCCATGCAGAGATTACATCCATTCAGGAAATCCTGAGTTCCCTATGGATGCTGCCTGGTGGCAGTGGTGATGGCACAACACATCAGTGACTGTCCCCTGTCAGCCCTGGGGAGCCCCACAAGGCACAAGGCAAACCAGGGAGCACAGGGCTCCCACTACCACCAAACTGGGCTCCCCTCCCACATCACTGCCTCCTTCCACCACCATGTGTCTGCCACCCCAAATAACACCCGGCAGTGGCATTCCCATGGGAACCATGCCAGCACCATCCCCTGGGGATGGCAGCAGCATGGCTGCATTGCAGGGGTTTGGTCCTCTAGCTGCTGTGATGTGTGGCCACAAGTGTGGGCAGCTGTGGTGATCTGGCAGGGTGCCCAAGCCTGTGTCACTGCTGCCACCAAGCCCAGCCAAAGAAGGAAGTGGCCACCATGACCACCCCCAGCCCTGGGGTCCCCGCTGTGCCCCTGCACACTCCCCTCCTGGCAAGGCTGCTGAACTCTCAGCTAATATTTGTTCTTAATCCACTGCAACTGGTGTGAGATTAATTGGATTAATTTAGCCAGGGCACATGGTCCTGGCTAAATAAATCTAGGGCCACAGCCCCAGCAAGATGCTATCAGGGCTCATGAAGCAGCCAGGACCGTGCTTGGAGGACCAGGTGATGGGAGAGATGCTGGCAAGGCCCAGAAGCTCAGGTAGTCACCACTGTGGTCCCACAGCATCCTTCCTGATGGCTGCAGCACATTGGGAGCATCCCACCATGCCCATGGCACACAGTAATCCTGCAGATGCCTGGAGTTTGGAGAGCATGTCTCATGAGGAGAGATGGGATAGTTTAACCTCCAGAGGAGGAGACCACATTGCTCTCTACAGCTCCCTGCAAGGAGGTTGTAGTGAGGCTGGTACTGACCTCCTCTCCCAGGTTACCAGCAACAGGGCAAAAGGAAATGGCTTCAAGCTGCACCAGGGGAGGTTTAGGTTGGATATCAGGAAAAATGTCTTTACTGAAAGAGTGGTCAGGCCTTGGAACAGGCTGCCTGGGGAAGTGGTGGAGACCCCATCCCTGGAGGTGTGGGAAAAAAATGTGTACCTGTGGCAGTTTGGGACTAGGACTGGTGGTCATGGAGATGCTGGGTACAAGGTTGGACTTAATGATCTTAGAGGTCTTTTCCAACCTTAATGACTCGATGTGCATGTTCCAACTTCTCTTTTCTTGCTCCCTTCTCCTACTCCAGCCTCAGGAGAAACCTCAAGACTAAGCAGCACCCTGTAAAGCAGCAGCTTCTTTACAGGGCATCCCAAACTAAAAGGTGTGTGCCCATCTCTGGGCAAGGCTTCTCCAGCCTTCCAGGCCTCCCCCAGTAATCACCAGAGCAGGATTCAGCCCCAACAGCAAAAGATGAGCCACGAGCACACACAGAGCATGTCCCAGACTGAGTGGCTGCCTCTGCCAGGTGCCCTACATAATCTCTTCTGGGCTTGGCATCTCCTGGGCATTACCTGCTGCCCAGCTTGACAAAGCACAACTAGCATCTCCTCTGCCTGCAGCAGGCAGAACCAACACCTTCTCATGTCACAGGGCTCTGCATGGGCACCATTGTCATCATCCTCACCTCTGCCAAGGCACTGGGGGGCATTGCACACCAAACATGATGCACTGAGGCTTTGTGTATACCCTTCATGTCACCAGTGCTGTAACCACCCATGTGCTCAGCCCAAGGCCCCAGCTTGCCATGTAACAGCTGCTGGGCACAGGGACAAGCCACAGCAGCTTGGGGACAGTGTGGCAGCTCAGGGACAGCATGGCAGCTGCACTACAGAGGGGCTGTGCCAGTGGGCTTGGTTCTGCCACTTCTTAGAGGGAGTGAGGCAGCTGCAGGTGTGAGGTGTTTGCCTCTGTCTGCATCTGCATCCTTGCCTGCATGCCTGGCACAGTCCCTGCCTGCATCCCTGGCACTGTCTCTGTGGGCCATTCATGTTCTCATCTGCAACCCCAGAACTGCTGCCACCTGCATCCCTGCTCCCATCTGCATCCCTGGCATTATCCCTCTCTGCATCCCTGTTCCTCATCCCTGAATCCTCAGCACTGTCCCCACCTGCATTCCTCTTCAAGCTTTCAATCCCTGGCAGCATCTTTGCCTGCACCTTCAGCACAGTCCCTGCCTGCATCCCCATCCCTGCCTGCAGCCCCAGCACCATCCTTGTTCCCATCTGCATCCCTGGCAGCATCCCTGTCTGCACCCTCAGCATGGTTCCTGCCTCGTCTCCCTATCCCTGCCTGCATCCCTGGCACTGTTTCCACTTTCATCCCCCTTCCCATCTGCATCCCTGGCAGCAACCCTGCCTGCATCCCCATATCTGTCTACACCCCTGTCCCTGCCTGTACTCCCATCCCTGTCCCCCTCACTGTCCTGACTCCGTAGGCCTGCCCACGCTGAGGGAAAACCATGGCTACACTCCTGGCACCGACAGCTTTCCCACAGCTTCCCATCAGCAGGAAAGTTCACGCAGCTGATCGAGCACCCAGGGAAACAGGGCCTGCCTGTGCTTTTTTCTCTTTGCCCAGTTGTGTTTCTCTCCTTCCCCAAGTCATACACTTCCCCAAGGTGTTTGCAGACCACTGGGTGGGCATGGGGGACAAGGACACCCCCCAAATCCAACGGGATTTCTGTGCCCAAGCCCAGAACCGCCTAAAGCAAACAGATCTTGGGCTGCCTGCCAGGATGGAGGACGAGACGAGCTCTGTGATGGGTGAAGGGGACATTTTTTTGGTAGGGGGGGAAGGGCACCCAAAACCCCAGACCCCTCCAAACAACCACCCCCTGACATGCCTCAAAGGGTTGGAATTTTTGGGGTTTTTTTTTCCCTTTCCCTTGTTTTGTTTTGTTTTTTTTTTTCTTCCCCCCCTTTCTTTGGGGTAATTTGTCCCAGCCGCTCGAGGCTGTGTCTGTTTTCCTCCATCTGGTTTCCATTAGGGCTTCTGCAGCCCAGATGAAGAAGTAATAATATAAAAATAAAAGGATTAGTATTTTCTCCTTGGCTGGCGGCAGCGGGTGGCCCCCGCCCTGCCTCCTGGGGCCAGCGGATGCCGGACCCCAGACCCCGCACACCCCCGCCTGACCCCCATTTGTCACACCCAAGGGTTTAACCCCCAGCACACTGGCCTGGGCACGGTGCCCACAAGGGGGGGCTGATGGAGACAGCCTGGCTTGACCCCGCTCTGCCCGTGAGCTGGGGTTTGTGAGCCTGCTGCGCCCACCCCCAGCAGCGCCGGGTGTTGGCGCCGTGCATGCCAGGGCGCACTAGTTCATGGGATACTCCAGCCAACGCATGACACCCTGCCGCCCAGCACACCAGCAGGCATCAACACATGGCACCCTGCAGCCCAGTGCCAAGGGCTGGGGCCTGGCATCTGACCCAGCCTGGCACTTCTGTTTCCCACATCCCCAAAGAGCCTCTCCCTATGCCCCATCCTGGAGTATGAGCTGCAGCGAGTGGCTTTTGCTCTCTGCAGCCTTAGACAGTGCCAGGGAGCAGCTGGGGATGGAAATAGGGATGTGCCAGCCTTGGGTGGGGAACCCAGGAATGTGCCAGGACCAGAGATGGCAATAGGGATGTGCCAGCCCCAGGATGCAGCACCCATTGATGTGCCAGCACCAGGAATGGGGATGGAGGTGGAGGGGGCAGGGAGTTGCCTGGTCAGAAAGCAATGGCTCACCACAGCCCTCCCTCCCCAGGCTGGGCAAGACAACATGGGTGAGGAAGGGGTTAAAAGGGAATGAGAAGCCCAGCATCCTTCATGCTCTCCAAATGGCCACAAATGAAATCCAGATGCTGGAGGCGACGTCTCCCACCAGTCTCCCTCCCAGGCCAGGCTGCCTCCCGAAACAAAGGCAAAGCATTCCTGCTCCTCAGCTGCTGCTGCGCCGGGCCAAGAACAACTCCCTGAGAAGATGGCCAGGGACCAGGCTGGCCCAGCTGGAGCATGTTTGGGAAGTGTGCAGTGCCGGCAGGCAGGCAGCACAGCTGGGTGCATGTGCCAGCCTGGCAGAGATGGTGGGAGCTGCAGGGAACCATCCTCTTCCTCCTGCCCTGCACTCATCCTGATTCTCTCCCCAGGGATGTGGGGATGATGGGGACAGCAGGCAGCTTGGAGGTGGCTCATCTCCAGTTGCATGTTGAGGGGGAGAGAGTAGGATGGTGGCTGAGAGGTGCTGGAGGAATGCAGAGGGATGCCAAAGGGATGGTGGAAGTATGCTGGAGAGATGGAGGAGGGATTCTGGAGAGATGGAAGAGGGATCCCTGCCCATGGCAGGGGGGTTGGAACTAGATGATCCTTGTGGTCCCTTCCAACCCTGACTGATACTATGATACTATGATACTATGCTGGAGGGATGGAAGAGGGATACTGGAAGGATGGTGGAGGGATGTCATGGGGATCCAGAGGGATGATGAAGAGATGGTGAAGGGGAAGCTGGAAGGATGGTGGATGGATCCAGAGGGATGATGGAGAGATGCTGAAGAAATGTTGGAAGGATGCTGGAGATAAGCTGGAGGGATGCAGAGGGGTACTGGAGGGCTGCTGCCCACCCCTAGTTGTTATCCCATTGTCAACATGGCCTATGTGCACATTTTGGGGAGCCAGGCTAGGGGGACATGATCCAAACCCCAGCACTCACCACCACAAAGAAAGCCTTTTGCAATCAAAGCCAATTAATTAAACCCTCTGCACAAGATGCAAACAAACCCAGCCTTGGCCAGCTCCAGTCTTGGGGACACATTTCACAGGGAGCTCTCAACACAGGCAGTGGCAGTTGTGAGGACAATGGGACACAGGTGAGTCCAGCAGTGCCAGGGGAGCATTGGCAGTGGGCTCCACCCCTGCCACATACCTGGGCCCTGCCTGCGCTCCTGCCTTCAGGCAGGGCTCCTTGCCAGGATGCTCATGCCCTGGGTGGCACAAGTCTTGCTCCTCCAGCCAAGAGAAGGGTGCCAGGCTGGCCCAAGGTAGGCAACCATGCCATGCCAAGCAGCCTATGAATTTGGGCATTGCCCCCATGGTTTAATTCAGCTGCTCAGCTGAGCAGGACCTGCCATCCTTGCACCGGCCTGCAAGCCAGCTTTCATCTCTGCCATCCTCACTGTGCCCACAGTTGTCCTGGGACAGGTCCCATGATACAGGGATGCTCCCCACCCACCCAACACTGGGAGGGAAGTGGGTTTCACCATGAGACACATCTTGATTTGTTTTGCCCCCATCCCCTGGCGATGTCCTGTGCACCAGCAGTGCCAGCATCCTGGTGACATCTGGCATTGCCAGAGGGATGTGCCGTGGGCAACGCTTAGCTCCAGGACAGCAGCAGGGACCTCGATGCTTTGTCCCCTTCCACACACAGCACCACTGTGGCTTGATGCAGGACATCAGCACCCCAAACTCCATTTCCTGAGCCACAAGCAGCCACCCAGGGACCCAAGCCTGCTGCCCCGGCTCACTGTGCGCAGGCAGTGCCAGCCAGCCCTCGCTCCTAGCGCGCCGGCGTGTCCAGGCAGGAGGGTGATGGGTGGGATGCTCCTCCAAACAACAACAGGAGAGCCCCCCCAAACCCAGCACCCTCACTGCTTTACAAGCCTTCATTTGCTATTGTTTATGTAAACAGGTAAATTGTTTCGTATCTCAATTAAAAACATCTGCCACATAAATGAATACCAATTAACTCATCCTGTTTTTAATTACTCTGTTAATTACACACAGGCAGCAAAAAGGATGGCAGGGGAATAGGGAAAGCATGCTTACAACCACCCCCTATTCCCCCCCCCCCCCAATCCCTCCCGCCCCCCTCCTTCCCACCTTGCTCTTGGCAAGGATCCGAACTGCGCCCAGATAATGATGGATTAAGGTGGATGGTGAAAACCGTGGCTTGTGGCCAGCTCCGGCACGGCGATTCCCTCTCGGCACAGCCGGCTGCTGCCGGGATGCCTGCTGGGGTATTTCCCAGCACCATCCCACACCACCTTGTTTCGGAAACCCCGGGTCCCACGGGACACGCCAGCACCGCCTGCATCATCCCCTGTGGTGCCCATGGCGCAGCCCAGCCGGTTTTCCTGGTACCATATTTGCTCTCAGAACATATCCTAAGGGAGAGAAACCTTAGGAAGCTGAAGGAGGATGGAGGAGGCTTCCCGTGGGCAGCATCCTCCTGGACCGCGCACGTCCCTCCAGGTGCCTGTGCCGCCTCCAGCAGCCCTCCTGCTGCTGCTAAGAGGTAACACCTCAGTCTGGGCACGGTGACATGGCATGGATGCCACCCTCAAACCAAGCTGGTGATGAGTGCCGAGGGACCCCGTGTGCCGGCAGCCCCCTCCCACCCCCCACTCCCCTCAGGCTGTGGGAAGCTTTCCAAGCGAGCAGATGGGGCAGGGGAGCGGCGGCAGCGAGGAGGAGAGCAGAAAAGGCTATTTTCTCACGCTACATATTTTACAAGTCGAACATTTTGTGCATTTCAGCCTCGCCTGGAAAAGCATCTCGGGCTCAGCCCTGCGACTCCACGTCGCAGCCTGTGAGTCAACAGCGGCTGGCGGCAACGTGGCCAAGCCAGCGTGGAGAGGAGCTGGGAAGTGGGGTCCCCACCATGCAATGGATCAAGGTTGGAGGGGGGGTGGGGGGGTGGTGTTTCCTTGAGCCACTGCTGCTGGAGGAGTGGCAGGAGACGGCCAATGAATCCTGCTGAACCCCTCAGACAAGGCACAGCATCTGCTGCGGTTGCTGCCCGTAGCGTGCCAGCCTGGTGCCACCCATCCTGCCAGCAGCAGGAGGTGGGCACACATACACACACCCTCACTGCTCCCCAGCTGCCTTATGTCCCTGGAAATTAAATATACTGGCTAAACACTGGGGGTAAACAGCATGCCACGGCCAGCCTGGGCACACCTGAAGGCACGTGGGAACCAGCAACACTGGCTGGAGCTGCCCCCCACCCAGGAAACACCCACACCTTGGCTGCAAACAACCTCCTGGGTGCAAGAGTTTTGGGTTCATCATCACAGCAGATTCACCAACACATTGCCAAAGGGGTACCCCGAAGCCAGACCCCCAAGCCCAATCTCCTAAAAGCAGACACCCAAACCCAGACTCCCCACGGCAGTACAATGCCCTGGCTGCAGAGCTGAAAGCTGCCATTTGCACAAGGGTGCCCGTGCCTGAAGGTGGCCTTGAAGGCTGGAGTGGCACAAGCAGACTTTGGGGGTATTTTGGGGGGTGATCAGGGAAGGGAAAACATCTCCCTCCCCACACATGCACTGGGACAGGGAGCTCCCTGTGAGGTCCCTGCAGCCAGAACCACCCTCACCCAGCAAACACTCACATAGCATCATAGAATTGTCAGGATTGGAAGGGACCTCAAGGATCATCTAGTTCCAAGCCCCCTCCCACGGGCAGGGACACCTCACACTAGATCAGATTGCCAACCGCCTCCAAGTGGCAAAGGTTTGTGGGCACCTCACCATGGCAGATCCACCACCATGCTGCCAAAGGGGCATCCCAAAAATGGTTCCCCCAAAAATGCCCCATAAACCCAACCCCCAAAACCAGCCCCCCAAAATCAGCCCCCCTCACCCTCCCCCCCCCAACCCAGCCCGATGCCCCAGCTGCAGAGCTGGATGTTCTCTGTGCCCAAAGGCATGCTTGATGGCTAGAGTGGGGACAAGTGGCAGAAGCAGACTTTGGGGTATTTTGAGGGTGGCTGGGGAAGAGAAGAACATTCCCTGCCCCACACCAGCACCAGGGAGGCAGGTGGGGGTGGGGGGAAGCTCCCTGCAGCGTGGGAATGTCAAGGCACCACCAGCTCCCCAGGGACCCTGGGCCAGATCCTGCTCCACAGACGCCAGGATAGTGACATCTCCAGGGGGTGCTGGATCCAACCCTGCGTCCCTGTAGCCACCAGGCTGCTGCCTTTCTGGTTCTTTGTCTGGTTTGGAGCCATGGGCTCCATTTCGAGGTGATTTTGCCCATGTGAGATCGAATCAAAGAAGGGGGGGGGGGGGGGGCGGGGGATAAATAAAATATACAAATCAGAATTTTGCAAAATAAACAGGAAATCCTTTGGATGTTTTCTGGAAGTGTTGGTCAGCATCTTGCCAAGGAAAGCTGTGGGCTTGTCAAGGTGGGGTTGCCCCTGGGGAGCCTGAGCGCCCTGGGAAGGAGGGCAGAAAACAAGCTTCAGGAAACCTAAAAATAACCCCTGAAGCAGGCAATGGCACCAATGGCAGCAGTGCCCTAGCAGGGAGGGTTCCCTCCGTGCCACCAGCTTGGTGTCATCCCGTGCTGGCCATCAGGAAGGCCGCAGGGACCAGCCCCAGCTTGAGGACTCCTTGTCCCCAGCCTGGTGGGGCAGCTACCCAGCTCCCACCCACGGTTCAGCTTGGGAAGGACAAGCTGGGGTTGCAGCGTCCAGCCCACATCCCCTTGAACCAGGAGCTGCCTTTAAGCCCAGTTTGCCCCCAAGCTCAGCGGTGTAACCCATGGGCTGCCCCTCTTCCCTCCTTCCCGAGGCCCCAGACAGCCCTGTTTGCAGGACCGGGTCCCGCTCTGACCAAACCCTTGTGCTGGTCTGGCCAGGGGGAGAAGCAGCGTTGGTGTCAGTCATAGGGAGTGGTGTGTGTCCTCCAGGAGGGCTCAGCTCCCTGCTCCACCGACAGCCTTCACCAGCAGCTCACCAGCAACCCGCCGACTCCCGTTAAGTGATGCAAATAGCACACATTTATGGGGTGCTTCCCTTCTCTGGGGATCCTGCAGCAACCCACAGCACCCCACATCCCTTCTCTGTGTGACCCTGGAGCAGAGCTGCACCACTTCTAGACTACACGAGGCATGTAAATCTGCTGCTGGCAGTGAGCAGAGCTGAAACCCCGTTGCCACGGCAGAGCCGGACACCACGCAGCCCAGCTCCTTCCCGGGGTTTTCCATGCTGGCAAAAGACTGTGGCTCAGAAGGAAAAAGAAACACAGGGAAGGGATGTGGGGGATATCAGCAGAGACTCACCAGTCCCAGGTCCCCTGTGGGACACGCCAGAACGCCCTCCCCAGCACACTGGCTGTGGGCAGCCCACCCTGGCAGTGCCCACAGGGGATTTTTCCATCCTGCACGCTGGAAGTTCCCAATGTTAGAGGCAAATCCTGCACCCACACGGGGCCTCGCTGCTTCCCTGCCCAAACCTGGCACCCGGCCCGTGCCAGCACCATGGGAGAGCAGCCTCTCCACCCCACCCCCCATCTCAGCTTTCCTTCCCTACAAGCCAACATCTGCAGCCACACGTTTCACAAACAAAACACGCCCGACATCTGGCTGTCCCTGGGTAAATCCCTACCTGCCGGCATGGATGCTGGGAGGCAGCAGGCAGGGAAAAATCCCTTTGCACAGCCAAGTTCACGTCCGCTTTGCCTCCCAGCCTCAGCAAAAAAAAAGACCCGTGCTCCAAACTTCCCTGGGAAAACAAAACCGAAACACCAAAACAACCCAACAATCCGACCTGCCTGGGAACACGACGCCTGGGGACAAGCCTTATCCGGAGATCCGAGCGCCTGCCCCGGGTGGCAGCTCATCACCACGGGGCTGCTCACCCAAGGAGCACGGGTAGCGGGGCTCTCGGCATCCTCCCCGTGGATTTGGGACGATTCCCCGATATTTCCATGCCCCGTACCATAGCAGAGCTCACCCCACCGCGGTGCCGAGCTGATGGATGTTTACGGAGCGTCTTCGAGGAGAAAGAGTGGAGAATGAATATTCCTTTTTTTAATTAAAGGCGGGTGGGGGGCGGAGGGGGGGGGGGAAATCTCTTTGTTCCTGAGCAGAGGGAAAACACCAGAGGGAAGAGCTCAAAAGCTCCTTCTGAGCTGGGAGACGGGACCATCGCTTGGATTCAAAGCTGCTGTCAACGTGCACGTGACCCCCAGGGAACAAAACAAAATGAAACCCGGCGCTGGTGGCAGCTCCTCGCCCAAAGCCGGGCAAAGTTGTAAAGTTTTCCTGGGCTAAGAGAGGGGGAAAATCCCAAAATCCGACAAAAAAGGTGCGGTTAAGCAGAGACACGCTCCGCAGCATCCGAAAGCGGCATCCAGCAGTGGGGGACGAGGGCAGGAGTGGTGGGGGAGGATTGAGGAGCCACAGTGGAGTGTGGTGCCAGCCGTGGTGTCAGCCACAGTGCCAGCCAAGCTGCCAGCCTCACACCATCGCTCTGCCAGAAGCATCCTCCTGGCAAAGCCAAGCCACTGCCAAAGGGAGTTGGATTAATGGTGGTGAGGAGCAGAAGCAGTGTGGAGGCAGAGCTGGAGGCTCCCCAAGCCAGACTTCCTTCCCAAATCCCCACTCCACAGAGCCGTTCCTGGCACACGCAAGGACTCAGCACATGTCCCTGTCATGGACTTGCGTCCCCATCACAGACCCGTGTCCACATCACAGTCCTGTGTCCCCACCGTGGACCCACGCTCCCACCACGGACCTGTGACCCCATCACAGACCCATGTCTCACCACAGACTCATATCCCATCACGGATCCATGTCTCCATCACAGAGCCATGTCCACGCATGCTGCTGTGGCTCTAACTTCCCAAACCAGCCCTGGATTTCCTCCCACACTGATCCCGAGTGGTTCACCTCCTCCTCGCCAAGAAATGTCTCCACATGGAAATAAGTGGTGGCTGGCGCAGGCCGTGGGGCTCGATAGGGATGTGGAGCAGGAGCAGGCTGTGGGGCCAGACTGAGACGTGGAGGAGCCAGAGCGGGATGTGGAGCCAGGGCGGGATGGGATGTCGGATCAGAGAGGGATGTGGGGCCAGCAGGCTGGCTCGAGGAGAAGGAGGGATTGAGGGATGAAAAGCATTTCTCCCATTGAGCAGATATGGGGAGCCACGACCAGGGAGGATACCGGGACACACACACACAAACTAGCGTGGGTTCGCGGACGGGGACCGTGAAGGAAGCGCAGGCAAAGCCCCAGGAAACGGTAGCGACAGACGGCTCCTACCCTGCCCCCACCGGAGGGAAGGCTCCGAGCACTGCCCGCGGCATGGACGGCGGCTCCGGTGTCCGCTCGTCCCGGCTGCGCCCCAGCTCTCCCTGTCCCGATCCGCCGTAACAATGGGTCCCGGGAGCGACCGGACCCGGGGACCGCACTGGCTCGGCCACCCGCCGCATCCCCTTTCCCTGCGCACCGGCAGCTTCCCCGATACCCGGAGATCCCCCAGTCACCGGCAGCGTCCTTGTTACTTGTGCACTGGGAACATTCCCAAGCACCGGGAGCCTCCCTGACTCTTGCCCACCGGGAGCATCCCCCGGGCACCGGTAACATCCCCAGCCCTTCTCCCTGGGAGCCTCCCCGTGCACCGAGAGTCTCCCGAACTCCTGCTCACCGAGAAGCATCCTCCGGGCAGCAGGCTCCTGCGACTTGCCTGCTCACTAGGCGCATTTCCCGGGCACCCAGAGCATCCGCCGGGCACTGGAAGCTTCTCTGACTCCAGGGCACCAGGAGCATCCCCTAGGCTCCGGGACCTTCTGACTCCCCTTGTCACCAGGAGCATCCTTTGCTCACCGGGACCCTCACGGACTCTTGCCCACCGGGAGCATCCTCCTGCACCGGGGGGCTCCCCGTCCCCGTTCCAGGTCGCGGCTGGCACTTACCGTCCTGAGGTGTGGCGGAAGCGTGAGTTAAGTCCCAAGGTAGTGACCGGTGGGAGCGGGCAGAACCGGCAGCGGCCCCCGGCGGCGGCGGTCCCGGTGGCCCCGTTAGGGGCGGCGCGGTCGGAACGGGGCCCCGCGGAGGCAGCTGCCTCCGGCACCTGTCCGCCGCCTCTCGCCGTTCCCGGGGCCACCGGGGGCCGCCAGCCCCGGGAGGGGGGGTCGAAACGTCTTTTCCCCCCCTCCCTCCCCTCAACCGGTAGAAGCGGTGAAGGGCTGGTGTGGAGATGGCGGTAAATCCGCGGGGCCGGTTCACCCCCTCCTCGTTGCCCGGCGGCGCATCCTCCGGCCCCGCGTCGCGGCCATGGGGAGACCCGCGGCCGCGTTCCGTGCCGGGCCGGGCCGCCCGCAGCGCCCGTCGCTGCCGCCGCCGCTGCCGCCGCCGCCGCCGCCCGCCCCGGAGTGAGCAACGCCCGCCCGCGCCGCTGCCTTAGACGGGGCTCTACCGGGCCCAGCAGGGGGCGCCCCGCCGCCGCCGCCATCGGAGCGGGGACCCCCCGGGGGATGGGGGAGACTGGGGAAGGTGGGGGACACACATACACAGAGATGTACGGGGACCCCGGGGGGTGTGTAGCAACGGGGGACTGAAAGGAACGGGGTGGGTATACGGGGACATAGGGGGCTGAACGGCACCGGGGGGTGTACGGAGACGTGGGACTACACGACTCCGGGGGGGCTACACGGCACCGGGGGTGTATGTGGACACAGGGAAGGACACAGCATCGGGAGGCTGGCACGGGAACACGGGGCTGGACGGCACCGGGGGTGTTGCACGGCACTAGGGATGCTGAACAGTACCGGGGATCTGTGTACGAGGACAACGAACTGAATGACACCGAGAGCACACGGCACCCGACATTCAGGGACATGGGGGCTTCACGGCATCCTGGGGGGCACAGGGACACGAGCCTTCATGGGGACCGGGATTGCCCGGGGGAGGCGGCGAGAGGCGGGGGGCGCTGTAGAGGGTGCATGGGACTTGGGGGGTGAAGCGGCCTGGGGTTTGCAGACGTCTCAGGGTACACAAGGGGCTGGAGATGCTGAAGACTGAGGGTTGCAGAGTTGGGGTGGTTGTTGCTGTGTTTCAGGGGGGATGCAAGGGGCTGGGAGATGTTTGGGTGAGGTGGGGTCAGGGCTGGGAACAAGCAGGGGCTGGGGCTGAAGCAGAGTGGGAGTGTTTGCAAAGAGCTGGGGTGAGGACTGACATTGTGGCACCCCAGAGTCCATGTGCCCATCCCAGCCTGGCTTTGTGGTGCCCTCCACTCCACTTGGCCCTCGGTAGGGGTCTCTAAAGTGACTGCAGGGCACACCAGCACCGTGGGAATGCCAGCAGGGCCATTCCTCTACATTGGTGCATGGGAGTGGTACACACATTTGGGGCCTGTGCCAGCTGTGAGGGAAGCATTAAATATTCCTCCCCCCAGGTCATACTATGATGTGTGTCAGGGAACACAAGCCCTGCTAATTTCCCTGCTAGCCAAAGCCCAGCCTCTCCTCGCGTCATTACTCTGCTTGGCAGCTGCCTTCCTTCTGCCAGGCTTTGCCACCCGTGTGGTTGTTGTCTTACTCATCTTCACCTCCCTTGGCCACTGGGGACACCACTGTATGGCTGTGGCACAGCTGCTGACAGGGTGTTGGGTGGCATCGCTGCTGTGGGACAGCTGCATGGCCACCATACAGGCAGTGTGTGGCCACAGTGTGACCAAAGCACCAACACTTGTGTGGCCATGGCATTGGCACTGTGAGGATTTGTGTGGCCACTGCACCACTACTGCATGGCCACTGCATGACCATTGTGTGGCCAGTGAATGACCATCACACGGCCACTCTGCAGCCATCTCATGGCTGCTGTGTGACAACCTCACGGCCAGTAAATTATCATCTCATGGCCACTGTATGACCACAACCTGACCACTGCATGAGCCACTAAATGACCCTCACATGGCTGAGGTGTGACCATCACATATCTATTGTGTGACCACTGCATGGACAGCACATGTTCATCTCATGACCACAGCATGGTCATCACATGACTAGCGGTGGGGTCTCCTTCATTTCCATTCCACACATGCAGCCCTTAAATTGGGTCTGTTGAAGTTCAAGTTCACTATGGTGCCAGCTTGCTTTATTTGGCTGGTCTCTTCTGAAAGAGAATTCCCTGCCAGCATGCCTGCAGGTGGCCTTGGCCTCCAGGACAAAGCCAGGGCACCCATGGCCATGCCCACGGTGGTAGCTGTGACCATGGCCATCTCCTTGCGTGCCTTGGGTGGGATAGAACTGGAGAGTCAAAGAACTATGGAATTGTTTTGGTTGGAAGACACCTTTTAAGATCAAGTCCAACCATTAACTCAGCACTGCCAGGTCACCACTAAACTACAGCCCTCAGCATCACATCTTCATGGCTTTCAAACCTCTTCAGGGATGGGAATTCCACCACTGCCCCGGGCAGCCTGGCTTTGGCTTTCCCTTTCGGGGGAGAAATTATTCCTCATGTTCAACCTAAAACTTCCCTGGCACAACTTGAGGCCATTTCCTCTTGTCTCACAATCCTTCTCACACAGTTTCTGGGGATCCCTAGATCCTGACAGAGAGGGCATGGGGGCAGAAGTTCTACTTAATGCTGAACTGGGGATAATGAGGAAGCTGCCACAAGACAAAATAAAAAGAGTAATATTTAGAGTAGAGCAGATTGAGTCCAACACTTGCTCTGGACCCTGCACTGCCCTGGTTTTGTGCCTTGTGCTGTTCTGCTGGTGCTCCCTCTGCGGAGGGGATACCCCAGCATCTACCTTGCGCCTTAACCAAGCTGGGACATGCGGGAGGAGACCTGGATCACGCTCTGATGGTCTCCAGGGCTGTTCTCATCCCAGTCTCAGGTCTGTCCGCACCACCCAGGCAGAGCTGACCCCAGGCTTCCCGGGTCTCTCCCCGCTGGCTGCAGGGGTCTGGTGCTTACCCCTCGGCATTTGCATCTCCCCAGCCTTTATCTCTCGCAGTCTCTGTATCGCTGCAATTACAGACACTTTAAAGCACAATGATCTGGCTGTTAGCGTGATGGATGACAGAACCTTTCTGTCTGCTTCAAATCATTGCCCAGAGTCAGCAAACTTCCCCGGCTTAACCCCTTCATGCCCCCTCCCAGCCCACTCCCTGCCCACCCCTGGCTGGTGGCTGCTGGCTGGGTGCCGCATGGCCACGCATCCACCACACGCGTGGGACCCAGGAATGGAAATGGGTTGGGGATGGCCTCTCTGGGGTCAGTGCTGGTGGGGAAGCAACAGTTCCCCAGGACGTGGAGTGGATGTGAAGCAGTGGAAAAGATGATGACCAAGCTCACTCGGGCAGAGCTTGTGGCAGTGGGAAAGCAATGGTTGGAGTGAGAGATAAGGTCCTGCCAGGATCTGACAGCCTTCTTGGATGCACCCTAGCCTGGGGCTTGGAAAGCCTCCTGCAAATCTTGAGCAGGGGCAGGATGAGGTGTCCTGGTCCTGTAGGAGAGTGTTGGAACCTTCACCCATTTTTCCTGCTCATCAGCACGGATGTCCTCCATGCCTGCTGTTTGTGTACTGGGAGAGGCTGTAATGCAGTGGCTCTAAGAGCTGCCAAGGACCTGCCCCATGCAAAGGAGGTCCCCAAGGCATGGCCTAGGTGAGAAGAGGAGCCATGGGGCCTGGTATGGCATGTGCCAGCAGATAAAGTACTCACTGAGGGCAGATGAGGGCAACTGGCACCAACCCTGGAAGGAAATGGTCACCACCATGTGCCATCCGGGCCCCCTATCTTCCCGTGCACATGACCCCCACCCTCTATCAGGGCCATGCACATGGGCTGGGGGCAATGCAGTGGGTGCCACCAGCTCATGCTGCCACCAGACTAGACTCAGCCCCATGCCCTACTCATGCCTTTGCAGCCATCACAATGTTGGGGTCCGTTTTCACACCCCATGGGTGTGAAAGTCCAAAGTCCTGGGTTATCTCCCCCCACTGAGCCCTGGGTCATCCCCTCACTGGCATATAGGACCATGGAACCATTAAGGATCACCAAGTCCAACTGTCAAACCAACACCACCATGCCCACTGAACCATGTCCCTCAGCACCATATCTACACATTTTCTGAACCCCTCCAGGGATGGTGACTCCACCACTGCCCTGGGCAGCCTGTTCTAATGCCTGACCATTCTTTCAGTAAAGATATTTTCCCCTGATATCCAAAATAAACCACCCCTGGTGCAACTTGAGGCCATTTCTTCTTGTTCTATGGCTTGTTCTTTGGGAGAAGAGACTGTCAGGAGGTGTAGGGAGCCAGAAGGTCTCCCCTCAGCCTCCTTTTCCCCAGGCTCAGCAACCCCAGTTCCTCCAGCTGCTCCTCAAAAGGCTTGTGCTCTGGACCTTCACTATCTTCATTGACCTTCACTATCTTCATTGCCTTTCCCTAGACCTGCTTCAACCAGGACCCTTGCAGACTTCCCCCACCACAGGCAGGTGGGTGCCCACATCCCCTCTGCCACGCTGTGCTGGGGGTCCTGCCATGGTTTGGTTCTCAAAGGAGGCTTGTCTGGGGGCAGAGGCACTGAGCCATGCCACAGGTTTCCTGTGTCACCCCCTGTCTGTCCATCTGGGTTTCTCAATTTCTATCTGGTCCCTCAGGAAGCAGAGCATCCCTGGGTGCCTCTCTGTGGTCCTCTCTAGCTGTGCCAGTGGTGCCAGCCTGGCACCGTGCTAAGCAGAGCCTGGGGACAGTGTGGGGACAGGTGCTCCTGAGCAGCTGCAGTGATGAAAGCACCATGCTGCTGGTGGCATCTCCATTTTGCTTGGGCACCAGTTTGCTTGGAACACCCCTGTGGTGATACCATGCCTGGCAAAGGGACGTGCCAGCCTGGGAAGGGTCAGCATGACCACGGATGGCCCCGTTGCCCTGGCTGTGCCCATGGAGGTGGTGTCCTGAATCTCAGCTCCTAAATCCAGCCTAGACCAAACACCGGGATCCAGACTGGATGCCCCAATGCTCATCCCTTGGCATTTGCTTGTGGCAAAGGCTGGCATTGGCTTTCCCTGCGTGTTAGCTCGCAGGGGAATGCAGGAGGAAGATAAGAGGCTGGTGAGGAGCCAGGGGCCGCGGCCACGGCTCGCCCGCCCGCGGCTATCGCCCGCCGCAGCTGCATCCGCCACAGGGACATCTGCTTGGCAGGAAGTGCTGCTCTCCAGCCTCTCTGAAGAAAGGGGGGGTGGGGGTGTTGAAGCCTGCCTTCCCTCTGTGCCCACTCATGGGGGTCCCCAGGCTCAAGGCCATCTACTCCAGAGCCACCCTGACCCCTGTGCTGGGAGCTGTCAGGAGCAGACCTCGGCCAAGTCCATCGCCACTGGGAAGCAGACCCAGGGTTTTTGTGGCTTTCCCACAACTTCCATTAAGAAAAGAGGAAAAAGAAAAACCCAACAAAACACCACATTTTCCATTAAAAGACAAAGAAGAAATCCTGTTCTCCTGGCTGACAGATTCATTCCTGCTTCGTGGCATTCAGAGGGGAACTGCTCCCTGCTGCTTATCAGCCTCACCCTGCACCGCAGGCTCTGAAAATCACCGGCTTGGCTCAAACACTGGGAGGCACTGGGATGTGGTACCATTCCTCTGGGTGCTTTAAGGTTTGGGGGCTGCTGGGGGACAAGTTTCCAGCTTTTCCAGCTTTTCTTTGCTGCAAGGAATCAGCAAAGTTTAAAATTCCAAGTGGAAATGGCCATGTGCTGCCCTGGCTCTGGGAGCTGCTGCTATGGGGTGCAAGGAGAGGCTGCTGGCACCCCACGGAAGCAGCACCTGGTGGCAGCACCGGTGGAAAGTCCTGCCAGCCTCATCCCTTGCAAGCAGGAATTTGGTGTGAGGTGCCAAGCAAAATCACCTGAGCTGCCCTGGTGAGCACAGCACACTGGGAGAGTCACCCAACGCACTGATCCCTCACTGGGGGAGCTTCCTTCTCCCTGGCACTGCTGCCCTTGGCAGGACTGGCCAAGGGGAATGGTGGTACTGAGCCTCCATGAATGCTTCTCAGAGCCTGCTCCCTAACACTGCCTGGGATGTGTGAGACCTTCATGCAGTCATAGAGTCACAGAATGCTTTTGATTAGAAGAGACCTTTAAGATCATCGAGTCCAACCCTTAACCCAGCACTGCCAGGTCACCACTAGACCATGTCCCTCAGCACCACACCTACATGGCTTTGAAAACCCTTCAGGTGTGGTGACTCTACCACATCCCTGGGCAGCCTGGTCCAGGCCTTGACAAACCTCAAGGGGAAGAAATTGTTCCTCATGTCCAATCTAAACCTCCTCTGGGGCAACTTGAGGCTTTTTTCTCTTATCCCATTGCTTGTTCCTTGGGAGGAGAGACCAGCTCCCATCTGGATGCAGCCTCCTTTCAGGGAGTTGTAGAGAACTGGAAGGTCTCCCTTCAGTCTCTTTTTCACCAGGCTGAACAACCCCAGTTCCCTCAGCTGCTCCTCACAGCACTTGTGCTCTAGACCTTTCACTGGCTTCACTGCCTTTCTCTGGACTCACTCCAGCACTTCAGTGTCCTTCCTGAAGTGATGGGCTCAAAACTGAATCCAGTATTGGAGGTGTAGTCTCACCAGTGCCCAGTACAGGAGTACAATCCCTGTCCTTGTCCTGCTGGCCACACTGTTGATGACTGAAGCCAGAACGCCAAGGTCTGGGGAGATGTGAGCAGCTCTCAAGTACACCATGGAACCTTGGCCACCCAAGTAGATAGCCCCAGTGGGGCTAACAGTGGGTTCACACTCCCCATCTCACTCCCAAATCGTGGTATCAGCTGCTTTCCAGCCTTTCTTATCCCACCAGCTGCAGCTGCCAACACAGGGCTCTGACGATGGGAATTTAATTAGCTCACGTTGCACTCCCAACACCTCACCTCCCTGCAGAAAATCAATGGGAGCCAGCAGAGCCTCCCTTTGCTCCAGCACACAGCTCAGCCCCGGAGCAGAACCTGGGGGCAGCTTCCAGAACCTCTCCAGGGGCCAGAATTCTCTGGCACCAGGCTCTGGCCAGGCAGAGGTCAGTGCTGATCCACGGGGAGCTGCGACCTGACAGGGAGGAGGTCTGGGATTCATTACGAGGTGCAGCTGCGGCGTGGCAGCCGGAGGGGGGCACGCGTTGTGGCCGTCTCTGGACACCTGCATCATTTCCAAGTTCCCAGGCTAAAAGCACGGCTTGTTATCAAGAGCAAAAAATGTGCCACTTCTGTTGTATTTCATTTCCCTTTCTCCACCTCTTCCCTGCCCGCTGCGCATCCGAGATAAGAGCTCGGCGCTCCCAAGCCGGAGCGCGGGGCGGGCAACGGCCTCGCCAGCCCTATCGCTGCCGCGCCGGCCGCCAGGAAATCAGGAAGCTCGCAGAGATATTCCACCAGCAAAACAAACACTTCTCCTGCCAAACTCCCAACCGGCGGCTGGGCCAGCCCGCAGCAATCTGCACCGCTCCTCTCCCTGCAGCATTCCGGGCACCGGCGCCCTCCCTGTGCCCGCCCAGTCCCTGGCACCTTATCAGAGCATGCCCCTACCCTGGGATGCACCGAACGTTGCCGTGGGTGGGAGGTGTGGGAGCGTGGACTGCTGGGGTATGATGGGTGCAGCCCACAGGGTGCGCCCCAAATTGTGTCCTCACACTTGTCCTTGCAGCTTTGTGTCCTCACACTTGTCCCTGCAGCTTTCTGGTCACTGGTGCCTGCACTGCCCCTGCCCGGTCCCTGGCACCTTATCAGAGCATGCCCCTACCCTGGGATGCACCGAACACTGCTGTGGGTGGGAGGTGTGGGAGCATGGACTGCTGGGGTATGATGGGTGCAGCCCACAGGGTGCACCCCAAATCGTGTCCTCATACCTGTCCTTGCAGCTTTCTGTTCACCAGTGCCTGTGCTGCCCCTGCCCAGTCCCCTGGCACCTTGTTGGTGTGTGCCCCTCACCTGGGATGTGCCACACGTTGCTGGGGATGGGAGGTGTGGGAGCAGGGGCTGGCATGGAATGAAGGGTGCAGCCAGCACTCGAGGTCCACCCCAAATCATGCCCTCAAGCCTGTTCTTGCCACATCCCCAGCTCAGAGGGTGGGTGCCAGGAGCGGGCAGTGGGGCAGCAGGGCAGTGGGGCAGGGGCTGCAGCTGGAGCAGAGCGCTGGTGTGCAGAGGGGGTGTGAGGGGAAGCGAGGCAGAGGGCCAGCATTGTTCACTCAGGGCAGACAAACGCCGGTGACTCAACCGGCAGCCACTTTCCTGCCCGTGCTGGGCACAGGCCCAGCAGGAACCCCCCAGGTTGCCCCAGAGCTGCTGCAGCTCCTCCACCAAGGTTGGCCTGCGGGGTGCCCCTTGGTCCGTGCACACTGTGCTGGTGCCAGGGGATGCTCCAGCACAGGGCCATGAGACGCCCAGCCCCATGGAGTCTTGATACTGCCACACTGCAGCAGCTGGAGGGCCTGTGGGGTTGGATCCTGGGCCCGTGGGGTTGGATCCTGAGCCCATGGAGTTGGATCCTGGGCCTGTGGGCTCAAATCCTGACCCTGGTAGCACAAACCTGCTTCAGGCAGGATGCAGCTGCTGCCAGGGAGCAAGCATGGGAGCACACAGCCGAGCTGCATGAGAGCTGCATGAATGAGCCAAAACCCCCAAGGTGCAGAGGGTTGAAACCCTGTACATGAAATCTTAGAACTCTGGAACTCATTTTGGACTTGTGGAGAGATAATTGCAGAGCAGGCTCTAAACAGGTCCCTGTGATAATGAGCCCACCATGCCCCATGGTGCTGGCGCCATAAGCTTGGCCATGCCCTCTCTCCCCAGTCCCTCCGGCCAGTCCCTAAAAGGATTCACCAATGGGCATCATCCATGTGCCACCCTCAGGGAGCACCTGCCCAAGGTCTGGAGCAAGTCTGACACTGGGATGAGTCACCTTTGCCACCACATGGCATGTGGCACAGCCACGACCACCCATCACCTTCCTCCCTCCACCATCTCAGCCTTACCTTGGCCAATTCTGCCCACTGCCCTGGCACAGGAGGGGTGGTCGTCTGGCTTGGGGGGTTCCCCGGGCATCCAGGGGGGTGGGCGTCAGCACCCCAATGCTGCAAGCCTCACAGGGGCTGGCAGAGGCAGCCCACTCCCACGTGTGGGTGCAGGAGCTGGGGTGGGAGGGTGATGCTGAGCATCAGCAGCATGTCCTGCCCCCTGCCTGCCCGCCCTGCCCCCTGCCTGCCCGCCCTGCCCGTTCATGTGACGGCCGGGGTCGAGGTGGCAGCAAAGCCGTGTCCCATGGCGAGGGGGAAGGTGAACAGCTGCCGGGCAGTGATAATGCGGCGGGTGGGGGGAGGCTGGGCAGCTGCACCCGTGTCCTTCCCCAACAGGAACCATCTGTGACCAAGCCCAGCTCTGCCTTCCCCATCAGCCATTCCGGGCTGGCTTCCCAACAACTTCCCCTTCGCACCGGCTTCACTTCCTCACTGCCAGGGGCCGAGCAAGCAGCTCAGCGTGGCAGGGCCAGCACGCTGCAGCATGGCATGGCACCACTGTCAGGGGACAGACTGGCATGGCAGGGCCAGCACGCTGCAGCATGGCATGGCACCACTGTCAGGGGACAGACTGGCATGGCAGGGCCAGCACGCTGCAGCATGGCATGGCACCACTGTCAGGGGACAGATTGGCATGGCAGGGCCAGCACGCTGCAGCATGGCATGGCACCACTATCAGGGGGCAGATTGGCATGGCAGGACTAGCACGCTGCAGCATGGCATGGCACCACTGTCAGGGGACAGATTGGCATGGCAGGGCCAGCACGCTGCAGCATGGCATGGCACCACTGTCAGGGGACAGATTGGCATGGCAGGGCCAGCACGCTGCAGCATGGCATGGCACCACTATCAGGGGGCAGATTGGCATGGCAGGACTAGCACGCTGCAGCATGGCATGGCACCACTGTCAGGGGACAGATTGGCATGGCAGGGCCAGCACGCTGCAGCATGGCATGGCACCACTGTCAGGGGGCAGATTGGCATGGCAGGGCCAGCACGCTGCAGCATGGCATGGCACCACTGTCAGGGGGCAGATTGGCATGGCAGGGCCAGCACGCTGCAGCATGGCATGGCACCACTATCAGGGGGCAGTTTGGCATGGCAGGACTAGCATGGGGCAGCATGGCATGGCACCACTATCAGGGGGCAGCTTGGCATGGCAGGACTAGTGTGGTGCAGCATGGCATGGCACCACTGTCAGGGGACAGATTGGCATGGCAGGGCCAGCATGGTGCAGCATGGCATGGGGTGGTGCAGCTTGGTGCAGCATGGCATGAGAGAAGCAGCATGGTGCAGCATTACATGGGATGAGCGTCAGGGTGCAGCATTTGCATGGGCAGCATGGCACATCATGGCACAGCAGGACCAGTACAGTGCAGCTTGGCATGGCATGGATGTCAGGGTGCAGTTTGGCATGGCACAGATGTCATGGTGCACCTTGGCGTGAGCGGCACGGTGCAGCGCGGCACAGCAGGACCAGCATGGCATGGCACAGCTGTCATGGTCAGGCAGTGGTGGAGTCCCCATCCATGGGGGGTTTCAAAGCCTTGGGAGATGTGGTGCCGAGGGACCTGGTTTCGTGGTGACCTGGCAGTGCTGGGTTGATGGCTGGGCTGGATGCTTGGAGTGCTCTTCCAACCAAACCAATTCTCTTAATGTCCCCCTTGCTACCCCAGCCCAGGCTGGGCTCTGGGCTCCGGGCTCCCTAACAGCCAGCAGGAAGAGAAACAACTTGTTAGAAAACCGAAAGGCGGCTCCGGGCTGCAGGTGGGAGGGAGGAAACGTGTCCTAAAAATACAGCAGCGCCGGCACTGTCCCCGAAGGTGGCTGAGCAGATGGCGCGTCTCGGCGGCCACCTGCGCTCCCGCAGATGGTACCCGGGGCTCCCAGCTTCGTGCCCCCAGCCCTGTGTCTCCCAGGGGGTGGACAGGGAAGGGTTGTTGGGGAGGAAGGACCCAGAGCATGGGGGTGCAGGGGTGCTGTGCTGCAGGGGCATAGGCTGTGGGACAGAGCCGGCTGAATTGGCGTCAGGAGGGTTTGCAGCACCTCCAGGTGCAGCCCGAGGTCCCGAGGGGTGGTGAGCCCGGTGTGGGTGCTGCAGAGAGATGAGGGGAAGCCCCAGCACAGCGTTGATGTGCCGGGGCAGAGGGCCACACAACTGCAAACTACAGCCCCAACCCGACCAAGGCTGTGTGCTTGAGGTGGGACAACACAGCTACCCCCAGCAAGCCTCTGCTCCAGACCCACATCCTGCATCCTGGTGATGCTGGGGGGTCCCAGCTCCATCCTACCCTTCCTGGAGGTGCCTGTGCCCCAGCAGCAAGGGCAGAGCAGCCTGGGTGTGGGGACCAAGGGTTTGCAGAGGTTTCAGCTGTGTGTGATCATGGCTCCAAGGTGCCCATCTCACCAAGCAGGAAGAGTTTCCATCCATGTTTCATGCTCTTGCCTCTTCTCCTTTCATTTGTAAGAGGATGGGTGGCCACAGCCCCAGGTGGGCTCAGCATCATCTTCTTGGGTTGCTGCCAGGCTGCCCTGTGGTGAGCATCAGGGTCATCTGCAATGAGGCACCGAAAGTGCATGTGGCATTAAGTGGCAGTGGCAGCTCCTTGGGGAGTGTCCTGGGGCAGTGAGTCAAAACCAGAGGGTTTCAGGGCTCACAGGAAAATACTGCCCAGCTGTGTCCCTGTGCCCCCAGTGCCACCTGTGGCAGGAGAGCTTTCTCCACAGGCAAGCATCTACCTGGGCAGCTGCAGGCACTGGGGGCCTGAAAATATCTCCATGTGGGGGGAACCCTGGGGGTCCTGGGGTCTACTGTGGTGTGGGAAGAATCCATGGGGTCTAACTCAATGTGGAAGGAACCACTGAGGCTCTGGGGTCTACTCCAACATGGGGGAAAACCTGGGGTCCAAAGGTCACCCTGACATGGGGGGAAACCTTGAGGTCCCAAAATGTAGAGGGAACCCCTGGGATCCTGGGTTCTACTCCAGCATGGGGGAACCCCTGGTGGCCTGGGTTCTGGCATGGTGTGGGGGGGAACCCTTGGGGTCAGTCCTTCAATGGGAGGAGCTCCTGTGGTCATAGCATCTTCCCCACCATGGGGGGGAACCCCTGGGATGCCAGGGTCTGGCTCTTTGTGAAGGGAACCCCTGGGTTCCCAGGGTCTGGCCCAGCTTGGGGGAACCCCGAGGGTCCAGAGTCTGGCTCAGCACAGGGAGAACCCCTGCTCACCCCCGGGGAGCCCATGGGTGCTCCCAGCTAGTTTCTTTCTGAGTCAGAACTGCTGCTTGCAGCCAAGCAGAAACTTCCCCCCAGTAAAGGAGAAGCAGGTTGGGCTCCCGCCACCCCCACACTCAGAAGGCAGAAACTCCCTGGGGGAGCAGTCAGGGCCCCACTGGGGCACCCACAACCCATCTTCACATTCACTGGGGCTATTCCAGCCCCAGCATATGTCTTTGGTGCTTGGGAAAGTACCAGCGGGTGCCCGCTGGGCCCTATGTGCTGCATGTACCCACCTGTCTCTCTCCCTTCAGCCTGCCACCAGCCTCAGAACCCCACTGCCCACAGCACCCTACTGCCCTCAGCACCCCACTGTCCTCAGCACCCTGCTGCTCCCAGTACCCCAATCCTTTCCCTTCCCATCTGGGAGTGACATGACTGCCCCAGAATGGGCAAACCCAAGATGAGAGGAAGCAGCAGCACCAACCGTGAGCAAAACACCCGAAGAACCCAAACAGAGCCCCTCACCCCCCAAGGTGGGCACTGCTTTTTGGAGAGGGCATAGCCTTGGCTGCCTGCAGCCCCTCAAATCTGCCTCTTCCATCCTGAGGAAACGTGGATGTGGGAGCACCGGCAGGAGCTGGGGATGGGAACGAGAGCAGCGGCCCCCGCGAGTTCACATGGAACACAAAGACACATTCTTTAAGGCAAAAGGGAAATAAATAAATAAAGAAAAGAAATCATAAAAAAAAAAAAAAAGAAAGAGAAGAAATCAAAGGGATGTGGAGAGGGAGATAAGAAGGAAGGCAGAGCAGGGAGACGAAGGGAGCGGAGAGGACGTGGGCAGAGGGAGGCAGGAGGCGCGAAGCTGGGGGATGTCTGGCGCGGTCGCTATCGGCTCCCCATCGCCGGAGCCCAACCTCAAGTAGTTTTTCACCGAGATTGGAGTGATCAGGTAGGGGCTGCCCTGGCAGGCAGCTGCGGGGCTCTGAATAAGCACCTGCTTATCTCTGCCCAACGGCTGTGCGAGGCTGCAGATTGCGGGGGGACGAGGAGCTGCTGCCGGCTGCGATTTCCATATCAGCTCCCTGCAGCCGCCCGTGCCAAATCAACACAACAGCCCCCGACAAAAGGTTAATTATCAATTTTCAGCAAGGGAGAGAGAGGGGAGGCGGGGAGAGCAGCAGAATGGCCGTCACCAGCCGGCCCCCCCAGGCAGGGTGCTGGGCTCTGCGCCCCAGGCACGGCGTCACGGAGCGGCACCGGGGCTGTGCTGGCATCTCTGGGGCTGCTTGGGGGAGGGGATGAGGGGTGGGTAAGGGGCTGGAGGTGGGGCTGGGCTGAGGGTGGAATTTGGCATGATGATGGAAATGGGGACGAAAATGGTAATAGGGCTGGAGATGGAGATGAGGATGGTGACAAGGATAGGGATGGGGATGAGGAGGAGGATGGGACCACAGTACCACAGTATGCTAGAGGTTGGAAGGGACCTCCAGAGATCAAGTCCAACCCCCCTGCCAAAGCAGGATCACCCAGGGTAGTCTGCACAGGAATGCATCCAGGTGGGTTTTGAAAGTCTCCAGAGAAGGAAAGGATGAGGATGAGGATGAGGATGATGGAGATGGGATGAGGATGAGATAGAGATGGAGATGGGGGTGGAGATGGGATTTGAGATGAGGATGGAAATGGAGATGGGATGGGTTTGAGGATGGAGATGGAATGGGGATGGGAAGGGGATGGATACAGGGAAGGAGATGTGGATGGGAATGGGGGTGAGGATGAGGATGGAAAGGGAGATGTAAATGAGGATGAGGATGGTGACAGGAACAGGGATGGAGATGGGGATGGTTCTGTGTGTGCACAAGGGTAGCAGGATTCAGGGGAGATGCAGGGGAAAAGGTGCCCTTGCAGCCACCCAGCTCAGCCCTGGCTGGGTAGAGACAGGGGTAGAAGGCATTCTCCTTCTTGTCATGGACATGCAAGTCCCTGCCAGCTCCACTTCCCACAGCTGTATTCCACAACTTTAACCAAACACCTATGAGAGAGACAGTGAGCTCTCAGCTTGGCCAGGCCACAGAGGGGGAGGAGGTACCCTGACCACTCCAGCCCTGCAGGAAGGGAGAGGTGGGCAGTGGCATCCTCTGCTTGTAAGTTAAACTGTTTGAAGCCATCAGGGACCCTCATGGGCTGCCAGTCCCTGTGCTTGGGGTCAGGGCTTGCCCCTCACTCCTGCTACTTGGGACAAGGCTATCAAAGGGGGCTGAGGGCGCTGGTGCTGCGCTGCTGTCACTCACCCTGCACCCTACACTTGCTCAGGCAGGGGTTGGTGCCATGGGGCTGGGAAACTTCTCTCCCACCACAGCCATTCCTACACTAGGATGTTTCACCCACCCTGTAGAGTGGTTCTACTGCAAACACTCCCCCCTCCAGCCAGGGATTATGGCCCCATGTATGCCCATGATGTTCCCAGCTCACAGAGAGAGGCATGAAACCAAACAGCATGGCACAAGGTGGCAGCCACCACACTGACAGGAAGCCTGAAGCCTACATGGAGCCAGATTTAGTCACCAACATGCTCCCAAAAATAGCCAGGAACCAGGAGTTTGGAGAACTGCATCTGCTGCCATGGGGAGTGGGCAGAGAGCTCAGGCACTCGTCCCATGGGGATGGGGTCTATGGGGCTGCCCCAGCACACTTTGGCTGCAGGCATCCTTGGAGCAGCCAGTGTGGGAGGATGCCAGCTCAGAGATGGGGATAGGAGGACTCTGGGATGGAGGTGAGGTGCTCATGGCATTGAGATGGTCCACCTGGGAATGGGCTGCACAGCCTCATCTAAAAATACTGGGAGGTTTAACACAAGTCCTATGAGGAGCAGCTGAAGGAGCTGGGATTGTTCAGCCTGGAGAACAGGAGGCTGAGGGGAGACCTTCTGGCTCTCTACAGCTCCCTGAAAGGAGGTTTGATCCAGGAGGAGGTTGGTCTCTTCTCCCAAGGAACAAATGTTTGGACAAGAGGAAATGACCTCAAGGTGCAAGAGGGAAAGTGTTTAAAAGAGTTTGGGTAAGGGGTTCAGGGACATGGTGTAACAGTTCTGTGCAGGGAGATGTTAGGCTGTGGATGGACTCAATAATCTTCAGGTTTTTCCCAGCCAGGCAGAGCTTTTGTACACACAGGGCTCTGTACCTCTCTCCTGAGGGATGATCACAGCAACCCCAGAGGGCTGAGGAGCTGGGATTCACAAGGGCATTTGGGGTGAGAAGCTGGGGGCAGAGGTGGGGCTGGGAGAGCTGTGGTGCCTGGCAGGGATCTCTGTGGTCTCTGCTGTAGCCCCAACCTACCCCACACCCCAAGAGGGGTCTAACCTACATGGTAAAAACCTGTGCTAAGGAGAGGGGAAAGACAGGTGGGCTGTGAGTATCCCGAGCTGGAGCAGCCAGCAACCACCTTAGCTTCTCCTCAGCAAACACCACCACCCCACCCTCCCCAAGCTAACCCCAGCCCAAAATACTAACCCAGGGCCCATCTGCTGTCCAAGAGAGGAGCACAGATGTGGCTGGGATTTCCGAGCCGGCTGGCAGCCGTTCAGACCTGTCGCAAGCTGCACCTGCTGCAGGATATTTTCCCTTCTGGATTTAATCCCCCACTCCAGCCCAGCAGCCCCAGGCACACAGGGGGCTGGGCAGGCAGCGAGAGCCCCTCACTAAGTGATGACCTTCCTGCCCCATGCCCATCCCTGCCATAAATATGGATGTGGAAGCAGGAGAGGGATGAATTAAACATGCAAAGGCGGGAGGCTGGCATAGGGAGAGGAGCTGTGCGTTGTCCAAATCTCACACCACCACCACCACCACCACCCCCCCTCTAACAAGAAAATACCTTGGGGGTTGGGGGGGGGGGGGCTGTCATCAAGATGTCCTCCCCCAAGATGGATTTCAGCACGTCCCAGGTGCTTTGGGAGGGCTGAAGGGGTCCCCTCCATGAGCAACCCCAGCTGGCTACCACTGCAGAGACCTGACACTTTCATTGCATTCAACGAGCCCAAGCGATGCTCAGGCTTGGAAATTCGCCAGTGCATTATCCAGCCCCCCAGCTTCCCCCCTCCATCTCCCCCTTCCCCTCCCCTCCCCCCAAATTAACATGCCATTATTATTTTTTAACAAGGCTCTTCCAGATCAGATGTTGACCCTTGTAATGATCCTGCAGCCTGCAGAGGGAATAAACAGCAAATCCCCTTTTAAATGAAGACCTCGCTGAGGGATTAGGAGCAAAGGGGTGGCCTGTGTTCCCCCCCCCCCCCACTCCCAGCCCCCCCACCCAGGGGCTGCCTGTGCAGATATGCAGGGCAGGAGGAGGCCTCGTCTGTCCGTCTGGGCCGTCTGAAGTGGCCCGGTGCGTTAGGGAGTGATTAGGATTAGACACATCCAGGATGAGAGTTTTTTCACCAGATAGAGATGATAATGGGACCCATGGGGAGGATTATGGTCCCTGTCTCTCCAAGAGAGCTGCCATCTGCGTATCTGTCTCCTGTCGGCTCTGCTCCCTAGATGCTCCTGCTTGGACACTCCCCCATCCAGCTCTGGTCCTGGGATGGCAGCGCTGACCTGCGGCACTCAGTGAGGCTGGAACCCATCCCCATCCCCAGGAGGCACACGTGGGAGCCACGGCTCATGGCCATCCAGGGTAGGAGACGTGCACATGGGCAAAGCACCCATCATCCCTGCACATCCCTGGAGCACTCAGCATCCTCCTGCATCCCCAGAGGACCCAGCATCCCTGCATCTCCAGGGCACTCAGCATCCTTGCATCCCCAGGGCACCCAGCACCCCTGCATTCCTGGACCATCCAGAATCCCATTCCCCTCAGGGCACATAACATCCCTGCATCCTCAGAGAACCCAGCATCCCTGCACCTCTGTAATGCTCAGCATCCTTGCATGTCCCTGGAGAACTTGGCATCCTCCTGCATCTCCAGGGTACCCAGCATCCCTGTAGCCCTGGGTGCTCAGCATCCCTACATGTCCCTGGAGCACTCAGCACCCCTGCATGTCCCTGAGGTTCTCAGGCATCCTTCTGCATCCCTGGGGCATCCAGTATTCCTGAATGTCCAAGGCACCCAGCAACCCTACATCCCTGGGATGCTCAGCATCATGCATGTTCTCAGGCCACCCTTCATCCCTGCACATCCTTGGGGCTCTCTCCAGGCCATCCCTGGAGCTGTGCTGTGGCTGTTGCTTCCCTGAGGATCAGGGAGACATCCCCAGCCCCTGCCCTACTCCAGTCTCAGGATCTTCCTGATGGTTGCAAATCCAAGTGATGGGGTGGCACTGATGGAGGGTTGGGGGAGGGACATCTCACAACCTTGAGGCTGCAAAAGGTGGCATGTGGGAATGCCAGGCTGGGAACTGGGAGGAGAGGGCAAAATCCTTGCCAATATTTTATTGGATCAATAAAAACAGGGGGGGAAGATCTACAAAGGCTGTGGTTGATGGGTATTTGACTAAGCCTTATGATCACTATTTTCCCTTCCCAAATGAGCCTCCTGATTCTGATCAGAGGCAGGAGGAGGCTGGAGGGGTCCTCTGCCCACCAAACAGCACCCAGCTGGGGCTGTGTCAGGCAAAATGATCCCCATGGCCATACCAGCAGCAGTGGCATGGCACTGGGCAGGATGGCAAGGGTTTGCTGCCTTCAGCATCCCACTGTGGGCACCAAGAGGAGCTTAGGATGCTCATCCATTCTCCCCTGGTGAGACACTGGGATGCTTCCAGATTTGGGGCCACCTCCACAGGATGCTGTCTAGGGGACAGGGTGACATACCCAGCAACAGTGTGGTGTGAGGCTTGCAATCCCTTGGCCTTTCCCAGCCCTATCCCAGTCACCATGGGGGAGAGAGAGCAGTGAGAACTGGCTGGTTCCCATCACCCAGCATCTCAGCTCCCTGCCAGCAGCATATTTCCCTGCTGAGGTCAGAACCGCCCAGCAAAATCCCTGGCTCCAGCCGAGCATCAACGGCTCAGACATCTCCTCTCTGGGAGTCAGGCTGCATCCTTGGATGTGGTGCTGACCCTGGGGTTGAGCTCACATGTGTGCCTGGTTTGAGGGGTCCTGGGGAAGGTTGGAGCTGCTGTCCCCACACTCACTATGGAGAGAGAGTGGCACAGAGAAGTTTGGATAAAGCCCTAATTGAAGTCTTGGCTGCTGTTAATGATATTAAAGGCAGAGTGAGAGATGGGCTTTTGATTAGTTAATGAGGATTTTCATTTTCCAGCAGAGGAGCCCTTTGATGTTTCCAGGACTAATGTCTGCTAAATTCAGCTTCTTTGCTGCTAGCAGAGGGTGAAGGGGAGCAGGAGCTGCTCTGGTAACAGTGCCCAGGGCCAGCTGGGAGCCATGGGCCACTGTGGCTGGAACCCTCCTGCTGTGAGGACAGGCTGAGTGTTTGGGTTATTCAGCCAGGAGAAGAGAAGATTCCAGGGAGACCTTCTGATGGTCTAGCAGCACTTAAAGTGGTTGATAAGGTGGGAACAAACTCTGCCTTGGTGAGGCCACAACTGGAGTCCTGGGTTCAGTTCAGTGCTCCCCAGTTCAAGAGAGACAGGGAGCTACTGGAAAGAGGCTGGTGGAGGCTACAAAGATGCTGAGGGGCCTGGGGCATCTCTGTGAGGAGGAAAGGCTGAGAGACCTGGGGCTGGTTAGCCTGGAGAAGAGCAGCCTGAGAGGGGATCTGCTCAATGCTCAGCAAGAGCTAAAGGGTTGGGGGCAAGAGGATGGAGCTCTTCTCAGTGACAGGACAAAGAGCAACAAGCACAAACTGGAACCCAGGAGGTTCCATCTGAACAGGAGAAACTTCTTTGGTGTGAGGGTGCTGGAGCACTGGAACAGGCTGCCCAAAGAGGTAGTGGAGTCTTCTTGTCTGGAGAGATTCCAAAGTCACCTGGGCATTGTGATCCTGGGCAGCCTGCTGTGGTTGACTCTGCTTTAGTAGGAGGGTTAGGCTCCAGAGGTCCCCTCCAGCCCTCACCAGGCTGGGATTCTGAGATTCTGGGAAACATTTTAGCAGAGCCTCTTGTGACAGGGCAAGGGCTGCTGGGGTCAAGCTAAAAGGGAAAGACTCAGACTGGATAGAAGGAAGAAATTTTTCACCCTGGGACTTAGGTTGGATGTTAGGAAGAAGTTCTATGCAGAGAGAGTGATTGCCCATTGGAATGGGCTGCCTGGGGAGGTGGTGGAGTTGCCGTCATTGGAGGTGTTCAGGAGGAGACTTGATGGGGTGCTTGGTGCCATGGGTTAGTTGTTGAGGTGGGTTGGATTGGTTGATAGGTTGGATGTGATGATCTTGAAGGTCTCTTCCAACCTGGTTTATTCTAAATTTCTAAATTCTAGTGAGGCCCTGCCCCACGTTGCCCAGGGGGTTGCCCCATTCCTGGAACCAGGTTATCCGAGCAACCCGCTCTAGTTGCAGACGTCCCTGCTGACTGCGGGGTTGGGGCTGCGGGACCTTTAAGCGTCCATTCCGACCCGAACCAGCCCGTGATTCCACCAGTCTGTGATGCCCACAAAAGGATCCAAAGCCTGTCCTGTTCCCAGCAGGGATTTTCACAAACTATCTTTCAAGCCCACGGCAGGCTGCAGCCCTCCTCTCGCAATTAGCATTTCTGATGATTGCTCGGCATTCATTACCTCCAGCTCTTTACCCCAGCTGAAATCAGTTGCAAATTCCTCTTCTTCTTTTTTTTCTTTTGCATCCTTTTTTATTTTTTTTTTTTACCCCCCTCCCTTTCCCCCCACCCCCCTCTCTCAGAGGGGAAGGGCTGCACGAACAGTTTGCTGTGAATATTCAGATCCTGGGATTGGGAAGGAGATGCCATCCCTGCCGGTCCCGCGCCCGGGCCACGTGGCCAGGCGGCTGCTCCTCGGCTGGATGATTTGTAGCTTTAATCAAGACAGAGCAGACTTTGAATTTCAAATGCTGGCAGGGAAGTGCCAGGCAGGAATCTGAGCTTCGGGGAATAGGCAGGAGGAAAATAGTTTGGCCTCAGCCTCTGCCGCAGCCCCACGGGTGTGCCAGCACGGGAATCCTCTGCCCCGTGGCACCTTTCAGGGGTTCTCCTCCCCACACAGCCCTCTTGAAGCGCGTTTTTGGGGGTGCCAGTGGTGCCCTTTGAGATGGCTGGGGCTGTGTTAATGGGCCACGATGGGGCAGAATGCCATGGCTGGGGCTGTGTGGATGGTGGGGTTGGACCTGGGTGCTCCCAGACGTGACCGACGGCAGGGATGGGACCTGCAGCGGCAGCAGCACCATGACATCACAGAGGGATGCTGGAAGGGGACCAGCTGCTGAGCCACCCCCCGTCCCCCCCGTCTCAGCTCCAAGGCTGAGGTTGCCTCCTCTCAAAGGTCCCCCAAATGGTATCTCCTCCCTTCCCTGGGGCAAGGGTGGGCCATGCTGTGTGCAGCTGCTGTGGGGCAGGAGGGGTGAGCAGAGGGGGGCACGTCCCCAGTAATTACCCCTCATCCTTCCCCTCCACGCTGCGTTGTGGGGGCTGGAGGGGAACAGCTTAAGCTATCAATGGTCCTGCCTTGATGGGAATAAAATATGCACTGAAAGACATGAAAATGGAGTAAATAAAAGAGATAAAAATGGAACGATCAAGCCAGCAACTTCTCCTCCTCTGATTAAAAAGAGGGAGCAGAGTGGGGGGGAGGAGGGGGCCGGGGGGAGGGGGGAGAGGGGATGCGCTGAGCCCTTGAAGAGGCAGCTGCTGCCGCAGCCGCAGCCCTGATAAAGGGGCTGAAGCAGCCTGTTTGGGAGAGATAAAGTGAAGTCCCAGCGTTGCCTGTCCTCAATCCAAGCCTCACCATCAATATTAATACAGCCTGACAAACTGGTGTTTAAGATAGAATAAATATAGACTGGTGCTGCTATTACCTAGACCTTATTAATCTGCTTGGAGCCATTTAAATGCCGTTAAAAATATGGAGTTTACTCGCCGCCACTTCAATAGCTTCACAATCCATCAACGTTTTGTTTCCCATCCCTCCTCCTACTCCTCCTCCTCTTCCCAGTGCAGTGGCTGTGGGTGCCCACCGACCTGCACTGATCCAGGCAAGGGACTGGAGATCATGTTGGGCAGCACCACATGGGGAGTTTTGCTGTAGGATGATGGCAGTGACCAGGAGATCATCTGGGGGCATCGGGATGTGGAGGCACAAACCCATCAGAGCTCAAGAGTGCAGCATCCCAGGCTTGGAGAGCCAGGATCTGCATTCCCAGATGATGAGATATTTACTTGCATGCTCCTCAGGAGGAGACACTCAGGGTTTCCACCCCCTCAGTGATGCTGGTTTCCCAGTGGTAGCAGGCAAGGCCCTAAAACTAGGGAGAAGTCTTCCCCAGAGCCCTGGTTAGCCGGAGGCTCATTAGCAAGATGAGGAGGTATTGAGCAAGGGCTTGGGCAGCTGGTTCCCATCCTGCCTCCTCTCCTCTGTTCCTGGTTCCATGGTGTGGGTGCTGGGATGCCACATGCCATGGCACTTATGTTCTGCCCTGCCAGCCCTGTGCTGGGAGCACTGATTGGTGACACCACAGCGCGTTCAGGCAAGGGAGATGGAATGCTTGTGGGTCCCCAGCACCCTTCCCTGGGCCATCCTGTTGCCTCATCACCCATGGGTGACAGAAGTAGCCCAGCACAGAGCAGGATCTATTAGTGTCAGGAACATCTTAGTATGGGGATGGACACATGGGTGCCATTCACATGGTAGGGCATCACAGGATGGACCAGGATGCAGGGGTGCTAAGGGTGTACCCCGGTACAGAGCAGGACCTGTGGGTGCCAGGCTCGTGGCGGGGTTGCTTTGGCAGGGGGAAGGATCCATGGGTGCCATGCACATGGCAGGGGGAAGGATCCATGGGTGCCATGCACATGGCAGGGTTGTTGTGGTTTAGAGCAGGACCCAGGTGCATGGCAGGGGCACCCTGGTACAGGGCAAGACTCACAAGTGCTAAGCACGTGGCAGGGAACCTTCACTTTGGTTCAGGGAAGTACCTATAGGTGCAGGTGCATGGTGGAGTTATACCAGTGTAGGGCAGGACCCATGGGTGCCAGGTGTATGGCAAGGCACACATGGTATGAAGCAGGACCCACAGGGTGCAAGGTACATGGCAGGATGCACCTTGGTGTGGGGTAGGACCCATGGGTGCCAGGCACATGACAATGTCACTGTTGTATGCAAATGGATCCATGGGTGCCAGGCCCATTGCAGGGTCCCCTTGATACAGAGGAGGACTCATGGATGCCAGATGCATGACAGGGTCACTGTGGTGTCACAATAAGTCCATGGGTGCCAGATGCATTTCAGGGACACCTTAGTATGGAGCAGGACCCATGGGTGCCAGGTGCATGACAAGATGCAGCCCTGGTACAAAGCAGGACCCATAGGTGCCAGGCGAGTGACAAGGTGCAGCCCTGGTACAGAGCAGGACCCATGGGTGCCAGGCGAGTGACAAGGTGCAGCCCTGGTACAGAGCAGGACCCATGGGTGCCAGGCGAGTGACAAGGTGCAGCCCTGGTACAGAGCAGGACCCATGGGTGCCAGATGTGTGACAAGATGCAGCCCTGGTACAGAGCAGGACCCATGGGTGCCAGGCATGTGGCAAGATGCAGCCCTAGTACAGAGCAGGACCCATGGGTGCCAGGCATGTGGCAAGATGCAGCCCTGGTACAGAGCAGGACCCATGGGTGCCAGGCATGTGGCAAGATGCAGCCCTGGTACAGAGCAGGACCCCTGGGTGCCGGGCATGTGACAAGGTGCAGCCCTGGTACAGAGCAGGACCCATGGGTGCCAGGCGTGTGACAAGGTGCAGCCCTGGTACAGAGCAGGACCCATGGGTGCCAGGCATGTGGCAAGATGCAGCCCTGGTACAGAGCAGGACCCCTGGGTGCCGGGCATGTGACAAGGTGCAGCCCTGGTACAGAGCAGGACCCATGGGTGCCAGGCGTGTGACAAGGTGCAGCCCTAGTACAGAGCAGGACCCATGGGTGCCAGGCGTGTGACAAGGTGCAGCCCTGGTACAGAGCAGGACCCATGGGTGCCAGGCGTGTGACAAGGTGCAGCCCTGGTACAGAGCAGGACCCATGGGTGCCAGGCGCGTGACAAGGCCACCCCGGCGCAGGGGCCCCGTGCCAGGCGCCGGGCGCAGATGGAGCGTGTGGGTGCGCAGGGCAGCGCGGGGAGCGGGCGGGCGGCTGGCAGCGGCGCTCATTAGATGTGTATTATTCATCGGCAGCTTCTGTCGCCTGCCATCTGTTCCCGGCTGCGAGGCGGGCGGGTGGCAGCAGCCTGACGGGGCTGCCACGGCCCCACTCCTGCTGTCACACCTGGGCTGGCACCCGCACGGCGGCTGGGTGGGCTGCGGGATGGTCCCGGTGCCACCCCGACCCGGGGTGATGCTCCGTGGGGTGGGTGGGCGCCTCCTGCCGTGCCACAGGGCATCGCGAGGGAATGGGTCCTGCTGCGTTCTGCGCAGCGTTCCTCGTGGGACACCAGAACCCTGCCTGTTTCCTTGGTGCTGGGGCAGGATCACCCCCTGGCAGCCCCCAGAGGAGCCCCAAATGGCAACCCCTCCCCAGCGCCAGGGTCTGATCCTGCTCCCCACCTCACTGCAGGATGCTTGCCGGTTGGACTCGATGATCTTAGAGGTCTTTTCCAACCAAAAGGAGCCTGTGATCCCAGGAGCAGGGGCAGAGCCCAGCCCTGACATCCACCTTCACTTTTACAGTGTAATTAATGGCAGGAGCCAAGGGGCTGAGGGGGCTCAGCTCCATTCCCTACAGGATGTGGAATGGGCCTCCCACCTGTGCTGTGCCACTGGGCACCTCTAATGGCAACAGCACCCTGGCAGAGTGTGGGAAAAGGCTTTCCACCCCCTCAATCATGTCGTCGGTGCCATGGCTTGTGGCACATTGGCACTCAGGACCTTGCAGGATAGAGCCCATTCCCATCACAGAGGCAGCTCCGAGCTGCTGTCTGAGCCCAGGGCTGTGCCATGCACCTGTGCCTGCAGCAGGATAGGTGCAGCCCAGCTCATGCTGCACCTTCATTCCCCAACCTGTTAATCCAAGCCCTTGATGAAGGCTGTGAGGAGAGCAGAGCATCCCCGCGCGCTCTGCGGCGAGCTGCCTGCACCCGCAGTGAGCTCCCAGCACGGGGGACACACATCCCCCCTCTGTCACTCCCCCAGTGCCACCCCCGTTTCTGCCCCTGGGCCGCATCCCGTGGCTCAGGCGGCAGGACCGGAGCTCTTGCCAGGCCAGGAGCTCGCTGCTCTAAATCGGTAATTGCCGGGTTTTAATTACTCGGCAGCCAAATGACCTTTTGCGTCTGCCAGCGAGGCCCTGAGACACTGCCCTGAGCGGGAGCAGACGCGCAGCGAGGGACAGGAGGGGGCTGCCACAGCCACTGGCTCTGCCCGGGCCCGCGTGTGACAGGGACAAGGACAGGGGATGTCATGCTGCAGGCTGAGCACTGGGACCCCCAGACCCCACACCTCCCCGGTTCTCCCATCCTGTGGCAGGCAGGGTCCTGAGGAGCAAAGGGAATCTGGTGTGGAAAGTTGGGCAGCGTGACTGGAGATGCATAGATGGAAAACAGGACCAAGGTACCCAGGGGCAGGGTCCCTTCACTGTCACAGAGGCAAGATGGGTACCTCTTGGCCATGATTGGTCTTGTCTTGGGACAGAGCATCCTTGGGGCAGAGCCATTCCCTGCAGCCCCAGCACGATGCAGCTTCCCTGGGGCAGAGCTTGTACCCTGAGCCCCAACACATTGCAGGATCCCTGGGGCAGAGCTGGCACCAGAGGACTCAGCATAGGGAAATATCTGCAGGGCAGAGCTGGCACGCTGAGCTCCAGCCTGGCACAGGGTGCAGTGGGTGGCCTTGCACATGTAGGGTCCCTGCCACCCCTTCATTCTCCCTGAGCAGCTTTATATTTCCTTTCCCCCTTTTCTCCCGGAAATAGACCCAGCCAAGGCAGATCCTTCACTGCTGCTGGCACCCCCCCGTGCCATGGCTCAGCAGAGGCCACGAGCAGCCCCTGAAGTGGGCACAGCCCCTGTCTGCCCCTCATCCCTCATGCTCCTGCTCACTGCCAGCCTTCTCCTCGGCTTCCCATGGCACGGAGCCCTTCTCCTGGCGATAATTACTGCAAAGTTCAGTGCTGAGAGAGATGGGGAGGGGGGGGTGGGGGGGAGGGATGTATTAAAATGCATGTGCACAGCTTGGGTCTTGCAGCAGATGTTGGCATAATTAGAGAGGAAAAAATTATGAAATTAATTTGTGGTTCAATGTAAATTTTGGCACTGGGGGGTGGGGGGTGGGGGGAAATGCATGGTCCCTCTTGCCTCCCATGTGCTCCCTCACTCGTGCTGGGATTGTACCAGGGGGGTCTGGAGGACCACCAAGCCTGGCGAGGGGGGTGAGGTGATGGGTAATGTCTGGACTTAGAAGTGGTGATGTTTGGCACTGTGGCCTCTGAGTTCCACCACAGTGGAGGCTTGAAGAGGTGGGCCACCAGCCCAGGGAGGTGGGCTGCCAGCCCTGTAAGTGAAGATGGAAAAAGAGGACATGTCACAGAGTCATAGACTCAGACTGCTTTGGGTGGGAGGGGACCTGCAAAGGTCATCTGGTTCCACTCCCCTGCAGTCAGCAGGGACATCTGTAACTAGAGCAGGTTGCTCAGAGCCCCAGACAACTTAACCTGGAATGGTTCCAGGGATGGGGCACCGCCCATCTCTCTGGGCAAGCTGGGACAGGGTTTCACCACCCTCAGTGTAAAGAATTTCTTGTCTCTACCCAGTCTAAATCTCTCTCTTTCAGTCCTGTCCTGTCACAGCAGGCCCTGCTCAAAAGGTCTGTCCCCATCCTTCTTATGGGCCCCTTGAAGCACTGAAAGGCCACAAGAAGGTCTCCCCTGGAGCCTTCTCCAGTCTGAACAACCCCAGCTCTCCCAGGCTGTTCTCAGAGCAGAGGGGTTTCAGCCCTTGCATCATTGTTGTGGCATCCTTGACTCGTTTTTCTCTCTCTGTGGGGCACATCTGCTGGGAGATCACATTGTCTTGGGGAGAAAAAGTAAAAAGCAAAGGGCAGCAATGGCCATGGGTGGACATCTTTGTTGACTCCCACAAATTTGGTGTCCCAACCAACTTGAGGGACCCTTCCTCTTGTTGGGGAGAGGGCTGAGCCGTGCAAGAATCGTCCTTACATTCGTGGTGGTGGCATTTCCAGAGCTGTGCTGGAGCAAAATATCAGCAGCAGACAGGCAGAGCTTCGTTTTTCCCTGCTTGGCTTTTCCCATCTCCTCTTCCTTTGGGAGCTGGGGAGGAATTCATATCCTCCACCTCCCCCCCACCCCCCCCCAGCCCCCGGGGAGGGGCCACAGGCTCAGGTTAATGCACCCATTGATCGGCAGCATCCTCTGGTTACAGCTGTTCTGCGCCGCGATGCTCCGCTGCCTGCTCTGCCGTTCCCGGTGTGTGATGATGGATGGTCTGTCTCTGGGTGGCTGCGACCCACCACCTCCCCCGAGGAAATCAGGGTCAGCACTAGGGGCTGCGACTGCACTCATCTGGGTGGTGTGTGGAGAAGGGGGGAAAGGAGGGGGGGCAGGTCTGAGCTAGACCTTGTCCCCCTGCCACTTGCATTTATTTGCAGAGACTGGGGGAGTCCCTGAATTGGTGCTTCTGTAGGAGAGGGAGAGCTGCAAAAGTGGGGATGAACCATCCCTGGGGCCTGGGGAAGCTGCTGCCCAACTGAGAACTCCCAGAATTTCAATGTGCCCCCAAAACACTGCCCCAGGCTGGAGCAGAGAGCAAGAGCAAGCCACAGCCCCCAGTGTGACCCTGAGCACTACTGGGTATCCTGGTGCTTGTAACCCCTTTGCTCTCCCCATCCCCATGAGGCTGGTTCCCTTGGGAAGCACAAACCACAGGGACCCCAAGGAGGGGTGTGGGCATCTCCCAAGGATGCCAGGCCCTGGCTACAGTCACCATGTCCCTTCTCTCCTTTTCCACAGCTTCTTCACCAGGGCTGGTCCTACAGTCTGGGCATCACTCCCACATCCCAGTTCATCAGGACAATGAGCAGAGGTGCCTCTAGGACTTGACTGAGCAGTGCTGTTGGTACTGGCATGCTGGGCATGGTGGGGGTGGGTGAAGGGGGCGTTCTGTGGTCCCCTCACTGGGAGCACTGAGCAGCGTGAGGATTCTCTGGGCGGGGAGAAGTGGGGTGGGGAGAGCCCAGCAACATCCCAATGGCCTCCTCCCATGGTACTGAGCTGAGTGGGCACGACAGCCCAACGCGGGCACCGTGGGCATGGGCTCACGCCCATGTGCTCCTGGTGTGACTCCATCTGGCCCCATCTGCTGCCAGTTGGGTTTGGCGGGTCCAAATGTGGGTCGTGGCGGGCACGGGTGACACACAGTGGTGTGGCCGGGGAGCAGCCGATCCCTCCCCTCCTCCCCCCCGCCCCATTGGGCTGTTTGGGGTCGTGCCGCCGGCCGGGATTACCCAGCTGCTGCCAAGCTGGCACAGGGACCGTCTCCTCCAAAAGGTTCCCTTCCAGGGGATTAGGGATAATGCATCTGGAGCAGCACTCGCTCATCCAGGTTTGTGATTTATCTGAAAATCAAATTCCAGTAATCTCGCTTGCCATCTGGCCCCCGCGGACACGCCACCAGCCCCAGCTCCCGCTGGCAGGCAGCTGGGAAGGTCGGGGGTGGGCTTCCATGGCCCCCAGCACCGTCCCTGAGCTCCTCTGGGGAGGGTAGAGAGGGCTGTGGAGCTCCCAGGGGTGGCGTGGGGCACTCTGAGCAGATGCCCCAGTGGAGACTTTAGGGGATGATGAGGGATGCACATGGATGTGAGCAGGCTCAGCCCCTCGTTGTCCCTGTGTCCCCACACAGCCAAGGATGCTGGGTGCAGACAGGACCCAGACTGCTCAGCCCCTCACTGAGATGCTGATGTCTCTGTGTCCCTACTCATCTGTGGACGCCAGGGCGCAGGCAGGACCTTAGTCTCATGCCATGCTCTGATGTTCCTTTGTCCCTACACATCCATGAACGTTGGGGTGTGGGGAGGACCCAGAGAGCTCAGCCTCTCACAGACATGCTCCAACGTCCCCGTGTCCCCACACACCCATGGATGCAGGCAGTTCAGTCCTGTGCCAGGATGCTCTGATGTCTCTGTGTCCCCACACAGCAGTGGATGCCAGGATGTAGGGAGGACCCAAACAGTTTATCCTTTCACAGAGATGCTCCAATGTCCCTATGTCCCCACACATCTGTGGATGCTGGGATGTGGGGAAGACCCAGACAGGCCGGTCGCTTGCAGGGACGTGGCCAGGATGTCGGGCAGGAAGTGGGAACGCGCCGCCGGCAGGGATGTCCCAGGCTCCAGCAGCAAAGGCAGAAGGCGGCAGGCTCCATCCTTTCCCCTGACAGGGACACCGCAGGCAGCAGAACGGCCCGGAGGGGCTGGGGTCCCCAGCTCTCCCCTCCCCTCATTCCCAGCTCATTAAGGCTCTCCCATTATTCTGACATTTGTGCACGTCACGTACCGGGAAGAAGTAATTTACTTAGAAGAAATTAAAAGTTCATTTTAATTGAGCGCACACTGCAGTATGCAAATGCGGGGCGCATTATGTACACTGATGCAGAGACAAAGGCTGTAATCAACTGTTAACCCTTTGTGAGCCGGCCCCACACACCACAAACCCCCCAAACCCACGTTCCCAGTGTCCCTCAACCACGTGGCTCCAAGATCTGGCATCACACCGGAGGATCAACCCCTGGGGGTAACTCCCGGTTGGGGATACAGGGACCAGAGTGGGATGCTAGTGATGGAAGGTCTTTCCCAAATTGCTGGGATGCTCTGGGCTGGCTCCAGGCCAATGAGATGAGATGGTCAGTGTAGGGGGGTGTTTTGGGGGGATTAAGTGCTTTGGGGAGCCTGGGTGAGGTGAGGATGGGAGTCTAAAGGTTAACACAGGGCTCATCACACCTGTGACCACTCTCAGCTCCAGTTCGGCTGGACTGGGGATGCAGACGTGATGAGCCCAAAAATATTTACACTATCCCATTGCCCAGGACTTTTTGGTGCCTTTTCGTTGTTGTTTTTCTCCTTATTTTTAAGGTGTTTGGTTTATTTATTTTTTTCAGACTACCTGCCAGACCTGAGGTGTTTTTAAAGGCAGTGCAAACGGAACTGGTTCACAGATGCAAGCTGACAGCCCCGCTGCAGGAGACAGACAAATTACTTCCAGCCTCAGCTCAGGATGCCCCCAGACTCCCAAACAAAGGGAGATGGTGGTGGGGAGAGGGTGTAGTGAGTTAGCAGTGCTCAGCCAGGCTGCCCACCCCAACCCATGGGTGCTGTGTGGGTGCAGGGGCAGCCCATGCACACCCTGTTGCAAAGGGCTGTCGGATGTGGCACGTGTGAGCATCCAACACCAAGTTATGGGAGGGTGATGCTGAAAAGCAAAGGGGGATGAGGGGTCAGAGCTGTCACCTTGGAGAGGACATTCTGAGTGTGACAGGAGGCTCTTTGCATAGACCCATGGGGTGTGGATTCTGGTTGGATGTCCCTGTGCTTGGCGTTGCGCCAGCTTTGCCACAGATAGCAGGGACGGGTCCAAGATGGAGGGGGCAGAATCAAGAGGATGGGGATAGATCCAGGATGGCAGGGACAGACTCAGGACAGTGGTGACGGATCCACAATGGCAGGTACAGACCCAGGATGGAACCCCTACATTCTATTTCGGGTGACAATGGCACTTCTCACCCCAGCAGCGCATGGGGAGGGAGGCTCGGGGTGCGCCTTGGAGCTTGTGCCTTCACTTCAACAATCTTCTGCCTGCCTGGTGCTCCTAGGAGGTGCAACCCCAGCCTCTGCAGTTTGCTCCCGGTAGCACAGGCAGCCAGGGTGGTCCGGATGGCCGCGGGTGCCATGGGGAGGGTTTAATTGCTGTGCTGTAACCTTTGTGTCCCGTCCCACGTGCCGGCCGGGCGCTTGGCTCTGCAGCTCCAGATGGCACCCGGGGAAAGAGTTAAGTCCGCTGTGATCAACAGCAAGAAGCAAGTGGTAAACAGTTTTTCTCTCCCTCTGCTAAATTAATATGCAAATTCCAACCCCCCTCCTCCTCTTCCCTTGCCGTCCCCCTCCCCCCCTCCCCCCTTGCTCCTGCTTCGAAATTAGCGAGGTAGAATGCTCGGGCTAATTATGCATTCAAACGAGCAGGCTTCGTTAATGTGGCACTAAGAGGAGCCTGAAAATGATTGTGAGACGATGAAATTGAAATTGGAGCACGGCACTTCTAATGCATCTGGAGTCACTCTTGCATGCCCTGGCAGATGTAACCTGGCAGTGACCGGCAGCCCCCGGCACCCTGCCCGTGCCTGGGCACCCGTAGCACCCACAGCACCCTGCAGCAGCAGCATCACCCCACAGCATCCTCATCCCCCTCCAAAACCAGGCAGGTTATGGGATTTCCCAGCCCAAGGATGGAGGGATGGGATGGCCTCGTGCTGTGGAGCAAAGCCCTGTGCACCCACAGCTCCCAGTTTGGGGTGCCAATGAGGTAGCCACGCTGGAGCATCTTGAGGACTGATGGTGCCCCAGATCCTGGCACATCACTTGGTGCATCCATGGAGGTTCTCCTGAGTGATGCCACCAGCAGCAAAATGCTCCCATGGTCCAGAGCATGGCTGGGAGCATGTTTCACCTTGGCCAAATCCTGGCCTTGAGGCAGCCAACAGCACCAGAGTGTGTGTGGTGAAGCTCCATGTTTTCAGGTCTTGGGACAGATAAACCTGCAGGTGGATAAACCTTCTCCTTTGCCAGGACACACTCCTTGGGAATGCTGAAACCTGACAGCCACAGCACAGTGACAGGGCCCAGGGGTGCAGTTCCTATTGCAATGTCCCAGCAGGTTTAGTGCCCAGCAGTTGGTGCATCCCAGCAGGGATCAGCCCAGAGGCACATCCACATCCACCACATCATGAGTCCCACAGCACAGCCGGGTACAAGGCTCCCCTCCAAGATTGTCCCAGAACAGGGTTGCATGGCACAGTGGCGTCCAGGGCCAGGCTGGATGCTGCTCCATCTGGCATGGCCTCATCCCTTGATGGAGGTGGCACCAACAGGGTTGGAACCTGCAGGGGGAAAAGCAGGAGAAAAGGTTGAAGGTGACAAGAGAAATGGGGAGACGTTTTAAGTGAGATGTTTTGAGCGGGGAGGTGTTTTGTGCTGGGGAAGAATGGCCATAAGCTAGAATGATGAAGGAAGGATGACGAGGAATTCATGGAGGAACATCTCAGGATGTCACCAGCCCCACTTTCCACCGGGTCACCTGCTCACTGTTGTCTCCATGGGCTCGGGTTCCACCACACAAAGTCTAACCCCAGTTCCTCCTGAGACCCAGCAGCACCATGGCCACAACCGGCTCTGCGGTCCTAACCTGGCAGCAGCAGTGGAACCAGCCAAAGTGAACCCCCCCACACACACACCTCCTCCAGGCAGCAGAGATGGATGTGGGTGTTAAATATTCATCAGAGGCGTGGATTTTACTGGAAGCATCCATTAGGAGGTAATGGACACTCTGCAGCGTGCTCCTGGTAGCCGTGGCATGCCATGGAGGGAGGGAGGCGGCGGGGAAGGAAGACAGATGCACCAGAGGAGGCTGCGGAGCCCTGAGCTGCTCTGCTAGAAATCAATGAGGATCTGCAGACCTCAGGAGCTCAACCACTGGGGATAAATAGAAGGAGTAAATAGTCCTGAAGGTGAAGAGCCCCAAGGAGGGGAAGGAGTAGGGTAAGCAGCAGGGATGCAGCTGCTGGAGCACATGGATCCTTGGAGCAGGCTGGGATGCAATGGAATTGTTTGGTCCAGAGGGATGCTGAACACCCTGGAGGGATATAAAGCATCCCAGAGGGATGCTGAATACACTGGAGGGATGTTGGACATCCCAGAGGGTTGCTGAATACTCTAGAGCAACATCAGACATCCCAGAGGTATGGTGAGCAGCCCAGAAGGATGTTGGACATCCCAGAGGGATGCTAAGCACCCTGGAGCAGTGTCAGATGTCCTAGAGGGATGCTAAGTACCCTGATGCCATGTTGATAATCCCAGAATGACATTGAGCACCCTGGACCAACATTGGACATCTCAGATGGATGGACCCTGGAGCCACACTGAGCATCTCAGAGGTATTGGTAAGCATCCTGTGCTGGACATCCCAGAGGGATGTTGATCATCCTGGAACTGTGTCAGATATCCCAGAGGGATACTGAACACCCTGGGGCAGTGTCAGATATCCCAGAGGGATGCTGACCATCCTGGAACTGTGTCAGATATCCCAGAGGGATACTGAACACCCTGGGGCAGTGTCAGATATCCCAGAGGGATGCTGACCATCCTGGAACTGTGTCAGATATCCCAGAGGGATACTGAACACCCTGGGGCAGTGTCAGATATCCCAAAAAGATACTGAACATCCTGAGGCAGCGTTGGACATCCCAGAAGGATGTTGAGAACCCTGGAATCATATTGAGCACCTCGGAGGGATGCTGAGCACCCTGGAGTAGTGCTGGACATCCCAGATGGATGCTGATCATCCTGGAACGATGTCAGACGTGCCAGAGGGATGCTTAACACCCTGGGGCAGCACTGGACATCCCAGAGGAATGCTGAGCATCTCAGAGGGAAGCCGAGCTCCAAACAAGCAGCCTCCTCATCATGTGCCCGGGCAAGGCTGTGTGGAGGGCATCCCACGGGCACCAGGGACCTGGTGTGGCCGGCTCCACTTGGCAGCATGCCCCAGGGCCAGGGCTGGCAGGCGGAGGGGGCTGTTTTCCCCCCTCTCTCCGGTAATTTTTCCCCCTGACTATGATGCATAGCGGTGCTAATTCGGCACGTTGCCATTAATTCCAGCACAGCTGCCGCTCTCTCCCTCAAGGCATTTCGCTAATACTCGGCTTCAGAGCCTCTCAGCAAATTAACATCATTTGTTCTGCAGAACATGTTTTATTCCTACCCTCCCTGCATAGCTTATCGCTCAGCCAGAAATTCGGGGGGTGGGAGGGGGTGCGGGAGGCAGTGCCGGTGGGCACAGCCCTGCTCCCCACCTCGCCCTGCCTGTCCCCGGGCAGGCGCAGGGGGAGCGCGGCACAGTCCCCCTGTGCCGCCTCGTCCAAGCTGGAGCTGCAGGGTATTGTCTTCCAGTGCTGGGGTGGTGACATGGGGTGGGATGGTGGTAGCATGCTGGTTCGGTTTGCTGGCTGGCACCTCCTGCAGGCCACCAGCCTGATGTCACATCGCAGTGCAGAGGCATGTTCCTGCATTTATGGACACTTGCAGGACAGTGGTGGGAAAAGGTCTCGAGAAGCTCAGCACCCAAAGAAGGAATCCCCAAGAGGTGGCTGTGGGGCACAGACGTGTTCACTCATCCCCAGCTGGCACAGCAAACTTGTGCTCCAGTGCCCTCCTGCTGCCCACCATGGCCACCCCTCACCCATCCTGCCCTCCCTGGGTTATTGCTCTGGCTGATGAATGCTTCTGGAGTTTCGGTGGATCATCTCTGGGTAACAGGGAGGAAGATGTGCTGGGCCCCCATGGCCTTGCTGAGTGGGCGGCTGTGGGCAAAGGGACCCTGGTGCCCAGATCTCCTGCTCACAGGGCCAGGCAGGAGCTTGCAGGGCATGGCGCTGAAAGGCAGGGCTCGAGCAAAGCATCTTCCACATGGCCCTTGGTGCTGGGCACCCCAGGATGTGTTGGGTGTGAGTTGGACAGGGTGGCATGAGGTGGGCAGAGCGGTGTGAGCAGGGCAGAGTGCAGGGTGCCACAAGCTGGTTAGGGTGGCAGAAGCCATGAAGGCTGTCACAATCTGGGCAGGTTGTCATGAGCTGGGCAGGGTGTCACGAGCCAAGCAGGGTGTCACAATCCAGGCAGGCCATCACGATCCAGGCAGGGTGTCACAAGCTGGGCAGGGTGTCACGATCCAGGTAGGATGTAACGATCTGGGCAAGGTGTCACAATCTGAGCAGGGTGACATGATGCAGGCAAGAGTCTCATGAGCCAGACAAGGGTGTCACAAGCTGGGCAGGGTGTCACAAGCTGGGCAGTGTCACAATCCAGGCACAGTGTCACGATCCAGGCGGGGTGTCACAAGCTGGGCAGGGTGTCCTGCCTGCCACCCCACAAAGCCCTGCCCCCTCCGGTGGTAATTTCAGGTCTTTCACTTTGATTAAGGTTATTTAAGCTTTTTACCGAAACATAAAACCTGATTGTTTGCATAAACAACCTAATTGGATTATAGTGCACAGCATCCCTAATGCTGAGGGCTGGCTGCGAGCCGGCGGCGGCACCACCGGGGGCATGCTGGCACATGGGCACCGCTGGCTCTGCTGTCCCCCGGGGTGGCCTTGGCAGGGGGTGGGGGACAGCCCTCCGTGCCCCCTTCACTCACCCATCATCCGTCCCAGGCACAGACGGATCCTGCCTTGGGGTGGGTGACAGCCAGGAGGTCACACCAGTGTCCCCAGCACGTGGCTCTTGGAGATGCCTTATCTCTAAGGAGGAGGGGCGGGGGGTGAAGAGGAAGAGGAAGGAGGAGCGGTGCAAAGGGGCCGAGCGGGAAGCAGGGGGCCCCGGGTGGGTGGCTTTGCAGGAATGCTGCCTGCGCAGCGTTTCCAGGGCTGGGAGCTGCAGAAGGCTTTCATGGCAAGAGGCGGAGAGGCTCCATGAATATTTCATTAGGAAAGCAATGTGGTGTGCTGCAGAGAACATCTGGCTGGAGTCCCTGGAGACCCCTGCCTTGTGCAGGAAGCAGGAACTGTGAAATATGGAGGAAAACGAGGGAGAGGGGGAGATGGGGGGAGCATCCCGTGGCATGGGGGTGCGTTCCTGACCCACTCCAGCCCTGCCACAGGCAGCGCGGGGCAGGTAATCAGGCTTCATCCTCCTGTGAATGGTGGTCCCAGGGGGGTTGGATGAGGTTGAGGGTCCCTCCAACTGCTGGAGGGACCTTTTCTGGTCCTTCCCCATGGGATGTTTTGATGCACTTGCAGCATGGTCTGTCCCTAACAAGTAGGGTGCTGCATTTAATCCCAATATTCAATGCAGAAACAGGCAGAGCTGCTCCTCCAGTTTGGAATCATGATGTATGGGGTGGCTGTGGGGGAGCTTGGCATGGACCAGCCTGGCCAGTGATGTTTGAGGATGGGATGGGATGGGATGGGATGGGATGGGATGGGATGGGATGGGATGGGACAGGATGTCTTCTCTTGCCTCACTCCACATCTCTCCCAGAGAGATGCTGGTGCCCTCAAAGCTGGATGCTGCAGCATCACCAGGACAGTCCCTGCTCCTGCAGGCAATGGGTGCTGGGTTCAGGGACCCTGAGGTCCTGGTGGTGTTAATACAGAAAGGACATCCCTGAGCACAGAGGTGCTGCAGGTCCTTTGGGTGTGCAAGAGTCAGGGTGGTGCAAGAGCTCAGCATTGCCAGCAACTTTGTTCCCTCCAGCTTGGTTTGGCACTTGGGGGCCCAGTTGGAGCCCTTTGTCTGCACGTGGGTGCTGGTGCAGCTGTGAAGCCATGGTGTCTGCAGCACACCAGCATCTGCTGCCAGCTCTGACGCTGCTCCCGCACCTCAGGGCCAGCGGCACACTCACCAACTCAGACCTGAGCATGGCAGCGTCTGTGCTGCCGGACCAAGGTTCTGACCTGTGTCCAGAGGTCCTAACACACACTCCTAACCCCCACATGGCACTCACCCACAGCCCCTGCAGCCAGCACCCCATGGCTATCACTCCTGCATCGTGCAGCTTGTGGCCACAGGAGCATAAGCTTCCCAGCTCCTGCATTCTCCTCTTCCCTTCTCCTCAGAGTGCTGCTGGGTGCAGAGGGCTCTCTACCCACTCTTTCCTTCTCCCCCATCCCTGTGGTAGCCCCAGTTTGGGAGCAGGGAATGGTTCCTGTGTGCCAGCCAGCAGGACTTTGGCTCACACTCTCCCTGCTCCACCGCGGCCACTCCGGCAGCTCCCGGCACCGCCGCTGCCGGCAGACAAAGCCCAACCAGACAAAGCCAAACCTCCCTCGCTGGCCCCTGCCTGCGTGGCCAGGAGATTGCAAATCTCTCTTTGTGGCCACCGGCCGAGCCCGGCGGGCACCCGAGGCTCTCGCCTGCCCATGTCAGAGCCAACAAAGAACTGGTAGTGCCACGGGACAGGCCACAGGCAGGAGAGTGCTGGGACAGCCTGGGAGGCCCCGGGCAGCCTGCGCAGGGCTGAGCCAGCTGGGCTGGGCTGCGGCGCCCTGGCAGTAGACACATGCAGGCACACAGCCTTTGAAACGAAGGCAAATACCTCACTCCTCGCCGGCTCCACCGTCTGCTCCCCGTCCTGCCTCGGCCCCGCCGTGCCTCCGCCGTGCTGCCCGTCTCCCATGCAGCCCACGCCGGGATGGGCTGCCAGACCCTCCTCTCCGCCGCCGGCGGGTTTTGGCCCCGCGCTGCCTGCTGGCGTCCTGGCAGCCTCGTCGCTCCAGCGATGGCATGTGTCCATTATTAGTTGTTTTTTTTTCCTCTCTCCCTTTCACAATCCGTCCTCCCCAGCTTTCTCCGCCGGTGTCTCCGGAGCCGCCTGTGGTGCCAGCTCGCTGGGAAATTGGCAGCAAGCGCGGCACAGGGATCCTCCCGCAGCTGACGGAGCCCTGCCAGGCGCAGGCAGCCCTTCTGCCAGCCACCAGCCTTGGCACGAGGGGACGGGGGGCTGCGGGGGGCTGCCGATGCTTGGCAAGCCCTTCCCCGGCACCGCGCGCCCCAGCCGCCACTGCGGCTCCGCTGCCAAGAGCCAAATGGGGGGGAGAGAAAGGGGAAAATGGGGAAGAGAGGCGCTGGCTTCGCCATGCCCGGTGGCCAGGGATCTCCCCTTCACCGTGGCCAGCTGGGTGATGTCCTCGTCCCCTGGGGAGAACACCTGGCCACAGTGCTGGCACCGCATGGAGAGGCTCGACCTCATCTGTCTCCGCTTGTGCCCCCAGCTCAGCCAGAAGAGCCCATCCTGGCTTTGGCAAGTGCCAATGGAAGCCAGCTCGGCGATGCTGTGTGGCAAGCACGGCTCCCACAGACACACCTCTTACCCAGCATCCGTCTGTGGCGGAGGGGGGTCCGGGAAATTGGGAAGGGGAGAGTGGAGGAGGGACTTCTGGTGATGGGTGGGTGGTTTTGGGGTGCCCCCCAGCCACGTGTCACTCTACACGGCCACCTTGGCCTCGTGCAACACAGTGTTCCTGCTCCGTGCCAAAATCCCGGTGCAATGGTGCCATGGCTCTATCCAGGCCAGCCATCACCGTTGCAACCGTCCCTGCCTCTCCAGCTTTCCTACCTCAGATTCCTGCTCTCAGTGTTTTGTTGAAGGGACAAGTGGTAGTGAGATCTGAGCATCCACAGTAGTCCCAGTGCTCCCAGCACTGATGTCCCAGGAAGGTTCCCAAGGCTGAGGGACGCTGGCAGGAAGAACCAGGCAGGAGGCAGGGGACAGACTGCCAGCCCTGAGCCAGCCCAGCAGCCTACTTGGCTTCACCCAGAGTAAGTAACTCATCAAGAGCCACGTTCGTTGGGAGCTGCAGAGGTGCTGGGGCTGCCCCATTGCCCTCGTCTCAGCCCTGTGGCACAGGCTGGTGGGACAGAGCACTGGCACCATCGATCAAGGTGCTGGCACACAGAGACCAGTTCACCATCACCGTTCTCCAGGTTTACCTCCTAGCTGGGGAGGTCTTTAGTGGGGTTGACAGGAGACACCAGGAGCCTTCCTTGGGGCTGGATGGGGCCACGTGTGGGTTGCACCAGCCCTGTCCAAGACTCCTGCCATGCAGCACCCAGTGGCCCATTGCCATCTCGAGAGGCAGCAGCTGGGGATGCAGCAGCTCCCGGGATGGTGGTGATGATCCACGCGTTCCGAGGAGCCCTGGGAGCCATCCCGGCATGCCCCTCTGCCCGCGTCCCCGTGTCCCCATCCCCTGGCCCGCCCGTGTCACACGTGTGCCTGCCATTTCCTCAAATAAGCAGCTAATCTCCATCAATCATAATTTGGAGCAATTATCATAATAGGGCCATTTTGCACTTATCCTCGCCACGTGACGCAGGAGGCACTTACAGCTCCACTTCACGCCGAGCGTCTCCGAGCTGCTCCTGTCCCCGGGGAGTCCCCACGGCAATCGTGTCCCCTGCAAACCCCTGGGGACAGAGCCATCCCCAGCCACCCCGGTGCGAGCGGCGGATGCTGATGCCAGGTGTGATGCGGGCACAGGAGGGGGTGGCAGTGGGGCTTTGTGCCCTGGTTGGTGCCCTCCCACCGCTGCCGCGGCAGAGCTGGGGTTAAACCCCGAACCCGGGACGCTTAATCCGGTCTCTGCCACCATATGGCCTCTCGTTGTGCCGATGATGCCACCCGGCGTGTAGCAGGGGGCACGGCCAGCAGCCCTGGCTCTGACCCTCCCTGGCCGGCCAGCAGGGAGCAGATTATGGGGCGGGGGGGGTGGGGGGTGGGGGGATGGATGCTGGGAGGCAATGAGGCAGGAGGGCTGCGGGTGGGAGATTAGGAGCTGGCAGATGGATGGAGATCAAACATTTCACTCCACCTTGTTTACAACTCCCTCCTTGGCTGTGGCTGGGGACCCCAGCATGGGCTCTGGGTCTGTCCTACCTTGGGCTGGAGCAAGATGAGGTTAGGGACATGGTGCCCACAGGCTTAGGGTGTCTCATCAGGGAGAGTCAAAGTGGACTCCCACTTCTGTAGGATCCCAAAACTGTTGAGGTTGGTAGTGACTCTGAGATCGTGAAGCCCAACTGCTCACCCAGAGCTCACAGCCCCACCACTACTGCTAAGCTACTACCACTAAACCACGTCTCCAAACCTTGATTAAATGCTTCTGGGGTGGTGACTCCACCACCTCCCTTGGCAGCCTGCTCCAATGCCTGATCAGTCTTTCAGTAAAGACATTTTCCTTCCATCCTCACCCCAAGCAGCACCGTAGCAGCAGCCCTCAGGGCCCCCATGCCACCCCACCCCACCACAAAGCACTGGGTTGGAGCTGCCGGGGAGCTGTGGTGCTCACCATGAGCATCAAGCTGTCAGTAACCCAGGGGTGTTTGTGGTGTTTACACCAGCCTAGTAATTACTTTCCCTTTTTTTCCCCCCCTTAATAAATACGGATGTTGCCACAAGTAAGCTCTAATGTAATAAAAGCTTTCTGCTGGATCCATAATTAATCAGCGAGCTGCCTAAGGCCGTGGGGGGGGAAGCAAATGGAAAACCCTCCTGCTGGCAAGAGCTGTGGGGTACACACGTAGCTGGGAAGGAGGTGAGAAACCGTGGTGCCAGCCTGGGGGCATCCCAGCACCCTGGGAACCATCGCAGCAGCCCCGTGAGCCTGGGGTTAGGGGGTCTGCGGGCAGGCAGGGCTGTGCTGCAGCTGGATAATGGGGTGGTTGGTTGCTCCGTGGTTCTGCAGGCACTGGGTGGTATGCTCCCAGCTGTGGTGGCACATCTAGACTGACCCCTCCTTGATGCAGTGTCCCTGTCACCCTGATACAGAGATTGGAGCTGGGCACGACGTGGCCCTCCCCAGGCATCAAACGTTGGTGTAAGGCGAGCTAGCATTGCCATAACCCACACTCCCAGTGCTAGTGGTGGCCAGGGCTAGTTTGTCACCACCAGTTCCCTCTGTCCCAGCCCTGGGGAGCAGCATGTGACTGTTAGCCCCCAGGATGGATGGTAGTGGCTGGGCCCAGCTTGTGGCCAGGGCTGAGGATCAACTCTGGGGCTGTGGCCTCCTCCAGATGGCTGGTGCCACCAGGTGCTAGGGGACGGGTGGCTTGGGGTGGACATCTGCTGTGCATGCAGCCAGCTGGCCCAGCAACCTGCCATGGTCAGGGGGGAACTATGGTCCTGTCACCACCACCACCACCCCCCAGCTCGGGGTCTCTGCACAACCTGGAGGGACTGCAGAGGAGGAGGAGCATCTTTCCTAGTCCCTGTCACAGCCTTGTCCCCATCCTATGCACGTCATGACTGGACCACTGCGCAGATGATGACACCCTGCTGTTATCAGGGACCCCCCTTTGGACACACACCCCTTCACCCCCCCCGGGGGGATTAATCCTGTAGCCTGCAGGGGCCAGGGCAGGCTGGTGACAGATGGCAAGTGCAAAAAGTAGAATGAAAGCAGAAGTGGCAGGGCAGTGGCAAGGCTGGGGTGGGTGGTGGCAGGAGCTGGGCACATCTTCAGGGCAGCATGTGGCCATGGGGCCTGCTGAACCCTTTGGTGGGGTGATGGGTGTCTGTGGGTGCTGGAGGCTAGCCAGCAGGGTGATGTTGTGCCAGGGGGAGGTGTGTGGTAGGGAGACATGAAATGGGGAGAGGGCTGTGAAATGAGATGTGCAGTGTAGGCATGCAGTGGGAATCATGGAGTGGTTTGGAAGGGACCTTAAAGATCGTCTAGTTCCAAGCCCCTTGCCATGGACAGGGATACCTTCTGCTAGACCAGGTTTCTCAAGGTCCCATCCAACCTGGCTTTCAACACTTCCAGGGCTGGAGCCTCCACAACTTCTCTAGGCAACCTGTTCCAGTGTCTCACCACCCTCCTGTGGAAGTGCAAAGCTGTTGTGCAGCTCCTTCCAAATAAGGAGCAGGGGCAGCAGGTCGAGGGAGGGGGCTGTCCCTCTATATTTTGCTCTCGTGAACCCCCATCTGCAACATCATGTCAGGCTCCAGAGCTCCCAACACAAGTTATGAAACTGTTGGAGCAGGTCCAGAGGGCCACAAAGATGATCCCAGGGCGGAAGCATCTCTGCTGTGAGGACCAGCTGAGAGAGTTGGGATTGCTCAGCCTGGAGAAGAGAGGGCTCCAGACAGACCTTAGAGCAGCCTTTGAGTATTTGAAGGGGCCGTCAGGAGAGCTGAAGAGGGACTTGGTACGAAGGCTGAGTGACAGGGTGAGGGGTGATGGCTTCAAACTGGAAGAAGCTGGGCTTAGATTAGACATTAGGAAGAAATTCTTCCCCATGAGGGTGCTGAGGCACTGGAACAGGTATGATGTGTAATGGGAGCTGTGCAATGGTGAGGCATACAGTGGGGAAGGAGTCATGCAACGGAGAGCTCAGCCATGAGGAGCTGTGCCATGAGAAGCCATGCAAAGGAGATCTGTGCCATGAGGAGCCGTACAACGGGGAGCTGTGCACCATGCTGGGCAGCTGGTGCAGGGCTGATGTGTGCCTGAGGCTGGGCTCCTGTCCCCGTTTCCGCTCCCAGCCCCGCTGCGCCTCACTGGGCTGCCGGCCGCCGGCCCCCGGGTGGAAAAACACCTGAGGGAGGTGGGTGGGGGTCCCCCCGGCCGCCCTGCTTCACGCTCTGCTGCGCACAGCCAGATAAACAAGGCTCTGGTAGAGGAGCAGGCTGCAGGCTTGGGAGGGGACAGCCCAGGACACATGCCACTGGAGAAGGACTGGCACATGGTGGATTCCACGGCACAAGGGCCACACCTCTCCATGCAAGGGGCTGCCCCGTTGCCCATGAGGCGGATGGGCCAGCAGCATCCCATCACTAAGTTTGCAGGGCCAGGCCCCGTCCCACCACAGCTGCGCCCTAGTGCCCCTCACCCATGGGTGATGTCGAGTGCCAGGTATTGCCACCGAGCCACCCGAAAGAGGGTCTGGCTGCCCCCAGGCCCCGGGCCCGTCCTGCAGGTCCCCCATTGCTGCAGCAGTGAATGCAAATCTGCAGCAGGACCGGCGGAAAATACCGAACTGGGCTGGGCTTCCGCTCGGTGCCGCGATGGGGCCAGCGTCACCCGGCTGCACTGTCATGCGGCCCCTGTCCTGCTCCTGCCAAGCCCTGCCTGAGTCCTGGGTGGGGTTTTGGTTCTGCCTGGACCAGGGGGCTGAACGCAGCCATTGGCCACAGGAAAACAGTGCTGCCGGGGCTGGGAGCTCCAGCCCGGCCGCCATGTGCCACCACGGCAATGTCTAACGCCTATGCCTCCCTGGGCTGTCGTCTGTGTGTCCATGGGGTGTCTGTGCGTCCATGGGGTGTGTGTGTCCATGGGGTGTCTGTGTGTCCATGGGGGTGTCTGTGTGTCCATGGGGATGTCTGTGCATCCATGAGGTGTCTGTGTGTCCATGAGGTGTCTGTGCATCCATGAGGTGTCTGTGTGTCCATGAGGTGTCTGTGCATCCTTGGGGTGTCTGTGTGTCCATGAGGTGTCTGTACATCCTTGGGGTATCTGTGCGTCCATGGGGTGCCTTTGCGTCCATGAGGTGTCTGTGTGTCCATGAGGTGTCTGTGCGTCCATGGGGTGTCTGTGCGTCCATGAGGTGTGTGCGTCCATGGGGTGTGTGCGTCCATGGGGTGTCTGTGCGTCCATGGGGTGACTGTGTGTCCATGAGGTGTCTGTGTGTCCATGAGGTGTCTGTGCATCCTTGGGGTGTCTCTGCGTCCATGAGGTGTCTGTGTGTCCATGAGGTGTCTGTGCGTCCATGAGGTGTCTGTGTGTCCATGAGGTGTCTGTGCGTCCATGAGGTGTGTGCGTCCATGGGGTGTCTGTGCGTCCATGGGGTGACTGTGTGTCCATGAGGTGTCTGTGTGTCCATGAGGTGTCTGTGCGTCCATGGGATGTCTGTGCGTCCATGAGGTGTGTGCGTCCATGGGGTGTCTGTGCGTCCATGAGGTGTCTGTGTGTCCATGGGGTGTCTGTGTGTCCATGGGGTGTCTGAATGTCCAGTGGATATCTGTGTGTCCATGGGAATGTCTGTATGTTCTCAGGACATCTGTGTGTCCACAGGGTGTGTCTATGAAGTGCCCGTGTGTCCTGGGGATGTCTGTGTGTCCACGGGGTGTCTGTGTGTCCATGGGCTGTCTGTGTGTCCATGAAGTGTCCATGTGTCCCAGGGATGTCTGTGTGTCTATGAAGTGCCCGTGTGTCCTGGGGATGTTTGTGTGTCCACGGGGTGTCTGTGTGTCCATGAAGTGTCCATGTGTCCCGGGGATGCCCATGTGTCCCAGGGATGTCCATGTGTCCCAGGGATGTCCGTGTGTCCCGGGGATGTCCGTGTGTCCTGGGGATGCCCATGTGTCCCGGGGATGTCCATGTGTCCTGGGGATGTCCGTATGTCCCGGGGATGTCCGTATGTCCCGGGGATGTCCGTGTGTCCCGGGGATGTCCATGTGTCCCAGGGATGTCCGTGTGTCCCGGGGATGTCCGTGTGTCCCAGGGATGTCCGTATGTCCCGGGGATGCCCGTGTGTCCCAGGGATGCCCGTGTGTCCCGGGGATGTCCGTGTGTCCCGGGGATGCCCATGTGTCCCAGGGATATCCGTGTGTCCCAGGGATGTCCGTGCGTCCCGGGGATGTCTGTGCCCCCCAGAACGTGCCGTGGGTGCAGACCACTCCTCGCCTGCGCCCGCAGCCCGGCGAGCCCCGCGCCCCGCGGGCGCTCCGGTGCCAAACCGCCGCTCGGCGGGGGGCAGGCCGGGCCGGTGGGGGCGGAACGTTCGGGCGCGGAACGGCCGGGCCACGTTTCCGCCCGGGCCCGTGCGCTGCCGGAGCGGTGCCCCTGGTGCGCGGTGCCGCCAGGTGAGGGCCCGCCGGGGCTGCGGCAGGCGCCCGCGGGGTGCGGGGGGCCGGGGTGCGCCCCGCCTGTCCCGCGAGCCGGGGAGCGCCGCGCGGCCCTGCCTGGGGCTCTGTTCCTCCCTGCGGGGGGCCGGGGGGGTGCGCGCCGGGGGCGTTGCCGGGCGGGACCGGGGGGGCTCCTGGCGCTGCGGTTAATGGTGGGTTTAACTGGAATGCAATACACTGTCCTCTGCCGGGAGGCTGGGCAGGAGCGGCGAGGCGGTGAGCCCCGCCCGGCCCATCGGCTCCGGGACCCGAGGGTACCGCGGTTGCTTCCGCTTAGGTTGCACCGGGGCAGGTTTGAATTGGATGTTAGGGGGAAATTTCTCTGCAGAAACAGTGGTCAGGCGCTGGAACAGGCTGCCCAGGGAGGCGGCGGAGTCACCATCCCTGGAGGGGTTCGAAAGCCGTGTAGGCATGGCCCCACAGGGCCCCGTTTGGTGGGCGTGGTGCTGTGGGGTTGGTGGTCTTGGAGGTCTTTCCCAGCCTTCATGATTCCATGATTTGGCAGTAAAAGACCTGGGCTCCAGCCTGGTGAGGCCGTCATTCCGCTGGAAATCGCAGGGTGAGGGATTCTCCAGCTGCTCCTCTTAAGGTTTGATGTGAATAGGGCGAGGGACCTAGAGCTGGAGGGTAGGAATCTTGCCTGGGGCGGCAGGAGAATAAAGTTCAACCTTTTCAGGAGGGCTGCAGGGTTTGGGGTCTGCAGCAGTTCTTACAGCTTCCAGCTGCCATGTGCTTTGAGGTGCTTTTTCAGGGCAGTGAAGCTGGTGAAGGGTCTAGAGCACAGGTCTTTTGAGGAGCACCAGGGGGAACTGGTGCAGCCTAAAGAATATGAAGCTGAGGGAAGATCTGCTGGCCCTCTGCAACTTCCTGAAAGGAGGCTGGAGCCAGGTGTGAGTCGATTTCTTCTTCCAAGGAACAAGCCATAGGACAAGAAGAAGGGGCCTCAAGTTGCAAAAGAGGAAGTGTAGGTTGAGCATGAGGAATAATTTCTTCCCCCAAAAGGGGAAGGTTGTTGAGGCCTGACCCAGGCTGCTCTGAGCAGTGGTGGAGTCCCCATCCCTGGAGGGTTTTCAGAGCCATGGAGATGGAGTTCTGGGGGACATGGTTTAGTGGTGACCACCAGTGCTGGGTTAAGAGTTAGACTTGATCTTGAAGATACTTTCCAACCAAAATGCTTTTGTGATTTTCTGGTCTTTTGCCTAAGCTTCCCCAGTGACAAACTTTTTGTCAGTTCTCCTCTGCCAGAGTTTGTGTTACCAGCAAGGGGCACAGCAAAGAAAACAGCTCCCAGTGTTAATTTCCCGATCCCAGCTGTCTGCACATAGGCAGCCAGCACTAGTTCTCTCAAGTCTATAAACAAGAAGCCTGGCCAGAGGTGCTGCTGTTTATTGTTCCATTAAATCTGGGCTGGTGCTGTGCTGAAGAGGGGATAATGTGTTTTTTGGAAGGCATTGTTCTGAAGCAGCAGCTAACACCTGCTTGGAGCTGTGTGAGGAGCAGCCAAGAGCTCTTAGCTGGTGCTGGGCTGGAGGGTGGCATGATCCTGGCACATGGTCACTCCCAATTAATGCCCCTTTTAATGTCTGGGGCAAGGTGGCCTTGGGTCAGGAGGAGGTGCTTTGGTTTAAGTGATGAAGGAAGGGCCTGGAGCACATGGCCTAAGAGGAGCATCTGAGGGAGCTGGGGTTTGTTCAGTCTGGAGAAGAGGAGGTTGAGGGGAGACCTCATCACTCTACAACTACCTGAAGGGAGGTTGGAGTGAGGAGGGGGCAGCCTCTTCTCCTTGGTGCCAAGTGACAGGACCACAGGAAATGGTTACAAGCTGAGCCAGGGGAGGTTCAGGCTGGAAGCTAGGAAATATTTATTGACAGAGGGGGTTCTCAAACATGGGAATGGTCTGCCCAGGACAGTGGTGTAGTTGCCAGCCCTGGAGGTGTTTAAGCAGTGTGTGGACCTGGCACTTAGGGACACAGTTTAGGATTGACCCTAGACTGGGTCGAAGGTTGGAGTGGGTGATCTTGGAGGTCTCTTCCAAGTGGATGGACTCTGTGACTCTGTGACATTGACTCTCTCTCTATTTTAATCTCCACAGAGAAATGGAACCATGTGATAGCAGCTTTGTTGTGGCTTGCTCTGGGTTTTTTTTTCCCCACCCTGATGGTCTGTGTCATGAGTGCACAAGGTTACCTTGCTCTGGCTCTGCCCAGCCCAGATCACAGGTTTGTTTTGCAGAAGCAGAAAACGAGGTCCTGATGCAAAAGCAAATACATGGTGGAGCCCATGGGTGACCAGAGAGATGCTCTGAGGGTGGGTGGGAGAGGCTGTGAGGCTCACAGTGATGCCTCTACAAACTTAAGCACTGATGGCTGTTGGTAGGTGCTGCCTGTGGATGTGTCTGAGCTGGCTTAGGTGTGTTCAGCTCATCCTTGAGTAGCTGCCAGTTCTCTGGATCTTTTTTGTTTCAGCTTCTCCCCATAGGAAGAAGCTGAGCTGGGAGTTTTTTTTTTGAGTTGAGCTACTCCTCTAATAGGTGTTTAGCACAAACTCTGTGAAAAGAAAATCAAGTCATTATTGCTGCCATCCAGGAAGTGGCATGCACCCTCTTAGAGGGAGAAGTTGTCATCCTTTGGCTGTCTTCTCTTGTTGTAGTGTCTCTCTGGGGATACTCCAGTGGTGGTGGTTAATAGCAGCCATTAGGCTGTGCTGTGAATTCCTCTCTTGTCTTCTACAGCCCTGTTTCTCCCTCCCTGCTCCCTTGGTGTCAGTGATGGTCTCTGCATGAAGAGGGTGCTTGTTCTTGCTGAGTTTCCAGCCAGAGCTCCAGGCTCTGTGCAGAGGGGTTAGGATTTTTCTGAGGCATCTTCTCAGTCCTCCTCTTGTCTCTGGTGTCTCAGTGGTCTCCTTTCTGAAGAGGAGTCTGCTGTCTCCTCTCTATATTCTTACAGGTTTGGCCCTGTGTGTTAACCTTTCCCAGATGTCTCTATGATTTCACAAAGTTTCCCCTCAGAATAGGAATAGAATAGGAATAGGATAGGAATAGAATAGGATAGGAATAGGAATAGAATAGAATAAGAATAGAATAAGAATAGAATAAGAATAGAATTAACCAGGTTGGAAAAGACCTTTGAGATCATCAAGTCCAACCTGTCACCCAACACCATCTAATCAACTCAACCATGGCACCAAGCACCCCATCCAGTCTCTTCCTAAACACCTCCAGTGATGGTGACTCCACCACCTCCCTGGGCAGCCCAAGGGAGGGGATGATGAAAAGAAGGATAAAGAGCAGACTTCTGGTCCTTCCCAGCAGTTAGCACAAAAGCTTCTTTGCTATCTCCTGTGAGCAGGCAGGTTGATGTCATTGTGCTGTCTAAGCACAAAGGCAGAATGTGCACCATTTGTGCCAGGCTGTGATCTTCCTGTCAAGCCCTCAGTGGTGCTGGTTCTTCTCCTTGCTCCCCTGGAGGTTTTCTCTGTTGCAGTGTCCCTGTGCCTCATGCCCTCACTATGGTGGAGTGGTTAGGCTTGGCTCATATCGAGCTGTGGCTGCCCAGGTGGAGCCTGGTGCCATGTTGGAGCTTGTGTCAGTGCTCTGCCTGGCTGTGGGTGCTGCCATGTTGGGACTTTGAGAAGCACCAAACCCACGGGTCAGTGTGGGGGTTGCTGTACTTTCCTGCTGCTGATTGCTGGGCAAAACAGATGCTTGGTGTGGATGAAACTCCTGGGGCTATCCAGGAGCTGTTAACCACTTGGTCTGTTGTGCTTAAGCAGTGCTTGTGATGGATGACCTGTCAGGTGGGAGGGTTTGGGCACTTTGCTGTGCTCAGATATGCTGCTGCTTGAAGGAGTGTAGAACAGAATCATAGAGTAGTGCTGGTTGGAAACAACTGTTAAGATCATCATGTCCAACCATTCCCTAACTCTACCAAGTCTGATGCTAAACCATGCCCTTCAGCTCCACATCCCCTCCAGGGATGGGGATTCAACCACCTCCCTGGGCAGCCTGTTCCAGTGTTTGAGAACCCTTTCAGTGAGGAATTTTCTTCTAATGTCCAACCTAAAGCTCCCCTGGTGCAACTTGAGGCCATTTCCTCTTGTCCTGTGGTTTGTTCCCTGGGAGAAGTGACTCAACTCCCACCTGGCTCCAACCTCCTTTCAGGGAGTTGCAGAGAGCCAGAAGGTCTCCCCTCAGAGCCTCCTTTTCTCCAGGCTGAGCAACTCCAGTTCCCTCAGCTGCTCCTCACAACACTTGTGCTCTAGACCCTTCACCAGCTTCATTGCCCTTCTTTGTGCCTGCATCTTCTCAGGACCTCAATGGCTTTCTCACCCAAGAAACAGAGCTCCACTGGGCTAAGCCTTAGGAGGTCTGGATTTCATGTCTAACTGGAAGCACAGAGCAAGGAGATGGTTTACCAGTGCAGTGCAGACTGGAACCTGGGAACTAGATACTGATAGAATTGTATCATCTCCTTCAGTGCTAGTCCTGCTGAGGTAGGGTGGCACCTCAGGTAGCCTCTGCTGAGTGTCCTGACATTACTGAGCAACAAAAATGGTTTAATCATTGATGTTAAACTGAGCTTTAGGGGCACGATGGCTGCCTGAGGAAGGGTCTCAGTCTCTGTTCCACCCAGGCAGGGCCTTGCACGCTGGGGATGCAGCAAGCTGAAGCATAACCATTAATAATAGAGTGGGTATTATTCAAATGAAGGCTGCCACTTTCCCCTCTGTGGGAACAAACCCCTGGGTGATGGCTGCACGTACTTATCTGCTCCTGTAATTGCTTTCTGCAGAATCACTTCAAATCAAGCTCTGCTGGCAGGATGCTGCTCTCCCTGCTCATCCCCCGAGCCAGACGGCCCCTGCAGCGCCTCTTCCGAGACTTGCACCCTTGCAGGTGGGGGTTGTGTGGGCAGAAGAATCCCCACAGGGGTCTGCAAACCACTTGGGTGACCTGCAGCAGTGATGTCACCCCTGTCTTCACTAGGGCTTTGGCTTTTGGTGACAAAGTTGCCATCGTTGACCGAAACGGTGAGCACACCTACAGAGACCTCCTCACCCAGAGCCTGCGCTTGGCCCAGGACATCTGCAGAGCTCTGGGGTGCTCCAGCAGGGACTTGAAGGAGGAGAGAATCTCGTTTTTATGTCCCAATGATGCCTCCTATGTGGTGGCCCAGTGGGCTTCCTGGATGAGTGGGGGCATAGCAGTGCCCCTGTACAGGAAGCACCCCGTGCAGGAGCTGGAGTACGTGGTTCAGGACTCGCAGAGCGCGCTGGTCATCGCCGCACAGGAGTTTGTTGAGAAGATAGCCCCTAGTGCTGAGAAGCTGGGAGTCCCTCTGCTGCCCCTTCTGAGGTCTCACAGTGATGGATCCACAAGTCAGCCAGCAGTAGAGGAGGGTCCCCTGACAGCCTGCACCTCGTGGAAAGGCAGAGGAGCCATGATAATCTACACTAGCGGAACGACTGGAAGGCCAAAAGGAGTCCTCAGCACCCATGAGAACGTGCAGGCTGTGGTGAGTGCTGCATTCACCCCATCCCAGCATGGTGGGGGTTGGAAGGCACCCCTGCAGATCATCTGGTCCAGGCCCTCTGCTAAAGCAGGGTCACCCACAGCAAGTTGCCCAGAATCACAATGTCTAGATAGGCTTGGGATGTCTTCAGAGAAGGAGACTCCACAACCCCTCTGGGCAGCCTGCTCCAGGGCTCCAGCACCCTCACAGGGGAGAAGTTTCTCCTTAAGCTCAAGTGAAACTTCTTGGATTCCAATTTGTGCCTGGTGCCCTTTGTCCTGTTACTGGGCTCCACTGACAACAGTCTGGCCCCATCCTCTTGCCCCCAACCCTTTAGCTCTTGCTGAGCCATGAGCAGATCCCCCCTCAGGCTGCTCTTCTTCAGGCTAAACAGCCCCAGGTCTCTCAGCCCTTCCTCCTCACAGAGATGCTGCAGGCCCCTCAGCATCTTTAGAACCTCTGCTGGATTCCCTCCAGTAGTTCCTTGTCTCTTGAACTGCCCTGTGAAAGCTTTCCCTCTGCAAAGCTTGTGCCCAGCTACACAAATCTTGGCCTTCAGAGGTGTTTTGAGGTTGAAGAGCTTAAAGCCCCAATCCCAGGGCTGTGGAGCAGTATCTCCAAAGTCCTCAACACTTTTAAGGTGAACACACAAAAGAGTGGTTAAGGCTCTAAACCTTCTCCTTTTGGTCTTGCTATGCTGTAGCTGCATCTAGGGGCAGGTGGACTCTTCTCCCTGCTGCCCTGGAAAGGAGGAGGGATGAGACCTGTTGTTAAAAGGCTCTTTGTGGTGCAGTTTGATTTTCTTCACTATGACTGGGAGAGAATCTTTGTTCCTCCTTGGAATGTAGCTTAGCCCAGCCCAGTCCAGTGTGAAGCCTGTGCATTATTCAGCTAAATATCCCCAAGGCAAAAAAATCCATTAGCTCTCTGAGCCCAAAGGAATGAAAACTTTGGATGAGCCTGCTGACTGCCTCACCAGTTGGTTATCTCTGCCTGCAGCTGAGAGGCTCATGCCATTAGGGGGGAAGAAGGGCAGGGAATATATTGTGCCTTATGGATGCTTCCAAGAGCTTCTGGATTCTCAGGTCCTGCAGTGTCAAAGCCTTGATGGATCGAGGCAGGGCTTGGCTATATTGGGCAAAGAATCTGCTCCCTCACAAATATGCTGATCATCTGGGAGGTGGCCTGAGCAGTCACCAGCTTCTGTGCTGTCCTGCAGAAAGGCTAAAACCTGCTCCCTGCCCTGGGGAGGAAGAGGGTTGGGAATGACACGATTAAATTCCACCGTTCAAGTGCTGCTTTTATTTTTAGATGGCTGGAAATAAGCTTTCCACTTGCTGCTGCTGGGCTCCAAGGGGCATTGTTCCACCAGAAGCCAGAGGTCTAACACTTCAGATAATGATCTCTTCAGATCAGAGTGGTTTAGGAGCTGGGTTTTTTGTCTTTTTAACTGATCTCTTTTATGATTTTGTTTAACTATCAGGAGCCTGCATTCTGCTTCTCAAACAATCTTCTGCTCCTACTGGCTGTCCCTTGCAGGTGGTGCTAGAAGCCCAAGGCCATCAGTGTCCACGTTATGTCAACAGAGTTCTGGGAAGATTAGGGTTTTCATTGCTCTTTCTGCCAACTCTGCCTGTGCAGCAGCAGGTTAATAATTGTGTGGGTCCTGCTTAAAATCCTTGCTGATTGTCTCCCAGTAATGAGGAAGGACTTTGATGTGTGTGAAGGCTCGTGCTAACAAGATGCTGAAATGCTCCTCTGCTCTTTTACTGCTCTGGTGGGAGTTTTGCTTGTGCTGACCCTGAAGGGAAGGTTTTTGTGCTCAAGCATCGTTCCAGGAGCTCCAGAATTTCTGCTGCCAGCTGTGCCCAGGGGATCTGGGGCTTGAGTACCTTGAGCTTTCCGTGCCAGGGAAGTCTTTCCTCCTGCCCTAACGCTGCCTTGTGTGTTTTCTTCTGCAGACCACAGGGCTGGTTGAGAAATGGGAGTGGAAGAAGGAGGATGTTATTCTGCACGTGCTGCCTTTACACCACGTCCATGGGGTGGTCAATAAGCTCCTCTGTCCTCTCTGGGTGGGAGCAACTTGCATCATGTTCCCCGAATTCGATGCACAGATGGTAAGCCTGGGGTGGGGATCGCGTGGTGGCTCTGAAAGTCAGCAGCCAGACTCCCTGTGCTCTCATGAGAGCAGCCTGGGAAAGAGGTTCTGGAAGGATTGCAGCCTCTTCAGCCACTGAATAGAATAAACCAGGTTGGAAGAGACCTTTGGGACCATCGTGTCCACCCTATTATCCAACCCCACCTAATCAACTAACCCATGGCACCAAGCACCCCATCAAGTCTCCTCCTGAACACCTCCAATGATGGTGACTCCACCATCTCCCCAGGCAGCCCATTCCAATGGGCAATCACTCTCTCTGTATAGAACTTCTTCCTAACCTCCAGCCTAAACCTCCCCTGGCACAGCCTGAGACTGTGTCCTCTTGTTCTGGTGCTGCTTGCCTGGGAGAAGAGACCAACCTCTGCCTGTCTACAACCTCCCTTCAGGTAGTTGTAGAGAGCAGTAAGGTCTCCTCTGAGCCTCCTCTTCTCCAGGCTAAGCAGTCCCAGCTCCCTCAGCCTCTCCTCACAGGGCTGTGCTCCAAACCCCTCCCCAACTTTGTTGCCCTTCTCTGGACACGCTCCAGCAAGTCAGCCTCCTTCCTAAACTGAGGGGCCCAGAACTGGACCCAGGACTCAAGGTGTGGCCTAACCAGTGCAGTGTACAGGGGCAGAATGACCTCCCTGCTCCTGCTGGCCACACTGTTCCTGATGCAGGCCAGGATGCCATTGGCCCTCTTGGCTGCCTGGGCACACTGCAGGCTCATGTTCAGCCTGCTGTCAACCAGTACCCCCAGGTCCCTCTCTGCCTGGCTGCTCTCCAGCCACTCTGACCCCAGCCTGTAGCTCTGCATGGGGTTGTTGTGGCCAATGTGCAGACCCTGGCACTTGGCTGTGTGGATGTGCAGCACTGGCTGCATGAGGTTCACAAAGTAGCTGTTACAATCTGGGCTTAATGGCTTAGAGCCTCAGCCCTAACCCAAAATGTGCTCCTCTGGAGGCTACAGCTTGTTTAAGCATGATGCACCTAACCATGATGCTGCACTGCCCCTCCTTAGGGTGTTCTATAGCTCTGGCTGGAGCTGGGACCTTCTACCTGCCCACTAAGAGCAGCTGCACCCACAATGAGAGCTGTTAACTTTCTAGCACCAAGAAAGATGGAAATAGAATCATGGGCTCACAGGAATGATTCTGTGGGTTTTTTTTTTGCATGTTAGCAATGTGCTGCTTGAGTTACACAGAATCCCAGCCTGGTGGGGGTTAGAAGGGACCTCTGGAGAGCATCTAGTCCAAGCCCACTGCTACAGCAGGCCCATGCTTTGTAAACAGGCTACTTTCCCTGCTCACACTTACTCACGTGCTGGGTGGCCTTGTCACAGTGAAAGGACAAAGTTGTGGCATACACCCAGGATCCTTTGTGGTGCTGTCAGGTGGGGGTGAGCCCAGGCTCTGGTCTGGGTTACTCATGTGATCCTTCACTGCTTATTTCTGCTTCTAGGAGAAGCAGCTACAGTAATGCAGGTGGCTGTTCTTGTGTGGACTTGGCCCTGACACTTGAATACCTTCCTACTGCCCAAGCACTGATCTTTTCTGGGGAGGAACAGCCCTAGAATCCTGGAGGGGCAGCTATGTATTTATGTTTCCAGAGAGGCAGGGAGCTACTGGAGAGAATCTAGTGGAGGCTACAGAGATACTGAGGGGCCTAGAGCATCTCTGTGAGGAGGAAAGGCTGAGAGACCTGGGGCTGTTTAGCCTGCAGAAGAGCAGCCTGAGAGGGGATCTGCTCAATGCTCAGCAAGAGCTAAAGGGCAGGAGGCAAGAGAATGGGGCCAGACGTTTTTTTGTAGTGTATAGTGACAAGACAAGGGGCAATGGGCACAAACTGGAACCTAGGAGGTTCCATCTGAACAGGAGGAGAAGCTTCGCTGTGAGGGTGCTGGAGCCCTGGAGCAGGCTGCCCAGAGAGGTGGAGTCTCCTCTGAGAGATTCCGAAGCCACTTGGAGACTGTGATGCTGGGCAAGCTGCTGTAGGTGACCCTGCTTCAGTGGGGGGCGGTTGGATTACTTGATCTCCATAGGTCACTTCCATTCCCCACCATGCTGGGATGCTGGGATTTCCAGAGTAAATAGGCAGGATGCTGTGGAGGAAGGCAGGAACATGCAGCCAGTCCTCTCTCCTTGACGATCACTGCCGAATTGTCTTCCCCTGTCTTTAGGGTGTGTCTCTGAAAGCTCAGGTTGCAGTAGGGATGTGTTCTCCACCAAAGCCAGGGCTCTTCCACCCTGGTGAAGCTGGTGATGTGGCAGAAGAGCGTGGTGGGAGCCTGGCAGCAAAGTCAAGCCCTCTGGAGGGCGCGTTTCTCCACGGCCTGTGCCACCGGTGATTGATTGTCCCTCATCCCCTTGTGTTTTTTCTCTGCTCTCTCGACATCTGCAAATCAATGAGCTGACGTTGAAGGATGGGTTCGGGGGCAGGGGGAGCAGGACACCCCGCCTGCCTGCCCTGATCAAAGCTCTCCCCCCCAGACCTGACAACTCAAGGGCAAGCCAGGACACCGCTGGAGGCGTCCTCTTGACCCTGGCGCTTGAACTTGGTGCGGGGAGGTCGGCGTGACAAGCGGCCCCGCCGCAGCCATCGCCGTGCCAAGGGCTCTGGGGTGCACTCGGCCTCTGAGAGATGACATTTGCTTTTTCTATTTCTTTTCTTTTCTTTTTTTTATTCCTTTTTTTTTTTTTTTATTGCTTTTTATGTTTTCTCCAAGGGCCTCCCCTGGGAGCTGGCAGGGGTTTGATCGACACTACAAAGCGCAGCGCAGGAGGGTTAAATCGGGGCTTCCTTGTGGAGTTTAATGCAGGCTGCCTTTCAGTTCCACTCTATTTTCCCCAGCTGTTTACACAATGCCCTTTGCTACCAAAACTCAGCTTCCAGAAAAGCAGCCCAGCTGCAGTGCAGGGGTTTTGCAGGAGCCAGAGTTTTGCGTGAGGGGGCTGTGGTTGTTCTGTTGGTTCAGCCGGCTTGGGTTGGGTTTTGGTGTTGGGGTTGGGAGGTGGGTTTTTACCCCCCCCCCTTTCACTGCACCTTGAGAAAGCAGCCCAATTACAGTGTAATATAAAGAGACTCGAATGGCAGCGAAAACACTTGACAGGCTGATCAAAACAAGGCTAGGAACTTACTCCCAACCTGCTGCAGACATATTTAGCCTTGAGTGATACTGGCAAGGGTTCAAGAGAAACCGCAGCAGCATGCCCGATGTGTGTTTGGTTTCTAATCACTAACACTTCATTATACAAAATAAATACTTTATTATTACAGTGTTTATTAAATTACATAATTTGTGGTGTGCCTTATAGCCCTGGATGCAGATGCCAGTCTGGTTTTGGTGCTGGTAATAATGCTCTTTTTTTTTTTGCCCCCCCCCCCCTTTCTTTCATTCTTCCTCCCCCTTCTTTCATTCTTCCTCCCCCTTCTTTCATTCTTCCTCCCCCTTCTTTCATTCTTCTTCCCCCTTCTTCTATTCTTCCTCCCCCTTCTTCTATTCTTCCTCCCCCTTCTTCTATTCTTCCTCCCCCTTCTTCTATTCTTCCTCCCCCTTCTTCTATTCTTCCTCCCCTTTCTTCTATTCTTCCTCCCCCTTCTTCTATCCTTCCTCCCCCTTCTTCTATCCTTCCTCCCCCTTCTTCTATTCTTCCTTCCCCTTCTTCTATTCTTCCTCCCCCTTCTTCTATTCTTCCTCCCCCTTCTTCTATTCTTCCTCCCCCTTCTTCTATTCTTCCTCCCCCTTCTTCTATTCTTCCTCCCCCTTCTTCTATTCTTCCTCCCCCTTCTTCTATTCTTCCTCCCCCTTCTTCTATTCTTCCTCCCCCTCCCCTTAGTTAGCAGACATTTCAAGCCCCAGCCCAAGGCTTGCTTGTTGTTCCCTGCAGGGCAGTGTTAGGAGGTGGCATCTTTCTTTCAGCTTTTGGTAGCTGTCCAAGGAAAAGGTTAGAAACCAAGACTGAGAGTCACTCCAGTGCCCTGACCAACATCCACCCTCGCACTAAAACAGCAGCTGATGGCCATGGCTCTGTGCAAGCTCATGCCAAGGCCACAAGGGCTCATTAAAGTGTATTGAGATGCCTCAAGCGTGAAAGTTGCTGCATAAAATCAGATTCTTCTTATTAAATGAGGACATCCATTACTTTGCACCAGCTCCTGTACATGTTATAATTCACTTTATAGCACCATCTGTTAAGACTGTCTTGCTTAAGCTTTTTGCAGCATCTTTTTATTGGAAGTTATTAAAAAATATGGCTGTGCCTATTAATCATGGATTAATAAAGGCTTTATAAATGGACCCTTAATTTGCAGCATTACAGGCCACTTGTACGTGACGTGCTGAGCCCTCTGGTGCGTGCACTCCTCGGGGTGCAGCCTGCCTGGAGGTTGGTGGCAGTGCAGCTCAGTGCTCCTGCCTCCCCTTCTGGTGCTCTGGAATGTCAGTGCTGGATGCAATGGGAGATGTTCCAGCACTGCTAGGAGCTTGGAGCAGGCAGGAGAACAGCAGTGAGCCTGAAAGTGTGTTCTTCCCAGCAGCTGTGTGGGGCAAGGGTGGCTCTGATGTTTTGGTTTGGTTTTTGTTCAAGGCTGAGAACAGGGAGGGCAGAATCCTCCCGTGGAGCAAGAGCAAGCTGCATCCTAAGCAGCCCTGTGTGATCCTCCCCTTGTATCTTGCTTCCAATCTGAGTTGCTTCTCCAGCTGCACTGTCCCTGGCTGTAGGCAGCCTGTGTTTCTCAGCAGCTTGTGACCCTGGGTGAAATATTTGTTTGTTGGTTTTTTTTGTTATGCAGGAGGAGAAATCTTAAAAGTGCTGGATTTGTACAGTTTCTGCCCACACTGGTGGCCAGAGGAGTAGAGATTAGTGGCTCTGTTTAAGGGAGGAGTGCAAGGTAGAGCCTTCTTACTGGCCATCAGCCAAAGCCCAGTGCTGTTTGAAAGCTTCTGTGAGCATGAGGGTTTGCATCAAGCAGGCACCAGAGCATCCATTCCCCAGTGGCTCCCTCATACTCCATCTCCCTTCCCTGCATCGATTCAGTGATGGTTTCTGAGGCTGAGCACATCCTCTGACTGCTGCTCAATGGAAATGTCACTGAGCCTGGAGAGACAGACCCAGGGGAAGCCAGGTGTCCACCACGTCAGTGCTTTTGATCTGACAGTCACATGTCAGTGTCCCCATCCCACCCTGGGACCTGGCTGCTCGGGGCATCCTGCAGACAGCAGCCTTTGGGAGCAAGTCTTGAGGTCAGTGTCTGCTTTTCAGGATCCTCTGCTGAGGCTTTGGGATGAGGTGGATCTATTTTGAGTTTGAAGAACAGGAGCAGCTTGTCTTTGCCGTGGACCACCTCTGATCTTGCCTTAAGGGAAAGATGTTCTAAGAGCAAAAGGCTTCCTGTCAGCTCTTCACACTGACAAACGTGAGAGCAGATCCCAGGAGGTCTTTCAGTCTTGAAGTGACATTATTCAGAAACATGAAGGGAAAGCCTTGCTCTGAGTGATGGGAGAAGCTTCCAGAGACCTCAACTCAGGGTGACCTACTTGTGGCGCTGTGCTGCCCGCTCGCCTTTGCTGGCAGGTTTTGAGCTGGGGGTGTGCTGCCTGCAGAATGACAACGCTGTCTGTGCCCTGCCACCCCCTTCCAGGCTAAATATGCTGAGATGCAGATTTCCTGCCCTAAAGTTCCAAGAGGAGCTGTTGTTCTGGTGCCAGCTTTACTGCCTGTCTGACTTAAGGTGCCTCCAAGGATCAAGCCCTCTAAAATCATCCCTGCTCGTACAATGTTGTGCACAAAGACATCAAAATTGGTAATTTTATTTGGGCCTTTCCTAGGGAAAGGGCAAGGAGGAGTGCCCAAAGCTGCTGTGTATGATTTGGGACTCACTCCCCTGACGTGCTCTGAGCCTGCTGTCACCCGTGGCAGCTTTTTCCCTGCCGTAGACCTGAAGCTCGTCACAGTTTTCCTTGTGAGGTGTTGCTCAGGGGTGGCTGCAGCATTGTTGTGTGGCATCAAAGACATCAAAAATGGTAATTTTATTTGGGCCTTTCCTAGGGAAAGGGCAAGGAGGAGTGCCCAAAGCTGCTGTGTATGATTTGGGACTCACTCCCCTGACGTGCTCTGAGCCTGCTGTCACCCGTGGCAGCTTTTTCCCTGCCGTAGACCTGAAGCTCATCACGGTTTTCCTTGTGAGGTGTTGCTCAGGGGTGGCTGCAGCATTGTTGTGTGGCTACTCCCCAGACTTTATGAAGCCCAGCAGCCTGTGCTGTGTCCCTGAGCAGTTTGTTTGTCCTTGTTATCGGTGCAAACCAGGCTGGGTGCCGGGGTTTTATACCTTTGCTGGGCTGTGTAGGGAGATCCAGGGCTCAGCAGGCACCATTGCCTCCGGGAAGGAGAAGTGTGCGCCGCAGCAAGCCTCTCCTTTGGATCTGTCACTTCTGTGAACATCACTCTGGGCAGCTCTTTTAGTTTGTCTTTAAAAGAAGAGCAAATCCAGGCAGAGGAGTCTGATCTCCAATAACCAAGCACGGCTAAGATTCAGCTCATAACGTGCTGGGGGTTGCATCTCCCATCCAGTTTCAGCTGGAGCAAGGCAATTGTCTTTTCATCCCTTAATGGGAGGCTTCAGAGGAGTAATTGTGTTGCAGACTCAAAGAGAAGTCGGTGGAGGGAGGAGTAGGTCACTAGTGAGTGGATTATGTTTGATCACTTCACACAGACCTGGCTTTAAAAAGTTGGAGTTTTTCTTCCCCTCTCCCCAGATCTGCCGTCTGTCCTCAGCATCTGTTAGGCAGTAATGGCTTTTGATGTGTGTGGGGAGAGAGGGAAAAATGGAACCAGAGCCTGTCATATTTACTTACATTACCAGGTCCCAGGGAAAGCACTTGCTCCTTTCAGTGTGCCTGCAGCATAGGAAGGGTTTAAAAGCTTCAGCCTGGAATGCAGCAGGGCCATCAAACTGTGCTGATGAATAAATGATTAAAACCAGAGTCGTGCAGAGCGCCAACAGTTTGGGGTTAGAGCAAACATGAGAAGAAGCCACCAAGGGCCCAATTTCCCTTTGAAGAGAAGAGTGTTTCTCCCTGGGCATACTGCTCAGGAACCACAGCTCAGTCCATAGGAGAAAGCAGAGCTGCTCTGGATGCTCTTCCATCCTCATAGAACCATAGCATGGTTTGAGTTGGAAGGGACCAACCCCCTCTGCATTCAGCAGGGGCATCCTCAACTACATCAGGTTGCCCAGAGCCCTGTCAAGGCTCACCTTGAATATCTCCAGGGATGGGGCCCCAACCCCCTCCCTGGGCAACTCATTCCAGTTTTGCACCATCCTCATGCTAAAGAACTTGGCCCTGACATCCAATCTAAATCTGCTCTTCTCTAGTTTGAAGCCATTGCCTCTCATCCTATCACTGCAGGCCTTTGTGAACAGTCCCTCTCCAACCTTCTTGTAGGCCTCATTCAGGTACTGGAAGGTTGCTGTTAGGTGGCCCCAGAGCCTTCTGTTTTCCAGGCTGAACAGTCCCAGCTCCCTCAGCCTGTCCTCGTAGCAGAGGTGTTCCAATCCCATGATCATTTTTGTGGTCCTCCTCTGGACCCACTCCACCAGGTTCATGCCCTTTCTCTATGGAGGGCTCCAGAGCTGTCCACAGTACCCCAGGTGAGGTCTTACCAGAGCAAGGTATCAGAATCACCTCTCTTGATCTGTTGCCTCCTGGGTGATCTTGGGTCATGCCCATCTGCCTTCATTTGGGAGTAAACCAATGTTGGACATGGGTGTGTGGTCCTGCCAGCCCTTCAGTGCTTCTGCAGAGTCATGGAATCATTTGGGTTGGAAGAGGCCTTTAAGGTCATTAAGTCCAACTGTTAACCCAGCACAGTGAGGTCACCACTAAACCAGGTCACTCAGCACCACATCTCCACAGCTTCGAAGCCACTCCAGGGCTGGGGACTCCTCCACTGTGGTGAGCAGCTTGGTTCAGGCTCTGACAACGCTTTTGAGAAGGAGCTTTTGCTCATGTCCAATCTCAACCTCTCCTGGTGCAACTTGAGGCTGTTTTCTCTTGTCCTGTCACTTGTTCCTTGGGAGAAGAGACCAACCCCCACCTGGCCCAAACCTCCTTTCAGGGATTTGTAGAGCCAGGTCTCCCCTCAGCCTCATTTTCTGCAGTTCCCTCAGCTGCTCCTCACAAGACTTATTCTCCAGACCCTTCACCAGCTTTGCCCTTCTCTGGACCTGCTCCAGCACCTCAATGTATTTCTTGGAGTGAGGGGCCCAAAACTGAACCCAGGATTTGTTGTGTGGCCTCTCCAGTGCCAAATGCAGAGGGACAATCCCTGCCCCGATCCTGCTGGCCGCACTCGCTTCTAACAACCTTCTTTCCAGGAGCTGTAGAGAGCTCCAAGAGCTTTCTGTCCAGGGCTTGAGGCACAAAGCCTTCCCAAAGGAGGACCTGCTCTGGCTGAAGCCACCTTGTTGTGTTGTGCATCTCTGAGATGCTCCAGAACTCTCAGGCCTCCCTTTTCCTGGCTGGCAGCGCTACCCACGCGGCAGCGATCGATGCAGAACACAAACGGTGCAGAGAGGAAGCGAAGGGCTGATTTAAGGTTGCATTAAGGGTATTTTACCTTTTGAGGAGGTTTAAAGACAATCCAATAACAACTGAAAATGATCCAATAATTTAATGGAGGAGAGGAGCTGTGGTAGCTGTCAAGAGAGGCAGCAGCACAGAGCTGTCTGTTACCCAGTTGTGCTCTGCTAGGAAAATCCCTGCTGAGGTTCCTTTCCCTTTCAGCTTTTAGGCTTTTTCACCTGCAGATCTTCTGGCTGGGGTTTGGTGGAGTTGGGGATCAGGCAAAGTCCTGCAGGATTTAGCATCAGCAGATGCCCAAGGTGTTGGTGGATTTGGTGGTTTCTGTCTGGTTTATGGCATTCCACATCTGGGCCCCTCAGTTCAGGAAGGAGGTTGACTTGCTGGAATGTGTCCAGAGAAGGGCAACAAAGTTGGGGAGGGGTTTGGAATACAAGCCCTATGAGGAGAGGCTGAGGGAGCTGGGGTTGCTTAACCTGGAGAGAAGGAGACTCAGGGGTGACCTTATTGCTCTCTACGACTACCTGAAGGGAGGTTGTAGGCAGGTGGAGGTTGGCCTCTTCTCCCAGGCAGCCAGCACCAGAACAAGAGGACACAGTCTCAGGCTGCGCCAGGGGAGGTTTAGGCTGGAGGTTAGGAAGAAGTTCTATACAGAGAGAGTGATTGCCCATTGGAATGTGCTGCCTGGGGAGGTGGTGGAGTCACCATCATTGGAGGTGTTTAGGAGGAGACTTGATGGGGTGCTTGGTGCCATGGTTTAGTTGTTGAGGTGGGTTGGATTGGTTGATAGGTTGGACACGAAGATCTTGAAGGTCTCTTCCAACTTGGTCCATTCCATTCCATTCCATTCCATTCCATTCCATTCCATTCCATTCCATTCCATTCCATTCCATTCCATTCCATTCCATTCCATTCCATTCCATTCTCTCCTCTCTCCTTCCAAGGGTGAGGCCTCCATAATGGAAAAGAAGTTACTGCCTTTCCTCCTCTGTGCTTGCACCTCTTCCTTCAGGGGATCTTAGCAGAACCTGAGGCTGGCTGGGGAGGTTGCTGGGTGGAAGTGCCACCTCCTGGAGCTGCTTGTGCATTCCTCCATCCCCATTCACCACCATGCCATCTATGTGCTGGAAGAAATAACGTGAGAAACATCTCACAGCTGTTGTTTTGTCATGTTCTCCCTATTTTTTTCTTACTGACTGATGGCAAAATCCCCTTGCCCAGCCCATGGAATTGCCCAGATATGCTTTTGTGCAGTGGGAGGGGGAGAAAATTGGGAATGCAGGGCTCTTGGGAACAGGTCTCCCAATTTGGTGACTCAGGCAGAACTTGCTGTTCTGTAAGCCTGCCCTGAGCACTCTCTGTTGTTACTGCTGTTACTGATGAGAAGCTGTTGCTTTTCTTTCCAGAATCCCAGCATGGTGGGGATTGGAAGGGTCCTCTGGAGATCACCTAGTCCAAACCCCTGCTAAAGCAGGGTCACCCACAGCAGGTTGCCCAGGATCACAATGTCCAGGCAGGTTTGGAATCTCTCCAAAGAAGGAGACTCCACAGCCTCCCTGGGCAGACTGCTCCAGGGCTATAAGCACCCTCACTGCAAAGAATTTTCTGCTCCTGTTCAGATGAAACCTCCTGGGTTCCAGTTTGTGCCTGTTGTCCCTTGTCCTGTCACTGGGCACCACTGACATGAGTCTGGCTCCATCCTCTTGCCCCTCACCCTTTAGCTCTTGCTGAGCATTGAGCAGATCCCCTCTCAGGCTGCTCTTCTGCAGGCTCAACAGCCCCAGGTCTCTCAGCCTTTCCTCCTTACAGAGATGCTCCAGGCCCCTCAGCATCTTTGTAGCCTCCACTGGACTCTCTCCACTGTCTCTCTTGAACTGGAGAGCCCAGAACTGGACCACTACTCCAGATGTGGCCTTACTGCAGCAGACTAGAGGGGGAGGAGATCCTCCCTTCACCTACTGGCTGCATTCTTCCCTGTGCACCACAGGAGACAACTGCCCTTTCTTGGCCTTGAGGGCACCTTGCTGGCTCATGGGCTATTTGTTGTCCCCCAGCACTCTCAGCTCCTTCTCTGCAGAGCTGCTTCCCAGCAGGTCACTCCCTCACCTGTGCTGGTGCAGGGGTTTTTCCTCCCCATGTGCAGGACCCTCCACTTGCCTATGCTGAACTCCATGAGGTTCTTCTCTGCCCAACTCTCCAACCTGTCCAGATCTCACTGTATGGCAGCACAGCCTGACAGGGTGTCAGCCACTCCTCTCAGTTTGGCATCATCAGCAAACTGGCTGAGGGTCCAATCCAGGTTATCAGTGAAGCTGAACAAGGCTGGAGCCAGTATTCTGTTTCTTTCTTGCAGTTAGAAACTTCATGTTCCTAGCCCTTGTTTATCTTAAAGGGAAGAATCTTTATCCATCTCCTGAACATACTCCCTCACAAAACTGCTGCTTCCCTTGTGTATGGTGCAAAGTCCAGCAGTGCCATGTTTGCCTCCAGGATCCATGGCTTTTTCAGAGCCCTGGGAGCTCTGAGGTGTCAGGTGAGCAGAAGAAAATGAAATGATGTGCTGCCAATAGCCTGTACTCAGGTTCTTGACGTGGTGACAGTGCCACAGGGGATAACAGAGGGGGAGATTGATTGCGCTGCTCTGAGCCTGCTGGTGTCAGAGGATGAGGTGCTGGGAGGGCAAAGCTGGCCCCTTGCCCTGAGCCTGTCCAGGCCCTGGGGTTGATTGATTAGTCCCAGGTAACGAGACTTTCCCAGATCCTTCCCTCAAAGCGTGAAGTTTGAGTTATCAAACAGAAATAGCTGTTCCAGATGGCTGGGTGGCAACAAGCCCTGAGGACCAGCTTTGGGGCTGCCAGCTTTGTGCCACGACTCGGTGCTTAGTGCCCTTAAAACACAAGAGAAGGATCCAGATTTGGCTGAGCAGGAGCAGAGCAGGTGGAGATGTTTGGCTGTCAGCAGATCGCCCCGGCAGCTGGTGGCACACATCCAAAGGCAGCTGCTTATCTGCAGGAAGGGGCTGTTGCTGGGGCGGGTTGGACTGACACAAAAAGCAGCTCCTGTGGCTGGAGCAGCTCTAGGGAGGATTTTATCTGGGGCAGGAGTTGAGCAAGGGAGTGAGGACAGGGGAGTCTGAGGGTGCAAAGAGATCTGCTGTGTTTTGGAGCGACGGGTTTGTTTTGTTCTCACATCCAAGTTCGTGTGAAAATAACTCTGCTGTGTGGCCAGGCTGGAAGTCTGCCTGCACTCCCCACAGCTGCTCTGGCCTTGGGAAGGAAAAAAAAATAATAATCACACAGCAAGGGCTGAGCAGCTCCAAGCATCTGTCTCCCTTCAATCCTTTCGGCACACTCCTGATGCCTGCTTGCCGTTCCGTGTCTCGCCCTGCCCAAGGGAATGGCTCTGGGGAGCTAAGGAGAGCAGGTCTGTGGATTTGGAGAGGTCCTTCTCCAACCTGCTGCCTCCAATGGGAAAGATATTGAGGAGTTGAAGAGAGAAAGGTCTTTGGGGAAAGAGGGTGGGAGGAGTATGGTAGAAGTTAGATCTTTCTAAATGCCATTGTGCCTGCTCTGGCATGCTTTAGGGGATGATGTTGGGAGTGAGGTGGTGGTTGGTCACTTCTCCCAAGAAACAAGTGACAGGATGAGAGGATGTGGCCTCAAAGTTGCCCCAGGGGAGGTTTAGGCTGGTTAGGCCACACCTTGAGTACTGTGTCCAGTTCTGGGCAGCTCAGTATAAGAAGGACATCGAGACACTTGAACATGTCCAGAGAAGGGCAACGAGGCTGGGGAGACGCCTTGAGCACAGCCCTGTGAGGAGAGGCTGAGGGAGCTGGGGTTGCTTAGCCTGGAGAGGAGGAGGCTCAGGGGAGACCTTATTGCTCTCTACAACTACCTGAAGGGAGGTTGTAGCTAGCAGGGTGTTGGTCTCTTCTTCCAGGCAACCAGCACCAGAACAAGGGGACACAGTCTCAAGCTGTGCCAGGAGAAGTTTAGGCTGGAGGTGAGGAGAAAGTTCTACACTGAGAGAGTTGTTAGCCATTGGAATGTGCTGCCCAGGGAGGTGGTGGAGTCACCATCCCTGGAAGTGTTCAAGAGGGGATTGGATGTGGCACTTGGTGCCATGGTTTAGTAGTCATGAGGTTTTGGGTGACAGGTTGGACTTGATGATCTTTGATTGTATGATTCTGTTATTGATTCTAGGAGTATGGTAGGAGCTAGATCCTTCTAAATGCCATTGTGACTGCTCTGGCATGCTTTAGGGGGTGATGTTGATAGTGAAGTGGTGGTTGACCACTTCTCCTAAGAGGCAAGTGACAGGATGAGAGGATGTGGCCTCAAAGTTGCACCAGGGGAGGTTTAGGTTGGACAGGAACAATTTCTTCCTCTTGAGGGTTGTCAAGGCCTGGCCCATGTTGCCCAAAGCAGTGGTGGAGTCCCCATGCCTGGAGGGGTTTCCAGGCTGTGTAGATGTGGTGCTGAGGGCTGTGGTCTAGTGGTGTCCTGGCAGTGCTGGGTTAATGGTTGGACTGGATGATCTTCAAGGTCTCTTCCAACCAAAATGATTTGGTGATTCCATGATGCAATTCTATGCTGTAGGAGAGATCTCTGCACAGGACCATGATGTTCTTTGTGCCTGCCACCCATCCATCCAGGCAAATTGTGTTCCTCTTCTGCTTTTCCTGATGCTGAGGAGATCTTGCAGGCTCACAAGGTACCCAGAGAGCTTCCACCATGTCCCATTTGCCTCACCCTGCTGAGGACCATCTCCAGGCTGGGAGGGCAGCATGGAGTCCCTTCCACTGGGTGGGATGGTGCCTTTGTTGGACGTGTCCTTCTCTATTAAGAACAACAACATGATGGTGGTGGTGATATTTTTTCTTTAGGAGCTGATTGTTCTGAAGCAGTGGAGTGAGAGATGCTGGGGGGAGGGAGGTGACACCGGCGCAGCGAAGTAGAAAGTAATGAAATAGAGCCCGAGCGAGCAGGACGGAGGGGACGGGGGCAGGGTGACAGCATGAAGGAGATTCACTTGTTCACCTTCAATCAATCCCTGCCTTCCCTGGCTGCCCTGTGTGCAGCTGAGCGTGTGCAGGCAGGGAGGGGAGAGGCAGCGCTCCTTGTCAGGAGCTGTTAGCAAATACATTTGTCAACAGCGGGGCAGGGACCGGAGCGAAGGCAGCGAGGTGGCCGTCACCATGCCCTGTGGTGATTTATTGATGGCTTTGGATCAGCCCTGTCTTGGGAAGAGCTGTACTGAGCAGGAGGAGTGGTGAGGTGTGGAAGGAGTAGGCTCACTTGCAGTGCTGAGTCTGCTCCTGTACTTGGCACTGGTGAGGCCATACCTTGAGGACTGGTTTTGGGGCCCTCACACCAAGAAGGACATGGAGGTGATGGAGTGGGCCCAGGGAAGGGCAAGGAAGTTGGTGAAGGGTCTGCAGAATAGGTCTTCTGAGGAGCTGCTGAGGGAACTGAGGTTGTTGAGTCTGGGTAAATGGAGACTGAGGGGAACCACCTGGCTCTCCACGACTCCATGAAAGGTGGTTGGATGCAGATGGGGGTCAGTCTCTTCTCCTTGTAACTAGTGACAGGGCAAGAGGAAATGGCCTCTGGTTGCTCCAGGGGAGGTTTAGGTTGGATATTAGGAACAGAAGTGGTCGATCATTGGACCAGGGTGCCTGGGAGGTGGTGGAGTCACCATCCCTGGAGGTGTTCAAAGAATGTGTAGCCATAACACTTCTCCCCTCAGCCTCCTTTTCTCCAGGCTGAACAACCCCAGCCCCCTCAGCTGCTCCTTACAAGACTTGTGCCCTAGACCCTTCACCAGCTTCACTGGCCCTTCTCTGGACCCACTCCAGCACCTCATGTCCTTCTTGGAAGTGAGGGGCCCCAGAGGTCCCCTTGTTCTACACTTGGTGGTGTAGTTTTATACGTGCATGTCCCTTTCTTGTCTAGGTCTGGAAGAGGCTCCTACGCTCTGAAGCTCCCCGTATCAGTGTCTTCATGGCAGTGCCCACCATCTATGCCAAGCTGATAGAGTATTATGACAAGAATTTCTCTCAACCCCAAGCCCAGGCTTTTGTGCATGCCTTTTGCCAGGAGAACATCAGGTAGGTGACCAAAGTCCCTCTGAGCAGGGGCTGCTGGCGGCTGGCTGGCCCCATGGTGGGTCTGCTGAGGTTTCCTTTTCAGCATCCCCTCCTTGCAGTGCTGGTTGTCATGCTTTAGTGTCTCTTTGACAAGAATCAAGGTGACATTATTTTAATTAAGAGCCACCCTTGCATGGTAAAGCCAGAAGGGGTCTGTGTGCTCATTGTACCTCACCTTGCATAACTCAAGACTGAGGGCTTTCTCTTGCAGTGCTGTGCAGCAGGATCTCTTTTAGAAGGCTGTCCCATCTTAGCTTAAAACCTGTTACCAGAGAGTCTTCTACCTGTGAGGAACATCTTTGGTAGCAGTTCAAAGGTTTGGGGTCTTGTGGCTTAAGGCTTTCTGTAGGAGAAGGCTTTTTGTAACCCTGGCTTAGACTGCGTGGAGCAAAAGTGATCTTGGAGACTTTTCTTACATGGGGTTTCCCTGTGCAGGTTAATGGTGTCAGGCTCTGCAGCTCTGCCTGTGCCTGTCCTTGAGAAGTGGAAGAGCATCACTGGGCACACTTTGCTGGAGAGGTATGGGATGACTGAGATTGGAATGGCGCTTTCTAACCCTTTGCATGGAGTCCGTGTCCCAGGTAGGAGTCTCCAGAGGGTGCCCACTGTTTGGAGGCAGTTGGCTGTGAGGTGCTGATCTGCTGAAGGGTAGGAAGCTCTACAGAGGGCTCTGGCCAGGCTGGATTGATGGGCTAAGGCCAGTCCTCTGAGGTTCAACAAGACCAAGCACTGTGTCCTGCACTTGGATTGCAACAACTCCATGAATGCTCCAGGCTTGGGGAGAGGGCTGGAAACTGCCCAGTGAAAAGGACCTGGGGGTGCTGGTTGACAGTGCCTGAAGATGAGCCAGTGTGTGCTCAGGTGGCCAAGGAGGCAAACAGCATCACGGCTTGGATCAGACATAGTGTGGCCAGCAGGACCAGAGCAGGGATTGTCCTTCTGTACTCAGCAGTGGTGAGGCCACACCTCAAATACTGGGTTCAGTTTTGGGTCTCTTACTCCAAGAAGGACACTGAGGTGCTGGAGTGGCTCCAGAGAAGTTGTGAAGTGTCTAGAGAACAGGTCCTGTGAGGAGCAGCTGTGGAAACTGGGGTTGTTGAGCCTGGAGAAAAGGAGGCTGAGGGGTGACATTGTGGCTCTCCACAACTCCCTGAAAGAACATTGGAACTGGGTTGGAGTCAGGCTCTTCTCCCAAGGAACAAGCCATAGGACAAGAGGAAGTGGCCTCAAGTTGCAGCAGGGGAGGTTTAGACCGGCCATGAGGAACGATTTCTTGCTCTTGAGGGTGGCCAAGTCCTGGCCCAGGTTGCCCAGGGCAGTGGTGGAGTCCCCATCCCTGGAAGGGTTTCAAAGCCATGGAGATGTGGTGCTGAGGGCCATGGTTTAGTGGTGACCTGGCAGTGCTGGGTTAAGGGTTGAACTCCATGATCTCACAAAGGTCTCTTCCATCCAAAACAATTCTCTGATCCTGTGAACAGGCAGGGCAGCGTGGAGAGGAGCTGGCTGCTCTCCTTGGGTGTCCCATCAGCTGGTACATGGTGTCAGAACCTGGAGAGCCCTGGTGCTGATGCTCTTCAGGCAGGTGATTGGTTTCCTGGCAACTTCCAGCCCAGAGCCTCCTCAGTGCCTAGAGCAAGCTCTGCTCCAACTCCAAGGAAGGGAGGGAGACCTTCACTGCCTGGTCAGACAGAGGGGTCTGGATGGTTCTCCTGCTACCCAGACTTGAGCTGAACTCAATGATCATAAAGGTCTTGTCCAAGCAAAACAATTCTCTGGGTCCTCTCATCACAGACAATTTACATCTCATCACCATCTGGCATGGCTGAGGAGCAGGCTATGGTAGGAAGAGTGATGCTGGTAGAGGAATTGGTCTTGGGAATTCAGGAGGGGACACAGAATCACAGAATCATTTTGATTGGAAAAGACCTTCAAGATCATTGAGTCCAACCACTACCTAACTCTTCCAGGTCCAGTAAACCACATCCCTCCATGCATCATGGGTGCAGAGGGAATGGCAGGTGGCTTTCCCTGGGATCACTGGCCATGGTGGATAGGCACTGCAGAGCTCACAGTGGTGCATGCAGGGTTGATTCTGTCTCAGGAGGCTGATGCTTTGTGCTGTCCAAAGTCTTAGTTCAAGCACTGTGGTGGGGCTGCACCTTCAGCCCCTGCTCTGTGGAGTTGTATTTGTGGGTGGAGCTGACACAGGGGTCTCCACACAGCAGTTCTTGTCCAACTGATCAGTGATGATGGCTGAAAATAGGATGTCTGCTCACTCTTATTTTAGTGCAGATTTCTTGACTCTTCAGGAATTAGAAGCTGTCACACCTCGTTGTGTGTTCTGGTCCTGTTCTCTCCTTGTCTCCCCTCACTTCTCTTAGCCATGCTTTGCAACACTCCTCAATTTTTAGGTTACTTTATGTAACCTAGAAATAAATTGATCCTGAGGCATTAAAAATATCAGGTGCCCCCCCCCTCTTTGGTTGAGAACGTGGCCATCTGTCAGCCAAGCAGCCCAGCCCACCACTGTGCCACCTTCTCCTCCCCATGTGCAGTCTGTGCAGGCATGGCACCATATGAAGGGTCTTGGGGGGACCCATGTTACCTTGGGGGGCTGTCATAAGCGTTGTGGCATCCCATGGGATGGAGAAGTCATCATCCTGCAGGGACCACACAGGGAGGGGAGAAGGTGCAGCTCCCCCACACTGTCTCCACAGCCTGAAAACAGCTCAGGATCAGCTCAAAACACAACCTTGAATTTACTTTTGCAGAGTAAATGTCATTCCCCCCCCCCCCCCCCCGCTCCTCTCTTCCTCCAAAAGTCCCATCCCTGAAGGCAGGAGAGGGAACCAGACAGGGAAACAAGACCCCCACCTCCACAAGCTCAAGCTGTGCCTGAGCCCCATGCCTCAAGGTGAGGGTGCAGACATGATTTGAATGTCCCCACAGCCTGGTTGTATTTGCTTCTCATTTATCTTCAGTGAGGGAAATGAGTGGAGGCTGTAGGAATTTCGCAGGAGATGAAAGGAGAAGGGAAACAAGACTGAAACAGCATGGCTGAGACAGATGTTTGCCCCCAGAAGGGCAACTCCTACTGCAGAGCTGATGGCCATGCTCCTGAGCAGAGCTGAGGGTGCTGGGATCTGCAGGGGTGCTGGGGACATCTATAGCTACGAGCAGAGGGGGTGAAGATAAGGCTTGGCTGACCATCATCACTCCAGCCACCATCCCGGGGCCCTCTGCAGCCCAGGTTGGGAGAGATCTCCCAAAGGTGTGGATCAGCCAGAGCCCCAGCAGAAAGAAGGCTGTAATTGAATAGGCTTGATTAATTCATTGCAGGAAGTGTCAGTGGGGAAGCAGATGGGGGAAGCTGAGGCATAATTTACTGGAGCTGTGAAAAAGCTTTTGATATAGTACCCCATTAGAGACTGGGATGTAAGGTCACCAGTGAACAGCCAGTGTGAGAGAGTCACCTGAGAGTCAGAAGCAATGATGGGCTGGGAACAGAAGCTGAGAAGGAGGAGAAGTATCCAGAGAGCAGACCTCAGGTGGCAGTGGTGTTACAGGGATGGCTGCCAGGCAGTGGTGACCACAGACCTGCACACTGCCCAAAGTGATTCATGTGGGAAAAGGAGTGACACAAGTGGGACTTCACCCATGGGTATGTCCAGGGATCCTCATCCTGGCCAGAGGGTCTCTCCTGGAGTGGAAGCAGCACATGTCCTGCTCTGTCACTTCACTGCTCTTAGTGGTGCCCAGTGACAGGACAAAGGACACAAACTGGAACCCAGAAGGTTCCATCTGAACAAGAGGAGGAAGTTATTTGCCTTGAGAGTGCTGGAGCCCCACAGCAGGCTGCCCAGAGAGGTTTTGAAGTCTTCTCTGGAGAAATTCTAAAGCCACCTGGACATTGTGATCCTGGGCAACCTGCTGTGGGTGACCCTGCTTTAGCAGGGAGGTTGGACTGGATCATCTGGGATTCTGGAATTGTGATTGTGGAGCCTCTGAGGAAAGGTCTTGGGGCTTCCAACTGCTTGAGCTGGCTGGGGAGGGCTCAAGTCCTGGGCTTCTGCCCCTGTCACCATGGCTGGCTGTGGATGCGTGGCACCACTCTCCACCCACAGCAGAGGTCTGAAGGGGCAGGGGCATGGGGAGAAGGTGGGAGGACAACTTCGATTTCCAGAAGAAGAAAAGAGAAAAGATTGGAAAGATAAATGTTTGCTTGTAGATGGTTAAACCCCTGCTTAAAATGCCTCTGTTTTCAGCAGCTCTCCTTCTAATCCCCCCGGTGCTGTTCCTGTGAAGGGAGATGAATAATTCATGGCTGGAGAATGCCTCACTGGGCCTAATCACCACTTTAATTGGAGGTTTAGATCAGAGGCAGCTAATAGCTCCTACTGCGGGGACTCCGTGTCTTGTTGACAGTGAGATCGTTGAGTGCCTTATCGTTGGCCTGTTTCAATCCTCCCAGGACACCACCGCACATAACAGCGCCGAGGTCCCCTGATACCGAAAGGACACAGACCGCAGGGCCAATTAAATTTATCTGGGAAGAGCTGACAACTTTCTTAAACAGAGGAGAAACGGTGCAGGAATAATGGTGTCACTTCTCCCTGCTGGCAGCGGGGCTGGTGCCTGCGGAGCTGACACCGCGGGCGGAGCTGACACCGAGGGCCTCCTGCCAGCGCTTCCCAGCGTCCGGGAGGCTGCGAATTGGAGCCAGCCGGGACGGGGGGAGAGGGGAAAGGGGCAAGGATTGCTCCCCACTTCCACACCCCGCTCCCCCTCGGGTTTGTGGCTGGGGACAAAAGGGAGGCAGGGCTGAGTGCTGACCCGCGTCTGATCGTCCCCGATTGTGATCCCCCTGCCGGTGCTGCTCCTTCGGGAACAGGCTCAGCCTTCTGCTGACCTGTTGGAGTCGGCGCGGTGTGTGTCTTGACAGGGTGGATGGGCTTGAGGAGCTCGAGTCATTGTTTTTGCATGAATTTTATTAATGCTGTCAGGTTCCTGTAGCTCCAATCAATGTCAGCAGCATTTGCAGCCCTTGCAGATGTTGATTTCCGAGTTTGTCAGTTTTCCTAAAGAGCAGAAAGCCTTTTCCAGGCTGAATGTAAGGAAGCAGCTCCCCAGGAGGGACCTACTTTACATGTTGCTTTTGCCTTAGCCAAGTAGGAAATAAATTGGTGGGTCTGAAACACTGCATGGGGGACACGTTGCCTTCTTTGTGCCTTCAGAGCGTTTGACAGTGCTGTGCTGCTCTTTGGTATTTCAGTCTCAAAGACTGTAGGCATTAACCATCAAGTCCTGCTGCCCACCAGCCCGTTAGATTTTCCACACTGAGGTCAGTGGCTTGCAGAGAGGGAAGCAGCATCTTCCAGGGAGGCAGCCATCTGATCTTGGTTTGAAGGCTTCCAGTCTGTGAGAGCCCGTGGCAGCTCTTTGCACTGGTTACTGCTCCCTCCACGAGCTTTGCAAGCCTGACTTGGCAGTGGCTGTTTAAAACAAATGCCTCATGGCATTTTCTGGTGAATTCTCCTCCTGGCCCACACCCAGTAGAGCAAGACCCAGGGTGTTGATTGACAGCCAGCTGAAGATGAGCCAGTGTGTGTTCAGGTGGCCAAGAAGGCCACAAAACATCCTGGCCTGTAGCAGGAATGGTGTGACGAGCAGGACCAGGGCAGGGATCATCCCCCTGTACCCAGCACTGGTGAGGCCACACCTTGAGCACTGGGTTCAGTTTTGGGCCCTCACTCCAAGAAGTACATTGAGTTGCTGAAGTGAGTCCAGAGAAGGGCAGTGAAGGGTGTGAAGAGCAGGTCAAGTGAGGAACAGCTGAGGGATCTGGGGTCGTTCAGCCCGGAGGAGGCTGAGGAGAGACCTGGCTTGCTACAACTGCCTGAAAGGAGGTTGGAGTCTGGTTGGAGTCAGTCTCTTCTCCTAAGGAACAAGCCATAGGACAAGAGGAAAGGGCCTCAAGTTGCCCCTGGGGAGGTTTAGGTTGGACATCAGAAGAAAATTCCTCACTGAGAGGGTTCTCAAACACTGGAACAGGCTGCCCAGGGAGGTGGTTGAATCTCCTTTCCTGGAGGTGTTGAAAAGGTGCAGAGATGTGGTGCTGAGGGTCAAGGTTTAGCCCCAGACTTGGCAGAGATAGATCATGGTTGGACTCAATGATCTTAGAGGTTTTTTTCCATCAGAAACAATTGCATGATTCTATGCTTCTGTGCTTCTCCCTCCTTCCCTCGCTGCAAGTTCTCTCTTTGACTCCTGGCAGTCTCTGGCCATGAGGTGAGAGCCACCCAAGCCATGCTTGTGCTCAGAGAAGGACCTGTGTTGACTGACCTGACCGCAGCAGGCAATTTCAAGCAGCTCAGACACACACCAGAGATCTGCCACGTCGCTTTCTGTTTATTTCTTGCCAGCTTTGCTAATTGTTGGGGTAGTTTCACTGCAATAAAAATCTCACTCCCTCATAGCCCATCTGCTCGGAGCTGATCCTGCAGGGATGCCATAAATCTGGGCTACCACGACATATCTATTGCCATGGCAACTGACCAGTGTAGCAAACAAAACCATGATGTCACAGATAGCAGGTCTCCAGGGCTTGAAGAGGAGAATGAGACCAGGATAGGCAAAATGCCACTTGAACCCAAATGCCTGAAGTACAGATGACAAGGGGAAGAGAGCGCTGGAGCTCCAGGTCCTGCCCACCCTGCCCTGGGAGCTTTCCAAGCGTTGAGCAGATCCTAGCAGAGCTGGATAGCATCACCAACTGCTCTTCCCTTAAAATACAGGAAGATTGAAGCTCAGACCTGTCCAGCCCTCCTGGGCCACAGGTTGCTGTGTGCTGATGGCCTTCTCCCTGCTCACAGGAGATGACAGTTATGGGTGTCATCTTGTAGCAAGGGCAGGCTCATGCTGTTGAGGTGCAGAACAGGACCTGCTGTGCCAGGAGATGCCCACAACTCCTGGTTGCTGCTTGAACATGGAGGTCCCCCCATCAAACAGAGGTTGCAGGAGTAAAGCCACCCTTTCCTCTGTGCTTTCAGATGCTCACCCAGAAAAGCAGGCACAAAAGCAGGGGGTGAGAATGCTACAGGCTGCAGAGGGGGGAGCTCTGGGCCACAGAACAATCGTGGAACTTAATTGCAGTTGTTCATGGTGCTGTGTCAGATTCCCTGGCTTTGAAAATGGAAACCTGTGGAAGAACAGCGTGGGTTTGATCTCTGCTCTTCTCCTGTGATGTTTTAGATACAGCATGTTGATGTCTCATAAACCTGAGCTAATCCCTGGCAGTTCTCACACTGTTAAGCCTTCACCTCCTCTGTCAGGTCCAGCTACGGAGAGCAGCGAGCCCCTGCCGTAATCATCCTGCTCTTTCTTTTCCTGCCTTTGTGGAGGTTTCCTGGTGCCTTTTCTTCTTCTTTCTTTCCTTTTTAAAGACAGCTTCATTACTGAGCTACGAAGCTGTGCTGATGCCTTCAAAGATCGGCCAAGAGAGACTGCTGAGGGCTGGAGACACATTTGTTTCCCTCAGCGTTTGCGGTGCTGCCTGCTCAGCCCACAGCGGCGTCTTGCACCACGGCGACATTTGCAGGCAGACACACGACGTGATCGAAGCCTTCCTGAAGGGTAACCCCCTGCTAGGAAGTTCTTTAGTGCCAGCACAGGCTGCAGATGCTGTTGATAGACGAGCAGCTGCTCTTTTGCATCCTTGATTTGGCTGTTTCCCAGAGGCCATCCACTGCTTCAATCTTGTTTTCCTTCCCAGGTGCCGTGGGCAGCCCACTGCCAGGGGTGGAAGTGCGCATCGCCAGCGAGACCTTGAAGGACGGTCATCGTTCCTACACCATCCATGCTCAGGGAGATGAAAACCACACAGAGGTAGTGCTCAGCCGTCTTCTTGTCTGCTTCATGTTGGCTCATGCCCTTCTCATCCAAAGGAGGGCAGTGAAGCTGGTGGAAGGCCTAGAGCACAAGTCTTGTGAGGAGCAGCTGAGGGAACTGGGGTTGCTCAGCTTGGAGAAAAGGAGCCTGAGGGGAGACCTTCTGGCTCTTTGCAACTCCCTGAAAGGAGATTGGAGGCAGCTGGGGGTCACTCTCTTCTCCCAAGGAACAAAGGAAATGGCCTCAAATTGCCCCAGGAGAGGTTTAGTTTGGACATGAGGAACAGTTTCTTCCTCTTGAGGGTTGTCAAGGCCTGGCCAAAGCTTCCCACACTGGTGGTGGAGTCCTGATCCTTGGAGGGGTTTCAGGGCTGTGTGGATATGGTGCTGAGGGGCATTGTTGTGACTTGCTCCAGAGGAAGCTAGGGGGAATGGAATGTAGCTGGAGGTGGGGAGATTCAGGCTGGAGGTGAGGAGGAAGTTCTTCCCCATGAGAGTGGTGAAGCCCTGGAATGGGTTGTCCAGGGAGGTGGTTGAGGCCCCGTTCCTGAAGGTGTTTAAGCCCAGGCTGGATGAGGCTCTGGCCAGCCTGATCTAGTGTGGGGTGTCCCTGCCCATGGCAGGGGGGTTGGAACTAGCTGATCCTTGTGGTCCCTTCCAACCCTGACTGATACTATGATAAGAGTTCCAGTGCTGGAAGCTGGAGAAGCCAGCAGGACCAGGAGCAGCCCTGTGTGTGTGGTGATGAGGCTGCAGCAGGTTCTGCATTCTATGTTCTGGTGCCATAACAGAACATTGGATCCCACCCCAGATGTGAAGAACAAGCCCAGGGGAGGGCTGAGAGGAACCACTATGGGCAGGGATTGTGGCTTTTATGAACAGAAGGGTTTGCTGCTCTTTGCTTTGTGTCACTGCTGCAGTGTGACCGAGCACTGAGCAGAGCAGGAGACCTGGAGTGGCTGCAGGCAGCCACATCGCATTTTCATCCCTCTCCTGGGTGAGTGTTGGGTTTCTTGGTCTTTTTCCCTCTGCCTGGAGTTAGCCCTTGGCCTTTATTTCTTTGCCTTGTGTGGAAGTGAGACATGACATACAATGTGTCCATTTCAGTAATGATCCTCCAAAGCTTTTCTCACCCCGAGGGATCCCCAGGCGCTTTACAAATGAGGTCTCAGGCACAAGAACCCCCGAAGTGCAGCTACTTCCAAGATGAAATGTAGACATTGTTCCTCTGAATTATGAGAGGGGAAGACCACCTAATGTTTCTTTTCTGCCCGGTACTCCTTCCCCTTCCTTCTGGTTGCACTGAGAAAACCTCTCCCTGGTGCTGGAAGCCCACTGCCTCCCCCCTCCCCGAGCTTCAGTGAGCTGAGACTCACATAACTTCTCTTTACCCTGCCTTCAGGCTGCTTGAGTTTATATTTGGGGCAGAGGAATCACTTTTTTATCCCACTCATTTCTCACACATACCCATCAGCTCCCAGCAGGGGTGGCTGAGGTCCATGTAATGCCTCATGGTGCTCCCAGGAGGTCCCACCAGTGCTGGTGTTGGCCCCATGCCCCTTGCTGATGCTTGGTTTTCCGTCAGGCTCTCCCCTGGGGGATTTTTTGAATGTTCTGGTGAATTCTCAAGACATCAGCCAGGGAGGCTGTGGGGAGGTGGTAAAGCTTTCCTCTGGGTATTGGCCAATGGTTTGGTCCCTCTCTGAAAGGGAGGTTGACCCCTGTCTGTCACCATCTCACCCACCTTGCCCCATATCGCAGCTGAACTGGGACTTTCTTCAGGCTGGAGGGAGAGAAATGGTCCTGTCTGCTGTGTTGGCTGGCTGAATACCTTCAGGACAGCCACAGTATGTCCAGGAGCAGGACAGAGCTGGCTGCCTCTGTCCCTAGAACTGTCAGAAGAGCTGTGGTGAGGTGGGAAAAACAGTCCCCGCTCTCAGACGGACGTGTGGAGGTGCCAGAAGGTTGGGTTTAATACAGCCCAGGTACAGAGTGTGACTTTCCAGGCTGGTGGGCAGGTGGCAGCCGTGGTGACACAGCTCTTCTCCCAGCACCAGTGTCATTTAACTGCTTCACACCTGTGGTCACAGGAAGAAAGCCTCACCTGCTGCCTGCTCCTGCCCCGAGATGCTGCTGCTGGCACACGGCACACCTCCTGCTCGCTTAATAATTTATGGCAGGAGAGAGCACAGCAGTGGCATTTATTTAAACCAAGGAGGATCTGACAGTCTGAGTGCTCCTCACACTTCACCACTCAAGGAGAGGTCTGCTTTGGTGAAAATCAGCTCCTCCACAGCAGAGGGGCTGTCCCCCGGGTGAGAATCATAGAGTGGTTTGGGTTGGAATGGGCTTTTAGAGGTCATCCAGTTCAGCCCCCCTGCAGTCAGCAGGGACATCTGCAACTAGAGCAGGTTGCTCAGAGCCACAAACAGCCTGACCTGCTGTTTGTTCCAGGGATGGGGCATCTCCCACCTCTCTGGGTCTGCCTGGGCCAGGGTCTGCCCACTCTGCCTCACAGATCCTCATGAAACAGGCTGCCCAGGGAGGTGGTGGAGTCCCCATCCTTGGAGGTGTTAAAAAAATATGGCACTCTGGGACATGGCTTAGTGGTTGTGGTGGTGGTGGTGGGTTGATGGCTGGGCTTAATGATCTTTGAGGTCTTTTCCAACCTTCATGATTCTGTGAAACTGCCAAGCCAGAGCTGGTCCTGGTTGTGACAGGGGGCGTGGGACCATGCCGTGGGGCAGCCTTAGGGTATCTGTGCCTGGCAGCACAGAGGGCTAAAATCTGCCTAAATCTAGTGGGATGCTGAGCACCCACATAGGAGCTGGGCACCCAGCCATCTCTTCTCAGCAGCCTCTCAGCTCCTGGAGCAGGTGATCCTGGTGCCAGGGGTTAGGCACATTGTCAGGGCAATCTGTGAGGCGTTCACACCTCGCCTCTGCCGAGCAGAACAAAACCTGCTGCCTGGGAGGGGAAGAGCTGCTGCCTCTGCCAGGGAAAGGCTTTGCTGTGCTGTACCCAGCCTCACGAGGTCACCACCTTACCTGCTTCTGTTGGGATGAAGCCCTGCCTCCTGCTTCTTCTTCATAACAGAAGACAACAGCCTTTCTCCAAGCTGTTTCTTCCCCACTAACACTGTCTCTCCTGTTAGCTCCTGGGGCATTGCCAGTGCAGCCTTTCATATCAGGGAATCATAGAATGCTGTAGGGGTTGGGAGAGACCTCTGGAGATCATCTAGTCCAGCTCCCCTGCTAAAGCAGGTCACCCACAGCAGCTTGCCCAAGATCAGCTTGTCCAGGTGGGTTTGGAATCTCTCCAGAGAAGCAGACTCCACAACCTCTCTGGGCAGTCTGCTCCCAGGCTTGAGCACCCTCACACCAAAGAAGTTTCTCCTTCTGTTCAGATGGAACCTCCCTTGACCTGCTGGCCACACTCTTCATGCACCCCAGGAGGCCACTGCCCTTCTTGGCCACAAAGGCACATTGCTGCCTCATGGGCAACTTGTTGTCCACCAGCAGTCCCAGCTCCTCCTCCACAGAGCTGCTTTCCATCATCACTCTTTGGACATATGTATGTGTCCTGCTGCAGTGAGAGGCAGAGAGGAGCAGGGCAGCGTGGGGGTGGTGGCAGGGGAAGGTGTGTGGTGCTGGGAGCCGGGAGGTGGAGAGCAGGTTTCTGCTTTGCCATCCCGTAATTGCTTGGGCTTGCAGCAGGGGATTGCTGTAATGTGCAAAGCTGGTTTCTGGCACACCCTAAAGATCAATAATCTACTTAGCTGGAAGTTTGCTGGATCTTTGTTCTTCCCTTCCTCTTCTCCCATCCCTCAACTGGGTTCCTCTCACAGACCGGCTCCAGCCCTCCTGATCTCCTCGCAGCTCTTCTGAGCCTCATGCTCCATTGCATCCAGTTTGGTCAGGTTTTCTTGATGCTTCTTGTGCCAGTTCCTTGCTAATTCTTGCTGCAGCCTGGGGCTGTGAGCTCGTTCCTGAGCAGACATGGAGCCACTTGTGCTCAGGCTGTTGGCTGTGCCTGGCACTGCTCCCTTGTCCTGGTCACTGCCCAGGCTTGACTTGACATTTGCCTGTGGGTGATCAGCAGAAGGATGAATTACAGAACCATGGAATTGTTTTGGTTAGAAGAGACTTCTAAGATCACCAAGTCCAACCATTAACCCAGCACTGCCAGGTCACCACTAAACCAGGTCCCTCAGCACCACATCTACACAGCTTCCAATCCCCTCCAGGAATGGGAACTCCACCACTGTCCTGGGCCAGGCCTTGACCAACCCTCCTCTTTTGGGGAAAGAAATTGTTCCTCATGTCCAGACTAAACCTCCCCTGGTGCAACTTGAGGCCATTTCCTCTTGTTCTATGGCTTGTTCCTTGGGAGAAGAGACCAACCCCCACCTGGCTCCAGCCTCCTTTCAGGGACTTGTAGAGAGCCAGGTCTCCCCTCAGCCTCCTTCCCTCCAGGCTGAACGCCCCCAGTTCCCTCAGCTGCTCCTCACAAGACTTACTCTCCAGACCCTTCCCCAGCTTTGTTGCCCTTCTCTAGTCCCACTCCAACACCTCAGTGTCCAGGGGACAATCCCTGCCCTGGTCCTGCTGGTCGTGTTATTCCTGATCCAAACCAGGATGTTGGGGCACATCTGGTTCATTTTCAGACTGCACCATCACTGCCAACACCAAAACAATGTGCTCCAGCCTGGTATAGTCACTGCAGGGTCTGTTCTCAGCTGAGACTGCTCTGTGGGACAGGGCCATTCACAGTGGGGCATGGTTGGCAGGGAGTGGCACTTTCTGCACCCTGTCACAGTGTCCCCCACCTTCTCCCTGCACAGGCATTTGGTCCCCTGGGGGGATGCTTTCCTTGGGCAGCTCAGTGAAGTGCTTCTCCTTAATGGGCTGCCTGGGGAGGTGGTGGAGTCTCCATCATTGGAGGTGTTCAGGAGGAGACTTGATGGGGTGCTTGGTGCCATGGGTTAGTTGTTTAGGTGGGTTGGATTGGATTGGTTGATGGGTTGGACGCAATGATCTTGAAGGTCTCTTCCAACCTGCTTTATTCTATTCCTTTGAGAGAGGAACAGAGGTATGGGGGTGAATGTCAGGGGACAGCAGCAGGTTTGAGCCACCCCAGTTATTGCTCCTGCTCACCTCCAAAGGGCTCCTGAAGTTTTCACCCACCTTCAGCTGCCTCTTGAGTCCCTCTGGCTATACAGGCAGGCTCAGTCTTCCTTACCCACACTCCCAGATGCTTTTTCTCCTGTTCTTTTCCCCCCTTATCCTTCTGGCATGCTGGGGTGGGGATGGGAGGTGATCTCCCTCTCCCTATGCCTGTCTCCAGCACCCAGGAAAGGGTTACAAGCTCTCCAGCACCCAAGGTTTGGCTGGGCTTTGTTCAGTGAGATGCATATTTCATAACTGCTCAGCTTCCCAGCTGGCAGAGGCCTGGAAACCCTGCAAGCTGTTGGGCATTGTCTCTCTTCTGCTTTATTTGTTGGTTGGGTGGTAGGGGTTGGGGGGTTTTGGGGGTTGTCAATTTTGTTGGATTTTTTTCCCCTTGTTGTTTTTGGGTTTTTTTTCTCCCTTTCCAAATTGCTAACTGATAGAAAAGCCAAACACACACACACACACACACACCCAGATCCCCCTAATCTGGGGGCTGTAGGGAGAGAAACACTTTCCCAGCTGGATCTAAGGCAAAGGTTCTAGCCGGGGTCTTTATGGTGAGCAATTTGCTGGTGTTGCAGGAGCTGGCAGCAGGAGGACGCTGCTGCAGCAGCCCTGGGTTGTTCTCCCCCTCCCCTTCCCCCTCCCCACCCCCCCAAAGCTGTCATTATCTGCTTGTTTATCCATATGCAAGCTGTCAGCCTGGACGGGAACCGGCTCGGCTCTGACCGTCCCTTCCCAAAGCCACCAGCATCTTCTCCTGCCATGCCCCCTCCCTCTGCCTCTGCCATCTGCTAGCAGCTTGCTGCTGGTTGGCAGCACCTCAGCAGGGCTGCGGGCACTGAGGGCAGCTGGCAACCCTCACCCCTCCTTATGGCTGCAGGTCTTGGCTGCTGATGCCCATGTGGAGGGCAGGGGTGGCTCCTCCCCGCTCACATTCATTCCAGGTCTCCAGAGAGCCAGCAGGGAGCTGCTTGCTCACCACTAAGCTGCCAGGCTTGTTTTGGAGGCTTCTTCCATGGTCTGGAAAACCCTGTGGCAGAATGAGAGGGGGGTGGACTTGGGTGCTTGGCACACACCTCTGAAGGCTATGAGTGGGGGTGGGTGCTGTGGACTTGGGTGCTTGGCACACACCTCTCAAGGCTATGAGTGGGGGTGGGTGCTGTGGACTTGGGTGCTTGGCACACACCTCTGAAGGCTATGAGTGGGGGTGGGTGCTGTGGACTTGGGTGCTTGGCACACACCTCTCAAGGCTATGAGTGGGGGTGGGTGCTGTGGACTTGGGTGCTTGGCACACACCTCTGAAGGCTATGAATGGGGAGGGTGCTGTGGACTTGGTGCTTGGCACACACCTCTGAAGGATATGAGTGGGGGTGGGTGCTGTGGACTTGGGTGCTTGGCACACACTTCTGAGGGCTGTGAGTGGGGGTGGGTGCTGTGGACTTGGGTGCTTGGCACACACCTCTGAAGGCTATGAGTGGGGGTGGGTTCTGTGGACTTGGTGCTTGGCATCTCTCAGGGCCAGCTCCTGCATGGAGATAGTGTTGCACGTGCCCTTCTGGCGTGGTGTCTTCTCATCTCATCCACCCAGGTATTGTCAAACAGCTGATCTGAGTGTACCTGGTTCTTCTGCCTGGAGCTCCTGAGGCTAGAGATAAGCATGTGCCAGCTGTGACTGGCATTCCTGAAATGGGACAGGTATGGACATGCTGGTGGGGATGTCTCTGCCTGGCCCAGGGAGTCCTGACTCTGGTTTGTTCCTTTCTTGTCCTGATCAGACCTCAGTCCAAACCACTTTGGTCTTTGTCCTCAGTGCTCCTACACTTCCAGAATCTTTCTTCTCCCAGTGGTACAATTATTAGTCTGTTTTCTTGTCCCTGCTGCATCCCATCCTCATGTCCTGGTACCTCCTGAAAGTCTCTTGATGGTGATCCATGCCTGCAGCATCCCAGTTTCATCTCCCATCAGCAGCTTGCTGCTGTTGGTGCAGGACATGCCATATGTTGCTGAAGCCTCATAGGGTGCCTTCATCAGGACAAGAAGTCACTGATTTGAGTGTCTCTTGGGACTTAGGGTGAAATTCAGATTGAGCTGTGGAGAGCTTCAGGCTGTCTGGCTACCACTGCTTTGAACTCCCCCTTCTGCTGGTAGGTTTTGTTCCCTCTCACATCTTGTCCACATTTCCATGCTCTCGCCCTTCAGTAGGCACGTCCTTGGCAAGCACCATAAGGAATACATTGTTGAAGGCAGCCTGGGTTAGATCTTCTGCTCTGGAACAGGTTTTGGCACAATCCACCTTTGGTAAACTCCCACATTTTCCATCTGCCTCTGCTTCATCCAGAAACTCCTTCCAGAGCCCTTGCAGCGTTGGACACTGCAGTTGTGTGCATTCCAGCGCCGATTTGTTTCGCCACGTTCCTCCTATCTCCTCAGTATCCTCTTTTGTGTCCTGCCCCAGCAGTTCAAGTTCCTCCACTTCATTGCCCAGGCTGCTTTCAGTACTGTATAAACATTTTAGCTGCTTCTCATTGATCACATCCTTCTTCAGCTCAGTCAGTAGCTGCATTCTCAGATGTATTTTTATCTCCTTCCTTCTTTCTGTCTGTCCTCTGATGATTTCTTTTTCTATTTGTGGCCATAGCTATGTTTTATTTCTTCCTGGTGGTAGAAGTGGAGGCAGAAATTACATTAGCATCATGTCCCCTTGTTTCTCAGCTGAAAACTTCTTATCACAGGAGCAACCTTGATCCTGCAAGCCTTATTTCCTTGCACATTCAAAGTGGATCCATCTCTCAAGTGTTTCCTTCGAGCTAACCTTTGTCATATCACCCTCAAGATCTCTACTGAGCTTTTTATTGCTGTTCAATGCTTTTATTCCTCCTCCTCTTAGCAGAGGGAAAACTTAAGATATGTGTCCTTGCTCCCCATCACCAGGCTGGCAGCCTTGGTTCTCCCTGCATGAGGGACAAGGAGTGAGTGGATTCCTTTCTGGTCCCATCATGGAATCATTTTGGTTGGAAGAGACCTTTTAAGATCATAAAGTCCAACCATTAATTCAGCACTGCCAAATCACCACTAAACCATGGCTGGTTTGGGTCTTCAGCTCTCTCTGTATCCTTGCCTGGGTCAGGAGAGCCTGAGGGACTGAGGTGTTCATGTTTGTGTTGGGAGGAATGGAATGAAAGCAGATCTCCTGCCTGCACAGTTGGTGGTGTTGTTTCTACTTGTTTTTTGCAGCTCCACACCCTAGTCCTTCTCAGCTGTGGATTCAGCCCACCTCCTTACAACTTGTCTCCTCCTGTTGGACCTCCATCTGCTCTTGGAGGCTGTTTGCTGCTGTAGCATATATTGGAGTTGTTTGCTGAAGAGCTCTGGATGTGGTGGGAAGATACTGAAGCCTAGAGACTAGAAGAAGGGACAGTCTCTGCCCCAGAGCACTTCCAGCCAAAGGGAAGTGACACTGGCCAAGGCAGGACAGCTTAGCACAAGGAAGCAATTAGAGGTTGTGGTCTGTAGTCATAGCACATCCCAGCCTCCCTGACCTCAGCTTTTAAGTGAGGCTTGTGACAAAAGACCCAAAGGTGGGCCATAATTGAGTCCTTGCCTGCTCCTCTCCCTGCCCCCAAGCACAAAATGGGCACAGGGGCACGTCAGGAGCCTTGCCCTAATGCAGCTTGCTGAGGGAGCAGGAAGATGTGCTGACATCTCACCTCCCTGATTAGCTGCAATGAAAAGGGATGAGAAGAGCAGCGTGGAGAGCTGGTGGCATTCCAGGAATAGCCTCCCACATCTAATTTATGGTGTTAATATAGATCAAGAAGTTTTGAATCCATGGAACAACTGCTGGGAGAAGTGACCTTTCCCAACCCCGGGTTGTTTGCTGTGCTTCTTTTGGGATCATCTGGAGTTAATCAGGCTGGGACCTCTCCAAAAATCAGTCTTGCCTAAAAATATCCAGAGTCACTTGTTTTTGGTGGAGCAGCATTTGCTGTTAAGTAGAGGGTTGGGTGTTTGGAGTGTTCCAGCTCTGCTGTGCATCAGCCTTGCTTTTCAATTCATAACCCTCCCAAATGAAAAGCAAATGGGTTCTGATATTCCAGGCCCTTGGAGCAAGACCAGCTTGGAAATGTGGCCTTGTAGACTGCACTCTGGGCTTGGGGGTTTTGGGTTGGGTTTAGGTTTTGGTTTTCTTTCTTCTTTCTCTGTCTGTGCTGTGTCCCCAAGGAGCCTTTTTCCAGCAGGAAGAAATTTGTCCCGTGTCTGGTTTGCCTCCTGCTAGCCTGCTGCGGGATGCTGCAGGACACAGAGCTCAGAGGAGCCATAAAAGCCTTTCCAAAAGCACACACCTGAGTGGGAATTCTTAATTAGGAATGTGCATGAGAGTTCAGAATGCCTGGGAATGTGGCAGTGCTCCAGTGAGCCTCACACCTCTAGGCCGTCCATTCAGACATGGCCCAAGAAGGTGGTGATGAAGGGGCACTGTTAAGCCTCCTTTTAGGGGGCAGGTGTGCATGTCCTCACCTCTGTCCTTGCCCACCACACCAATCCTGAATGCAGTGTGATTCCCTAGTCTGGAAACGGACATTGAGGTGATGGAGCAGGTCCAGAGAAGGGCAAGGAACCTGGTGAAGGGTGTAGAGCACAAGTCTTGTGAGGAGCAGCTGAGGGGAACTGGAATTGGTCAGCCTGGAGAAATGGAGGCTGAGGGGAGACCTTCAGGCTCTCTACCACTCCCTGCAAGGAGGTTGGAGCCAGGTGAGGGTCAGTCTCTTCTTCCAAGGAACAAGCAATAGGACGAGAGGCAACAACCTCAAGTTGCACCAGGGGAGGTTTGGGTTAGACATAAGGAACAACATCTTCCCCTTGAGGGTTGTCACGGCCTGGCTCAGGTTCCCCAAGGCAGTGGTGGAGTCCCCATCCCTGGAAAGATTTCAAAACCTTGCAGATGTGGTGCTGAGGGACCTGTTTTTGTGGTGATCTGGCAGTGCTGGGTTAATGGTTGGACTCAAAGATCTTCAAGGTCTTTTCCAAGCAAAGCAATTCTGTGGTTATATGAGACACAGCAGCCATGCTGCTGCTACCACCAAAACCCTGCTTCCAGAGCAGATTAGCAGCCAGCTAGCCTGGAGTCCTTGGGATTTCAGCAGGGATCAGATGCAAGAGGCTGTGGGAGAGAGTAAGGCCTTGAACCTTGGTGTTTAATCTAGGCTGCTTGGAAGCAGAAGCTGCTGGTGCTGGGGTGGTTGCTATCCCCTCTGCAAGGCCGGGGAGCAGTGCCAGTGACACTTGGAGTTCAGCAAGCAAAATCCTATTAAGATAACGTCACGGCCTCTCTGCTGTACTGTTTGCAAGCCAGCCATAACATCATTAAATTACACAACAGGGAGGTGCCCGCTGCCAAGGAGCTCTGCTCCAGATAAGAGGGGGGTTGAGCTGCTGCCAAACCCGGAGTTGATATGACAGGGAATTTGGAGCCGCTTCAAGGTTTGATTTCCACGAGCCGTCGTGGCCTGCAGGTAAACGCTGTGCAGGATTGCTCCCTGGGGCAGCTCTTGCTGCTCTCTGAGCTGGCTTGGCCTGATGGGGCACAGTACCCAGCACTGCTTGCTGGCACCGTGCAGTGCCTGCACAGGGCAGCTGGGCAGGATGGGGGACAAAGGTGTTTGGAGTAGCCACGTTTACACCTGGTCTTGCATTCGGCGTCAGCAAGCAGGAGATGACTTCTAGGAGGTTGTGTAGGTGAAGCTCAGGCAGCTGTTGGAGGGGGTTTGCCAAATGAATTCCTGGGGGAGACTAGATGATCTCCAGAGGTGCCTTCCAAGCCCCACCATGTTGAGGTTCTGGGATTCTGTGACTGCTCTTTGCCACTCTCTAGGATTGATTTCCTGTGTACTTTTCCCTGGGTGACTCCAGGTCTGGAGGAACAGGAAGGGGGTTGGAGAGGGTTTGCCAAATGAATTCCTGGGGGAGACTGGACAATCTCCAGAGGTGCCTTCCAAGCCCCACCATGTTGAGGGTCTGGGATTCTATGACTGCTCTTTGCCACTCTCTGGGATTGATTTCCTGTGCACTTTTCCCTAGGTGACTCCAGGTCTGGACGAACAGGAAGGGGGTTGGAGAGGGTTTGCCAAATGAATTCCTGGGGGAGACTGGACAATCTCCAGAGGTGCCTTCCAAGCCCCACCATGCTGAGGGTCTGGGATTCTATGACTGCTCTTTGCCACTCTCTGGGATTGATTTCCTGTGTGCTTGTCCCTAGGTGACTCCAGGTCTGGAGGAACAGGAAGGGGAGCTGCTCGTGAAGGGCCCCTCTGTCTTCCGCGAGTACTGGAACAGACCCAAAGAGACCGCAGATGCCTTCACACCTGATGGCTGGTTCAAAACAGGTACCAGGATGGCTTCCCCACAGTGTCTGGCAGGGGTCAGCACAGGGAGAGGGGAACAGCAGCTCCAGTTTGGCCCCCAGTGTTTCCTAGCTACGTGGGGAAGAATTGGAGATGGGAGGTTGCAACCTGGATGGAGATGTGCTTGTGCACACCAGGCTCAGGGATGGTCTCTGCATGCCTTGGACATGATTGGTCAGCCAAGCAATTGAGTATATTTGGGGGTGTAAACATAATACACTGGTGCTTAGTGGTTTGGGGGGGACATAAACATTGCCAAAGGGTGGAATTTAACTTAAAAAAACCCCATGAGCAGCTCACTGGAAACCTCCACTGAGCTGCTCTGGATCGATCCTGCCTCACCTCCTGCATGGTGTCTGTGGAATAGTTTGCTCTCCTGGTTGTGAGTGAGTGTTTAAGGACAAGGTCTGTAGGGTCAAAACCATGGAGCATGAGCAGTGCAGCTGTGTGGGGTGAGCTGGGGCCATGGATTTGGGCATTGGTGTCATGAGGGAGTGTTTCAAGTTTTGCTTTTCCCTTTTGAGGCAGGGATATGTCTTTGAAACATAAAATGCGCCAGGGATGAGAACACCTCTGGTGTATGCTTCTTTCAAATCAAATTTAAACCCTGCTCTGGGTGGCCCTGCTTTAGCAGGGGCTTTGGACTAAATGATCCCCACCAGTCTGCTTCCAATCCCTACCGTGCTGGGATGCAGGGGTTCTGTGAAATGTCACCAGAAGGTAATACCCTGATAATAGTAAAGCCCATTGCAGATGGCTCCTGTGATAGCAGAAACCATCAGGGCTGTTCCTGTCTGAAGCTTCTGTGCTGGGATGAGAAGTTCTCAGAGGAGAACTCTTGCAGCTAATCCTGCCCATCAGGTGGGACAACAGATTCAGGAGGGTACCACACTGAAGGCCTTCATGTGACAAGCCATGAATAAGTAATGTGCTTCAGATCTTCAGATTACACCTTCTGCTCTGCATGATCAGAGACCTCTTTGGTTAGAGGTTCCTGTCCCCTGGTGCTGTTCTGTAATTCAGATTAAAAACCAAACCATCAGTGGGATGAGCTGGCAGGCTTTGGCCCATGCTGTCTGTTGGCATCTTGGTGTGCCAACCTTCCTACCACCCCTGCTGAGTTGGGCAGTGGGGTAGGTACAGACAGCATGTTTGCCTGCACTGAGCCCCTCCACTGATTCACTTTGTGAGTGCAAAAGGGCAGAGTGGCTCATTTCTGCCTGATAACGTGTGCAACAGCTCTGGTTTGCACAGAATCCCCAAATCCCAGCGTGGTGGGAACTGGTAGGAAGCTCTGGAGATCATGTAGTCAACCCCCCCCTCCTAAAGCAGGATCACCCACAGCAGGTTGCCCAGGATCACAACATCCAGGTGGGTTTGGAATCTCTGCAGAGAGGGAGACTCCACAGCCTCTCTGGGCAGCCTGCTCCAGGGCTCCAGCAGCCTCCAAGTGATGTCTCCCTTTCCCCTGTGTGCCTGTGTGTCAGCAGTGCCAGGGAGTCAGCAGCCAGACTGGGTTTCTGATGCCTTTTGTGTAATCTTATTTATTTCCTGCTCCAGAAGAAGCTGTGATTTATGATTATTGTTATCCCAGGGCTGCCAGTGGTATCCCCACGGATCCCCATCCCAGCCTGGGACTGGAGCATCATCAGGCGATGCCGGGTGGGGTTGGGGCCGGGCGGGGAGGAGGGGTGGGGGAGGCAGGGAGGGAGGGAGGGAGGAAGGACACAATCAGCTTTAAACATTTTTTTAGTCAACACTCCTGATGAATATTTCAGCTGCAAAAGGAATAGCATGCATTAATTATTGCAAAGAGATGTCTTTAGGAGAAAATGATTCTGAAATTCAGTTTAATTTCATTGTAATGCGCTGCAAACAGGAAGGGAGTATGTGTGTTTAATTGGCTCTCGGGGGTAAGGCCGGGAAGATGGCATGCCTTTGTCACAGGCCATTAGTGATACAGACTGCATAATGAGAGAGTACAATCAGCTCACAGCTGCCGGCTCCTACGGGGAGAGAATGATATTAAATAGAAATCAGGATAAATTAGAGTTAACCCTTTCGCCAGCTCGGCGCAGCTCCGAGCCGCGGAGGGGAGGCGGCGAGAGGCTGGGGGAAAAGGGGTGCCGAGCTGACCCTGCTGGCAGCCAGGCCCCGGCCAAGCTGCTTCCCCGGCGCTGCTGCGAGGTTTGTAGGGAGTCACGGAGCCACCCAATCGTCTCTTTGGTTGGGAAAGACCTTGAAGAGTCACAGTATCACAGTAACACTGAGGTTGGAAGAGACCTTGAGGATCATCGAGTCCAACCTGTCACTACAGACCTCATGACTAGACCATGGCACCAAGTGCCACGTCCAGTCCCTTCTTGAACACCTCCAGGGATGGTGACTCCAACACCTCCCTGGGCAGCACATTCCAATGACAAGTAACTCTCTCCATGAAGAACTTTCTCCTCACCTCGAGCCTAAACTTCCCCTGGCACAGCTTGAGACTGTGTCCCCTTGTTCTGGTGCTGGTTGCTAGAGAGAAGAGACCAACCCCTTCCTGGCTACAACCACCTTTCAGGTAGTTGTAGAGAGCCATGAGGTCACCCCTGAGCCTCCTCTTCTCCAGGCTAAACAATCCCAGCTCCCTCAGCCTCTCCTCACAGGGCTTGTGCTCAAGGCCCCTCCCCAGCCTTGTTGCCCTTCTCTGGACACATTCAGAGTCCAACCATCCTCTAAGTGGGTGAAGCCTGGGGCTAAACCATGTCCCTCAGCACAGCAGCTCTGCATCTTTTAAACACCTCCAGGGATGGGCATTCAACCACCTCCCTTCAGATCCTATTCCTGTGTTGGAGAACCCTTTTAACTCTCTTCTCCATCCCGTTCTCCCACTCTTTGCCTTTCTTGCCTTCCACTCCTCTCCTGACCACTTGCTCCATCTCTTAGAATCATAGAATCAATAAGGTTGGAAGAGACCTCAAAGATCATCAAGTCCAACCTGTCACCCAACACCTCATGACTACTAAACCATGGCGCCAAGTGCTGCATCCAGTCCCCTCTTGAACACCTCCAGGGATGGTGACTCCACCACCTCCCTGGGCAGCACATTCCAATGGCTAACAACTCTCTCTGTGAAGAACTTTCTCCTCACCTTCATTGAGCCTAAACTTCCCCTGGTGCAGCTTGAGACTCTGTCCTCTTGTATTTCCTCAAGCAGTGCCATGAATGAGCCACATCACCTCTTGCCTGCACCCACCATGGTGGCAGCCTTTGGAGTTCACTCAGAGAAGGCAAATGATGGTAAAAAAAACTACTCCAGGGAGCTGAGAAGGTCCTGTCCCACCAGAGACAGGAATCTGAGGGGTAACTCACCCCTCTTGACCAGTGGTGGGTCACCTTGGAGTGGAGCCCATACTGGCAGGATCCAGAAGAGGCAAAAAATTGCAATGTAATCTGCTTTGTCTTGCCATTTGCAGGTGACACAGGTCAGTGTTGGAAAGGTGAGACTTAATTTGAGGGCAAGATTCTCCCCAAACCCAAGTGTTGGTATTTCTGACTCCATGCTAGCGTTCCTCTTGCTGCCAAACCCTCATGGGGGTCTCCACAAAGTGACCTACAGGTCACTTAAAGCAGCCATGGTGTGATGACAGCTTCCCCCCATCACCCAGGGACATTAATGAGTACTTCACAGCAGGTTGTTCATCCTGGACCTTGCTGGGAGGCCAGCCTTGGAATGACATTGCTCAGGGTTGGCACCTCATGGAGATGGGGCACACAGGGAGGAGTGTCCCGTGGCTGGCAGCTGCCATATGATTAAACAGAAGATGTTGCAATGTCTCCATGTGCCAAGCACCAAACACAGGCTGTGTGTGTACCCTGCCCTTTGCATTGCTGCCATCTCAAGAGGTGGCATGTCCTACCTTGGAGCTCTCACTGGGTATCCATCCCCAGTGTTTGCACCCACAAAGCCAGGAGTCACCAGAGCTCATTCCCTCCTTTGGGTTTGTGATCAGAGTTAACTTGGAGCTGCTGCATGGGGTTGTGATTGCTGGTACCCTGCCAAACCTGTCCCCAGGGTGAGGGGTGATGCTCACACCTCACAATGTACCTGCTGAAGCATCCCCCAGGTGCTTTCCTGGGCTGCAGTGCCAGGCTCACAAAGGAATCTTGGGTTTTTAAGTCTTTCCTGGCTGCAGGTCATTTATTCCTCCTCTGCCTGGTTCTCTCTGATTTTGTTCTGTAAATTGAGTTATCATGGGTATAGGAACCAATGAGAAAAAGAAAAAAGAGGCAACACTTCCATGGCAGCAGTGATTTTGCTTCCTGACTGACAGCTCCTTTATTAAAATCCCTTCTCTCCCATGAAACCATCTTCCATACAAACCAGCCTCATGTCGAGCAGCAGGGACAGGCATCCCCTCCGCGACAGGAGCCAAGAAAACAGCCATGCGTTCCGTGCCCACCAGCAGGCTTTCCACAGCATGCTCCTTGCAGCTCCCTGCTGCCTTTGGAGGAAAAGCTTGGGGAAAAACCACCACCCCAACAACAAAAAGCCAGGCATTTAGTGCAACAACTGCAAACCTGCATTTCCTTCCCTGGGGGAGGAGAGGCAAACACTGTGTGTGTGTGCTGTGTGGGGAGCCAGCGCAGGCAGACCTGCCCAGTTTGTGCCTCCACTTAGAGAAGGAATGAGAGTGTGTGTGTGTGTGTGTTGGGGATAAAAAGGCTGACAGAAAGGCATAGTGCTGGGTGGCTTCTTGATGGATGCAGGACCGTGGCTCTTTGGAGGAGCATCTGAACCCGTGGGGTTGCGGTGGTGATTTACTGTTGCTCCCCTCCTCTCAAAGCGTGCCGTTCCCTGCCTCTCTCTCCATCTCCCTCGTTTCCATCTGACTGGATTTTATTATTTTGATTGTATTAATGCTGTTGACAGAGCTGCTTAGATCAAAGTCCCCTCCAGCCATTTCCAGGGAGACTGCTGGGTATCCACCTGCTGTCATACATCCAAGCGGCACCGAGCCCTCGGAGACCGAGACGAACCCGAAGGAAAAACGCCTGCGGCCGTCTGTCTCCTGTCGCTGGGAGACCTTCCCAGCTGTCCCGTGCCCTGCGAGGGGAGAGGCAACCTCTGAGCACGCTGACACACTGCTGAGCAGGGAGAGTGGAGGGTAGAAATGAGAGGGGGGTGAAAAAAAGGAACTGGCATCCATCCAGAGGGAGGTGGACAGGCTGGAGATGTGGGACTGTGAGAACCTCATGAGGTTCAACAAGGTCAAGCTCAAAGTCCTGCCTGTGGGTTGGAACAACCCCCAGTGTCAACCCAGGGTGGGGATGAAAGGCTGGAGAGCAGCTCTGTGGAGAAGGACTTGGGGGTGCTGCTGGGTGCAGAGCTGGACATGAGCTGGCAATGTGTGCTCACAGCCCAGACCCAGCTGTGTCCTGGGCTGACCTCCAGCAGTGTGGGCAGCAGGGGGAGGGAGGGGATTCTGCCCCTCTGCTCTGCTAGAGACCACACCTGCAGTGATGGGTCCAGCTCTGGAGTCCTTAGCACAGGAGAGACATGGACTTGTTAGAGCAGGGCCAGAGGAGGCCACAGCAATGATGGAAGGGCTGGAAGCCCTCTGCTGTGGGAACAGGCTGAGAGAGTTGGAGGTGTTCAGCCTGGGGAAGAGAAGGCTCCAGGGAAACCTGGTGGTTTTTCTGTGCTTCAAGGCCCTCTAAGAAAGCTGGGGACAGACTTTTGAGTAGGGCCAGTTGTGACAGGACAAGGGGTGATGGTTTGAGCTGAAAGAGTGAGATTCAGAGTGGAGAGAAAGAAGAAGTGTTTGACACTGAGGGTGATGAGACCCTGGGCCAGCTTGCCCAGAGAGGTGGGAGATGCTCCATCCCTGGAATTATTCCAGGTCAGGTTGGTTGAGGCTCTGGTCAACCTGCTTTAGTTGCAGATGTCCCTGCTGACTGTAGGGGGCTGAACTAGATGACCTTTAAAGGTCCCTTCCAACCCAAACTAGCCTACTAGATGGTTTTATGATTCTGTGCACAGTCAGTGAGCAAACCCCAGGAGCTGGAGGTAAGCAGCAGACAAACAGCAGCTTGTCTGGTCACCCCCCTCGCTGATCTTTATTCATCCATCCCAGCTTTGCAATGATCTTGTCGCTCAGGCTCTGGCACTGTCAGGTTGTGTTAGCTCTCTGCTGTCATCAGGCAGCAAGTGGCTTTGGAGGCACGAGGAAGGGGACTGAGGGTTTGGGGTGTGATGGAAATGCAGAGCCTTGGCGCTCAGGCTCTGCCCGGCTCGCCTGCAGAGGGCTGGGCAGGATGCGCTCTCTGGAGGAATCTGGCAGCACAGCGGTGTGCACAGGGGGAGTGATAGGATCAGAAAGCAGCCTGCTCCCCGAGGGAAGGCCAGCTTCCATCCACATTTGCCCATACATCCAGAAAATTAGAATCTGGTGTATTCAGGGAGATTTATTTTCAATTACAGGTTAAGGCTGAGACATGAAATAGCACCGGGTTTGAGAGCAGTGCATAAATCCTGCAACAAATCCATGTATCTCAGCTCCATATAATAAGATTTTATTGATTGCTATATTGTATCTGTCAGAATAAAACTCTCTTAATGCATGCATCAGGATGGAGAAGATAGAAAGCTTGTTGGGAGTAGGATCTGACTCAAGAATCAATGCACTTTGATTAATATGTTGTTAAGAAAGTAAGAGTTATTTAACTTGTTTGATGCACAGCTCAAAGTGATGACTCATATCCTTTAAGTTTCTTCCTTTAAGTTGCATTTAAAGCACCTTGAAGCTGGTTTTCACACTGCTGGGTCCTGTTCCTTCACTGAATTTTGCCTAGATCCCTTCACTCAGGTCTCAGCCCCACCCAAACTCCCGTGGACAAGAATTCCTGTGACCCAAAAGATTTCCCACATGCCGTTGTGGAGGGCTTTAGAGGGGAGAGCAGAGTGGACCTGATATCTCTTTATTCCTTCTGGATGTTCTGCAGTGAAAGAGGGAGTTCCAGGAAGGATTTGAAAAAAGCCAAAAACCAAACCAGTAGCTCTGGAATAAGACATCATGAGGAGAAATGAGAAGCAGCCATCAGTTCTGGCAGGCTTTCAGACGCTGCCAAGCTTGGCCGGTCGGCAGCATGCTGCACATCTGGCGGTGCTGCTGAACATGCCCTGCTCTCAGCTCAGGGCTTTCCACCATGATCTACAAACTGGGGTGCTGAGGACAAGCCTTGGCTTAGCTGAGAGCACCCTGCTCAATGCTGCAGTTCCCAGGTTGCTCCAGAAATGGGACTTGCTCTTGCTGCAGCCATGGGTCACAGATCAAGGGGAGAAGTCCACTGGCTGTCTCAGGCAGGTTTCAGGAACCTTCTGGTGTCTGTCTGTACTTTTCAGATCATAGTATCATTAAGGTTGGAGAAGACCTCTAAGATCATTACAAGAGGGATATGGAGGTGCTGGAAGGTGTCCAGAGAAGGGCCACAAGGATGATCAGAGGGCTGGAGCACCTCTCCTATGAGGACAGACTGAAGGAGTTGGGGCTGTTCAGCCTGGAGAAGAGAAGGCTCCGAGGTGACCTAATTGTGGCCTTCCAGTATCTGAAGGGGGCCTACAGGAAGGCTGGGGAGGGACTTCTCAGGATCTCAGGTAGTGATAGGACTAGGGGGAATGGAATGAAGCTGGAGGTGGGGAGATTCAGGCTGGATGTGAGGAGGAGGTTCTTCCCCATGAGAGTGGTGAAGCCCTGGAATGGGTTGTCCAGGGAGGTGGTTGAGGCCCCATCCCTGGAGGTGTTTAAGCCCAGGCTGGATGAGGCTCTGGGCAGCCTGATCTAGTGTGGGGTGTCCCTGCCCATGGCAGGGGGGTTGGAACTAGATGATCCTTGTGGTCCCTTCCAACCCCGACTGATACTATGATACTATCATCAAGTCCAACCATCAGCCCAACACCACTATGCCCTCTAAAACATGTCCCCATGTGCCATGTTGTGACTGGTCACACATGTCTACACATTCTTTGAACACCTTTAGGGATGGTGGCTCCACCACCTCCCTGGGCAGCCTGATCCAAGGCCTGACCACTCTTTCAGAAAAGAAATTCTTCCTAATATCCAACCTAAACCTCCCCTGATGCAACTTGAGGCCATTCCTCTAGTCCTGTTATTTGTTACTGGAGAGAAGAGGCCACCACTCACCTCACTACAGCAGGATGGAAGTCTCCAGCGCCTGGCTGGTTAGCACTGCTAGCACCAGCCACAGATCTGTGCCATTCCCAGCCCTGACTCTGGAGCGAGCTCCACTCCACCACTTCTGATGGGGAAAGCAAAGCTCGCTGCAGTTTGCCAGTGCAGAGAAATAGGCTGTTTGTAGGAAACACCCTGGGCAGGTTATCCCTGGCCAGACCCAAGCCGTTCCTCCTCTTGGGCTGGTCTCCAAGGAGAAGGGGCAGGAGGAGCGATCAACACACACCCTGTCCCTCCAGCATAAGCTTTTTCCCTGGCACTTGCTGGTCCCTGGAGACAAGCAGGTGTTTCCCTGGCAGGGAGCTGCTTCCATTGGTGGGTGTAGCAGTGCCACCTGAAACAGAAACGGCTTCAGCCTGATCAAGGCTGATTATAAATAGAAACGCAGCTCATTAGCATCCCAATCTGCAGGTTCTCTGTTTGTTTGCTGTGGCTTTCCTAGTCACAAATCCAGTTAATGCAAATTCACTTCTTCAGGAAACAGATTCCTTAATTAGCATCTGCTGCTGCTGCTGCTGGGATTCACCAGGTTGGGAAGCCCAAGGAATGAAGTGTTGGAAGCCCTTCCTCCAAGGATGGGCTGTGAAGGAGTTTCTTTTTGGGTCTGTCGTAGCTCAAGGTGTCATAGCTTAAGCTGTGACATTCCCACAAATGAGAAGGACACTGAGGTGCTGGAGCAGGTCCAGAGAAGGGCAAGGAAGCTGGTGAAGGGCCTAGAGGACAGGTCTTGTGAGGAGCAGCTGAGGGAACTGGGGTTGTTCAGCCTGGAGAAAAGGAGGCTGAGGGGAGACCTTCTGGCTCTCTACAACTCCCTGAAAGAAGGTTGGAGCCAGATAGGGGGTTGGTCTCTTCTTCCAAGGAACAAGTTATAGGGCAAGAGGAAATGGCCTCAAGTTGCACTAGTGGAAGTTTGAGTTGGATATTAGTCCCTTCACCAAAAGTATCATCAGGCACTGGCCCAGGCTGTCCAGAGCAGTGGTGGAGTCACCATCCCTTGGAGGTGCTTCAGAGACATTTGGATGAGGTGCTTAGGGACATCATCTAATGGTTGTGTACAGGGAGATGTTAGGTTATGGTAGGAATCTTAAGTTCTTCTCCAACCCCCCAGAAATGCCAAGTGTGCCCCAAACACATCCCTCTGTGCTGCTTGAGGAAGGATATCCTACTGTGTCTTCATGAGGCAGGAGCATAGGGTGCAGGCATCTACTGGGCAGCCAGGCCATGTTTCTCCCCAGCCCTCATCAAAGAGGTGTTTCTAGAAGTGAAAAACCTGAAGATGGTGTCTGCTTTACCAGCCCTGTGTAAAGATTCCTTTATCAGCTGGAGAGAGAATGCTCATTTTCTGCCTCCTGCCTCAGTATTTGTTCTTCCTCCTCGAGGAGATGATGTTGCCAGGTTTGCCCAATGGCTGGAAGTCTCAGGGTCAGCAGGACACGGTAAAATGAAACCTCATGTTCCCTTGACTGATGTTTGCAGCAGTTCTGAGAGTGACTTGGGATTTCTGTAGCTGTAAATGAGAGCAGCTCCTGGCACAGGATTTGTTTACAGAGTTCTGCTCTAGTTGTGTCAAGCATCTCGGATGCCAGCCCCGTACTCGTTTGAGAGCCTGTGCTACACTGAGTCCAGCTTTCCAAGGCATGGAGCAACTGCACCCCAGCTGAGAGGCACTGGGAACAGCGGGCACCCCAAATCCAATCTCTTCCTTCTCCATCTCCACTGGCTTTTACCTTTCAAGCAGCACTGAAGGGAGAGGAGCTCATTCAGATTCTGACTCTTCCCATCCCACGGATTCATGGAGGGAGTTTTGGCTGCAGCTCCAGCTGGGTTCTGCTGGAGAAACATCAAGCTGAGCTCTGCAAGCCTGTGGGAAGAATACCAGGTTGGAAGGGACCTCAAGGATCATCTAGCCCAAGCTTTCAGGGTATGCATATCATTTAAATGAGATGGCCTAGCACCCTGTCAAGCTGGGCCTTGAAACTGTCTCATGTAGGGGAAGATCTGGCAGGAGAATTGCAAGGCAACAAGTGGGTGTGGAGGCCTGGGCTGAGGATGTGGTGAAGATGTGGGCTGAACTATTGTCTTTCCCCTGGTACTCAGCAGAGCCTGCTGGATCCTTGGCAAGACTTTCCCAGTGGCTGCCTGTGGCTAGATAAATAGTGTGTCTTCTCCAGAGCAAAATTTAAGACCTTGGAGAGAAGGGTCAGGATCAAACCATCCTGTGGGATCCCTGAGCAGTCCTGCAGAGGATGGGATCATGGTGAGGTCACACCTCAGACACTGGGTTCACTTTGGGGGCCCTCACACCAGGGAGGATATTGAGGTGCTGGAGCAGGTCTGCAGGGCAACAAAGCTGGGGAAGGGTCTGGAGAATAAGTCTTGTAAGGAGCAGCTGAGGGAACTGGGGTTGTTCAGCCTGCAGAAAAGGAGGCTGAGGGAAGACCTCCTGGCTCTCTACAACTACCTGAAAGGAGGTTTGAGCCAGGTGGGGTTTGATCTCTTCTCCCAAGGAACAAGTGACAGGACAAGAGGAAATGGCCTCAAGTTACACCAGGGGAGGTTTAGTCTGGACATGAGGAACAATTTCTTTCCCAAAAAGAGGAGGGTTGTGAAGGCCTGGCCCAGACTGCCCAGGACAGTGGTGGAGTCCCCATCCCTGGAGGGGATTGGAAGCTGTGGAGATGTGGTGCTGAGGGACCTGGTTTAGTGGTGACCTGGCAGTGCTGGGTTGATGGTTGGATTTGATGATCTTGGAGGTATTTTCTCTCTTCAGTGATTCTGTTCTGTGATCTATGAGAAGCTCCCTCCTCCCTAGCCCAGGACCAAGCACTGTGACGTGGTGAGGTTTTGGTTGGGTGTTTTGTTGGGTTCTAACAAGTTCAGAGAGCTTGAACATCCTTGGCCTTGAGAGGCTCTTTACTTTCAACAAGAGCCTTCCCTCTGGGTTTCCCTCGAGACAATTGAGAAGATATTTACTTACAGCTAATGCTATTAGGCTGAAAGCAAAAGTACAGGCTGCTGTATATTGAAGCAAACAGTTTAAGGCAGATATCTCACCCCACATCCCACCACTGCCTCTCTTAGTCACCAGCCTCCCATCATTATCTCTGCTCTGTTTAATAATTCGGCCCACCAGAGACTGGTTCAGGTCACAGCACTGGGAAGGAGAGGTGCTGCTGTCTTTAGCTCAGGTGTAATTGATCCCTCAGCTCTTCTGTGGAGGGCAGCAGAGGGGTTTAGCCTGGTGGTTTAGCAGCACAATGGATGTGCTCAGCCCTGCACGTATGGCCACCGGCCTCCCCAGCAGGACGGCAGAGCTGGGGGCTGCCACACCTTGGAGCTGTTACTTATTTATTAGTCTCTGGGTTTTCTTTCTTCATCTCTGTAGTCTGCAGGGATTTTGATAAATATTTAAATGCTAATGTGCAGTTTTCCCTTTTTACTTACCCATTTTCTTCTCTGGCTTGTCCTCTGGGCAAACCCATCTGCAGTGATGCTGGCTGTAGGCAGCAAGGGGGGCTACCCTCCACCCAGCCTGCTTGTGTCATATCAGTCACCCATGAGTTCCTGCTAATGAAGAGTGAACCTGCAAAGTCTTGGCTGCCTGGCATGCAGAAACTTTCCAAGGCTTTGCTGCTTTGTCTCCTGTTATCCATTAGAGTATTAAGGCACCCTTGGAGCAAGGGGTGCAGCATCTCCAGGCTGGGGAGGCTTCATCTGCTGCTTGTCCTGTAGGCCTGTGATGTGCTAAAGCGTTGGAGAAGCTCCTGCTCCTGCTGAGCTACGTGCTCAGGGTGTACCCAGAAAGGAGATACAGCACCTCTGCCAAGGGCAGGCAGGACCCAGAGTGCTGCCAGGCTCTGCTGAAGTCTGATTTTGTGTTGCTCCATTTGGTGCTGTCCTCTTCTGACTGAGAGCTGGTGCTCAGGACTTTGTCTGCTGGCATATGTCACGTCAGGGGGGTCTGATCCCGCCCAAGCCAAGGTTGGAGCAGAGACAATATGCAGGAGTCTCCACAGCCCTGAAACAATACTGATGGGCCTTTGTGTCAGCTAGCCAATACCTGCTGGCCTTTGGGGCATGGTGAGATGGCCATCTTGCAGGGGGTGGGAGAGGATTTGACATTTGGAGGAGATGTAGTGGATGATGCTTTCCCAGCTCCCCTAATGTGTCTGCAGATGAAGCTGCTAGCTCTGTCCATCTGTGGGTGTTAGAGGGATGCCAACACCACTGGCAGCCTTAAACCAGCCCTTCACATTCACCTAGAACATCCTGTGTCTGTGAAGGAGCATGAAATGGTGCCAAGGATGGGGTGAGCTTCACAGCCCACAAAGTAGGAAGCCACCAGATGTTCTGTGCCCATCTCCTGCCTGTCCCACTCAGCATGGGCATGAGGAGCAGGCACCAGAAATGCTCCTGCTGGTGAATCCTTCATCTTTGTGTGCAGAACCCAAGACTCAAGACTGCTACACAACCAAGACTCTACCTTATGTATCCACTACAGCTTCACTGGTGCAGTCTCATGGCTGCATGTGCTTATAGCCTGTTTTCATGCAGATTGGACCAAAAATAACCTACATCTTTCCTGTCCTGTAGTTTCCTGTGCCCTTTTCCCCTTCTCCTTTCACTGGGCACCACTGGAAAGAATCTGGCCCCATCCTCTTGCCCCCCTATCCTTTAGCTCTTGCTGAGCCATGAGCAGATCCCCTCTGCAGGCTAAACAGTCCAGGGCTCTCAGCCTTTGCTCCTCACAGAGATGCTGCAGTAGCCTCCACTGGACTCTCCAGTAGTTCCCTGTATGAACTGGGAAACCCAGAACTGGACACAGGACTCTAGATGTGGCACAGTAGATGGGCAGGAGAACCTCCCTCGACTTGCAGGCCACGTACTTCATGCTCCAGTTGCCCTTCTTGGCCTTGAGGGCACACTGCTGGCTCATGGGCAGCTTGTCGTCCACCAGCACTGCCAGCAGCTTCTCTGCTTCACAGCAGGGCACTCCCTCACCTCCTCTGGTGCAGATCAGCAAAGACAAGGGTTAGCTGAACTTCCCCAGCAGCAAGCCCCAACTCCCTGTCCCCTCAGTGGAAGCAGAGCAGGGAGGAGGCAGCTCAGGATTACTGGCTTGAAATCAGACTCAAGTCTTATCTGCAGCTTTCTCCTGCGGGTTCCCGGAGGTGCTGCCAGCATTGCCGGCTCCACTCCATCTCCCCAGCACGGGGAGGAGGCCCTCATTAGCACAGCTCTTTGTGAGATGCCCTTGAGTGTTTGGGTGTTGCTTTTTTTTCCAGGTGTAAATGCCAGGGGAGGCTGTTGCAGTGCTTCACGCTCTTTCATCTCGGCAGGGTTTTGCCCTTTCTCCCAGCGTGGCTCTGACAGCAGCCTCAGCGCTGCTGCCTCTGGAATACAAACAAACTTCCCTGCTGCATGACAGGAATTCATTCTCAGCTGGCTTCTTGGGGTTTTTCTTTTCCTGCCTTTCCCCCCCCCCCCCCCTTCCCCTGTAGTGCTGGCTGCTTCAGGGTTCTCTGGAGGTGTTTGGAGAGTGGGGAGTCAGTTGTTTAACCCCCCTCTGTCTGCTTGCTGGAGCACCTCTCCTCTAAAGGCAGGCTGGGAGAGTTGGGGTTGTTCAGCCTGGAGAGGGGAAGGTTCTGGGGAGACCTTAGAGCATCCTTCAAGTACCTGAAGGGGACTACAGGAAGGCTGGGGAGAGGCTTTTCCCAAGGGCTTGTAGTGACAGGACATGGGGCAATGGTTTTAAACTAGAGCAGGGCAGATACAGACTGGACATTAGGAAGATAGTTCTTTACTATGAGGCTGGCAGAACACTGTAACAGGTTGCCCAGGGAGGTGGTGGAGTGTCTTCCTGGAGACATTCAAGGTCAAGCCTGGGGCTCTGAGCAGCTTGATGTAGCTAAAGATGTCCCTGCTCACTTCAGGGGGGTTGGACAAGATGACCTTTGAGAGTCCCTTCCAAACTGATGCATTCTATGATTCTACACTGAAACATCTACCTACATTCCCCCCCCACCTCTTAGTCCCAGGCACTGTGGCAGTTGGAGGGTCTGTGCCTGCCAGCAGAGCTGATGGGAGCTGGGCAGGGAGAGGGGAGGACACCCCTGAGCTGTGAATCCACTTGGCAATTTGATTATGTAAATAAGCAGTGCTTTGCAGGTACTCCTGCTGCTGGAGCTGCTGCTGGGGGGGCTGCTGGTGGCAAGAGCTGTAAACAAACCTTCTGGTGAATTGATTTCCTTTCTCCTGAGCCATTCAATTACCTCCAGATTTCATGCAGGTAGGGATCCGTAACAGCCTCCAAATCCTGCTCTGCCTCAGTGGGCAGTGGCCTGGGAAGTGTGACAGCCACCTATTGCTCACTGATGGTGTTGTAAGGGGAGGTGTGGGAGCAGCCAGGACCATCCTCAGTACATCCTTGTCTGTGGACGTCCTCACCTCCTGACAGAGCTCACCCCAGCGCTGCTGGGTTTGCAGAGGAGGCAAGAGCAACCCTCCCTGTGCTGGGCTGAGCCTGGTGACCGCACAGCTCATGTCTGGCAAGCAGGACCACCATCCAGCCCCTCTGTCTGACCAGGCAGTGAAGGTCCTTATTGCTCTCTACAACTACCTGAAGGGAGGTTGTGGACAAGTGGAGGTTGGTCTCTTCTCCCAGGCAACCAGCACCAGAACAAGAGGACACAGTCTCAAGCTGTGCCAGGGGGGATTTAGGCTGGGGTTAGGAAGAAGTTCTACACAGAGAGAGTGATTGCCCATTGGAATGGGCTGCCCAGGGAGGTGGTGGAGTCACCATCACTGGAGCTGTTCAGGAGGAGACTTGATGGGGTGCTTGGTGCCATGGGTTAGTTGATTAGGTGGTGTTGGATGATAGGTTGGACTCGATGATCTTGAAGGTCTCTTCCAACCTGGTCTGGTCTGGTCTGGTCTATTCTATTCTATTCTATTCTATTCTATTCTATTCTATTCTATTCTATTCTATTCTATTCTATTCCTAGGAGCTGAAGCAGAGCTTGCTTCAGGTCTTGAGGAAGCTTTGGCCTGGGGTTTGCTAGGAAACCCATCACCTCCCTGAAGGGCACCAGGTTCTGACACCATGTACCAGCTGATGGGACACCCAAGGAGAGCAGCCAGCTCCTCTCCACGCTGCCCTGCCTGTTCACAGGATCAGAGAATTGTTTTGGTTGGAAGAGACCTTTAAGACCATTGAGTCCAACCATTAACCCAGCACTGCCAGGTCACCACTGAACCATGTCCCTCAGCACCACATCTCCATGACTCTGAAACCCCTCTAGGGACAGGGACTCCACCACTGCCCTGGGCAGCTTGGTCGAGGCCTTGACAACCCTCAAGGGGAAGAAATTGTTCCTCATGTTCCACTTAAACCTCCCCCTGGGGCAACTTGAGCCTATTGCCTCTTGTCCTGTGGCTTGTTTCCTGGGAGAAGAAACCAGCCCCCACGTGGGTCCAGCTTCCTTCCAGGGGGTTGTAAAGATCCAGAAGGTCTCCCCTCAGCCTCCTTTTCTCCAGGCTGAGCACCCCCAGTTCCCTCAGCTGCTCTTCACAAGACTTGTACTCTAGACCCTTCACCATCTTCCTTGCCCTTCTCTGGACCTGCTCCAGCACCTCAGTGTCTTTCTTGGAGTGAGGGCCCCAAAACTGAATGCAGTATTCAAGCTGTGGTTTCACCAGTGCTGAGTACGGGGGGGGGGGGGGGGGGGGGGGGGGGCAATCCCTTCCCCAGCCCTACTGCTTGCACTCTACTGGGCATACATCAGCTGATGAGCCACCAGTGCCTGGTGGCTGCTCAGCAGGATGCTGGCCTGGTAATCCCAGTCCCTCTGCTGTGCTGCTGGGATTCACTGGGGGCAGCCTTTCTGGTGCAGGGGACTGCAGCAGCCCCAGCAGCGGTGATGGATGTACAGAGATGTCGTTAATGAGATGCTAAATGATGGGCTAAGGAACAGAACAACTTCAGCTTGATTTATTGCATGGCAGTGAAGAATGTTTGTCACCACTGGCAGCCATCTTGGCCAAGAACAGAGGTTAGCAGCACAAATTGTAGCTAATTAACACTAATTAGCACCTCTGTAGTTCTGGGGTTTGGATCCTTCACAGGTTGGGCAGCAGCACGTGTCCAGGTCTCACAGGTTGCCTGCCTGGGCTGCTGGAGGGCCATCCCCTCTCCCTGCTCACCCCTCATCCCACCAGCACCTCAGCACACATGTTCTCTGAACCAGGCTGCTCTCAAAGGCTGGCTCCAGCCTGCTCTGCTCCTCTGCTTCTGCCTCACATCCCCAGCTGCTTCAGCAGGGACATGCGGCAGGAAAAGCCTTCCAGCATCAAAGGTAACCAGAGACAGCCCTTGGTCTCACCTATGCTACTGCTTCTTGGACCCTCTTCTGACTTAAAAGGGAGCCCCAGAACATCCCTGTTGGTCTGGATCCAAGGAGGTAAAGCTGAGATCTCAGGCTTGTGCTCTTTGCACATCTCTCCCACTCCGCACAGATGCAGTGGTGAGACCTGTCCCAAAGACCTTCTTGCCACTGCCTCTGGAGCGTGTCACAGGAGGGGAGGGGAGGGAAGGGGAGGAGTGAGGAGAGAGGAGAGGAGTCTCAACAGCTGCACCCTAAAGATATGCTCCTGTGACTGACCCTCACTCCAAGAAGGCCAGTGAGGTGCTGGGCTCTTTCTTGATGATCTTAAAGGTCTTTCCCAGCCTAACCAATCCTATGATTCTCATACTCAGCCAGAGTGTTGCTAGCTGCAGTGCTGCTGTTGCTTCTGAAAGGAGATGTGGCTTGGAGAGATGAAGTCTCTTGTTTGTGGGTGAGGTTGGTTTCCTGAGTTAAGGGCTGACCTGCAGCCAGCTACAAGTTCCTGTCATAGGAAACATGCTTCTGCTGGGCTGGTTCTGGGATTTCTGTCAGCTCTGGCATGGAGAGAGCAGCAGCCAAGGGCCTGAGCTTGTGCTCAGAGCTGCTTTGTGTCACCCTCACTGCACTGCTTGATCTTTGCACCTCAGGTGGTGGGGAGGTAATAACTGTTTGTAGGGGCATTCATGAAATAGTAGCAAGAATGTAAGAGTGAAGTCTGGGTGGCAGTAGCCCAGGCAGCAGGAGGTGGTGGAGAATAGGCAGAAGTGCTGGGGTTGCTCTGGAAAGGTGCCCTGGCCCCTGCTGAGCTGGAGAACACTTTGATGATGGGCAGAAGGGAAGGGAAGGTGTGGCATAAAGAGAGCCTGGAGCTTGGAGGAGCAGCAAAATCCTGGCACTCCAGGAAGTGCTTCTGGACACAGCAGCTCCTATAGCCCTGAGGAGCCACCTCATAGGAGCTCCAGCATCACTGGGCTCTCCTCTCTGTGTGGTGAGTGTGGGGTGCTGAGTAGGGCTGGGCTGGGAGCTTTCTGCCGTAGCTCTGCTGATCCATCCATGCAGTCCAGGCTGGAGCAGGAGCTGCCCTTCCTTGTGCAGGACACCAAGGTCCTGTGTGTGCACCTGGGCAGCTCAGGGTGCAGCCTGGGTCCTCTCTGCCACACCATCCTCTACCCTTGCGCCGCGCTCGGGGCAGGGCTCTGCCTCTCGCAGCTCCAGGCTTTGCCGGTTGCGCCGCCCCGGTCCGGGGGGCTCACAGGAGCAGCTCCTCCCGACACCAGGCATTGGGTGCCTTCTCTCTCCCAGTGCTCCATAAATAAAGGGTGTCCCCCCCCCCCAGTCCATCCCAGCACTCAGTATCCATCTTGTTTAATAGGCTGGAAAGCTGCTGGCGGGGCGGCGGGGCGCGCGCGGTGTCGGGGTGATGGATTGCGCCTTCCCGCCGCCCAGCGCCGCCGATGCAGGATGAAATATTTATGATTTATTCCAGCTAATAAACTGGAGTGAAGTGTGTGTGATGCATGGCAGCAGATGGGGGATCTAGCCATGCAGCTTTCAGTGCCTGGAGGTGGGGGGGAAGGAGGGAGAGGCTTCTGTCCCTCGTGGAGATGTATCAAGGATCGGTGCTGGGCCCCATGCTCTTTAATGTCTTCATTGATGATCTGGATGAGGGCATTGAGTCCATCATCAGTAAGTTTGCAGATGACACCAAGCTGGGGGCAGGAGTTGATCTGTTAGAGGGTAGAAGGGCTCTCCAGAGGGACCTTGACAGGCTGGGCAGATGGGCAGAGTCCAAGGGCATGAGATTTAACACATCCAAGTGCCGGGTTCTGCACACTGGCCACAACAACCCCATGCAGTGCTACAGGCTGGGGTCAGAGTGGCTGGAGAGCAGCCAGGTGGAGAGGGACCTGGGGGTACTGGTTGATGGTAGGCTGAACATGAGCCTGCAGTGTTCCCAGGTGGCCAAGAGGGCCAATGGCATTCTGGCCTGCATCAGGAACAGTGTGGCCAGCAGGATGTGGTGCTCAGGGAGGTGGTTTAGCACCAGACTTGGTCGAGTTAGAGAATGGTTGGACTCAATCATCTTTTCCAACCAAAAGGACTTGGTGTTTCCATGCAGGAGCAGCGAGGTCATTCTGCCCCTCTACACTGCACTGCTTAGGCCACACCTTGAGTCCTGGGTCCAGTTCTGGGCCCCTCATTTAGGAAGGAGGTTGACTTGCTGGAACATGTCCAGAGAAGAACAATAAAGCTGGGGAGGGGTTTGGAGCACAGCCCTGTGAGGAGAGGCTGAGGGAGCTGGGGTTGCTTAGCCTGGAGAAGAGGAGGCTCAGGGCAGACCTTCTTGCTGTCTCCAATTCCCTGAAGGGAGGTTGTAGCCAGGTGGGGGTTGGTCTCTTCTCCCAGGCAACCAGCACCAGAACAAGAGGACAGAGTCTCAAGCTGCACCAGGGGAGGTTTAGGCTGGATGTTAGGAAGAAGTTCTTCATAGAGAGAGTGATTGGCCATTGGAATGTGCTGCCCAGGGAGGTGGTGGAGTCACCATCACTGGAGGTGTTTAGGAGGTGACTGGATGAGGTTCTTGGTTGCATGGTTTAGTTGATTAGGTGGTGTTGGATGATAGGTTGAATGCTGTGATCTCAAAGGTCTCTTCCAACCTGGTCTATTCTATCCTGTCCTATCCGCCACCCTCCACTCCCTCAGCCCATCGTGGTAGGCACTTGGTGGCAGAAGGGACAAGCTCTCCTGTTCCTACAGACTTGCTTTCCAATTGTCCATCCCCACATCTCCTCTGGCATCTTTTCTGAAGCACAGGAGCCTCTGGCATTGGGAAGAAATCATTTCTTGGAGTGCTGGGATTGGGCTGGGAGCTTGTCATCAGAGGGGTGGAACGTTGAGTAGGGCGGCCACAGGAGTGTCGCCTTGATGCCATGCTCTACTGCTTCCCAGTCCCACTGTGTCTGTGTTACCTACAAAAACAGAACTTCCATGGGTTTAGGAGAGCAGTGAGACATTGAACTTCCCCAGAAAGAGGTGGGAAAGCTGTGAAAGGAAGCCTTTGCCCCTGTGAGGTGTGATGAGTGCCTGGAACTCGTTGCTGTAGGAAGTTTCCAAAGCCAAAAGCTTTATTGTTCAGACTGGGACAAAGCATTTCTGTGGTCTGCTGCTGGGCTGTGTGTAAGAACCTGGGGTGGACTTCATCTGCAGGGATGAAGAGCTGTACTCAGAAGCAGGAAGACCTTCCTCTAAGCAGTAGCCATCACAAGGGGACAGGGAGGCCATCAGAAATGGTCAGGGCAACCATCACAAGCCTCAAATGCCCAGACAGCCATCATGAGTTGATAGATCAGTCCACAGGTGGAGGGGTTGAGCTCCTGCCTGCTCCTATTCAATCATGTGTGAAACCAGCCCCAGGGACCAAGACTTGCCCCACAAAAGCCCATTTGGGCACAGATGGGTTGAGCCCCTAGATTTTTGCTCAGGTCTCAAGCAGTGCCAGTGTCAGGATCAGGGCTCAGGCTCCTCACCTGCCCAGGCTGTTGGATCAACCCTGCCTGGGAAACAAATCATTGTTTTAATCACTGATGGATGGAGGGCAGGCTCTGCCTCAGCCAGGGATGGAGCAGGAGCATCAACAACCATTTTAGGGAAGCAGGAGGCAGGAAGGAGTTAATCCCAGGGAAGAGCAGAGATGGATGCACAGCCTCCTGCCCGCTGCTCCGAGGTGTGAGCATCCAGCGAGGCCCTTCTCATCCCGACACTGTCCTGCCAGATGTTCCCCTTTCTGCCTAATTACCCACTGGATCGTTGTGCTTGGAGATCCTCGGCTCACAGGCACCAGGGGAGGGCAAAGAGTGATGATTCCAACTGCTTCCCAGCACACTTCCCGGGGATCTGCCAGCTGGGAGCCTGCCCAGCCCCAGACACCAGCAAGCAGCAGCTCTCTAGGTACAGGAATGCAGGAGAGTGAGCTCCTCACTCAGGATCTCTGGAAGTGAAGGATCACCATGCCAGGACAGCAGATGACAGCAGGGGATTCCTCCTGGAGTTGGGGGGAAAAACAACCTTAAAGGCTCTGGGAAGAGAGGAAGAGCAGGTGTCCAGTGTGGAAGGAGTGGAAGAGCAGATGCCCATGTGGAAGGAGTGGAGCATCACCAGCATCACAGCAAATGCCTCTTCTCCCATGGAGCAAGCCATAGGACAAGAGGAAATGAGCTAGTTGATTGGTTAGGGTTGGGTGATAGGTTGGACTTGATGATAGAGTAGAATAGAATTAACCAGGTTGGAAAAGAGTTTCGAGATCCTCGAGCCCAAGCTATCACCCAACACCATCTAACCTGCCACCCTCTAACACATCAACACCTGCCCCCAGCTTGGTGCCATCTACAGACTTACTGATCTTGGAGGTCTCTTCCAACCTGCTTGATTCTGTGATATTCTGCAGACAGCCAACCCCACTGGACACGACCCTCCTGGGCCAGTCTCTGTTTGTGGTGGTGGCATCCTGCATGGCTTTGGTTTGCAGACCCTTCAGCCCCTGTCCTTGGGCACCTGCGCCGTCCTCTGCTCTCTCAGTTGCATTTCATTTCTCCAGCCAGAGTGCTCTCTTGGTCAATAGTTGGTTCAAATGTTTGCTCCTGACACCTTTGATGGAGAAACATTGCTGTGTTTGCCAGGAGCAAGCTGACCCTGTGGATGTGGTGTTGGGAGCAGGAGCTCCAGGGTAGGTTTGCTCTGGGGAGCAAAGAGGCTCCCAATCAGCAGCTCGAGCACCATGTTACCACAGGGAGGTCTCTGCTCTGCAAAGGAGGGGCAGAGTCACCTTTGCAACAAGGGTTTTGCAACTTGCAGGGCCTCATTGCAGAAATCCCTGGGGCTCAAGTTGGGCAATAGGGTCTCCAGGGCAGTGTAGCTGCTTGTAGAGCTCATGTGGGCCAGGCATGCCCAGGTTTAGGTAGGGCATGAGGAGCAATTTCTTCCTCAATAGGGTTGTGAAGCCCTGGAACCCCACCTGATTTCACCACTTCCCTGGGCAGCCTGTTCCAGAGCTGGACAACCCTTTTGGGGAAGAAATTGCTCCTCATGCCCAACCTAACCCTCCCCTGGGGCAACTTGAGGCTGTTTCCTCCTCCCCGTGGCTTGTTCCTTGAGAAAAGAGACCGACCCCCACCTGGCTCCAGTCTGCTTTCAGGGAGTTGTAGATATGCAACAGGCCAGGCTGGGTGAGGCTTTGAGCAACCTGCTGTAGCTGAAAATGTCCCTGCTCACTGCAGGAGGGGTGGTCCAGATGATCTGCAAGGTGCCAACCCAAACCACTCTGTGACTGTCATTTTGACACAGTTTGGAGGCCATGGTGGTGCTGGGTTGGCAGTCAGACTCAATGATCTAAGAGGGCTTTTCCAACCTTAATGATCTTCTGTGAGTGTCTGAACCTGTGGCCAAGTGCAGCTCACCCCAGCTCCTGCTCAGTATGCAGCTCAGCAGATCCTCTCACGTGTCTGAGAGCAGATGCCCACTGAGCATCCTGAAATGAATCCAAAGGCAGCAGCGGTGGCTGCTGTCAGGGAAACAATAATCCCACGACCCCAGCAGCATCAGCTGAGCCACAGACGACAGGGACTGCTGCTGCTGGATGCTTTGTCTGCTGAAAGGAGCCTGGCTGGAGGTGGTCTGGGCAAGCAGAGGCAGAGATGTGGTGTCAGAGACCACAATCTTCTCATCAGTCAAAATCTCCTTCCCTGCACAGCCGCCTCTGTGAGGCAGGAATTGCTCTTTGTAGCTCTGTGCCCAGTGCCTGAGCGTGGCCATGGCTGTCCTGACAGGAGCAAGACCCTCTGTGGTGGTTTTAAGCTATGCCTTTAAAATTTTGTTAGAGATTTTGAGCAGAAAAGTTGAAAAATATAAATAAATCCCTGTTGGGTGTAAGAAGGAAAACTAAAGATAGTCCTAAACAGCTTCCACTTGCTTCATACTGAGCTGGTCTGGCAAAGTTAATGCAGGGGGGAAATTTCAACCCACCACACCCACAACCAGCCAAGAGGAGCCCAGCCCCAGTGAGGAGGCACAGCCAGCACCCAGGGAGGATATTGGAGTAGTCATCAATGTTGGCCCTAACAACCGGGGGGCCACCAGGCCCCCCGGCCTTTGTTGTCACCACCACCAACACCCAGTGTGCACCATGGGCACTCACCAGTGATGAGAGGAGGATCCTCAGCCCAGATGGGCTCAGCTTAGGGCTGCTGCCTTTCCTGGTGGGGATTAAATAGGGAGGTGGGTGGGGAGGGCAAAGTGGCCACACTTGGGGTGGGAGGAGACTCCAACAGAGCCCAGGTGCTGTGGGATTTGAGGGCAAATAGGGGGAAAATGAGGTGGGTGGGGTGGAAAAGGGGCAGACTGTGAAACCACTGTTGTTGAGAAAGAATGGAGATTAAAATAAAATTCAAATAGGAATTACTGAACTTTTAGTGATTGCTAGAGGGTTAATATGGCTCCTGTCAGGATGCTCCACTACTCTTGGATATTAGTTAATTTATTGACAAACCCAGACATGATTTTGATAGGCCAGTATCAAGTTCCATAAACAAAACAACCCACACAGCTTCTGCTAAGGTAATTGTGTATAACTACCATTTCAGCAAGCTCTTGATCTCAGCCCAGAGGGGGTTTTTTTGGGGTCATTTTCCCACCCATCTGTGTGTGGGGGAAGGAGCTTGCTTCTGAGAGCAGCCAGGACACTGCTGGGCTGAAGAGGAGACAATGGGTTTAACTAGCAGAGTTGAACTCTCCTATAGATAAATAGGAACAGCCCATGCCACGATGACCCCTGTGGTCTCTCCTGTGTGAGTATGGAGGTAATAGGAGCATGAGATGGAAACCTTTTGTTCTCCAGGCACAAGTGCATGAGTTACAAAGAACAGTAAAGAGAAGAGAGAGTTCTTCCAGCAGGAGAGCTGCACTGCTCTACCATGAGTGGTTCTCTGGTCCTAGTACCTGGGCAGCAGATCCAAATTTGAGTAGGGAAAGATCTGGACGAGGCATTTAGTGCCATGGTTTGGTTGATTAGATAGTTCTGGGTGATAGGTTGGACTTGATGATCTCAAAGGTCTTTTCCAACCTTGATTCTGTGAATTCTGTGAATTCTGACCCTGCTGTCAGGGAGTCATGAACAGAACAGAACAGAATAGAATAGAATAGAATAGAATAGAATAGAATAGAATAGAATAGAATAGAATAGAATAGAATAGAATAGACCAGGTGGGAAGAGACCTTCGAGATCATCATGTCCAACCTATCATCCAACACCACCTAATCAACTAACCCATGGCACCAAGCACCCTGTCAAGTCTCCTCCTGAACACCTCCAGGGATGGTGACTCCACCACCCCCCCGGGCAGCCCATTCCAATGGGCAATCACTCTCTCTGTAGAACTTCTTCCTAACCTCCAGCCTAAACCTCCCCTGGCACAGCTTGAGACTGTGTCCTCTTGTTCTGGTGCTGGTTGCCTGGGAGAAGAGACCAACCTCTGCCTGTCTACAACCTCCCTTCAGGTAGTTGTAGAGAGCAATAAGGTCACCCCTGAGCTCCTCTTCTCCAGGCTAAGCAACCCCAGCTCCCTCAGCCTCTCCTCACAGGGCTGTGCTCCAAACCCCTCCTCAGCTTTGTTGCCCTTCTCTGGACACCTTCCAGCAAGTCAACCTCCTTCCTAAATGAGAGGCCTAGAACTGGACCCAGGACTCAAGGTGTGGCCTAAGCAGTGCAGTGTAGAGGGGCAGAATGACCTCCGTGCTCCTGCATGGAATCACCAAGTCCTTTTGGTTGGAAAAGATGATTGAGTCCAATCATTCTCTAACTTGACCAAGTCTGGTGCTAAACCACCTCCCTGAGCACCACATCTCTGCCTCTTTTAAACATTCCAAGGATGGGGAGTCAGCCATCCCCCTGGGGAGTTGGGAAGGAGGAGGAAGGGAAAGGCTTTGGGAGTGAAGATGGAGAGGTGATAGAGTGTTCCTGGGGTTCACCATTCTGCAGCTGAGATTGTCTCACTGCAGCAAGCTCATGTCTGTCTTTCTGCCTCCAAGAGCATGAGCAGGCAGCTCCAGAGGCAGAAGTGTCCCAAGGCTGATGTAGCAAGAGGATGGGCTCCCCTCCAGTCACATCAGCCCTGGAGCTCCTGGACAAACATGGCATAAGGGAGCTCTGCCCTTGGGTGTTTGCACAGAGAGGAGAGATGTTCAAATGACAGCAGAGCAGTTGGGGTGGTGGTTCAGGAGCAGGATCACATCAGGACACCCAAGATGGGCACAACCCTTGCCACAAGCCCTTGGTGCAGGGCCAGTGGAAGTGACACTCCCAGCTCTGTTTAAAGGCAGCACGTTGGGAGGGTCATTGACAGCATTCTCTTAGCTGGTCCCACTGGCCCAGGAAATCCCTGCTGGCCTGGGAGGCAGGGAGCACTGTGCTGTCCTGGGGGGTGCTGTGCTCTTGCTGTCTTGATGTGCTGGGCTGGTAGCAGATGGCACAGAGCAGAGGGTAATGTGGCTGTCCTCAGTGGACAGCAGCCCCCTGGAGCGTGCTCTGTCCTGTCAGCATGGGAAGTGACAGCATGGCCCTGATCTTGGCTCGACAGGGGAGAGGAGACAGAAAGCCAGAGGCTGGGGGGTGGGGATCACAGGGCTGGCCCCAGCAGCTCACAGTGCTCACTGTAATCATGCTGAGCCACCTGCTGAGACCACTGCCATGGGGCTGGAGGGGTCTGTGTGACAAGCATGATGGCACCTGTGGGGGGCACGAGGATGGAAGGTGAGAGGCAAAGAGGGAGTCTCCTCTTCCTCTCCATGCTCAGTCTGAAGTCACTCTTCCTCCTGTGCCTGGCTGTGTGGGGTACAAGCTGGAAACATCTCCTCCAGAAAGCACATTCTGCAGTTGGCTGCAGCACTTCTCTGAGTGTGGGACATGGCTGCATGGGCAGAAGTGAGCAGACCCTGGCTCCTGCCAGATCTGAGGAGGCAGGGGATGAGGGGATGAGGGGATGAGGGGATGGTGTTGGCCTCGCAGGGGTGTTGGTGGTGTCCCTGCAGTGATGCTCTCCATGTGCGTGCAGGGTGTTGGCAGAGGTCATGCAGAGCTGCTGATGATGTCCATGCAGGGATGCTGGTGAGGACCACACAGAGATGCTGATGTTGGCCAGGCAGGATTGCTCCTGAGGATGAGCCCACAGCCAGCCTGGCTCCAGCTGCTGCCCAGCTGAGCCAGCCCTGGGCACAGTGCCCAGTCTAACAAGCCTGGGCTGCAGCTCAGCACCTGCATAGCCTTGGCACAGTTTGTGAGGCCAGAACAGACAGTTCACATGGCACTGGGAGCTCAGGCTGCTGCCAGCTCAGGTGTTTGGCTATGGTACAGCCATGCCTTGAAATCCCACTGCTGCAAGCAAAGCATGGAGATTTCCCTTGCTGGAGGTGGGATGAGAGCCAGGCAATACTGGGGCTCAGGATGGGAGTGGGGCAGGGATGAGGCCCCAGTGACAGGCTCTGCCCTCACAGTTTGCTTTGCAAACAGGCTCAGGAGAAGTCATCTGTGGTGGCAGAGGAGAAAAGAAAGAGCCTTTGAACCTTCAAAAGCCACCAGTTGAAGGCAGTGGGCCAGAGAATTGTGCACTGGCAGACTCAAGGACACATGGGGATGTGACTTCAGCCTCTGTAAGGAGAGATAAGGAGAATGAGATGCAGCTTTCACACCAGGAGACCTTGGTGCAGAGAAACCTCCTGCCCCCACCCAGCTCTGTCTCCTGGACCCAACCATCCCCTGGGACTGTTCCAGGGAGCAGAGCAGGGCAGCTTTCCTATGCTTAAACCCTGAAGAGCAGTGTGGGAGCTGTGTGCCAGTGAGCCAGGTCTGAATTCCCTCTCCTCTCCCTGTCCTCTGTGTTGGAATAAGCAGCTCCTGAGCTCCCAGCTGAAAGCTCGTGGCTCTGCAGTCCCCCAGTGCCACCTTGTAATTAATGTTCACTCCCCAGTCCTGTGTCACTCACACATACCACAGTGACACCAGCCACAGAAGGCAGTTTATCACCTCAGTCATGAGTTCCTTTCGGTCCCCAGCAGCCAAACACCAGGAGAGCACAAGCTGCAAACGCTCCCAGGGCTTCAGGGTATTCCAGCCAGCTTTCCAACATGCTGGAGAGTGCCTGCAGGCAGGCAGGCAAGCCCAGGAACCATGAATCACTGCCTGGCTGAAGGGAGCAGGATGAGCTGCTCAGCGCTGGGGCACGTGTCGGCTGAGTGGGGACATGGCTCTTCTGGGGCACAACCCAGATTCCAGGGCTGCTGAGGCTCTCATTGCTCTGACACTGCAGAGAAAGTTCTTCACTGAGAGAGTTGTTAGCCATTGGAATGTGCTGCCCAGGGAGGTGGTGAAGTCACCACCCCTGGAGGTGTTCAAGAGGGGACTGGACGTGGCACTTGGTGCCATGGTTTAGTCATGAGGTCTGTGGTGACAGGTTGGACTTGATGATCCTTGAGGTCTCTTCCAACCTTGGTGGTTCTGTGATTCTGTGTGTGTGATCTCTGGCTGCTGTCTTTGTACACACCACCTGCAGCCTCTGTGGTGTGCTGGAGGGGAGCTGGAAACTGGGGGGAGGGTCCTGAGCTGTGTAGCTGAGGGACATGTCCCATGGTACCTGGGCTGTCAGATGTTACCAAAGCAGCACTGGGCAGGCCAGAAGGAGTCAGAGAATCAATAAGGTTGGAAGAGACCTCAAAGATCATCAAGTCCAACCTGTCACCCAACACCTCATGACTGCTAAACCATGGCACCAAGTGCCACATCCAATCCCCTCTTGAACACCTCCAGGGATGGTGACTCCACCACCTCCCTGGGCAGCACATTCCAATGGCTAACAACTCTCTCTGTGAAGAGCTTTCTCCTCACCTCCAGCCTAAACTTCCCCTGGCACAGCTTGAGACTGTGTCCCCTTGTTCTGGAGCACTGGGAAGGAGGGGAGTGAATGATGGGATGTGCTTCCCGCTGCTGGGATGACAGTCTGAGGGAACCTCGTCTCTGAAGGAGATGATGAGGTCTGTGTGGTCCTTGGCAGTGGGGATAGAAACATAGAATGATTAAGGTTGGAAAAGGCCTCCAAGATCATCAGAGCCAGCTGTTGTTGGATGCTCTTCCTTTGGACACCCAGCAAAGTCCCCAGGTCTCAACTTGTCCCAGGCCCCTCAGAGCACGCTCAGCATGCTCCTTCCTGAGCCCCAGAGGTTCAGCAGGTCCTGGCAGCAGGGATGTTGTAGGTAGCTAACAGGCCAGGCTGGGGGAAGCTTTGAGCAACCTGCTGCAGCAGAAGGTGTCCCTGCTCACTGCAGGGACTGTTGGAGTGGATGAGCTTTTGTCTCCCTTCCAAGACAAAGCAGGCTGTGATTCCACGGCAGGCCCCCAGGCTGCTCAAAGTGCCCAGGTTTTGAGCACTCAGGGTTGGGGTGGGCAAGAGGAGTGCCTGGGGGAGAACTCCTGCAGCCCCAGCAGTGCCAGATCGCCCTGGCCTCGTTGGAAACCTCTCTCCCTCGCTGCCAATCTCTGTCTCATCTCCACCTTGGAGCAAAATGAGGTCTGCCAGCGGAGCCTCAGCAGGGAGCAGGGCCGGTGTGTGGACACAATGGCAGCACACATCGTTAAGGGGAGGATGGAGAGGGAGGCATGGGGTGGGGGCGGTTAGAGCTAAGGGCCCCCCATGGTGCTGCCATCAAGGCTCTGAAATGGAAACATGAGGTCCCCGGCACCCCCCCCTCCTCTCCTCCCGCTTGGCAAAGGCTCCATTAGCAGGATGTGAGTAATCATCTTAAGGAGCTATCAAAGTGCAGCAGCTTGTTAAGCATTTAGCCAGGTTGTGCTGACATGACCCTGCTCCTCAATCATCCCAGCCTCAGCTAATTACCAGATCACACCTGCCACAGCCTTCTCCCCACCGCAGAAAGGACAGGTCCCATCCAACGTGTTGCTAGGATGGTCTCAGTGTCCTCCCTCGTCTTTCTCGATGAGTGGGAGTCATGCAGGAGTGGGGAAGGTCCCCTCTGCAAGCAGTGGTGTGACCAGCTGGTAGTCCCCAGAGCAAGGGATGCTCCTAGGCATAGGAGGAGCTGGTGGCTGTGGTCAGGGCACATACATGGTGCTGGAGCTGCTGGGAAAGACCTACTGTGGCTTTCACAAGCTGCTGGAGGTCAGTGTCTCATCTCTGACATGGGCAGGTGGGTGGGAGGCAGGTGAAGCTGGGGACTGTGTGGTGGAGTCTGTGATGGCAAAGGTCAAGAAGAAGTCACATCCTACATCCTACCAGGAAGGGACAGCTAAGGTCTCTGTGGTGAGTGAGTGCAGGAAGATGAGGAGGGAGCTGAGCGGCTGGAGCCTGTTTGGCTTGTGGCTGCCTGCAGAGAACTTGTGGCCTTTCAGTTCTTAAAGGGGCTGGGGACAGACTTTGGGGCAGGGCCTGTTGTGACAGGTGATGGTTTGAACTAAAAGAGGGAGATTTAGGCTAGGTGGAAGGGAGACCTTTTTTATGCTGATGGTGGTGAGACCCTGGCCCAGGTTGCCCAGAGAGGTGGGAGATGCCTCATCCCTGGAACCACTGCAGGTCAGGTTGCCTGGGGCTCTGAGCAGCCTGCTCTAGCTGCTGCAGGGGGGCTGGACTGGATGACCTTGAAAGGTCCCTTCCAACCCAACCCAGTCAGTGATTCTGATTCTCTGGTGCTGGGAAATGCATCCACCTGCAGTGCTGGCTCTGATCTTTGTTGCTTCCATATTAGAGGACTCCTGGGAGCACAGCTTTGTTCTTCCCTTTCTCTCCACAGAAAAGCAATGGCTGTCCCCTTTCAGCTTGTCCCCAGGAGCAGGCTGTCACGGGGGGAAGGCTGACACCCCATCCCTGGGGTCTCTGCAGAGGTGCTCGGGGCTGAGCCGCGTGTCCATACAGGGAGCTGAGCTCAGCACCTGCCCAAGGCATCACCCCAGTGCCACATCTGCAGGAAAAGCAGGGGAGAAGCGAAGGGACAGCCTGTGATGGAGCCCACTTTGCTTTTCAGGGGACACAGCAGCCTACAAGGACGGTGTCTACTGGATCAAGGGCCGCACCTCTGTGGACATCATCAAAAACGGGGGCTTCAAAATCAGCGCCCTGGAGGTGGAACGCCATCTGCTCACACACCCTCACATCACAGGTACCCTGCTCCTCCCTGCTGCCCCTGCCCACAGCTCTGGCTGTCACAAAGTTGCCCCTGGGTTCACTCCTGGAGGCTCTTGCCCACCCTGCCCACTGGGGAGGCTGGCTCTGAGCAGGCTGCGTTTCAATCCTGCTGTGACGTCCGTCCCGGGAAGCCTGCGGCCGGGCGCCGAGTCAGCAGCTCCCGTCTGATTTGGGAGATGAGACTCTCATTAAATCTGTCCTGCCCTTGTGCATCACCCTGTGTGAGGAGAGGGAAGTGGTGTCCCTGGCTCCACATCACACTCTGCCTCTCATTCTTTCCTGGTCACACTGCCTCACTCTAACCATGGAACTTCCCTGGTGAAAAGCTCTCTCCTTAGAGATGTCCACACTCCACACTCTGCTCTTCCCTGCACAGCGCTGCAGCAGGCACCTGCCAGAGCTGCTGAAGCCCTTCTTCTGCCACTTTTTGACCCCAGATGTGACTCAGGTCGCTCAGGCCAGGTCCTCTGCTCCCTCTGCAGATGTAGCTGTGATTGGGCCTCCGGACATGGTGTGGGGCCAGCGGGTCAGCGCCGTTGTGCAGCTGCGCAAGGGCCAGATGCTCTCGGTGAAGGAGCTGAAGGAGTGGGCCAGGTAAGATGCCACCAGGCAGGGCAGGGTGAGGGCATGGCATGGAGACAGAGCCTGCAGCATCCTCAGGAGGATCATGTCAGAGGTGAACAGGTGGCTGGCAGCAAGTGGTGAGGCCACACCTTCAGTCCTGGGTTGAGTTTTGGGGCCCTCGCTCCAAGCAGGACGTTGAGGCGCTGGGGCATGTCCAGAGTGGGGCAGTGAAGCTGGGGGAGGGTTTGGAGAACAGGTCTGGTGAGTAGCAGCTGATGGACCTGGGGGTTTTCAGCCTGGAGAAAAGAAGGCTCTCTACCACTGCCTCAAAGGAGGTTGGAACCAGGTGGGGGTTGGTCTCTTCTCCCAAGGAACAAGTGACAGGACGAGAGGAAATGACCTCAGGTCATACCAGGGGAGGTTTAGGTTGGACATGAGGAACAATTTCTTCCCCAAAAAGGGGAGGGTTGTCAAGGTCTGGCCCAGACTACCCAAGGCAGTGGTGGAGTCCCCATCCCTGGAGGGGTTTGGAAGCTGTGGAGATGTGGTGCTGAGGGACCTGGTTTAGTGGTGACCTGGCAGTGCTGGGTTAACAGCTTGGTGATCTTCAAGGTCTTTTCCAATCCCAGCAGTTCTCTGATTCTGTAGTGCCTCAGGCTCTGGGAATGGAGAAAAGGAGGTCATAAAGCACAGGAGATAATGGAAATAAATGGACTTCTCACCCCAAAAGTGCCTTTGATAAGTGACCTACACAGCACAGCCAAGTGGCTCTTGCCCCACAGCCCAGTCACCAGCAGAAAGCACAGAGCACCAAGACAGGGGAAACTCCTCAGCTTCTCTTGTTGTCTTCTCAGCAGCAAGAGCATTGGCTCAGCTTTCCCCTCAGCTCTTCACCTGTCTGCCCCCTGGAAGCCAGCCCAGCCCAGTCCCCAGTTAGTCCCAGACACCTCTCCCATGGGATTTGGAGATAGAGGAGACAACAGAGCTCATGGACCTTGCTTGGATCCATCAGAGTGCCAAGGTGGCACAAAGAAGCTACCTGCCTTCCTGCAAGGTCTTGGCATGGAAACCAAACCCTCCCTCATTCAGCTGGGTCAGAGAGTGGCCTGTCCTGAAGTTTGGGGCATCAGCCACAGGAGGATGGACAGGAAGGACCCAGGGAGCAGCATCAGTGAGTTTGTCTCTAATGTTCCATCACAAAACACTGAACAGCAGCTTCTCCCTTCTGCTGGCAAATCCCTCCTTCAGGCAGCAGATATTTTTGATGAGGCTGGAGCTGCTTTGCAGGCAGCAGGAGGACTTGTTTCAGCAGGGGCTGTGCAGCAGCCAGTGAAAGAGTTCCTCTGGATTTGCAAAAATCACAGCTGGGGGAACTGCCTGGGGGCTGCTCCTCTGCAACAGCCATGCTGGAGGGCAAGAGAAGCAGAGGACCCAAACTGAGATGGGTGGCTGGGCCAAGCCCCTGCTGGGATATCCCTCCTGCACTGTGCACATTTATTAACCCCCTGACTGCTGGTCATAAAGGTTTTCTGCTCCAACTAAGGCAGCCACAGCCACCAGCAGCTGTTTGATTTTCCTAGTGCCCCTTTGAGCAGCCTGGAACAGAGTCTGGTGCTCCACCAAGGACATTGGGCAGGTTGGAGAGTTGGGCACAGAGGAACTTCATAAAGTTCAAGCAGGGCAAGTGTAGGGTCCTGCACCTGGGGAGGAATAACCCCCTGCACCAGCACAGGTGAGGGGCTGACCTGCTGGAGAGCAGCTCTGTGGAGAAGGAGCTGGGAGTGCTGGGGGACAACAAATTGCCCAAGAGCCAGCAGTGTGCCCTTGTGGCCAAGAAGGTCAGTGGGCTCCTGGGGTGCATTCAGAAGAGTGTGGCCAGTAGGTTGAGTGAGGTTCTCATCCCCCTCTACTCTGCTCCACTGAGGCCACAGCTGGAGGACTGTGTCCAGTTCTGGGCTCCCCAGTTCAGGAGAGGCAGAGAACTACTGGAGAGAGTCCAGCAGGGGCTACAAAGATGCTGAGGGGCCTGGAGCATCTCTGTGAGGAGGAGAGGCTGAGAGACCTGGGGCTGGTTAGCCTGCAGAAGAGCAGCCTGAGAGGGGATCTGCTGAATGCTCAGCAAGAGCTAAAGGGTGAGTGGCAAGAGGCTGGGGCCAGACTCTTCTCAGGGGTGCCCAGTGACAGGGCAGTGGGCACCAACTGGAGCCCAAGTGGTTCAATGTGAAGATGAGGAGAACATTCTTTGGTGTGAGGGTGCTGGAGCCCTGGAGCAGGCTGCCCAGAGAGGTTGTGGAGTCTCCTTCTCTGGAGAGATTCCAAAGTCACCTGGGCATTGTGATCCTGGGCAAGCTGCTGTGGGTGACCCTGCTTTAGCAGGGGGGTTGGACTGGATGATCTCCAGGGGTCCCTTCCCAGCCCAAGCACACTGGGATTCTGTGACCTTCCCTGGTCTGGGCACCAGCCAGGAGCAATGGAGAGCAATCAAGAGTCATCCTCCCCATGCTGTGCTCTGGCTGCTCATCCCTAAGCCTCCTGGCAGGGACCTTGGTGTATTCAGCAGCTCCCTTCACCCACCACCCATGGCTGCACTGTGTGGGCCGCCTGGGTGTCGCCCTGGGGGTGTTGCTCAGCCCCACACGTGCTCCCCATCCCAGGTTGCTCCCCCTTGTCCCTGCACATCTGTTCCCATTGCTGTCCCCAGCTCAGTGGGCAGACAGGAGGCGAGCAAGGACAGGAACCTTTCCGACAAGGATCCCTGGCGGGGCCGGAGCTGCTGCTCCCCGCCCAGCCCTGGCTGCAGGCACCGCTCCAGCCTCTCTTCCCTGTCTCTCCCCTTTATTTTTCATGTCAGTCAGGCTCCTTTGGCCCCTTCTCTCGCCCTGCCTGGCAGGAGACACATGTCCCTCTTCAGCGCGATTCTCGTGGCTTTCGCCTCCGCTGCTGCTTGCCGGCTCCGGCGCCAGCCCCGCTCGGAGGGATCCATATGGCAGAGGGCGCTGGTGGCAGGCACGGGGAGGAGGGCCGGGGGATGGCTGAAGGACTCTCAGCAGACCTGGCATCTCGCATTAGAGTCAGTGCCAGGACGCTGCCGGCGCTGGGCATGGCCCCAGGCTGGTGACACACAGGCAGCAGAAGGCAGGAGAGCAGCCCCCGCTGTGCTCTGCGGAGGGCACAGGGACCAAGCTCCGTGCTCAGGCTCCCTCCCGCACTGGGAAGACCTCCCATGGGCTACAAGTCACTGGCATGTCACCAGCATGTGCCCAGGGAGGTGACACAACTGGGGACTGGCACCAGGACATCTGTCCTCCCCTCTCATCTCTACTGGTGAGGACTGCTGAGCCCACACCAGGGATCTGCCTCTAGCTCGCTTGCTGAAGGCTCTCCATGCCCCCTCCTGGAGGGGGAGGCAGGGGTCAGTGTTCTGGGGTGCTCTGCTTACAGGCTCCTGCGTGGCAGAGCTGGCAGCTGCTGGCAGGCAGACAAAGGGGTCCCAGCACAGGCAGTACCAGAGCCAGGTACCAGTAACAGGGTTCATCACCCCCCCCAAACCCAGCAAGCAATGAGTTCTTGGGTGTAACCAGGGAGCAAAGGCAGGAGCAGCACAGGCCTGGAGATGAGCTGTGGTGTGGGGCCAAGATACTCCCAGGAGACAGGGGTGGGGACTGGGCTGGAGATGAGCTCTGCCTCTCTGCACTGAATCAGAGAACAGTTTAGGTTGGAAAAGACCTTTAAGATCATGGAGTCAAACCATCACCCAGTGCTGCCAGATCACCTCTAAACCAGGGCCCTCAGCACCACAGCTCCACCACTGTAAAACCCTCCAGGGATGACCATTCCACCACAGCCCTGGGCAGTCCAGGCCAGGCCTTGACAGCCCTCCTCTTCCTGGGGAAGAAACTATTCCTCATGCCCAGCCTAAACCTCCCCTGGCACAACTTGAAGCCATTTCCTTGTCCATCCATTTCCTGGGTCCCTCCAGAGACAAGCTGCTGCAGGGGTGCCCTGGGAGCTGGCACCCCACAGCAGAGGTCTGCAGCACTTGTGAGGGCTGAGGCTGGCCTGGAAGTGCTGGTCTTGGCTGGCCATAATGGGCTGTGCTGCTGTCTTGCAGGGACATCATGGCTCCATACAGCATCCCGACCGAGCTGATCGTGGTGGAGGAGATCCCACGAAACCAGATGGGCAAAGTCAACAAGAAGGAGCTGCTGCAGCGCTTCTACCCAGCCTAGAGCACGGGCTCAGGCCGTGGCCAGGAGCCTGGGGGTCTTTGGTGCTCCACCACATCCCTTCTGCCTCGACAGTGACGCACAGGAGGTCCCAGTGGTGATCAGCAGTGGCAGGTCCAGGCTCCCTGCAGTCTGGTCCATGAGCAGCATCCAATAAAAGCTGGACTCCTCCTGCATGGTCCCTTTGCCTCAGCTGAACTCCAGCTTCTGAGCTACCTTCCTTCTGCAGGAGGCTGGGAGCAGCCCTGGGTCATGCAAGGGGTGCATGAAGTCAAACAGGAGCAGAAGTCCTTTTGTAAAGGTAGGGTCTATCACTGTGACCTGGCCTCCAAGGAGATCAGGGACCTTCAGACCTGGGTGCTGCTGGCACACACACAGAGGAGCTCACAGGCAGTGTAGCTCATGCTGCACCTGCCCCTCGGTGCCTCCAGCAGCCTGCCTGGCTCTGTCCCACCCCATGCCAGACCATGTGCCGCTTGCACCTCTTCCCATGGCCAAAACCAGGCCCATCTCCAGCTTCTGCCCATCTGTGCTCCTCCTCCTCATCTCCCTGAGCTCTCTGCAGAGAATCACAGAATCATTTTGCTTGAGATAAGACCTTAAGATCATCAGGTATGACTGCCAGCCCAGCGCTGCCAGGCCACCGCCAAACCAAGTCCCTCAGCACCGCATCTCCACGGCTTTGATACCCCTCCAGGGATGGGGACTCCACCACTGCCCTGAGCAGCCTGGGCCAGGCCTTGACAACTCTCCTCTCTCTGGGGAAGTAATTGTTCCTCTTGTCCAACCTAAACCTCCCCTGGGGCCTTTCCCTTTTGTCCCTGTGGCTTGTTCCTTGGGAGAAGAGACCTACTCCACCTGGCTCCAACCTCAGGGAGTTGTAGCTCTGAGTAGTAGAGTTGTAGAGAGTTCAGAGAGTTGTAGAGAGTTCAGAGAGTTGTAGAGAGCCAGAAGGTCTCCCCTCAGCCTCGTCTTCTCCAGACTCAACAACCCCAGTTCCCTCAGCTGCTCCTCACAAGACTTGTGCTCTAGACTCCTCACCAGCTTCAGTGCTCCTCTCTGGGCACACTCCAGCACCTCAGTGCCCGCTCCACGGGGACAATCCCTGCCCTGATCCTGCTTTCCGTACCTGAGGCTCAGAAGGTGTCAGGATGGATGGGGGAGCCCTGCAGGGCCCCTCCACCCAAGCACAGCAGGCTGGCCCAGCTGTCCAGCAGCCAGGGTGCCCAGCGGTGGCTGCGGGCGGGCGGGGGCCGGCGCGGAGCCTTTGTTAAACATCAGCCACGCAGGAAATTTTTTAACTCCCCGAATAGATCAATATCAAATTATCATGTCTCACATTCATAACTCTTAAGCAAGCAACAATGGAGAGAGACAAGGTCACAGGAGAATAAATAGCAGCAAAAGCTCTTAATGATCTATCATTCTCGACAAGCCCCGGCACCCGGCACCGGCCCGGTGACAAGATCATTAATAAAGCTCTGCAGGAACGCTATCGATCGCTGTGATGGATGATCACAGGTAGCAAATACTGTAAAACACCTGGTTGTCACCCACTCAGAGCAGCAGTTTGACTCACACCTCGGTGTGGGGACCTGGCTCCGTCAGGTTTTTCTCCTTGGGGGTGGATTTCGCAGGGGCGGAGCGGGCTCAGGGGCGCGGCGTCGGGGTTTGGTGTGGGGCTGGTGGCCGTGCTGGACCCCCCCCCGCCCCCCCATGGCTCCCACCTGTGCCTCCCCATGCTCTTCATCCCTGTAAAACAGAATCACAAAATCATTGAAGTTGGAGAAGACCTTTAAGATCAAGCCCAACCATTCACCCAGCACTGCCAGGTGGCCACTAAACCGTGTCCCTCAGCACCACAGCTCCGGAGCCGCTCCGCAGATGAAGACTCCACCACTGCCCTGGGCAGCCTGGTCCAGGCCTTGGCCACCCTTTTGGTGAGGACGTTTTTGCTCAAGTCCAACCTAAATGTTGGACAACCTGAGGCCATCTCCTCTTGCCCTGCAAAGAGCTGTAGAGGGGGGCTGTCAATGAAAGCCTCGTTCTGCTGTCCCAGAGCCCAGGCTGAGAGCTGACTTTCTAGAGATGGATTTTGATGACCTGGAGTCGTTGGATGATCCTGCAGCCCTGCTCCACCCCCTCACTGCTCAATGCAACCTGGACCTCGGGGCTGGATGGGGGTTCCCAAGGCCATGAGGTCTGTTCCCCCCATGCTTCACCCATCAGGGGTATGGGTAGGGGGCTGCTCATGTACCCACCCCACCCCTTTATCTCCAAGCGCTTTGCTTGCAAGCCACGTCGGCACTGACGGTCTGATCATATGTACACAACCATTCAATTACCCTGTAATGGCTCCAGGCTATTAAGCCATCAATCTCCTTCATTAAGGGCTGCCAGGCCTGGCCCAGCATCACCCAATAAAACCAGTAAAACAACAGCACCCACCCCAAGGAGCCTCTTCAATGGGCTGGAAGGCACGTCGGTCCTGTCGCTGGTAATGGCCACCCTGCCCTCTCCATCCTGCCCACCCTGCAGCACCTGCTTGCTCTGCTGGGGTGTCCCCAGGGAGCTGGAGGATGCCCACACCTCCATGCCAACCCAGTTGCTCCCAGCAGGTCACCCCTGCCCCAGGCATGGCTTGCCAGGCCTTGCTCTTGTGTTTTATACCCAGCATTTCCTTTTATGGTCCCATAAAAGCCAAGGCTCTGCTGGCTTTATGGCTCCTGTGCTGGCAGTTGGCACCTCACTGCCTGCTCCTGTGCTTCCCCCTGCTCCCTTGCCTCATCACTGGGCATGGAGTGCACAGGGCACTGCCCAGACCCACCCCAGTCACTGCACTGGGGCCACCACTGGTCCCACTGCACCCCCATTAGGAACGTGACATGCACTGGCAGATCAGAGGGTGTCAGCTGGGGCGGGGGGGACCTTGCCTCTTGTAGACAGGCTGACCCCCTTCTCCAACCTCTCGTGGCAAGGGGGCATCATAGGCCTGGGCTGGCACCATTTGGGTGGTGGGACCCGGGGATCATGACCCCATCTATGGGATCCCAAATCCCTGCACCCCACTGGGAGCCCCAGTTGGGGCAGAGGGGCAGGGGGTGGCACTGCAAGGCCAGAGGTCGGGGTGGGGACAAGGATCCCACTGTCATGTCACAGCCAGCATCATGCCATGGGCACCAGGCAGTTCCTGTTGCCAGTGGCACCGTGCCCAGGAGCTGGGCCTGGCACCTTGTCAGAGCTTGTCACATCTGCCTCCCCTACACCCCCCCACGCCGCGGTGCCAGTGGCAGGGAACATCTGCTTGGCCACCCTGCTGCCACAGCACGTTAGGGTCAGGGGCAGCTGCCAGGACCCCCGGTCAGTGCCACAGGGACATCTCCTCACTGTGACACTGATGCAGGGTGACAGGGCAAGAGGGAGGGATGGATGGGATCAGACAGACAGACAGACGGAGAGATGGGCAAGTGACCGCCGCTGCCCAAGCCGGGGCCCAGCCATGCCGCAGGTCACTGGTGCCCAGCGCTCACCCACTGACAGCATGGCTCCGTGGCTCCTGGGAGACAATGACAGCCCAGCCACTCCACGTGGGACGTGGGGTGTCTTCTGTCCGTCCCCAGCAGCTGTGTCCTGCAGCCTGTGACTCTTTTCCCAGGCTTTGTTCCCGAGTCAGTGCCCCACACCGTGCCCCACACTCCAAACGAAGCCCCGCACCGGGAGGGCACCGAGGGCACTTGCTCCCAGGAAGGGGAGCAGTGGTGACCGGGCAGGGGTCTCCACAGGAATGTGGTGATGCCACCAAGTGTCACTAAAACGCCACACAGTCGCTTGCCAGGTCCAAAGCTTGGGTCCCCGGGAGAGGGAGAAGCTTTCCCGGTTCCCCCCTGCCCTTCCCGGGGGATGGCGACTTCCCAGCCCTGCTACAGCCCGGACACCCGAGACCCCGGCGGACGGGCAGAGGGTGCTGCTCCCCTCCGCGGTACCCGGGGCGGCGGGGACCCCGGCGGCGGGGCCGGTAGCCGGGACGATGCTGCCACCTGGTGCCGTGGAGTCGCGGCAGCACTGCCACCGGCGCCGGGGGCCTGGCGCAGCGCTGGGAGCGACAGCGGGGATGAGGGCAGCGCCGGGAGCAGTACCAGGGGTTGGGGGCGGCATCGGGGGTCAGGGTTTGCACCGGGAGAGACACGCGGGGGCAGCACCGGCAGAGACACCGGGGGTCAGGGGCAGCAACGGGAGAGGCGCTGGACGTCAGGGACAGCACCGAGAGCGACACGGGGGATCGAGGGCAGCACCGAGAGAGACCCCAGGGGTCAGGGGTGGCACTGGGAGTGACACGAGTCGTCGGGGGAGGCCCTGGCACTGGGATCGGGAGTCAAGGCTGGAACCTGGACTGGCCTCTGGGGTCGGGGACAGCACAGGGACCGGCACAAGGGATTCCGGGGCAGCGGGGCCGGTGGCCTTGTCGCGTCCCCAGGACCAGCCCAGGGCTACAACCATCGGTTCCGGGGGACCACGGGAGACTACCGACCCGCTACCGACCCCGGACGCTGCCGGGGGTACCAGGACCCGTTCTCCTCGACGAGGGGCACGGCGGAGCAGGGCGGGCAGAGGTGGTCCCCGTCCCGATGCCTGCCGAGCCATAGCGGGGGGGTGGGGGGGAAGCGGGGCTGGGTCCCTCCTTTCCATCCGCCCCGTCGTGGCATCCCCGGGGGCCGCGCCCGGCGACAGCTGCCGCGTTCCCATCAGCCCTGCCCCGGGAGGAGAGCACACCCCACACCCCCAGCCCCCACCTCAGTCAGCGGGGACACCCCCGGGCCCCTCCACACTCCCCCGGCCCCCCTTCCATGCTCCCTCCCGCTCCGGGCAGAGGCTGTAGGCTGCGGGCCGGGGGTGGGGGGGCGGTGGGAGCAGCTGCCCGATGGCGGGGGGGGTCCGGGCCCGCTCGGCAGCACTTGTGCTGTCACTCAGCCAGCCCCGCGGTTATTTTCGCCCGGGACCGGAGAGAAGCTCGGGGCTGGCGGCCGGACTGAGCCCCGCTTCGCCATGACCCCCCAGCTCCTCCTCGCCTGCCTGCTCGCCCCACTCTGCGCTCGGGTAAGAGGCGAGGGGAGATGGGGGGCGGCTGGGGATGGGGACGCCCCCAGTTCCATCCCCCGGGGGGGCTGACCGGGATGGGGAGCCAAAATGCAGTGCCGGGGCACGGCCAGAGCCCAAACCCCGCAGAGATATATCCTTGGTGGGAGTAGGGATGAGGATGGGGGGGATGTGGGGGGCTTCGTGCCCGTCCTGAGGTGTTTCCCACCTCACAGATGGTGGTGGCAGGGGGGGGTCTGCGGCTCCGGCAAACTGCCTGCGCTCCTGAACCGAGAGCTGGGATCTGGGGGAGGGTTAGGCACTCAAAACCAACATGCTCCCCACTTTCCCACCCTACCTATGGCCCCAGACCCTGCCCTACGCCTCCACATCCACGCACATACCCCTAGAGCCCCTCACCACGGCCTCAGGCCTGAGCCCCATGGGGTTGTTGGCTTCTGGCCTGGCCCCCATGGCTGGGTAAAGAAAAGGAACCTGCAGGAGCTCCCCAGATCACCTCTCACCCTCTCTCCCATCTCCCCGAGCTAAGGCAGCCCCCAGGGGAGCAAGAGGGGTGGTCTCTCCTGGGGCAGTCAGAGGGACGGCTGGAGGCTGGAAGTAGCTCTGTCACAGGTTTCAAACAAGCCCCTTGTCCCCTGGGGCTGGCACACAGCCCCTCCTCCCCCACACCCTGCACAGCCCCACACCAGCCCCAGGGACCCCCCAGCCCAGCAATCCCCTCTGCCTTGCTCCCCAACCCCAGGCAGGGTGTCCATGCAAGGATATAGGGCACCCCAGCACCCAGCAGTGTGGTCTGGATGGGTGCAGATGTGGGTGGGAGCAGCTGTGGATGCAAGGCCTGGTGCTGCCAGATGTGCTTCCTCCGGGGGGAGGGAACAGTGCTCATCCCCAGGACCCAGGATGAGGGTGGCATGGAGCTGGGGGGTGGGGAGGGATGTGTTAGGCAGCATGCACAGCTCCCTGCCTTCCTCCCAGCCCCATGCCTGCTCCCCACAGCTCCACACTCACATGCCACCTGCCATAGTCCGCAATCCCCCCAAACCAGTTGCTCACAACCCCCAAACCCATCCTAGCCCCATTGTGGAGGTCCCTGACCACCACTGAAGCCTCCCCTAGCTCCTGCTCTCCCAGTTTCCAATCCTAATCTCCCCCTCCACAGCCCCCAGCTTCACTCCAGCCCCCCCAGCTTCACTCCAGCCCCCCCAGCTCCTTGTTTCCCTCCCAGCACCCCAGCTCTGCATCCACCCCTGCAGCCTAAACCCATCTCTGACCCTTCCAGCCCTAACTGCTACCTCCATGTGGTGACAGCGACACGGGCTGGGGCCACACCAGGAGGTAACCCTTTTGTCCCCAACATGGGGATCCAAAGGGACACAGCCCAGCTGTGCCATGGCAGGGGCATGACCAAGGAACCACCAGGGTTGTTTTGGGGGCATCTTGCCCTGGTGGGGCACTCAGCATCATCACACCAGGATACCAGGGGACCGCTGACACAAAGCTCCTGGGGGAGCTGGGTGGCCTCTCTGTTTCCCCAGATCCAGACCCATGGAGGGGGGTGGGGATGTGAAGGGGTGGGGATGTGAAGGGGTGGGGATGTGAGGGGGTGGGGGTGTGAGGGGGTGGGGATGTGAGGGGGTGGGGGTGTGAGGGGGTGGGCAGCACTGTGCACCAGCACTATGCACCCTGGCAGCACACACCCAGCAAAGGTCTAGCACCCCGCCCACTGCCCCACCCCTACACCCTGCTCTGGAGGTTTTGTGGTCACCATCGTCCCCATGTCCCCCCTACCAGGGTGCCGGCCCCCAGACATGGCATCAGCACGAGGGCCCGCGGCGGGTGAAGAGAGCCTGGGTCATCCCCCCCATCAGCGTCTCGGAGAACCACAAGCGCATCCCCCACCTCCTGGTGCAGGTAGGCAGAACCCGCCCCCCGCCCGCCCTCTCCTGCAGGCGATGGTGAGCACCTCGGGCAGGTGGCTCACCCCTGGATGGGGAACGGAAACCCCCAGCCACAAGACCACCAGCCCTGTTCTCCCTGGGTCAGATCAAATCGGACAAGCAGCAGCCCGGGGGGGTCATCTACAGCATCAAGGGGCCAGGGGTGGACGAGGAGCCCCTGGGCATCTTCTCCATCGACAAATTCAGCGGGAAGGTCTTTCTCAACGCCATGCTGGACCGGGAGGAGAACGACCGCTTCCAGGTGAAGATGCTGCCCGGCCCCCTGCAGCCTCCTCCCTGCTCCCCCCCCCCAAAACGGGCCCCAACCCAGCTGCTCTGCACTGACAGCTGAAAGCCTTCGCGCTGGACCTGGGGGGTGTGACCCTGGAGGACCCAACTGACCTGGAGATCATCGTGGTGGACCAGAACGACAACCGACCGCTCTTCCGGCAGGACGTCTTCACAGGGCACGTGGTGGAGGGCGCTGAGCCAGGTGGGTCCGAGGCAGGGGGTTGGGGCTGGGGGGGGAACAGAGCCAGCCCCCCAGCACCCACGATGGCGATTCTGTGGCCGCAGGGACCTGCGTGATGACGGTGGACGCCACCGACGCCGATGACCCCGACACAGAGAACGCGGCGGTGCGGTACTCCATCCTGGAGCAGGGCTCCGCTGCCATGTTCAGCATCAACGCCACCACCGGGGAGATCTGCACCGCACAGCCCGGGCTGGACCGCGAGGTAATGGGCACGGCGGGCATCGGGGTGGCACCAGGGTGACGCTGTTACTGGGGGCAGCCAGAGCCCCCCGGCTGAAGGAACCACAGCCCCAGCCATGAGCAGGTATAGGTGTGGGGATAGGGTGGGTGGCCAGCAGCTGGGAGACCTCTGGGCTCCTAGGGGTGCTGGAGGGGGTCAGCACTGCCTCCCCTTCCCTGCAGACCGTGGGGGTGTACAATCTGACGGTGCAGGCTGCCGACATGTCCGGGGACGGGCTCACCACCACCGCCACCGCTGTCATCTACCTGGAGGACATCAACGACAACCCTCCCGAGTTCACCAAGGAGGAGGTAGCACCTGGGGCTGGGGGGACGTTGTGGGGGTCAGCCGGGTGGGAGCTGGCAGGAGCATGCCAGGGTGGGCAGACAGCAGTCCCACACCGCTCTCCCCCAGTTCTCCATGGAGGTGGAGGAGGAGGCCCCCGGTGTGGAGGTGGGCAAGGTCTTCGTGCACGACAAGGACCTGGCTGGCTCGCCCAACTGGTTGGCCAAATTCACCATCCTGGAGGGTGACCCCGAGGGGGCCTTCGCCATTCGCACGGACCCCTACACCAACGACGGCGTGCTCTCCGTGGCCAAGGTGGGCAAGGGGCAGCTGAGGGGGGCCCATGGGGTGGGGCTGGGCTGACCCCTGTCCCCTCTCGGTAGCCGCTGGACCACGAGGTGCGGGACCGCTTTGAGCTGACGGTGTCGGTGCGGAACGAGCGGCCGCTGGCTGCATCGGCCGCCGCCAGCCCGCGGGCCCTGGCCACCGTGCGAGTGCGGGTGCGGGACGTGAACGAGCCGCCCGTCTTCCGTGAGAACCCGCGGCGGGTCAGCGTGCTGGAGGGCTCCCCCCCGGGGACTCCTGTCACCACCTTCACTGCCAGCGACCCCGACAGCCGCCAGCTCCAGACCCTCACGTGAGTCCGGGCTCTGGGCTGCAGCCCCAGTCCCAGCACCCCTCTGCTTTGGGGTTCCCGAGTTCGCAGCCCACGATGGGAGTTTGAGGGGGTGAAGGTGTGGCCGCCACCCTGTCCCCACAGCTACGCGCTGCTCTACGACCCCGCGGACTGGCTGCAGCTGGACCCCCACTCCGGCGCCGTCCGCACCAAGAGGGAGCTGCTGCACCCCTCTGCCTTCCTGCAGGGCGGCCGCTACATCGCGCTGGTCCTCGCCCGCGATGACGGTGAGTGGCCCCTCCCGTAACTGTGTCCCCCTCCCCTCTCTGTCCCCCCCTGACCCCTCTGCTCTGTGCCCCCAGCCGAGCCCCCACTCTCTGCCACCGGGACCCTCTCCATCGAGATCCTGGAGGTCAACGACCACGCGCCCGTGCTGCAGCCAACCGCAGGGGTGGTCTGCGGGCGGCCGGGCCGCGGGGGGAACCTGCTCCTGGGGGCCACCGACAGCGACCGCCCCCCCCACGGTGCCCCCTTCCACTTCCAGCTCAGCCCCCAGGACCCCCAGCTCACCCGCAACTGGAGCATCACCCGCTTCAATGGTGAGGGTTGGCACGGAGGGGGGTGCTGCATAGTGGTGCTGGGGGGGGTCTCCACTCACTGCCTGTCCACGCCGCTCCCGCAGTGACCCACGCGGTGCTGGCCGTGCTAGTGGAGCTGCCCGCAGGGCCCTACTCACTCCCACTGCTGCTGCGGGACTCGGGGACCCCCCCACAAGAGCAGCAGCAGCTCCTGAACGTCTCGGTGTGCTACTGCGGCCGGGATGGCACCTGTGAGGATGGCGTCCTGGCCGCCGCCACCGCTGGGGCTGGCATCACCCTTGGGGCCCTCATGATCATCCTTGGCAGCACCATTCTCCTGCTTGGTGAGTGAGACCCTCTCAACCATCCTTACCCTCACCCCTCCTAATCCAGCCAGGACCACAGCCTCGTGCTTGTCCTGGACACCCATCCTGAGCCTCATCAGCATGCTCCATCGCTTCATCCCTACCCAACCATCCTGTCCTGCTCTAGGACACCCTGTCCAGTCCCTACCCTCGTGTTCACCACCACATTCTGGTCCAGGACACCCCATCCTCTCACATTACTTACATTCAGTCCCTACCCATGTCCCCATCACCAAATTCTGATCCAGGCCAACCCACCCTCTACCTGCTCATGTCCCACGTCCCACTCCTCACACCCTGATGCTGGCTACCCCTGCCCCACAGCCCCCAGCAACTCCTTCTGACCCCTCCCAAGGCCCCCACCAAGCATTTCCTTCATCACACCCTCTGCCTAGCATCCCCATCACACTCCCACAGCTCCACCAGCCACACCCCAACCCATCCAGCACCTCCATCACCCCCTGCCCCACGGTGCCCTACCCTGTGCCCACCGTTGCTGTGCTCGCAGTGCTGGTGGTGCTGTGGGCAGCGTGGGCACGTGGGCGCCAGCGGGCACTGCGCAAGGGGCTGCTGCAGAGCTCCAGGGATGACATGAGAGACAACATCCTCAACTATGACGAGCAGGGCGGGGGCGAGGAGGACCAGGTGAGCAGGACCCCGTGGCGGTCGCAGGGTGGCAGTGTCCGTCCCAGCCCCACACTCCTGACCCCTCTCCTGTCCCCGCAGGACGCCTACGACATCAACCAGCTCCGCCACCCCGAGCTCTTCCTGTCCCGGGTCAAGCCGCCGGTGCGCAGGGATGCCCCGCTCCGCTCTGCCACCCCCTTGGCCCCCCGCAAGCTGCCCAGCAGCCCCTCCGACATCAAGGACTTCATCAGCGAGGTGGGGATGGGGTCCAGAGCCTTGCTTGCCTCCAGACCCCTCCATCGCTGGTGGGGCTGACGGTGACCCCCACCCTGTCCCCACAGGGGCTGGAGGTGGCTGACAGTGACCCCAGCGTGCCCCCCTACGACACTGCCCTCATCTACGACTACGAGGGCTCAGGCTCGGTCGCCAGCGCCCTCAGCTCCATCATCTCCAGCCTGACCGACGAGGACCAGGACTACGACTACCTGAGCGAGTGGGGACCCCGCTTCCGGCGCCTGGCCGACCTCTATGGGCAGTGACGGGGGGATGGGGAGGGCAGGGAGGGGGCACCCTGCTGCCCACCGAGGGGCTGGGGCAGGGACCAGGTGGTGAGGGGCTGACAGTGGTCACAAGGTGCTCAGGCTTCACGTACGGGCGTGGGCAAGATGCCCGGCTGCAGGGGCTGTGCACACGCGTGTGCAACAAGTACAGAGGCTGTGCACAGCTGTGTGCAACAAGTGTATGGGTGATGGGCTTTGCACATGAGTGTGCACCAAATATACAGACATGGGGACTTTGCACATGTGTGTGCACCCAGTGTAGGCCTTCAGGGGCTTTGCACACATGAGTGCACCCAGTATACAGCTGCAGGTGAACCAAACATACAGACAAAGGGACTTGGCACACGAGTGTGAGCCCAGCACACAGCAGCAGGGGCCTTGCACACGTGTGTGCACCCAGACCTCCTCACAAGGCTTTGCATCCCTCCACGGCCCCTGTGCCCATCAAACCCCAGGAAGGAGAAGCCAAGTGCATGGGTAGTAGTGGGGAGGACACCCTGGAGAAAGACCCTTTGGAGGCGGGGAGGGGGATGAGGACCCCCCCTGGTCACCCCCAAAATCAAGATGCCAGGGCAGGGGGCTAGGGGCAGAGGTGCCCTGTGGGACCCTGAGTGCAGCAGCCACTCCTACAAACAAGGCACTTTTATTGGCAGCCCGTGAGCCCCACAGCACCCACCCCGGGGAGGGCGTCACCCCCACCCCAGGACTCCCAGCTCAGCTCCTCCTGGGGCAGGATCTTGCCCCACTGTCGGGTGGGTGCACTGCTCCTCCCAGCCCAGCCATCACACTTGTCCTGGCACACCCAGAGAGCACCCATGGGTGGGGTGCTCGTGGCGGGGGGGGGTGGTGTCCCCAGCACCGTGGTCAGCCCCCCCCGCAGCGGGGAGACCCTGGCTGGGGGGGACTCACAGCTATGTGTCACGAGGGGTGGCAGGTGAGCCCAGCAGCCTTTTGGTGGAGCTGGTGAGGCGTGAGTAGTCGTGGGGGATGCCCTGGGGGGCGAGCAGGGGGAGGTGGTCCTCACGGGGGGGCCGATGGAAGAGGGGGGGCCGGTGCTGGCTCTCCCCATCCTGGAGGGACTGGGGCAGGCTGCGGCCCTGGCTCTCGGGCAGCAGCATGATGCTGAGGACGGAGAGGATGGCGAAGGAGGCGAAGACCACGTGGTGCAGGAAGAAGCCTCGGCTGTTGGGGATGGCGGTGATGGGGGCAGCAGCCTTGCCCACGAAGCTGGTCCCCACGATGAGACCCAGCCCGGCACCCCTGTGAGGAGACCATGCTCAGAAGAGGTCCAGGGACAGGATCAAAGAAGAGAATCATGGAATTGTTTTGGTTGGAGGAGACCTTTAAGATGATTGAGTCCAACTGTTCGAGGGCTATCAGAAATACTGCCCTGTGATGACCACGGGCTGCTTACCTCCACTGCAACAGCAGCTCTTCAGTATCTACATCACCCAAAGCTTCTGCACACCTCACACCCTGGCAGCCTGATCTGTGCTGGATGCACAGCCCAGCACTTACAGAATTACAGAACTGGTTTGTTGGAAGACATCTTTAAGATCACCAACTCCAACCATTACCCAAGCACTGCCAGGTCACCATTAAACCAAGTCCCTCAGCACCACATCTCCAGAGTTTTGAAACCCCCCCGGGGATGGGGACTCCACCACTGCCCTGAGCAGCCTGGTCCAGACCTTGAAAACTCTCAAGGAGAATGAATTGCTCCCCACATCCAGCCTGCACCTCCTCTGCCGCAACTTGAGACCATTTCCTCTTGGCTTGTTCCTTGGGAGAAGAGACCAACCCCAACCTGGCTCCAGCCTCCTTTCAGGGACTTGTAGAGAGCCAGGTCTCCCCTCAGCCTCCTTCCCTCCAGGCTGAACACCCCCAGTTCCCTCAGCTGCTCCTCACAAGTCTTGTGCTCTAGACCCTTCATCAGCTTCCTCACTGCTTCCTCACTGCAGCACCTCAATGCCCTTCTAGGAGTTAGGAGCCCTACGATTGAACCCAGGACTCAAGGTGTGGCCACATCAGGGCCCAGCACAGGTGAATGATCCCTGCCCTGGTCCTGCTGGTCACACTACTGCTGATCCAAGGCAGGATGCTGTCAGCCTTCTTTGACCACCTGGGCATATGCCATCGCATCTCCAGACTGCAGTCAGCCAACACCCACAGGTCCTTTAATGCCCCCACAACCCAGGAAGGGTGGTAGCCACCCCCTTACCTGACCACGGTTGGGAGAACCTCACTGGCAAAGAAGATGCTGAGCATGGTGACAGCATGGGAAGCAGTGATGCCCACGACAGACAGGGTCAGGACAATGAGGTCCAGCAGGTCTGGGGGCAGAAGGCATCATCAGGGGGGAAATCCTGCACACACAACCTCTACTCCCCCCCGCCCAAGCACTCTGCTCCCCATGCCCGGGGCAGCGCCGGCTGCATCCCACCAGAGGACCCCCAGCATGCTTACACTGGGTGAGGGCCAGCAGCAGGAGGGAGGAGATGCCGGTGAGGACGGTGCAGAGCAGCAGGACGGCTCTGCGGCCGAAGCGCTCGGCTGTCACACAGATGAAGAGGCAGGCGGCCACCTCCGTGCCCAGCAGCACGAAGTAGGAGGAGAAGAAGCGGGGCAGGTGCGGAGCCAGGTTGCGGGTGAAGCAGTGGCGGATGCCAGAGCCAATGAACCTGCAGGACAGCAGGGTCAGGGGGCTGCGAGCTGGACCCACCCCGCCCCCCTCCCCCTCGCCTGCTCACGCTGCGAAGCCGAGGATGACGCCGTTCTTCCAGATGACCCTGGTGCTGAAGATCTCGCAGACGGCGTGGTACCGGGGCTGCGGGCACCCCTCAGACAGGGTCTCCAGCTCTGCTGGGACAGGGCACCTGGCTTAGAGCTGGCACTATTCCGCCATCCTCAGTGCCCCTGGGGAGGGGGTTGGTCACCACATCGCCTTCAGCAGCCCAGTCACGCACCCGTGAGGAGACTCTCATGGTGGCAGGAGCCATCATCAGAGCTGGGGCCGCTGTTTTCGGCCAGCGCCTGAAGAGTCTTCCTGGCCCTCTCCAGCTGCTTCGTGGCCAGCAGCCAGCGCGGTGACTCCAGCAGCAGCGCCGGGCACCTGGGGCACAAGTGTCAGCGTCACAGGACTCCCCAGGGCCTGGCCCCCCTCCAGCCCTTCCCAGCTTCAAAGCAACACTGCCCAGAAAACCTCAACTTCAAACCTAAGCAAACATTTACCCAAGGCAGGGGCATCCCCACACCCCACCTGCAAGAGACCTGGCCAGCCCTTGATCCCCACCACAGCCCCGGGCAGGGTGTGCCTGGTGCTCCCTGGGCATAGCTGAGTGCCTTGGGGCACAGCTCAGCCCCACAACCGGTGGCAGCCCCTTCCCCAGGTGCATAGCCTCCATCCTGGGGGGTCTTACCACCAGCAGGCAGCCAGCAGAGCCAGGATCATGGTGACAGCACCCTGCAGCACCCGCCAGTCCCGGCAGAGCACCGCCAGCCCCGGCAGCAGCAGCTCCCCAGCGATCCAGAAGAACCCGGCCACCATCGTCACCTCCAGCCGGTGCGGGGGGTCACACAGCTCCAGCCCTGCCAGGGGAGAGAGGCCTCAACCATGGGAGCCAGGGCTGTGGGGTATCCTGCACCCCATGGCATCCTGGAGTAACCTGCACCCCACAGTATCCTGCGTCCTGGAGCTTCCTACACCTTGTAGCATCTTGCACCCCAGGGCCTCCTGCACCCTGGGGCACTGTGCACTCCAGAGGATCCTGCACCTTAGAGGATCCTGCATCCTGGAACATCCCACACCCTGGAGCATCCTGAACCCTGGAGTCTCCTACAGCTTGGACTATCCTGCACCTTAAAGCTTCCTACAGCTCAGAGCATCCTGCACCCTAGAACATCCTCAACCCTCACCCCACCCCAGACCCCCCACCACACTCACGGGCCACGTAGAGGGACAGGAAGGCTCCTGCCAGCGCCGCCCCGAAGAGCAGCCTCGCGACCAGCACCATGAGGAAGCTGATGGCCAGCGCCACAGCGAGGCCCAGGGGCACCGCCAGCACCAGGGACACCAAGAAGGCAGGGCGGCGACCAAACCTGCCAGGGGACAGGCTGTGAGTGGGGGTGGACACGGTGCCCACCTGCCCAGGGGGTGCCATCCCAGTCACCCCCAATTACCTGTCACAGGCCAGGCCGGCGGCAACGCTGCCCAGTGTCCAGCCCAGCAAGTGCGTGGTCTGCTCCAGGGGCACCTTCCAGCGCGAGGAGCACACCAGGTCCCACTGCAGGGGACGCAGTCAGGGACACGTCAGTGTGGGAGGCTCAGCAGAACCCCTGTCACTGCCAGCAGGGCTGGCATGGATGGGGTCACCAGCCCCTGGGCAGCTTCTGGCTGACCCCCACCACATAAGTAGAAATGTGGGGATGGATATGGAGGGATAATGCTGATAGCACTTTCCTGCCACCTCTGTCCCCCCCTCAATGCTCCAAGACTCCAAACAGACACACTTACAGCACTTCCACAGGGGTCTCCCACCTGCTTCCCACAAATTGTCCCCCCAAACAAACTCACTCTTCCCTTACAGCCCAGGGCCCCCACTTGATGCTTTCCTATACATCCAACCCTTTCCCATGTGATCTTTGCTGGGGACCCCAGTTTGCTCCCCCTAGACTCCCACCCCAGGTCTCTGGGTTCCTTCTGAACCCAGGGAACTCCCCAGCCCCACTCTCTCCAGACATGGGAATCCCCCTAAACCCTCTCAAACTGCACACCTCCCGCACATCCAGGGCTTTCCTGGGGACTGGGACCACCAGCTTGCTCCACCCAGACCCCTCCCCAAGCCCCTATCTCCTCCTCCCCAGCCGCCCCCTCCAACCTCTCCTGTATCCAGAGGACGCCCCCATCCTCTTCCAGACCTACAGAATCTTCCTCAACCCCGAGACTCCCTTCCGGGACCCCCCACCCCGGACTCCTCCTGCCCCTTCCCCCCGTCCCCGCTGTGACCTGTGTGACGATGTTGTGGCGGAGGCCGGCGGCGGGCAGCACGTAGTGCCAGCCGCGAGTGCAGGGCCCGGTGCCGTTGGGCCGCCCGGTGCCGGTGCCGGTGTCTCGGTACCGGTAGAGCTGACAGGGGCTCCAGCCCCCGCGGAGCTGCGGGACGGCGGCTCGGAGCATCGCGGGCGCCGGGAGGCGGCGGAGCGGCGGCGGCAGGAGCGAGGGGTCCGGGAGGCAGCGGTGGGGGGGCACCGCTTCCAGCGCCCACCCCATCGCCCATCCCAGCGCCAGCGCCGCGCACGGAACCCACCCCCCTGCCCACCGCCCGCACCGAGCCCGGCACCGCCCCGCCGCCGCCCCCGCCATTGCCACCGGGCAGCGACCGCGACCGGCAGCGCCGGGCATGGAGAGGCGGAACCGGCTGCTCCCGGCCCCGCCCAGGCACGGCCTTCTCCCCCACCGAGCTCCACCCGTGGGGCTCAAACCCGTGAGAGCCGGTTCGGTCCCTACACCCCCGGCACCGGTTTGTTTCCTTCTAGCGCCGTTTAGCCCCCATCGACCCAGTTTGTTTCCCTCCCAGTCCCAGTCTGGCCCCACTGAGCTCAGTTCGCCCCCTTCAGCCCGATTTAGCCCACTTCAACCCGGTTAGTGTCCCACCCCCTCCCCGTCCCAGTCTGGCCCCACTGAGCTCAGTTCACCCCTTTCAACCCATTTTAGCCCACTTGAACCCGGTTAGTGTCCCACCTCCTCCCAGCCCCAGTTTGGCCCCTCCAAAACCAGTCTGCCCTCTTCAGCCTGGTTCCCTGCCTCTCCCACACTCCCAGATGGGAACTGCTCAGAGCCTTGCTCACACCCAGCTCTTACGCACCGGCAGCCTCACCACTTGGCCAGGATGCCACCATACCAGTCTGACCAGCACCGAGAGAATGTGGGACCTACCCTGGGAGGTGGCTGCACCCATGGATGTGGCCAGGAGGAACGGCACATGGTGGAAAACCCACTCCAGACACTGCCCCCAGCAGTGGCACCAGAAGGGAGTAGAACCATAGAAACATTAAGGACCTCTGAGGTCAAGTCCAACCATCAACTCAACACCACCACGGACACCAAAGCATGTCCCCAGGTGCCACATGTACACCTTTAGATACCAGGGGCTTTTGGTGCTTTACATGGCTGATCAAAGGTCTCCTCATGCTTTCATCTGTGGTTATTTGGTGGCCCAAGACCACTCTGGCTGTGCCCAGGACATTGCCGCTGTGAGAAACTGCCCTACCTGCTCCGCCTGCACCAGTCCTCATCCAGCTGTGGCTGCTGATCCAGCGATGGGCCCATGGAGTCAAGGCTGGAGCTGGGGGGTCAGGGGGGGAAAGCTGGAACCCCCAGCTCTTGCCAAAGTTGATGTGACGTGGTGGAGTTGAACCCTCAGGGTCCTCAGCACAAGGATGGTAGAAAATTCCTCAAGCAGCTGCAAAGCTGGTGGCAGCGATGGGGAGAGAAGAGTGTGGAGGTGTCCTGGGGCAGTGAGTGATCTGCTGGGGACCTGTGTGGTTGCCCAGATGCTGGCAGTGTGAGCCCACTCCAGTGAGACCATCTTGGCCGTGGGGCTGCCTGGGCTGAGCAAGAGCCTACAGTGCTGGAAGAGCTGAACAGGGCTGTGAAGTGGTTGTGAATTCAATTGGGTCCACTCTGGTGACCCCAGCAAAGCTGCCAGCAGAGGACAAGGAGCCAAGCTGTGTTGGTAACATCTCCACCCCCAAAAGGAGCAGCTGAGATGTTTAACCAGTGTGTGCACACAGGAAAAATGAACAGAGAAAGCTGGAGAACCAGGAGCCAGCAGCGGGTCAGCCCAAGGGCTGGCAGCTGTAGGCAGAGGTGATGCAGCCTACTAGGCTCCTATCCAGCTGGGAATGGTTGGAGAGTCTTGGAAGAGACTCCTGAATCTGTCTCCAGCTACGTCCCTCTGAGCTTGTGGTTGAGGACTGACTTGCCAGCTGCACGAAGCCTGGGCTGGATTATGGCTCCACTGAGAGCTGCATGTCCAGCATGGAAGAGGACAGTGCTGGCCCCCAACCCAAAGGCAAGTCAGACATTGCCAAACCAGTAGCTCCTTCCCATCACAGAGCAACCCCAGTAGAGACCAGCCCCACAAACCCACACAGACCCCCAGCCCCAAACCATGCAAGCATGCTGCCAGCTCCAGATCCATGTGTTGTGTCCCCTCACCTGTCTCCCTGAGCCTCCCCATTTCTCCCAGTCCATGGAGGGCACACTGGGGTCTGGAGGAGATGGGCACAAGTTGGTGCAAGTCCTCCTGCCAGACCCAGGCACCATCTTTACATGAGACTGCATGCTTCAAGTCTTCACACAGATGTGAACACAGGGACAAGCCACAGCAAGGCTGAGCCAGGCTCCCACCAGGCACTGCCTTGGTGTTCTCAGAGCCCAGCCTCTGTGGATCCCACAGGCTGGCAGCAGCACCAGGCCAGCTCCACCCAGGTTTTACCTTTCAAAAAAGCAGCTTGGACCAGGCTGGTGCTGGCTAACAGAGCACACAGGGAGCAAAGGTGGAGTTCACATGGAATGCACGTGGAGCAAGCAGAGAGCACAGGCAGGGCACATGGCAGGGCTGTCCCAGGTAGGTACAGGGCTGGCATCAGGACTGGCACAGCCAGGAGCACTGTGTGGCATTGTCCTCACCAGCCTCACAAGCAAATGTGAGTTCAGCCAACATGGCAACAGCGATCCACACAACCTGTTTCTGAGGTTCAGGATTAAAAAAGAAGGACAAAGAGAAAGGAGGTGGCTGGGAGGGTGGTGACACCTGGTACAGCACCCCAGGAGCATGTCCCCAGGAACAGAGTGGCATCACCCCAGCTCCAAGCTTTGCAGCCCCAAGACACACTAGGTCCTCAACTCACAGCCACTCTGGGCTCTGTAAACTCACCAAGCCAAGGTCAAACATCGTTCATCACATCGCCCTGTGACCCAACTTGGCACAGGGTGTCCCCCCTCCATGTGGTCTCCTTACCCCACAGCTGGCCCACCTGCGGGGTTAGCGCTTTTGGGCTTCCAGTTACACGAATCACAATGGGCAAGGCTAAAGAGAAGAAATGACAAGGTGTGAAAAATCAGGTCAACACTGGAGACCCCTGCGGCATGGATGGTGGCTTGGACCATCCCATGAGTAGATGAGCACATCAGAGAGGCTTCCAAGTCCAAGGTTCCACAAGGCCAAGTGCTGGGTCCTGCACTGGTGTCACAAAAACCCCATGAAGACTCCAGGCTGGGGACAGAGTGGCTGGAAACTGCCCAGTGGAAAAGGAGCCAAGGATGCTGGTCAACAGCCAGCATGTGGCCAGGTGGCCAAGGCCAAGAGCATCCTGACTTGGACCAGGAATAATGTGGTCAGCAGGACCAGGGCAGCAATTGTCTCCTTGGACTGGGCACTGGTGACACCACAGCTAAAATCTGGAGTTCAGTTTTGGGCCCCTCACTCCAAGGATACCGAGGTGCTGCAGTGTGTCCAGAGAGGGGCAATGAAGCCCTTAAACAGTCCAGAGCACAAGCCTTGTGAGGAGCTGCTGAGAGAACTGGGGTTGTTCAGCCTGGAGAAAAGGAGGCTGAGGGAAGATCTTCTGGCTCTCTACAAGTCCCTGAAAGGAGGTTGGAACCAGGTTGGGGTTGGTCTCCTCTCCCAAGGAACAAATGACAGGACAAGAGGAAACAGCCTCAAGTTGCCCCAGGGGAGGTTTAGGCGAGTGATTCGTCATTGGAATGTGCTGTCCAGGGAGGTGGTGGAGTCATCGACCCTGGAGGCGTTCAAGAGGAGATTGGACGTGGCACTTGGTGCCATGGTCTAGTCATGGGGTCTGTGTTGATAGGTTGGACTCCATGATCCTCGAGGTCCTTTCCAACCTAAGTTACACTGTGATTCTGTGATTTCTACTTTGTCCCATTCCCCCATGTCCCATCACTCCCTGCCACCCTAAAAACTCCCTCCCCAGCTTTCTTGCAGGCCTCCTTGAGCTACTGGGGGTGGCCTGGCTCTCAGGAGGAAGCCCCTTGCAGGTTGAACTCTCCGTCACCAGGCTAATTTTAATTAATTTATTTATTTCTTTACACATAACTGAAAGTGATGTTACAGTACATAAGTTATTTACAACTGTGCAGTAATGTGTTGCAAAATAAATTATCTAGAAGGCAGCAAAAGTACATTGTTAATGTATATAAAAACTGTACAGCATTTATGGGATACAATTTTTCTTTATATGAGTATTGGCTCTGTAGTGTTTTCAAGTTATGTTCTCAAGAAAGAGAAACGAAATGCCCAAGATTAAAGGAAAAACCAAAAAAACCAAAAAGAAAAGCAAAACACAAAATCACAAAATAAAAATAAAATTGAAATAAAAATGAAATCTAAAAGAAAATAAAAATGAAAAATAAAATAAAATTAAAATAAAGTAAAATATAAAATTAAAATAAAATAAAAATAAAACAAAATATAAAAGAAAAAATAAAAGAAAATGTAAAATAAAAATGGAATAAAAATAGAATTGAAATAAAATAAAATAAAAGAAAAGAAAAGGAAAAGAAAAAGAAAAGAAAAGGAAAAGAAAAAGAAAAGAAAAGGAAAAGAAAAGGAAAAGAAAAGGAAAAGGAAAGGAAAAGGAAAGGAAAAGGAAAAGAAAAGGAAAAGAAAAGGAAAAGAAAAGGAAAAGAAAAGGAAAAGAAAAGGAAAAGAAAAGGAAAAGAAAAGGAAAAGAAAAGGAAAAGAAAAGGAAAAGAAAAGGAAAAGGAAAAGAAAAAGAAAAGAAAAAGAAAAGACAAAGAAAAGAAAAAGAAAAGAAAAAGAAAAAAATTAAAATAAAAATAAAAGAAAAATAAAAGAGAATAAAAATAAAAGAAAAATAAACTAAAACTCGAATAAAAATAAAATAATAAAAATAAAAATAAAAAATATATATATATATAAACCACATGGATTTTACTCCATTAAAAACACGGTTGGCAAAGTCCTTTCTCTGCGTTGCCTCTTCTGTTTTAATCGCGGTTGTTTTCTTGCCCCCTGCTGGCCCCTTGCTGGCCGGCGCGCAGCCGGCTCCTCCCCCGGGGCGTATCCCGGAGCCGTCCGCACACCTCCAGAGCCTTGGCTGCTCCAACTTGGACGCTGTCCTTTGTTTGTTTGTTTCTAATTGTTCTGCGGGGTTGGGGTTTGGGTTGGGTTTTTTTTTTGTTGTTGTTTTCTTGTCTCTCTTTTTTTTTTTAACTTTTCTCTTTTTTAATTGTTTTTTGTGTGGTTTTTTTTTTTGTAGACATACCCAGGATGGAACGAGAAAACTCAAACATCCCACCCCCCACCCCCCATGGTTTCCTACTGCAGCTTCTCCCCGAGGGAGAAGCGCCAGCGGTGGAAAACGAGAGAGAGAGCTGGAGATCGCGGTGTTCACCAAGTCCGTTGGAAAACAAGGTGGTTGCTGGCCCCGCTCGGCAGCTTTTGTTTCTGCAACACACGCACACAAAATGGGTGTCCTTGGCCTCCTCCCTCCACGCCTCTGCCAGTCTCGGGGCCGGGGAGCGCCCGCTGCCCGCGGCGCAGACCGGCCGCCTCCCTGCAGAGGAGATACGTCCCGGGCCGCTGCCCGGCGGAGCCGCCGGCAGTCCGGAAGCGAGGGACGCGTTGTGAAGAAAGTGCAATTGTTTGCCTTATTGTTTTGTTGTCTGCTGATAGCTGCTTTCCTCCTCCTCTGACCAGGGATTCATCAGCAAGCGGTAAGGGTGAATGTGAGCTCGACCGCCCGACCTCGGAGGGCTCCCGTCCGTGCCAGTTTGCAGAGATGTCTCCCGGTTTGGAACTGTCATGCCGGCAAGAGCACAAAGTCATCGTTCACGTCGACCATTGGCACATAGAAGGAGGGCACCTCGTTCACGCAGAGGGATTTGTGCCCTGCGGGGTCCAGCTCCTGCACCTTCAGCTGCCACTCCATTCTCTGCACCGCGTTCAGGGCGGCAGCTTCGTGTTGCTGCCGCATGAGCAGGCACGTCTGGATCGGGGACAAAAAAAGGTCTGGTGAGTGAGTGGAAGAGGGCAGGAAAGGCTCCTGCTGCCCCCCCCCCCAGCAAAGGCAGGGGAGCTGCAGCCATCACGGGGGGCAGAGCAGTAGATAGGGATACCACACTCATTCTCACAGGAAGGCAACCTGAATTTGGGATGTCTGTTGAGTCCAATTCCAGGAGCAAACCCATAGGATCCTTTCAGGGTGGCTTTTAAAGGTCTGCAAGCACTCAGAGAGCATTGGCCCTGCTGGTGATAGCCTCGGCAGACAGTGTCCACCTACCCAACAGTGGCCCTTGGGTGCAGGGCTCTGCTTCCTTCATGGGAGCTGCCAATTCTGTCCATGTCACCAGAATCATAGGATCATGACTGAGTTGGGTTGGAAGGGACCTTTAAAGGTCACACAGTTCAAACCCCCTGCAGTCAGCAGGGACATCTGCAAGTAGAGCAGGTTGCTCAGAGCCCCAAACAACTTGACCTGTAATGGTGCCAGGGGAAGTGGCATCTCCCACATCTCTGGGTAATTTGAGCTAGTGTCTCACCACCTTCAGCATCAAAAATGTCCCACTTCTATCCAGTCTGAATCTCCCTCTTATGGCTCAAGCCATCACCCCTTGTCCTGTCACAACAGGCCTTGCTCAAATGTCTGTCTCCATCTTTCTTATCAGCCCCTTGAAATACTGGAAGATCACAAGAAGGTCTCCCAGATGAAAGTACCATGGTCCGGGCTGTGCCTGGGTTTGTCACCCAGAGCTCTCTGCAAATCACAGTGTGGCCTCCTGCCACCTTGAAGCCACAAAGGCAGCTCTGGGGTAGAGCAAGAGACAGGAGCTGTGCTGGGGAAGCCCTCCTGGAGGTCCTGCTGCTCTCACCTTCATGCGGTCGTATTTGTCGTCCACGTCCTGCAGCCAGGAGATGAACTGCCGCGCGTTGAAGCGGTCTCTGACCGATTTGTTTTCGTCTCCCTAAGCAAAGAGGAAGGACATGATGGATTTTTTTTTTTTTGTCTACTTGAAGCAGTCAGAAGTCTGACAGGCCAAGTTCCAACCCCTCTGAGGGCACAGAGAAACAAGGAAGATGCCTGTGGGGTGGGAAGACAGAGCATGCTGCTCCTTGGCTGTTCCTGCAGCCCTTTGCCAGGGGTTCAGCCTCAGCCCCGCAGGGGCACACGCTCCCCAGTTTTAGATCTGTCTATGCCAGCTCATCCCAGCACCCTCACCCCTCTGTCTCCTTCAACTCCTGCCCAAGATCATCATGTCTTCACTGCAGAAGCACAGACACTTGGCTGGGAGATGCTGAGGGATAAATCAAGGCTCCTGGATCGATAGACCAGGTCATTAATAAATTCCAGGATGCTACGCAGGAGCAGGATCCCTCCTGCAATGCAGCAGTGTGTGTCCTCGAGTTGCCAGGCTGGGGTGGGCTGCAGAGGGTGCTGGTGGGACGGCTCAGGACCACCACAGCCACTGGCTGCAGGAACCAGACAGAGTAACCAGACACAATTCCCCCTTCCCTGGCAGAGCACGACATGAAATGGAAGCAAGAAACAACCATTTCTTGTGGGCTGTGAGTCAGAGCCTGGCTCTTCCAAAGCCACTATTCAGACAGAAATCAATTCAGTGGCTTCTCTCCCCCTCCTTCAACAGGAAAAGACATCCCTGAGTGCAGCAGAATAAACCTTTCCAGCATGTAGATCCTGATCCAGAGGGAAGGGTAGAGGGTCCCAAGACTCACTGATAAACCTGAGTCATCCCTGCTGCTAAAGAGACACGACGCTCGCTGTATCCTGGTCTTCCTGGTGTATTTCCTTCCATGGCACGCACATGGGGTGTCCCAGAACATGCCACAGCAGAGACTGAGTCAGCTCAGGCAACCTGGGGAGGGCTCCTGCAACATGTCCTACTGCTGTGTGATATGGTGGGCGACAGGTACCTGAGCAGGGAGAGCATCAGTAACCCTTGCCCACAACCCTCCCTCTGGAAAAACAGTGTCTCCACTGGGATTTCATACAGCACCTCTGAGACCCACCACTCCCCCCTACCAAGACAGGCACTGACCTGATTTTCTAGAGGCATGTTATAGACCTCAGAGTCCAGCAGCATGGTGCAGGCACTGAAGGGCACAGCCTGGTTGGCAATGGTCCTCGCTGCCCGACAATGAACCCTCAGGATCTCCTGCTCACAGGAGACAATCAGCTTCTCCTGAGGAAGAGCAAAGGAAGCAGTGAGCATGGCAGCCTCTGTCTCTCCAGCATAGGAAATGTGGGACCTCCATGCCAGCAGAAATTTCTTTGGAGCACTCCCTTACCCGCTCTATGCTGTGCTGGAGCCGCAGCTTCCCCCGGACAGCTTCCTGCTGCTTGAAGAGCTCCTTCAGTGGCTCTGCCAGCGATGGTGGTGGGGCAATCTGGGGACACAGGACAAGGACAGCAAGGGGTTAGAGCCACCAGTGCTGCTGGGTGAGTACACAGCCTGTGGGGCTCACCATCAAGAGGGGTGTAGACAGCAGGTCAACTCTAGTCCTCTACTCTGACCCAGTGAGGCCTCATCTGGAGTCCTGGGCTCAGTTCTGGGTACCCCAGTTCCAGAGAGACAGGGAACCACTGGAGAGAGTCCAGTGGAGGCTACAAAGATGCCCAGAGCAGTGGTGGAGTCCCTGTTCCTAGAGGGGTTTCAGAGCCATGGAGATGCTGAGGGACACGGTTTAGTGGTGACCTGGCAGGGCTAATGGTTGTACTCGATGACCTTAGAGGTCTCTTTCAACCATAGGTTCTATGATTGTATCTCTGAATGCACTGCAGCACAATGACCCAGAGCAGGTATCCCTCTCATCCCGCTTGCTGCAAGGAACCAAGCCTGCTGTGGTCAGTCATATCAACCCTCCTCCTCCAGGCTGGATCCTGGATGTCCTGCCTGCAGCACTAAGTTCTTTGATGCATCTCTACCAGCAAGTCCACCCCTGCAGCAGAGCAGTGAATTACAGCTCCCACTGCCAAGGAGCGAGTGCTACCAGCACGTCAAGCATCAGAGGTGGGGAACACAAGGGCAGGAGTTGAGAGCCATCCTCTTCCTCAGTCTTCCAGGTTCATTATCCAGTAACTCTACTGCTTCTCAAAGCAGTTTTGCCTTCTAGGCTCAAACCCAGTGGATTCATTGCCCTAAAGCCTGAGCAGATCTCAGGTTCCTAAGCACAGCCCAAGGTCTTCTCTGCACAGAACCACAGAATTGTTTTGGTTGGACAAAAACTAAGATCACTGAATCCAACCATTACCTAACTCCAGCAGGTCATGTCCTAGAATCACAGAGCTGTTTTGGTTGGAAGAAATCTCTAAGATCACCAAGTCCAACTGCTGACCTAACACCACCACGACCACTAAACCATGTCCTGAAGTGCCATGTCCACACATTTTCGAACACCTCCAGGGACGGTGACTCCACCACCTTCCTGGGCAGCCTATTCCAAATGGGTCAGAGGACACATTTACCACACAGCCACCACCCACTTACTCAGGCTTAAGTTTGTCATCATGAGCGTGTTCTAAGAGGAGGATAAAGCCACCAGCACTGCAAGGGTGCTGGTGGTGTACAGGAAGACAATCTGGCTGGGCTTGGAGCAGCAAGGGAGGGCACAGGCCCTGGTGCTGTTGTTCAAAGGACGAAGGTGACTCACCACCGGGATGTGGAGCTTGCTCAGGGGTTTGCCATCCAACAGGTAGGAGCCTGTGTAGGTGACGTACTCAGCGTAGCACTGGGGAGCTTGGGGGGTGATGTAGCAGAGGATTTTCCGCTTCTCTTCGATCTTCTTCCTGATCTGGAGGTACTCAAAGTAGGGGTTGGACCTGTCGCTGTGGTAAGGTTCGATGTCATCCAGTTTGATGGCGTCTACGATAGCTGCCAGTGTCTGCTGTATCATCTCCCTCGTCTGCTGGGTGGAAGTGTTGATCTGCTGCTGCAGCTGCTGGTTGGAGCGCTGGAAGCGGCGCTTGCGCGGGTGCTGGGCCTGGGAATCGTCCTCCTCCGTGATGCGGCCTTTGGCACGGGTGGCGGGCGCCGGGACGGGAGGAAATTCCTTCTCGGAGGCGGCGGCGTTCTGCTTGTTTTGGTTGGCGAGCATCTGAGCCCGGTTCCTGGTAATCCGCTGAGGAATCTCCTCTATTTTGGGTGGCTTGGGAGCTTCTGCTACTGGTTTCTGTACTGGCTCTGCGGCTTCGGCTTGAGTGTTGGCTGGAGGTGCATCTGCCTGGGAGGAAGGGACTTGGCTCCCACCACGTGCTGCAGCTCCTTCCTGTGAGATGCTGCTCTCAGTGCTGGCCGCGGGTGGAGGACAGGGCTGGGAGCTGCTCTCTGCCACCCCACCAGAAGATGACAGGTCTTCGTTCACGGCCTCCACCTCTTTGCTCTCTGCCTGAGCTGACTCAGCTGGGGTCTGCTGGAAAACCTGCGTTTCTGAGTCCTCTCCTCCTTCCTCCTCAGCTACATTCAGTGCTTCTGAGGTGGCCTCTTGAGCAGCTGCTTCTGGTTTCTCCTCCTCTGCCTGTGGCTCTGTCTCCACAGGCAGGACAGCAGCTGCCTGGCTGGCTGGCGGCTCCTCGGGCTCCCCGGACACCACTATGGCCGTGGTCGCCTTGATGATTCCACCACTTGTTTCTGAAGCTGCTGCTGGGCTTTCTTCTACCACTTCGGCCTCGGTCACCTCTGTCTCTGGAACATCCTTGGGCTGGAGAGGCAGCTCTGGGAGCGAGAAGGGGCCGAGGTCCAAGTCATCCTCTGTATTGGTGAAGGGGTCAGGCCACGTTACGGCCTCCTCTGTATTTGCAGGCGCAGCGTTGCTGTTGCTGTTGTTTTCCAAATAGCTGTTTTCTGGTGCGGTGACAACTTCTGCCTGAGGTTCTGCTGGCATACAGGGGGGCTCTGGAGGTATCTCAGGTGCTTCTTCTGGAAGAGGCTTGCAGTTATTGAAGAATGTGTCTAACCTAGTAGGGGACATGTATGAAGCCTGCTCCTCAGCATTTGCTATTTCTGCTGGAACTGCTTCCTCAGCGTCCTCCTTGACTTCATCGAGCCCCGGCTCGGACACTGACAGAGGGTATGATATGGGAGACACGGGGTAGGAAGTATCTGTGGGGATGAAGGCGACTGGCGTGGGATGAATCGGCTCTAGGGAGCAGAGAGGAGGTTTAGGGGACTCAGAAAACCTCTGGGGTGACTTCATCAGAAGCTCTGAGCCCATGGACCAGCTGACAGAGTGCTCTGCTGGGTTGCCCATCAGGCTGGGAGGAATGGCGGTGTCAGGGTTTCTGGGAGGGTTGTCCCAGTCTATGTTGTTTTGCTCAGGCATAGCTGAACTGAAATGGTTTTCTTCAATTGGTGGCAAGTACGTGGGTTCTGGTGGCATGATGGAGGCGGTGGCTTGCTGCTCTTCCGTGGTGTCCAAGGGCATGCCGAGGTCGGGGGGAAGAGCACTTTCTACTGATGGAGCCAGCAGTTCATCTCTGTGTGAGGGGGAGGATTTGGCTTGTAAACCAGAAAAGACACTTTCAGGTGACTGGGCGACCCCACTGACAGCTCCTGGAGCACAGTGCAAAGCCTCCACTTTGGGTGATGAAACTCCATAATCTGGTGAGTAGTACCCAGGAGACAGACACTGGAACTTCTCAGCAGGGACAGAAGGAAGGGGAACTTTCTCCTCCATTAAATGCTGCACCGGAGAGTCATAATTTGACGTGGCCGGGACGCTCTGCTGCCTGAAGAATTTATCTCCGACGCTGAACTCTTCTTCAGGTGCCCTTCTGATATCAACTGAGATGGAGCGGTAGAGGTTGGTGGAGGGGATGGTACGAGTCGGGGTCTGACTGGGGTTCTCGGGGAGCCCGCCAGAGACGTTGGCGTACCTATCGAAGAAGGATGGAGAACAGGCATTCATAGACATGGTGGAGATGGGCAGCGAATGCTGGGAGTCTGCGCACTCAAACATCAGGTCTGTGTAGTCCTCGTTGCTGCAGGAGGGAGTCCTGGGCGTCTGCATCACCTCCTCGTAGCTTGGACAAGAGACGACCGACGCCGGCGTCGGGACTCCCGTCGGCCGGTTCTGATCTGGCCTAGGAGACGCCGGGAGGATCTCCTTCAGCTGAGGACCTGTTATCCAGTCCTTGGAGTCTGTCCCGACAGCGGGCTGTGCCTTGTTTTCTGGTGACAGCATGGGAGTCAGTGGACCCAACTCTTTCAGCTTCTTGTCCTTGAGCTGAGTGTCCAGCGCCAGTGGCTTCTTCGTTGCCAGATCCAGGCTCCTCTTGCGCATGTCCTCTGAGCTCTTGAGTTTGTCCTTTAACTTGGGGTCTCCGGACCTGTGCCTCATTTTCTCCATTTGTTTCATTCTCTCTTTGTGCCTTTTGTGGCGCTCCTCGATTTCCAGGTCTTTCTGGCTCAGCATCCTCTCAAAGCTGGTCATCATCAGGTCACCATCTCCCAGAAGCTTCTCCCTCGGCCGGGCATCTTTCTTGCCGCTGTCTTTGGAAAGGGTTATTTTCTCATTCCCATTGCTTATTTTGATTGACTCCGATTTGTCCTTCTCTTGGTTCTCCTTCAGCTTCTCCTTCAGCTTGGTCTCACCAAATTTGAGGTTGTCCTCCTTTGATTTGTCTTTGAAGGTGGTAACTTGAGGGCTGTCCTTGTCTTTAAGCGCTGACTTTGGCTCATCTTTGTGGTGTTTAAAGAAGCCATCTGCATGTTTGTCCCGATGCTTTTCCTTTTCCTCCTTCCATTTTTCCTTGTGTTTATCTCGCTTCTTCTTCTCTTTAGCTGTGCTGATGGTGCTGGAACTGTAATTCTTTTCTTTTTCCGCCTTCTTTGATAACTCCCTCTCAGAATCATTTTTATCTTTCTTTTCAGAAAATAAGTAATCAATGCCTTTCTCTGGCTCCTCATCAGCCTCTGCCTTCATGTTGTAGGAAGCACTAAAAGCTTCCCCATCCACAGAGAAATCCTTCTCGTAGTGAGTGGAATCCTTTCTGCTGCTGGAGTCTTTGAAGTCTTCTGTTTTTTCCTTTTTCTCTGTCTTCTCCTTCTTTGCTTTTTCCTTCTCGTGACTTTTCTTTGATGAAGATGAGGAATGCCTGTGTCGCTCCTTCTCCTTCAGTTTGTCCTGCAAGCAGGGTAAAGGCAGAGAGTCCTTGAACTTCTCTTCAGTGGCATCAGCAAGAGAAAGGTTAGAAGACTCAAAGAGGCTGGACAGTCCTGGATCTTGTCCTCTGTCTGTGAAGCTGTCAGAAGAGATCTCGCTGATCTTGTCATTGGAGTCATCTCGGTAGTCATTCAGAGCCTCCTCCTCCAGTTTCTCCAGCAGGCTCTTCTCTGACTCTCCTCCTTTCGATGACTTCTTCTCCTTGGAATGCTCTTTCTCTGGCTTCTCCTTGTGTTTGCTTTTCACCTTGTCATCGCTGGCATGTTTCTTCTCCACCTTTTCTGGGAGCTTTTGCTTGTTCTTCTTCTCTTGCGTGGAATCTATGGACGTTCTGTCTTTCCTGTCCTTGTACTTCTCGGCAGAGTCTTTATCTTTCTTCTCTTTGTGTTTTTCAACGGAGCTCTTGTCCTTCTTCTCTTTCCCCCCTTCTGATGTTCCTTTGTCCTTCTTCTTCTCCTTGGAATCCTTCTCTTTCTGCTTCTCTCCGGAATGCTGACGGTCAGAAGAGTACTTGCGGTGCTTGTCGGGGTACACCTCCTTCTCAGCAGCCACCCCCTCGTCCTTCTCCTGCAGACTGTCCAGACGATGCCCCTCGCTTGCAGCTGAGTCGCCGACCTTGAACCCCGTCAGGCTGTAGTCATCCCGCTCGTCCTCGCTCTCGTCGGTGAAGATGTCTGCGATGCTGTACCAGCTCTTCTCCTTGCCCTTCTTCTCCTCTTTTTTCTCGGAGAAGTCCTCTCGATCCGTGGAGAAGTTTTTATCCTTCTTCTCCTTAACCTGGTCGAAGGAGCTCTTCCTTTCCTTGTCTTTGCTGTGCAGGTCTTTGTACTTCTCCTTCGTTTCCTTTTTCTCTTTGAAACTCTTCTCCAGCTCTTTGTCTTTCAGGATTTTCTCAGGGGCAGCTTTTTCATTTTTCTCCTTGTCGCCTTCTTTGGATTTTTCTTTGTATTTTTCTGGCTTCACCTTTTCTTTTTTTTCTTTCTCGGGAGCATCTTTCTTCTCCTTTTCCTTCCCAGAGTGGTGCCTCTCCCAACTCTCCAGAGTTTTACCACTGAATTCAGGGTCTGCCTTTTCCTTGAAGAAAGTTTCGCAGCCGTATTCCTTGAAGTCATCTCGATAGGGCTCCTCCTGCTTCGTTTTGGTATCTTTCCGATCTTTAGAGCCATCGGAGGAATCTTTTCTGTCCTTGTTCGATTCACCGCTGTCTTTTTCTTTCCTCTCTTTGACGCCCTCTGCAGAATCCTTCCTCTTCTTGTCCTTTTCAGGCAAATAACTAGGAGTGACTTTGTGTCTGTCTGTTTGGTCCTTTTTCTTCTCAGAGCTTTTGTCCACGTAGTCCCTCTCTTTCTTCTTTAAGAAAGTGTCCTTTTCGTTGCGTTTCTCGGTGTATTCCTTCTTCTCTTTCATTTTATTGTCCTTTTTCTTGTCTTTAATTTCCTCTTTCACCGGTTCTATGATTAGTTTTGCCACGGTGTCATTTTTAATCTCCCTGAAATCCGTTACTGGAGAATCCCAGCTGTCTTCTCCTTTGAAATCAAAGGATGAATCAGAAGACAGGTCTGAAAACCACCTCTCTTGCTGATCATCTGAAAGGCTGAACTTTGTGTCCTCGCTTTCGGGAAATTGGGTTTTGTTGTTGAACTCATCAAACCCAGACTCATCCCTGTAGAGTTTTTCCTTTTTGCATTTCTCTTTCTCCTCCTTGAAGGATTTTTCTTTCTCCAATTTAGAAACCTTCTCCTCCTTCAGCTCATTCTTCTTCTCAGATTTCGACTGCTTGTCCTTTGACTTCTTCTTTCTCTCCTCCTTGTGTATTCTCGGCTTCTCCTCTTTGGGAGACTTCTCCTTTGAAGGTTTCTCTTTTTCTGATTTACTCAATCCTTCTCTGAAGGATTTGCTCATGTCTTTACTACCATCTTTGACTTTTCTTAGTGATTTCTCCTCTTTCGAGGATTTTCCAGTCTCATCTTTAAACAACCACTCCTTCTCCTCCCCCTTCGCCTTGGGGAGCTTCTCCTCTTTCTTACCATGTTCTCGCTCGTGCTTTAGCACTTTCAGCTTGTTCTCGACTGGATTTTCTGTCTCTACTAACAAGCCTTTCTCAGGCTTTTGCTTAGAGTCCTCAAACTCAAAAGAAAATGTTTTGATGATTTTAATGTCTTGGCTGATGGGACACTGCCCCTTCTCCTTGTTTTTATGTTTGTGTTTTGTTTTATGCTTTTTCACAACCTTCCCCTCCTTGTCTAGCTTTGGGATTGCTCCATCCACATTGCTATGGAATGAATTCTTTTTCTCAGAAACAGTGTTGTGGGAGGTGTTTTTCTTTTTGTGCTCTGGTTTCTTCCTGACTGGCTTTAGCGACTCTAAGCTCGAGTCCTCGGATGAGTAGTCCGACTCGCTCGTCAGCCTCGTCCTGGTGGAGTCCGACAAGGAACTGACATCTGACCAAGCTGGAGAAGATATGGTTTTCCAATTGTCCGTCCTCCAGTGCTTGGAGTGCTGTTCTGTAAGGTTAGGATTATGTTTCTGGGATGCTAAACTCCCATGAGAAGAGGTCGATGAGGCAGACAGAGAGTTAAACAAGGAGGATTCCTTTAGCACTAGCCTGGAGTCCTTTACACAGCTAGAGCTCTGAAGAGAGTCTCTGTCATCCTCCTCACTCTCCACGTTTTCACTCTCTGATTCAGAGGAACAAAATTTGTCATTTTTTTTGCCAAACCGAACCTCTTTGCTTTTTGTCTCCTTCTTCCGCTTCTTTTTCACTTTGCTTTTCTCCTTGGGTGGTTTTGTGCTGGGAGGCTCCCGAATCTTGCTGCTGGGCAGGATCGAGTGGGTCGAAAGCCGTAGCTTCTCCCCTGTCCCCACAGCAACGCTGGTCTCCTCCTCGTCTGAGCTGTCCGACAGGATGCGGTGGGCAGCTTTCTTTGGTGTAATTGTGTTATTTTTAGTATAAGTTTTCACTTCCATTTTGGGTATGGAAATGAAACTGTTTGCTTTAGTCTCTTTTCTGTAATCCTTTTTCAGCAAATGTTTGTCATCGACCGGTGGGACCCGGTCCTGCTCATCGTCCTCATCAAATTCATACTCGTCCTTCACCGGGGTGATGGTTTTGGGGGGCTCCTGGGCCTTGGGCTTGTGCTTCAAACCCTTCTCAAACTCTGAGTCTGTGTTATTGCCATCAACAGAGCTGGAGGGAGCGAAGGAAGGGGCGTCCTCCTCTTCTGAGGTCTCTGCAGAGAGAGAAGAACAAGGTGTTAAGCGCTGCGAGGAGCTTTGGAGAGGGAACATCGTTAATCTGCCGCAGACATGAACCCCTGGGAAAGACCTTCCCACCCCTTTGCCTCACCCAGCCCTTGTTAAACTTGCAGTTGAGAGCTCAAAAAGCTACTTGGGAGATCTTTTGGGAAGGAACAGCTGCCCAGTCTCAAACCTGCACAGGGTGTTCCTTAACACAGCATCCTGGGTGCATCAAAAGACCTTCTTAAGAGGGTTATGGCTGCCCACAGCATAAATCAAACTCCCCATAAAAAGTCTAATTAGCACTAATTAAAACTGCAGCATTCCCTACAGCGGTGACAACTGTGTGACACAACCTGAAACATCAACACCGGCACAGCCGAGCCCGTGCCCTCCAACCGGAGGAGGGATGGGAACACACAAGGTGCACACAAACCTCCTCCTCTCTCCACACAAGCTGGACCATCACCCACAGTTTAAAGGTAGAACATCCATTTACCTGTGATTGGCTTCCAATCCTACATCTTGACTGCACCAGGCAAGTGATCTCAGCGTAGGCTTCCAGGGCAAACAGCTAGAGCTCCCGGAGCTACAGGCTGGCAGTTATGTTGTCTGAATTTGGGTTACAGCTACGGATGGACTCCTGACCGTGGCAGCAGCGTGCAGATATCCTGACAAGAGTCTAACTTCACTGTCCTCTTAAGGTCTCTGTATTAACAGACAGCTGCAGGCCACAAGCATCACTCCCATGTTCATATAAAGGTCAATCTCACCTGTGGAGCTCTCCTCGCTGGAGGGGTATGTGGTCTTTCCCAGGAGCAGATTCACCATGGTGGGAGAATTAGCTACTTTTAGAGGAGTCTCGCCCTTCCTGTTGCTTTGATGAGGGTTCCCTCCATAATGTAACAACAATTTCACCACCTGAAAAGAGAAATTGAGACTTAAATGTGCTCATGGTGCTTCCATTCCAGGCCTTTTGGACAGCTTTCATACGTAACTAACAGGGGGATGTCCTCAAGCCGGACACACCTTACAGTACTAACAGTCACTGATAAGGAGACGAAAATGAGCAACATGAACCAGCCTGGGCAGAAAAGAAGGGAGCAGAAGAAGACAAATGACCATGCTCCCTCTCTAAGTCCAGAAGAAGAAAGAACTGTCCCCTGCACATGGGAACACCAAGTAAAACACTCAGCACTGGGGCATGATAATTTTTGCCTGCTGCACGGCTATCAGATGAGAAGAAATTAACCACGATCCCCATGTCTGCAGAGTTGGCTGCTTGAATCAGCACCAAAAGAGATCACTAAAGACAGAGCTATGAAGGGCAGCAAGAACCAACCTTGAAGTGCCCATTGTTGGCTGCATCATGCAGCGGGGTGTCGTCATCCAACCCCTTCGTGTTGACTTCGGCACCGGCAGCCAGCAACTGCTTTGCCACATCGTAGTAGCCGCGGTTGCACGCCTCGTGCAACGCCGTCCAGCCTGCAAGCAAAGGGACACTCAGGACATGGCTAGCACTTTCAGGGAGGTTAGAGACAGTGAGAGGAAACCTCCATCTACAGAGGCTGCAGGTGAGTCAAGGAGGCTGGGGCTCTTATGGCTGCAATAGTTTTGTCTGCCTGATTCCCTGTGGCACAGCAGGAAGAAACCTGCAGCTCTGCCCTGCTGCTCCAACCAGGTAGTAGATAAAATGATCCTGCTTCTGTGGAGAAGGACCCAGGAGTGTTGGTGGACAACAAGTTGCCCACAAGCCAGCAATGTGCCTTCATGGCCAAGAAGGCTAATGGTCTCCTGGGGGGCATGAGGAAGAGTGTGGCCAGCAGGTCAAAGGAGATTCTGCTCCCCCTCTATTCTGCACTGGTGAGGCCACCTCTGGAGTATTGCAGGTGCTGTTTAGCCTGGAAAAGAACAGCCTGAGGGGGATATTAATGCTCAGCAAGAGCTAAAGGATGGGGCACAAGAGAATGGGGCTGGGCTCTTTCAGTGGTGGCCAGCAATAGGACAAGGGGCAACAAACTGGAACCCAGGAGGTTCCATGTGAACAGAAGAAGAAACCTCTTTGCTGTGAGGGAGCTGCAACCCTGGAGCAGGCTGCCCAGAGAGGTTGTGGAGTCTCCTTCTCTGGAGATTCCAAACCTGCCTGGACACTGTGATCTGGACAACCTGCTGTGGGTGACCCTGCTTTAGCAGGGGTTTGGACTAGATGATCACCAGAGGTCCCTTCCAACCCCTACCATGCTGGGATTCTATGATCCTTTCTGGTCATGCAATGTGCCACTGGGAGATCATCTGCCACACTGGACACAGCCCCGGGAAATGGAAAGGCAAAGTGGAAACCAAGTCCCAAATGCCTTGCCCTTCCAGCTCCTCTAAGGGACACACTGCTCCCAGACCAGGACTGAGCTGTGAGCTGCAGATGTGGCTCTGAAGCAGCCCCTGCACAGACCTCACGAATATTTTCTGTCTGCTCTCCAAAGCAAGCAGCAACACCAGGCCCCAGGCTTCAGGAGGAACCAACCAGAAGGTTTCCCAGTAACGGTGCCTCCATTTCTCAAACAAACCTTGGAAGGGCAGGCAGTGCAATGTTTGATTGTGTTCAAACAGGCTGCTTGGGAGCAGGAGCTGTTTTGAAGTTTCCCAGCACGTGTGCTGATAGCACCGTGAGAGCTTACTCCTTTACCTTCACTGGGAGCACTGGAAAGGGGCAGCTGTGACCAGAATTAATCACAACCCAGGGCTCGGACTTGCACTGCTATTAATCACGCAGGAGGAGGAACGTGCTTTAGCTATTTATAGCCCAAAGATTGTGTGAGAGGGACAGCAATGAGCAAAGTCAAGCTCTTGGATGTGCTGGAGGAGAGGCTGCCTCGTGCTGATTCAGCCCCATCACAGCACTCTTGGCCATCCATCCCACAGCCACCATCTTAGGGCTGTCCCCATCTCAGGCTTGGTTGCAGCCACAGCCCTACATCCAGGCTCCTCGCTCCTCATTCCTTCCACCAGACACAGAAGCTTGGCAGCACTACTGAGACAGAGGTGGTGGTGTCCCTCAGCTGATGGTCAGTATCTCTTCTAATCCAGACACCTGCCTGGCACAGCTGGCAGCCTAACCTTGACCTTCACATTGGCAGCATCAGCAGCACCCCCATGTGTGGTACTTAAATCCCAGAACTCTGTAGGCATCAGACATCTAAGTCTGGAGCAAAGGCTTTACAAACCCACTCTGTGCAGTAGTTTTGTGCAGGTCATTTCTTCTATTTGAAGCAAAAACCTGTCCCCACCTGCCTTTGCAAACCCCCTCCACGCTTCCAAGCAGGCATCCATGTGGAAGGGCACAAGAAAACACAGCAGAGGGAGCTGGTCATGGTGTCAGAGTGTGGAGCCATGGCAGCTCCAGGATCCCCACAGATCAAGCCCAGCCCAGCATCACCACCCTAGATGAAAGCATATCCAGGGTAGAGAGGACAATCTGGGATTTAGCTTCCAAGCTCCAACAAGGGAATTGATGCTTTTTAGAGATTTGAAAAATCTGTAGCAGTTTTGGGCTTTTTTCTAAAGGACAGCCACACTTTTCCTCCCTGCAGGGCAACAACCCCTGGGTTTTGTTAGTATCACCTTCACAGGTACCAAACCCATGTTACCAAGCCACTGCTTTTGCTGGTGGGCCTGCTCTTGGGGGTGAAATACACAACCAGGTGGGGAAAGGTTGGCATCATGGGCTGCCCACCATGCCAGGGGCTGGTTACCTGCAAAGTCCTTCACATTGACATCTGCACCCTCGATGATGAGCTCCTTGATGCGCCGGGCATCTCCTCGGATGGCAGCTCGATGCAGCCGAGTCTCTCCTCGCTCGTTTCTCTTATTTACTTTATCTTTGGTTTTGGAGGCAGAGTTAGGAGTTCCCTTCTGACAAACTGTAGACTGAGAGGGATGCTTTGGTGTTGTGTCAACTGTGTGAAGGAAACAGAATCAAGAACTGTGGATTCAAAGGAAGCACTAAACCCTTAGAGGGAGCTCTTGGAACGCATTTCGTCTCACTTCTCCCCAGAAGTCTCACCACAAGGCGGGCAGCAGAGCCTCTGAAGAGCAGAGAGGAAAGCCTGTGTGTGTACAATGCAGATATTAACTGCAGGCTGCCAAAGCCTGCTGCAGGCACAGAAGGTTTCACTTCAACTTAAGGAGAAACTTCTTTGATGGTGACAGAGCACTGGACCAAGTTGCCCAGAGAGGTTTTGTAGTCTCCTCTAGAGACTTTCAAAACCTGCCTGGATGTGATCCTGATCTAGTAGGTTCACCTGATCTTCAGCAGAGAAGTTGGACTAGATCATCTCCTGAGGCCCCTTCCAACCCCTGCATTCTGTGATTCTATGACACAACTGCAGTGCTTGCAAAGACCGAGGGCAGTTCCATGATTTCACAGCAGACAATGCAGCTCTTTACCCTAACCCCTCAGTTCCTAGGGGAGGTGGCCTTTTATCAAGTCCATGTGAGGTCTGACAGCCCTGGGAGGAGCTGACACAATTCCTGGAAGGACAGCTGAGTGCTGTGAAGATGACACAGCTTTCTGCCTTTGTTTTATTCCTCATGGAACAGCACCACAAGCAACTAGCTTGGTGCTAACAACAACAGAGTGCATGGCTAAAAGCTTCAGTGTTGGAGTGCAGGATGCAGATGTGAGCACACAGATAGCAGGGCCTCTAAAAGCCCCGGGGGGGCGGGGGAGGGTCACGGATTCAATAGCTAAAGATGACCAAAATACAAAATCCGTGGTGAACGTGCTCCAGCTGCTCCACATCTCAGGCTGCAGCTGCAGTGCTTACATGTCTTCTCCCTCTCCACATGAAGACACATTAAAAAACCCATGGAGAAGGATATTGCAACTTTAGTCACAATATTCTCCTACTGAGCCTGAAAACATGAAGCTCTTGATGTGGGGGAGGCTCTGCTGGAACCAAGGCTCAGTGGTGGCCTTGATTGGGCTCATGGAACATCTTCTGCTGGAAGAAGGAAGGGTGGCCACAGCCACATGTGAACCCTGATGGCATCTACATCCTGCTGCCCTGCTCCAGCATCCCACCCTTGGTGCTGAGAGGAGACCCCTGGGAGCAGCACACCCCGCTCCCCGCCCCGGGCAGCTCCTCTCTGCTGCTGGTGAGGAGCACCTGAACCACCTGGAGAGCCCAGGGACAGGGCAATTGCAAAACTCTTGCTGCAAGCTCTGCCCAAAGCCCCAAGCCAAACCACCCTCTGGATCTCACCTGGGCTGTTTGCAGACTCTTCTGCTGTCATCTGCATAAGGAGAGCAACTTGCTGGCGCTCGGAGAGCGGGTACCCTGCCCGGATGCCCGAGAGGCCCATGCCGAAGAGCAAGCCAGGCTTCCTGGTGGCAGGCTCCTTCTTAATCCTCTTCCGCTCTGGACCCTGCTTTTCTGCAAGCACAGAAGCACAGGCTGTGAAGGGCACTGCAGCCAAACCCCATGTCCATTTCTAAGCAAAGTGCTCTCCAGCTCTGTTGTCTCGTCTCAAACTGAAAAGCCTACAGTGAAGGACTCAGCCCTGTGGTGGAAGCACTGGTTCCTGAGGCAGCTACCCAGGATCACACCACTGAGACTGCTGCTTCTCACCAGCTCTTCAAACAGCCTCTCCCAGTTCTCCCCCCACCATCACAGACTAGCACAAGATAGAGGGAGCAGGTCCTTGGTGGGGTCACTGCCAGTACTGTACCTTCCATCTCACTTCTAGGAGTCTCCATTTCATGCCATGGTGCTTTGAGGAGCATATGCAGCCTTACACCATCACAGCATGGCCTGAACTGGAGGCATCTACAAGCACCAACAGAGTGTACTAACAAGATAGAGGCTGACAGCTTGGAAATGTTGCCATCTCACCCCCCCCATCTTCATCAAACCAAAGACTCTGCAGGCCTAGGGAGCACTGGGTTGACCCTCTCCTCCCAAAGTGGTGCTTCCAGCCTAGCACAGAGCACCAACCCGCAGTCAGCCAGTTGCCACTTAGCCACATCTACCCCTACACCCCTCTGAAAACATCCCAAATGAACAGAAGGGAATAAACTCCCATGCCCAGCTTGTCAGCCTCCAAAACTCAGCCTGATGTTGGGTCTCCTAAATCACCCAGCTACAAAGGCCAGAGCCAGTACTTGCTGCTGGCATGACACGTGGGCAAGGATGAGAAGAAACCCCAGCCTCTCCCAGCACCTCCAGTGACCCAAGCTGTCTCCTACCTCCCAGCTGTCCTAACTCCCCCCCAGGAAGTCTAAGGAAGAGATGGTGTGAGTGGGTGGACAACCCAGCTTTGCTCAGATCCCTTTCTAAGCACCAGCAGAGTGTGTAACTGGGATAGCTGCAGGGCTCCCGTCGGGTGCTCTTGGCAGCCACAGCTCCAATGATTCTCAAACACCGCTGTTGTGAGCAGCTCCCTGTCCTCCCATCTCATGCTCCAGTGCCACTTTGAATCAGGCTGCTTGAGAAACTCGAGCACTAAACCCCCCTTGCTGCACCACCAACACACAGATGAGCTGCTCAGAAGCTCCCCTGTGAATGGAAACGCTGCTCTCGAGCCCACCGCATTCGGTCTTGGAGAAAGGAAATCCTGCCTGCGACTTCGAGCTACACACGAGAAAGGAGTTTTGTGTCCAACGTCCCCCCAGCCACCAGGTCCTGCCAGGATCAGCCCCACCAGGGACTGCTAGGCGCTGGGTTACTGCCAGAGGACAGGAATCAAGAAGGTTATTTATCACAGCAAGCACCCCCTGAAGAGGAACGCTGTGAACTGGAGCGCTTCCACGTGGGCTGCTGCTGCTACGGACACCAAGAATTCCAGCTCGCTTCTAGCCAAACATTTGACTCTAAACACGCTTGTTATTTTGCTGAAGATGTTTTGAGAATCTGCAGAGAGCGTCAGAGGGATGATACAAGCGAGTCTGCAAACAAGTAAAGGTCTGATAACGTTCTCCAAGAAACCAAGGCTGCAATTCCCATCAGCCAGGGAGGAGAAGTAGCTGGAGCCCTGGAGCAGGCTGCCCAGAAAGGTTGTGGAGTCTTCTTCTCTGGAGAGGTTCCAAGCCTGCCTGAACATTGTGATTCTGGGCACCCTGCTGTGGGTGACCCTGCTTTAGCAGGGGGGTTAGACTAGATGGCCACAGAGGTCCCTTCCAGCCCTCAGCATGCTGGGATTCTGTGAAAATCCACTAAGCCCAGGCCCCAGCTCCAGCATCCTAAATCTGGAAGTCCAAACTGTGCGAGGAGATGGAGCGACCCAAGAGGATTCATAGCATCACACAGATGGAACTTGAATGGATTGAGGGACCAGCTGCACCCTGTCTCTTCCCTACCACCTGTGCCAGAGCAGGGTCCAGTAGCCTGGGGGAAGGCAAATCCTGCAACCTGGCTCTGCTCAATCACTCATATTTGTGATGTTGCCCAACTCAATGTGGGTCACTGGCACAAGGCTCTGCCTTTGTACAAAGTCCAGTGGGTCAGAAAAAAACACCAAGGGACAGAATGGTTTAAACCTGATCACTGGTCTTTGGGCCCAACACAGGTTTCCTCCTTCATTCACCAAGCTGCCAGCAGAGTCAAAGTCTCTGGCAGACGAGTGCGGCAACGTGTGGGGATCCTCTCATTGTCTCCACTGCTCCAACTTGATTTGTACCACCAGCAGCAAGCAGCCAGCTCCCAAAACCTTTTCCCATGCACAGAACTGCCATCCTCTGCTGCTCTCCTGCTTCAAAGGTCTCATCCAGAGCAGGTAAGAGACAGACAGACCTTTTATCAGGGCCTTTTGTGACAGGAGAAGGCTTTGAAACCACAAGAAGAAGATTTAGACTAGAGAGAATTTTCGACACTGAGGGTGGTGAGCCACTGGCCCAGGTTGCCCAGAGAGGTGGCAGATGCCCCATCTCTGGAACCATTCCTGGTCAGGTTGTTTGTGGCACTGAGCAGCCTGCTCTAGTTGCAGATGTCCCTGCTGACTGTAGGGTGGTTGGACCAGATGGCCTTAAAAGCTCTCTTCCCACCCAAACCATTCCAGGATTCTATGATTTCCACCAACCCTGTGCTCCTGGAACCTTGCCCACTGAAGAAATAACATCCCTGTCCCAGGGAACCTTTTCAACCAGCCAGCATGGGGCACCCCTCTTCAAACACACCCCTGGAAACATGTCTGTGCAGGGAGGAGAGCCCTGCTCCAATTCTCCAGAGCCACGTTCGGTTACCCTGGCAGCCGTAACTGAGCTACAAGATGAAATCAGATCACAGGGAAGTGGAGAAGTTTTTAATGGCTTAAAATAAAATTTAACTCAACATGCTTATGGTAGGAAAACAATTTAGCCTGGGCAGGTCCAGGAGCCACGTGGCCATCTAGACATCCTCGCCCCAAGCACCAGGACACTTGCCCAGCACACACAGCACCTTCCTCCTCCTCACGAGGCTCTGAGTTATGGTTCAGAGCAGGTTGGTTAAACCCAGCTCGGCCAGGATTGGCTTCTCCACATCAAGCCATGACACGAAGTGGGCCACAGACAGATACTCAAGGAGGCCCCTCCTTGGCCAGTGCCAGCAGGCAGTGTAAGGAGGGTATGTGGCAGAGGGGCTGCTCCATGTGCAGGTGTGGAAGGAGCCACAATCAGAAGACAAACACATCTGTTAATACAACCCAGCTGCTGCGAGTTGTCAGCAAGAGCCTCTGATTGGCCCAAACTGATGACCAAGTTCAACCAAAAGCCCCTAAACTCTTCTCAATTCCGCAGTGGCAGAAATTTCCTCCTCCACAGAACATTTCACATCAAGAGCATGTGATCAACAGGATAAAAATAAACGGGAGAGCGGCTGCCGCGCTCTCGCCCGCTGCGGGGAGGCAGCTGAGGACTCTGGATCCTGCACGCTGCCAGCAGGAAGGCAGCAGCCCTGGCACTCTGTGGGACCCTGGTGCTGGAGGATCCCACCCAGCCCTGTTCTCCGTGGCACCTTGCTCCTCGGTGGCTCCTCCTGCCCTGCAGGAAAGGGATTTCCTCCTCCAGTGCAGAGCTGTGCTCAGCCTTCCCCCTGAGAGCTGCGGGGTGGAAGCAGCAGAGCACAGCACCAGCCCCTCCGCAGTGAGACTCCTGCCTGCCGCGGCACACAGCTTAATCCGACCTCTCTCAGCGTTTGGGGGAAGTAGGTCGCCGGCTGCTCCTCCTGCACTGGTTGCATAAGGAGCAGCACTGAGCCCAGTGTCTGACTGTCCCCCTGGACTCAGCACTGAGGAGGCCACACCTCAAATAACGGGTTCAGTTTTGGGCCCCTTGCTCCAAGGACAATAAGCAGATGGAGAATGTCCAGAGGAGGGAAGCAAAGCCTGTGAAGGGTCTGGAGAACAGGTCTGGTGAGGAGCAGCTGAGGGAACTGGGCTTGTTCAGCCTGGAGCAAAGAATGCTACAACTCCCTGAAAGGAAGTTGGAATCAGGTGGGGGTTGGTCTCTTCTCCCAAGGAACAAGTGATAGGACAAGAGGAACCAACCTCAGGTTGCCCCAGGGGAGGTTTAGGTTGGACATGAGGAACAATTTCTTCCCCAAAAAGGGGAGGGCTGTCAAAGCTTGGCTCAGGCTGCCCAGGGCAGTGGAGGAGTCCCCATCCCTGGGGACCCCCATGAAGATGTGGTGCTGAGGATATGGTTTAGTGGTGACCAAGCAGTGCTTAGGTTAAGGGTTGGATTTGATGATCTTGGAAGTCTTTTCCAACCAAAATGATTCAATGACCCCTTGATGGCTCCCAGTGCTGACACAAGTCCTGGTGTGGACAGCATGCCAGCCTCAGGCTGCCTGCTCAGGTAGAAGCAAAGACTCTAAGAAGATCTGAAACATGAACAGGAAGAATGGGAGAAGGAGCTTCTCCCAGTGGATATGGGTCATGCTGTTCTACCAGCAGCTTTGCTTCCCATGCTCAGCAGAAGAGCCCAGCCCAGGAAGCCTCTGGGCTGCTTTCCCTGGCCCTGGCTGCTCCCAGGCTAACAGAGCTGCAAATGTGTTTTATTTCAATCCACAATTTACTCAGAATCCAATTTGCAGTAGATTTAAAGGGAGCACCTGCAAGAAGATCTCTTCTCAATGGCATCGAGTGCCACCAGCTCCTGCAGCTGTTCCTTTGCTCATTAAATGCTTTTCTCCAGCACCTTGCAGCAATGTGGAGCACATCAGGAGAAAGGCTGTGAGTGGGTAAAGCCTCAGCAAACAGAACACAGGCAAGGCCAGTCCCTGCATGGATGCACAAAACCCAGAGGCACAAGGGGGTGTGCAGGCAAGGAGCCCCCTTGCTATGGTCACACTGGACCCCAGTCTGGTGGGGGTTGGAAGAGACCTCTGAAGATCATCCAGTCCAACCTCCCCGACAAAGCAGGGTCACTCAGCACGTGTTGGCCAGGATGATGTCCAGACAGGGCTGGAATGGAGCTTCCTCACTCCAGAGAAGGTTATCTCACAGCTGGTCACCAGAGATGGTGGCTGGACCATGCACCCTGATCCTAGTGGGACCACAGTGATGAGCTGTGAGCCTGGCCAGTGAGGAGCCACTCCTCCAGGCTGCTATTTTTAAAGCAGCCTCCTGCAAAGCTCTGGAGCAGAATGCAGCCTGGCACTGCTGTGCTTCCAGTCGGGAATCCTGCTCGGCTCTTCCCCGGTGCTGACGTGAGCAGGAACTGCACAGGCGGCTTAAAGGGGAAAAGCAGGATCCCGGCAGGGCTGCGGCTGGAATGCAGCCGGGCAACCCAGCACCATCAGGCACTACAGGAGCAGGTTCCCAGGACCAGGAGGCCTGAGCATTAGCCTGCAGCTGGTTCTCATGCCCAAAGTAAGATTCCAAGCTCATGCAATGCTCACACTGCTGCAACAGGGAGCAGAAATCCTGGGCTGCCGGAAGCCCATTGGTGGTGCTGGGGAGGTCCCAAGGTAGGTGCTGCTTTGCATCAGGGATTTGGTGCTGTGGGGCTGGCTCTGTGTGCAACCCCCAAACTCCTGGTCCTAGCCAAGATGGGAGAGAGGAGTGAGAAGGAACTGACAGTGCTGGTGAACAAGTCCACCATGAACCAGCAGTGTGCCCTTATGGCCAAGAAAACTAATGGTCTCCTGTGGTGGGTTCTCCTCCCACTCTGCTCTGCCCCAGTGAGGCTACATCTGAAAGCCTGTGGCCAGTTCTGAGCTCCTGGGTTCAAGGGAGACAGGGAACTATGGGAGAGAGTCCAGCAGAGGCTACAAAGATGCTGAGGGCCTGGAGCATCTGTGTGAGGAGGAAAGGCTGAGAGACCTGGGGATGTTTAGCCTGGAGAAGAGCAGCCTGAGAGGGTGCTCAATGCTCAGCAAGAGCTAAAGGGTAAGGGGCAAGAGGATGGGGCCAGACTCTTGTCAGTGAGGCCAAGCAACAGGCACAAACTGGAACCCAGGAGGTTCCATGTGAACAGGAGGAGAAACTTTGCTGTGAGGGTACTGGAGTCCTGGAGGAGGCTGTCCAGAGAGGTTGTGGAGTTTCCTTCTCTGGAGAGATTCCAAACCTGCCTGGACATTGTGATCCTGGGCAAAGTGCTGTGGGTGACCCTGCTTTGGCAGGGGTTTGGACTGGATGATCTCTAGAGGACCATTCCAACCCCTATCATTCTGTGATTCTATGAGAGAAGCAAGGAAGGGAAAAGAAAAGCTTTGTGTTGGAAGAATCTTCCTCGAGCTCTGGGCAGGCTGTCAGGTTGTGGGGACAGGAGCTCCACACCAAAGCCGTGCAGGAGGCCGAGTGTGCAGTTCCCTGTAATGCCAAAAGCGTCCGTTGGAGCTGCTCTGACATGACACCACAGGCAGGAGAAGGTGGGACCCTGAGGAGAAATACCATTCCCAAATAAGCAGCTGGGGCTGCACAGCCGAGCGCTGCACGGAGGAACCAGCTGCCGGCTCCGCTGCCGAGCAAGCAGGCAAACAAAAGATCAATGAGAATCAATGAGAAGGGCACAGGCAGCAACCGAGCCTGCACTGCACCCCCCAGGGACACACACCAGCCTCTTGCTGTCCCCAGCCACAGCCTGGTGTGTGTAAGAGAGACTCATTTTCACTGCAGAAGTTGTAGGGCATGAAACCTTCTGGCAGCTCCGAGAAGGGGAAAGCAGCTTTAACCCCAGCGTGGGCAGCCCTGAGCCCCAACACACAGGGGTGCTCAGAGGGCATCTGCAGACATGGGCCAAGGCAGAATGACCACACGTAAGTCATAACCCCACTCCCTGGGGCTGTCCAAGACCTGGTTGGATGAGGCCTTGAGCAGCCTGGTCTGCTGGAAGGTGTCCCTGCTCATGGCAGGGTGCTGGAGGGAGATGATCTTCAAGGTCGCTTCCAATCCAAACCATTCTGCAATTGTAGGAGCTGAAAAGCAGCATGGTATGAACATGTCCTGAGGCTCTGGGGGCATCCCAGAACTGAAAGAGAAGCACCCAGGAGAGCAGCAGCGGTGTGAGGTGGGAGGCAGCACAACAGCACAGGCACATCAACAAGAGAGGGCAGCAGGTCAGCAGAACAGAAGGCAAGAGAGTGTGAGGCTGTGGAGAGCACGGTGAAAAGGGCCAAGGGGGCTGGCATGATGGCATGGAGACCACCACAGGGCAGAGGAACATGGTGTGCTTGGGCTGGAGAGCTGCACCTGAGGGCAGTGCAGGGAGCAGGTGGGTGTTGCACCGTGGTTCATGGACACACTATAGAGCTGTGGGGCAGACAGGAGGTGATGGTTGCTTTTTTGGCCAAGGAAAGGAAAAGAAACCAAGAAGGAAAATGAGAGATGTTGTAGCAGGGTCTCCTTCAGCAGAACAGTGACAAAGCACCCTGAGCTGCTCCTGCTTCCCAGTCTAAAGGATGGAGAGGGTTCTGAGCCAGACCTCATCCTGCATGGCTAAGGTGAAGGGATGGTGGAGATGTCAGCAGAAGAGAGGTGCTGGTGGGAGGAACAAGGCTGTTTATACCCACATCAGGGCCCTGTGCATGGGGCTGAGCTCACCATCCTCACCACTCCTCCCTGTTCCCTGGGAACAGAGGACTCAACAGGCCCTGACCCCAGTGGTTGGAGTGGTTTTTAAAGCATGACTTGTCCAGAGAGCTGTGTGACAGAATCACAGAATCGTTAAGGTTGGAAGTCAACCCAACACCACCGTGCCCACTAACCCTGTCCTGAAGTGCCATGTCTACATGGTTTTTGAACTCCTCCAGGGATGGTGACTCCACCACCTCCCTGGGCAGCCTGTTCCAATGCCTGACCAAAACCAGAGGTTTGCCTGAGCCCTGCAGATAACACAGTTGTGCAAAGATGTGTGAAGCATCTTCTCACCCGAGCGGCCACTGGGCAACAAACCCCTGTGGGAAAGAGCTGAGAGGCTCAGATCAGAAACAACAATCTCCATGCTAAATGTGAATCATTCTGAGACACCAATGTTCAGGTCCAAACATTTCAATTCCCAACAAACAGAAAGAGGTGGAGGAAGGAGGCTGGGGAGAGGAGGCTGGGCACACCCAGCCAGCCAGCCCTCCCCTCTTGGGAGCAGGACATTCTGCAGACAGCGCTGACAGAAGCTCCGGGATGAAGGAAAAAGCCATCATTGATAGATTTTGTTTGGTTCACAGAGACACAGCACACTGCAACCTCTCACTCTGCATGTTAAGGAGGTGATGAGGGGCAGGGGGGAGGAGGGAGATTTATAGCAGCTCCCATCATAAAGCGACCTGCTTTGCTGCACAGCCCTTCCCAGATGGCTGCTGCAGCCAGGGAGGTTCTCAGGGGGATCTGGAGGCTGGTGCTTGCCAGGCTGGCCACACTGTACCAGCTTCACAGAGCCCAGTTCAGAAGGGAGCAGCTCTGACATGCACTCTCTGCTCGGTTGTTAGGTGAGAACAGTTTCTTGATTATTTTAGTCAAAGGACTGAAGTGATAGGAGCAAAGAAAAGCCCAAAGCAGGGGGGGCCCAGCAGAGCCCCCAGCTGCACACAGCAGAGCCCCCAGCTGCACACAGCAGAGCCAAGCCAGCCATGGGCACAAATGGGCAGGTTGGGGGAGCAGAAGCATTTGGTAAGAAAGCTGCCAGAGATTTGCTTCTCACAGATTCCCTCTCACCAGCCCCACAACTTGTGAGGAGGCTGTTCCCATGGAACGTCCCTCAGCACACTCACAACCCCTGAGCCAGCTCCAGGAGAGGACCATGGTTTAGGTCAGCTGATTGATCCAGCTTTTTCCAACCCCGTAATTAGTGTCACAGAACATACTCAGTGGATTAGCATGAAGGAGGCTGTGGTGCAGCAGAAGTTTTAAGCTCCAAGGCGAGTTCCTGCTGACCATACCCATCCCAGCAGCACCTCCCTGACCCACTGCAAAGCCCACATGAGCCAGCACCATGCACTCCCAGCCCAGAGTCAGCTGTGTGCTGGGCTGATCGCCAGCAGCGTGAGCAGCAGGTGGAGGGAGGGGATTCTGCCCCTCTGGTCTGCTCTGCTGAGACCCCACCTGCAGTACTGGGTCCAGATCTGGGGTCCTCAGCACAGGAGCTGTTGGAGCAGGGCCAGAGGAGGCCACAGCAATGATGCAAGGGCTGGAATTCTTCTGCTGTGAAGCCAGGCTGAGAGAGTTGGAGTTGTTCAGCCCTGAGAAGAGAAGGCTCCAGGCAGACCTTGGGGCCTTCCAGTGCTCAAAGGGGCTGATCAGCTGGGAACAGACTTTCTAGCAGGGCCTGCTGTGACAGGATAAGGGGTGATGGGTTTAAACTAAAAGAGGGAGATTTAGATTGAATGAAGACATTTTCTACACTGAGGATAATGAGACCCTGGCCCAGGTTGCCCAGAGGGGTGGAGATGCCCCATCCCGGGAACTATTCCAGGTCAGGTTGTCTGGGGCTCTGAGCAACCTTCTCTAGTTGCAGATGTGTCTGCTGACTGTACAGGGGAGGGGCTAGATGGGCTTTAAAGGTCCCTTCCCACCCAAACCATTCCATGATGCTATGATTCCTCAGCTGGCTGCAAGCCCCTGGGCTCCCAGACAGCCCTCAGGAGTCAGGGGAAGTTTGTCATGAACAGATTTCCTCAGAAGACTTGCTGGGGTTGTGTCTCTCTTGCTCCAAAAGCAAACCCCTCCTGTGCTAAGCTGGAGCCCTGGGGTGAGCACTCAGCTCTCTGCAGAGGGGTAGAAGCACCTTCAGCAGTGGCTGCTCCCTGAATAAATAGGTGGTGGGGTCTAAATAAATCAAGGTGACTGCAACACAAACCTCAGAGACCTGCTGCCTGCTCAGGAAGGGAGCTCAGGGAGTTGCTGACCATCCCAAATTAGAAGGGAGCTGGATGGAGGGACATTGTCCCAGCCCCACAGCAGTGCCAGCCCACAACTGAGGATCACCAACACCCTCTCCAAATGTCAGCAGAGTGTGACAGGCAGCTGGGAGGGGTGGCAAGAGATGGCAAGACGTTGGGTACGTGGGAGGGCTGGGGACATGGAGTAGTTCCACCAGCTTACTGCTTCATCATTCAAGAACACAAAAGCAGGCATTGCTTTTATTTCTTGTTTCAAAGCAGGAGACAGGACAGCTGAAGGACCTTCACCCTTGCTGCAGATCCTGTTAGGATCTCAGGCCACATTACCCATTTCTCCTCCCCATCCACAGCCTAGTCACCTATCCCCACCCTGCCCAGGTGAGATGACCCTCACAAGCCACAACAGAGGTCACAACAGATGCCCATCACAAGCCACAACAGAGGTGACAACAGATGCTGATGATGCCATTGTTGAAGCTGCTGTTTGCCAGCTCCAGAACAGGATTCTCCTCTTGCTGTGCACCACAGCAGGTCCCTCACCTCCACCAGCCATGGGCATCACCACCGCTGCCTCCCCAGACACGGCAGCACCGCCTGCCCTGACACTTGGCTCAACTCAAACGGCTTTGGCAGCAACAACAACAAAACTATCCAGAGATGCCGAGAAATCCCGTGACCAGAAGCCACAATGTTGTAAACCACACACTGGTCACCATTCCCAGCCCAGAGAGAACAGGAGCTGTGAGGAGCTGCTGCTGGGCCAGCACTAGATTCAAATGGCATGCAACCCACTGAAGATCTCCTTTTGTGGTATCTTCAGCTACACTCAACCTCCTCCACCTCCCCCTGCTCCTGTCCTTGGAGAGGCTGCAGGGTCAGAGCTGCCAGGGACACAGAAGTCTCCATGACAAAACCCTTCAAAATTAGCATTTCTCTGGTGTTTGGGGAACTTTACACAAGTGAAGCATCTGGTTTGTCACCCCTGCCAGATCTACAAGATTTCACACAAGACCAAGGAGCAGCAGAAGCTGAAGGACTGGAGGCACAAAAACCCAGCAGCAACTCCGCAAAGGTAAAACAAACTCCAGTGTGCTTCTCACTTCTCCTAAGTGTCTGAGGAGACAGACCTTCTGCACACAGCAAGGTAAGATGGCACCCAGCACCACTGCAAACCCACAGCCTTGACCCAGCCTTGCTCAGCTCTTGCCAGCTCCCAGGGAGACCTGCCAGAGGCCAAAACTAACTCAGAATCCCAGATTCCCATCACAGAAAGGGCTGGAAAGGACCTCTGGAGATCATCTAGTAGAAGCCCCTTGCTAAAGCAGGGTCCCCCATAGCAGTTTGCCCAGGATCACAATGTCCAGGTGGATTTGGAACCTCTCCACATTAGGACATTCCAAAACCTCTCTGGGCAGCCTGCTCCAGGGCTCCAGCACCCTCACAGCAAAGAAGTTTCTTCTCCTGTTCAGATAAAACCTCCTGGGGTCCAGTTTGTGCCCACTGCCCCTTCTCCTGTCAGCTGGGCACTACTGACAAGAATCTGGCCCCACCCTCTTGCCCCCCACTCTAGCTCTTGCTGAGCATTGAGCAGATGCCCTCTCAGGCTGCTCTTTGCAGGCTGAACAGCCCCAGGTCTCTCAGCCTTTCCTCCTCACAGAGATGCTCCAGGCCCTTCAGCATCTTTGTAGCCTTGCAGACTCTCTCTAGTAGCTCCCTGTCTCTCTTGAGCTGGGGAGCCCAGAACTAAACCCAGGACTCCAGATGAGGCCTCACTAGGGCACGGAGCTCTGAGACCTGTATTAATTCCCAGCTGTCCCTGCTGACAATTAAAGTCCTGGCAGACTCAAGCCAAGGGACTCGTACAAGCACGCAGACTGGGAGAGACCTGTACTACCAAGAACTCAAGTGACAAAGTGGCCCCCAGCTGAGGAAGCTGCCCCCGGCAGCAGGGGACGCAGCGGGCGCCGGCGCTGTGGAGCTGCCCTCCGAGCGGCAGCCCCTGCTGCGGCAGGCAGGCCGTGGAGCGGCAGCGGAGCCGCTGGGCTCCCTGCCGGCTCTGCTGCTGTTGAGTCAGCCTCATGACTCAGCGCCGCAGCCACCAGCACCACCAGCCTGCTGCTGTGCCCAGCTCCGTGCCAGCCACCCGTGCCCACCTCTGCCAACACCTCCCCAGCAGGACCGTGCCCTTCTCCCTGCCGTCTCTGCAGGATGCTCCTTCTCGGTGCTTGTTAATCCCACAAGTTCCTGACATTCCTGGTCTTTCTTTCCTCCTTGCACAGCACCCAAATGAGTAGCTGCAGGAAGCCTCAGAAGCTGCTGAAATAGCTGGGGAAAAAGCCTGGCTGAGCTCATCTGGTGGCTGCCAGGCAGCAGGTAGGAGCTCGTCAGCATCTGTGGATGTGGCAAGGCGCTGCACGAGGGGAAGGAGGAGGACGGAGGAGAAGTCTCAGGCGGGGAGATGCTGCTCCCGCAGTGCTGGATCTGTGACACACACAGTCTGGAGCCTCACAGATTCATGCAGGGTGGTTTTTTCCCTTCCTGAAGACAGTTCCTGGCCATACTCACTGGTCCTGTGATTGCTGAGGTACCTCAGAAACCCCAGAGCCAGAATTGTTGCTCCAGAAACCATTTTGAAGAAGGTAATTACAGGAGATTTAGCACTGAAACTGCTGCACCCAAACCAAAGCCTTTAAAGCAGCACAGGCCAGAGGTACTTCCTGCAGCCCGTGCCAGGCCTGTGCCTCTGTAGGGAATGAACCTCGAGTGGTGCTGGGAGGGCTTGCTCAGGATTGGGCTGCAAATGAACCAGACCAAGGATGGAATTGCTCAGTGGCTTTCTGACCACATGAGCACAGCCAGCAGCACAAGGAGAGGGCTGCAAGAACAGGGGGAAAGGGAGGACAGGGGAGATGTTGTACTGCAGCAGGAGCCAAGGAGCAGGGCAGATCTCTGCCCCCCCACAACCTCGAGCCAAGTGGATCTTCTCCATGTTGACAGGGATCTTCGCAATGCTCACCAATATCTAAGGGGTGGGGGACAAGAGGATGGGTCCAAACTTTCCTCAGTGGTGCTCAGCAACAGGACAAGGAGCACTGGGCACAAACTGGAAACCAGGGTGTTCCACCTGAACAGGAGACACTTTGCTGGGAAGGTGCTAGAGCCTTGAAGCAGGCTGCCCAGAAAGGTTGTGGAGTCTCCTCAGGAGAGACTTCAGATGCATCTGGAAGTTGTGATCCTGCTGCAGGGGACACTGCTTTAGCAGGAAGGTTGGACAACCTCTCTGGACAGCCTGCTCCAGGCGCTGGCACCCTCACAGCAAAGTAATTTCTCCTCCTGTTCAAGCAGAACCTCTTGGGTTCCAATGTATGCCTGTTGCCGGGCACCACTGAGAAGATTCTGACCACATCCTCTCACTGCAACACTATTGCTGATCCAAGCCAGCTTCTCCCATCTCAAGCATCTGATTCCTGGAGTAAAAGATCTCAGAGAAGAGAAACAGGCTCCTGCTTGACTCTGCATGTGCATTTATCTGCAGCTCCTGCTGCTATCTCCTCCCCAGCAGCTGAGTCACTTCCTCTCCTCAATCTCCACCAAACAGGTTGCAAGAGACTCGCCTACACCTTCCCAGCCTTTGAGGAGCCCAGTTTGTCTTTAAATGCATCTCTGAGGGCACTGACCACCTCAGGGCCTCCAGCTGTCGTGTGTGCACACCACCAGCTGGGCTGCTGTGGCCCCTCAGCTCAGCCCTGCTGCCTGCACAACTTCCCCAGGAAGGATGATCTCTGAAGAGGAAGAGTTGTTTGGAGATAAGAGTCACACAGCTGCTGAAAGCAGAGGGGAAAGGTGAAGGTGATGGGCAGGGATGTCTCCTGGGCTGTGCTATGGCTCCCCTGCACACACAGCAGGTGCAGCCTCTCCCCAGCACCCAGCTCTCCCCATCCTGCTGCTTCTGTTTCAACTCACAGAAACAAAATCGCACAGATTGGAAAAGACCTCTGAGATCAAGTCCAAGCACCATGGCCACTGAATCATGCCCCAAAGTGCTATGTCAACAAGGTTTTTGAACACCTCCAGGGATGGAGACTCCAGAACCTCCCAGTTTTTCCTTGCCCTAGCCACCCTTCCTCCAAGACATCCCTTAACTTGTTGGGAGTGAGACAGCACAGCACCAGGAACCGTGAGCAAGGGCAGATCCCCCACACTGGGCTGTGATCTCATCTGCTCCCCAGCATCTGGGGACCACAACTGCAAAGCCAAATTAATTAATCCTGTGATGACCTTCCCCCTCTGTGTGCCATGAACACCCAGTCCACCACCCCCCTTCACCCTGTGAAGGGCCATTGGTACAAGCTGTCTTGTCAGGTCATCAGTTCATGTTTTCAAACTTCCTCCCTGGGCAGGGACTTCAGCAGCTGCCTACACCACCCCCAGCATGCAGAAACCCACAGAAATGCAGGGCCAGCCCCAGAACCTGGGTCCTCATCTCTGAACAGCCCTCACCAGTGTGGTGACTGCATGACCAGGCACTGGTGACCTTAAGGAATGTGTCCTCACAAGTTCTGAGCCAAAGGAGACTGGCCAACAGCCCCCTGAGGCTGATGCACCACGTCCTGCACCCAAGCACCCATACCACTCACACCAATCCAGCCTTTTTACCATTCCAAAGCACATTCCCAGCTTTTAGACCATTTTATCTCTTTGCACAATTCTTGATCCTTATCTGACCAGAACTATCCCTAAGGTCAGGTCTCCTAGGAAGGATCTAGAGAAACCTCTGCCCACGAAGGCACAGCTAAGCCCAGTCCAACCAAACATCCTCATCTTCTCCATGTCTAAGCTTTGTGACAGCTCTTCCCCATTCTTTCCAAATCAAACAGCTTCTCCAGTGTCTCTGCAGCTACATGGGGCCATGGTGGGAAAGAGTCACATGTACCAACCACTCTTCTGCCACAAGATGTGACCTGCCCAGCCATGACACAGCCTTGAAACACCCTCAGCAACAGCAACACTTCCCAGAAACCAGGTGTGGACTGAGGATGTGCTGCTCAGTCACACTGTAATCACCAAAGCAGCCTTGGCAGACCCAAGAACAGAGGCAAAGAAGCCACCTTAATGTCCTTCTAGTCTGGAGGACCAACTGCATCAGCCCTAAAGATCCAACCTAAACACCAAAACAGGCCCAGATGGCCACATCACCAAAGAGTCAGCCCCCAAGCCCTCTAGAATGACCTCCAGCCAGTTGTGCCTTTGTTTGACAGTGCCTGTGCACACAGTGACTGGAAAGACTTGTTCAAAGACAGCAAAGAACTAGAAGTTTAAAGCCCCAAACCAACAAAACACCACCAGACAGGTATCAGTTCATCAGCTGGACTAGTTAGAAGTGGAAGAGATCAGACCACCAGTCAAAAAAGGGGTGTCTCCTCACAGGGCCACTTCTTGGTCTTGTTAAATACCACTAAGACCTTAAGAGCTTTAATCCACTCAGCTGCAGAGGTGTAGGTGCAGTTATCCTCTTGTCCTCAGGCTTCTTCCTTCGGTTAAAAGCTACAGGAAATGGATGCAGCACCCCAGCAGGGACTGTCTGGATACTGGGCACCATGTGCTCCCCACCACTCATGTTCTGAAGGCAGAGTGTGGCATCTCTGTACCTGTATCCGAGTCTTTTTGATCTCCATTTGTTCCAACAGTGAAAGGCAACTTCCTCTTGGTCGCTCGCTCTTTCACCTCTTTGCCGCCATCGCTCCGCTCCAACTTTGGAGTCTTGGTTAGAGAAACTTTATCTTTATCCTAGAAAGAGAGGAGACCACGTTAACAAGAGCCTGCCCCAGCCTGTGCCCACTTCACCCCCCAAAGTGCTGCACCAGCCTCATGCAGCACTCATCCTCTTCCTTTCTACCACAGGTTTCCCCAGAACCATGCAGAATGGAGGCTCCACCAAGGTGATAAAAAAGTGCTAAAATCCCAGCAAAGAGGAATGAAGCCAATCAAAGCTGTGGCTTGGTGCCAAACCTGCAGTCAACTGATGTGCAAACCAGAGCCAACACCTTGAATGAAGCTGGCAATGTGCCTGGCTGTGAGCATGGGGGCAAGGCAGGTTAGGATGGGGGAGCCCAAGGATTTCTGACCCTTAGCAGCTGGGAAGGGTTTCTAAGGATGGAGCTGGGCTCTTTTCAGTGGTGGCCAGAGTCAGGGCAAAGTACAGAAGGCGCAAACTGGAACCAAGAGATTCCATCTGACAAGCAGGAGAATATTCCTTGCTGTGAGGGTTCTGGAGCAGGCTGCCCAGAGAGGTTGTGGAGTCTCCTCCTCTGGAGAGATTCCAAACCCGCCTGGACATTGTGATCCTGGGCAAAGTGCTGTGGGTGGCCCTGATTTAGCAGAGGGGGTTGGACTGGATGATCTCCAGAGGTCCCTTCCAACCTCCACCATTCTGTGATTTTATGAATCAGACTTCACCTGCAGGTCAAAGAGAAGCCCTCTGCCTGCACCAGTGGGTTGAGACTCGTGTCCCCTTTGGATGGGCAGTGTGAGAGCCCTGCTGCCCAGCACCCAGCCCCTCTCAACCCATGCTCCAGTGAGGACAAACAAAATGGGTTGGGGAAGCCCTTTTTTGGTAAAGCCAGCTACCCAAACCCATCCCACAGTGGCTCTCATGCTTGAAGGGAGCCAAGGCACGTTCAGAGCCTGGAGGAGGGCAGTGCTGCTCAGGAGCAGCTGCCAAGAGCCCTTCCTGGGTGCAGAAGTCAGCGGAGTGATGGGACAGACACAGCAGCCAAACCCAACACTGCAGCTCTGGATTTCAATGCTTTTGTCTTATTTTATTCTGACATGAACAAAACCTGTTTGTAATAACCACTGATGCCACTCCTACTGCCAGCTGCTGCTCTGACCAGCTCAGAGGTGTAAGGCCAGGGACCATTCATTAATCATCTCTTGTTGCAAGCAGGCACCTCAGTCCATCCTTTCCTCTCTACAGTTAACACAAGCTCCAACTCACCCCCCACCCTTAAACCCAGTGCTGAGCACCCAGGAGGTCCTGTCCATGTGGGGTAAAGCAGTATATTCTCCCACGGCAGAACGTGGCCCCAGCATTCCTCTCAAAAACTTCAACTACACCTCAAGACAACATTCCACCCAGTGATTTTTACCCTTAAAAGTCAGTGCCCAGGACAGCAGCATAAACCCAGAGATGACCATGTGTGTATCTCCTCCTCTGCTGCTTGGGGGCACACCTGCATACATTGAACCTGAGGTGCTCCACCATCATGATGGAGCATCCAACACTGGTGAAACCTGGCACCTCTTCCTCCTCTGAAAGTGCATTTCACAGAATCTTAGAATCTCAGCATAGGGAGGGGTTGGAAGGGACCTCAGGATATCTTCTAGTCCAACCCCCTGCTAAAGCAGGGTTACCCACAGCAGGTGCATTTGGAACCTCTCCAGAGAGGGAGACTCCACAGCCTCTCTGGGCAGCCTGCTCCAGGGCTCCAGCACCCTCACACCAAAAACATTTCTCCTCCTGTTCACATGGAACCTTCTGGGTTCCAGTTTGTGCCTGCTGCCCCATTGTCCTGTCGCTGGGCACCACTGTAAATCAGTCTGGCCTCATCCTCTTGCCCCTCACCCTCTAGCTCTTGCTGAGCATCAAGCAGATCCCCTCTCAGGCTGCTCTTCTGCAGGCTAAACAGGTTGCTCAGCCTTTCCTCCTCACAGAGACATCCAGAACTCTCAGCACCTCCTTGGCTCTCTGTTGGATTCTCTCCAGTAGTTCCCAATCCCTCTATCTCTCTTGGGCAGCCCCATACTGGGCACAATACCCCACTTTTAATACCATACAGGGCCTCTGCAAGCCCAGCAGCGAGAAAAAGCAGGGGACAGGTTAGAATACAACTGACTGCAGGAAGTTACTGCTACGTTGTTAAAAGCGCTGTGCTGGAAGAGAGGCAGAGCAGAGGAACGAGGTTGAAAAGCCCTTCCCAGACAGGCAGTGGGCCCCGTGTGGTGGAAAGGGCAGCGGCTGTGTGAAGGCCGGCAGCAGGCAGGCTCAGGCACGGCTGGGGCTGCCCCCGCCCGGGGCTGCTCCCGCCCGGCGCTCCCAGCCGCTCACCCAGGACACTCAGCACAATCACAGCGAGGAAGGGGGGAAGGGGAAGTGGCGGCGGGGCCGGCCCCGCTTTGAAGATTAATTTGTACAGCAGCACAACGAGAACCTTTTATACTAATTGGAGCAAGGAAGATCCAAACTCTGCTCTCCCTCCCCTCCCCGCGCAAAGCAGCGACCTGTTGAGGATGCCTGCAGCTGTTGGTGGGGAAAACACCGTGGAGAACTGAAGGCAGCGTGGAGAGCTTACTCCTGAGAGTGACCTGTGCTTTCACTACTTTCTTTAACCTTTACTTCCAGTTTTATACAGAACCATAGACTCACTAAAGCTGGAAAAGACCTCTAAGATCATCAGGTAGTGAAGAACGCTGCCCTTTGCTTGAGCAAAAGCTGTTCTCATCTTTAGATCTTCTCAGGGAGCTCAGACTCATCTGAGTCAGGTTTCACAAAAGGAAGAGAATCTCAGTTAATTGATGTGACAGAGAAACTTGTAGGAACGTCCACATGTAAGCCAGGCTGGGACAGCTCTTGCTGAGGATAGGAGGTGTTTGGAGTTGGGGACACTGCTGAGAGCTCAGCCACTGGAACCAGTTCCCCTCTGCAGATGCTGCTGAAAGCTTTGGCAAAGAGAAGATGGCAGAGGCTCAATTCAGGAAAATCCCTGACTGTCACGTTATGTCCTTAGTAAGATTTACTCTATGAGTAACTGACCCACCATGAGTTAAGAGATGCATCACAGGCTGCTGTCAGCCACGATGGTCTGGAGCCCAAACCCCTCACAACCTGGCCCCTAGGAGCTGCCTGATGTGAGACACGAGGTTGATACAAGCCACGTGTGCAGCACATGGAAGTGCTCAGCTGACTTCTTACAACACAAATCTCCAATGGGGAGGGGAGACCCCAAATCCATCTGCTCAGGTCATCTGGGACACACACAAATGAAAGCCACTTGGCACCCCCAGGCAGAGCTCCAGCTAGGCCAGCTCACTGCCCAAATGTGGCTTCTCAGAGTAAAACCAAAACATGGTACTGTTCCATGCAAAATCCTGCAGGGCAGAGCCATGCACAGAAATCCAGCTTTGCAGCTGAGTGAGTCTCCAGCTTGCTCTACAGGCTGAGCCATGTGTCTGCAGCCTCCTCCTCCTCCGTCCATCCGAGCTGCAGAGCCCACACACAGACTCTGCACCAGTGCCTCTGCCGGCCCAGAGCTGTGCTGGAGCTGTGCCTTCACTTCAACACCAACCAAACCTGACTCACAGCCCAGCTGCTTATGCAGACTTGCGTTACCAGCGGTGGAAATCCCCGCAGCTCTTTGTTCTCCAAAATGAGCCTCAAGTATTTCAGGTTGCAATGGCAGCCAAGGGCTGGAACCCCTCTGTGTGAGGACAGGCTAAGACTGTTGGGGTTGTGCAGTCTGGAAAAGAGAAGGCTCCGGGGAGACTTTCTTGTGGCCTTCCACTACTTCAAGGGGCTGAGAAGAAAGCTGGGGACAAACATTTAAGCAGGGCCTGTTGTGACAGGACAAGGGGTGATGGTTTGAAACCAACAGAGAGATTTAGCCTGGATAGAAAGATTTCTTTTTTTCCACTGAAGCTGGTGAGACCCTGGCCCAGGTTGCCCAGAGAGCTGGGAGATGCCACATCCCTAGAACCACTGCAGGTCAGGTTGTTTGGGGTTCTGAACAACCTGCTCCAGTTGCAGATGTCCCTGCAGAGGGGTTGGACATGACCTTGAAAGGTCCCTTGCTAACCAAACCAGTCTGTGATTCCAAGAAGTAAGTAACAACAGAGAAAGCCATCATTGGGAGCCTGGGAGGAGAAGCCCAGAAGGAGCAAGGGTCCCACCACCCGTGCCCCTGAGCACACCAAACTTTTGCTGCAGGCAGAACAACCCAGGCTGCAGAAAGCACACGCTGCAGGAGTGGGGCTTTCCCTGCACTAATAGCAGCAAATCACTTCCTGAATGGGGCTGTGCTGGGAGGAGAGAAGGGGCAGGAGCAGAGTTCTCACCCCGTGTTACAAAGGGTTTTATCCAGAGAGCACACAGCAGACAGTGGAAGCCAACCCAGCATCCCCTAAACGTGGCTCCATTCTAGGCTTTCCAAAAGCAGAGCACACCAAGTACACACAAAGCTTCCAAAATTCTTCTTGTGACCGACCCTGCAATGAACTACCTGAAATATGGAGTCAGCTGGAAGGGAAGCTCCATTCCCACATGCCTCAGTCAGTGAGGGCTATCAGAAATACTGTCCTGTGATGACCCAGGGGCTGCTTACCACCACTGGAAACAGCAGCTACATCACCCAGAGCTCCTGCACACCTCACACCCTGGCAGGTTGATCTGTGCTGGATGCACAGCCCAGCACTTACAGCATTACAGAGCTGGTTTGGTTAAGAAAGGCCTCTAGGATCATTCAGTCCAACCATCACCCAGCACTGCCAGGTCACAATTGAGCACCACATACTGCTCAGCACCACCTCTCCACAGCTTTGAAACCCCTCCAGGGATGGGGACTCCACCACTGCCCTGAGCAGCTAGGTCCAGACCTTGAAAACCCTCAAGGGGAAGAAATTGTTCCTCATGTCCAACCTAAACCTCTCCTGGTATGACTTGAGGCCATTTCCTCTTGTCCTTATGGCTTGTTCCTTGGTAGAAGAGACTGAACCCCAAGTGGCTCCAATCTCCTTTCAGGGAGTTGTAGAGAGCCAGAAGGTCTCCCCACAGCCTCCTTTTCTCCAGGCTGAACAACCCCAGTTCCCTCTGCTGCTCCTCACAAGACTTGTGCTCTAGACACTTCACCAGCTTTGTTGCTCTTCTCTGGACCTGCTCCAGCACCTCAATGTCCTCCTTGGAGTGAGTGGTTCAAATCTGAACCCAGTACTTAAGGTGTGGCCTCATCAGTACCCAGTAAAGAGGAAGGATCCCTGCCCTGGTCCTGCTGGTCACGCTATTGCTGATCCAAGGCAGGATGCTATTGGGAGACACTGGGTCATCTTCAGCCACTGTCAGCCAGCACCCCTAGTTCCTTTTCCACCAGGCAGTTTCCAGACCCTCTGTCCCCAGCCTGAAGCATTCATGGAGCTGTTGTGACCCGAGTGCAGGACCCAGCACTTGGCCTTTTTGAGCCACTTGTTCACACAGCACAGTGAAACTCTGAGAGTCAACAGGCTTCACAGAGAACTGAAAGCAGCACTGTGCTGCCCTCCCTGAAACTGTGGGAAGAGGGAGGAGAAGCAGCATTTTTATACCTTCTGCCAGCTCCTACGAGCACGCTCCAGGCTCAGGCACCATTCTGCTCAGCACCCAGTTCAACCACTGCAGCAAAACCAGGATTTGGACTGAGCAAGTGGAAGCATTGCCCTCGAAGAGCCACCCGCTCGGAGCACAGGCGGTGACCACGCAGCGAGCAGGCCCCGGCACATCAGGAAATGCTTTCCACAACTGCTCTGAGCCTTGCTGCAGTGCTCTGCTCAGCCTAAGCCATGAGTAATCTGCTGCTGCTCTGGGCATCTCTGGATCTACACCAGAGAGGAGAATTACTCATATATGGCATGTGTATTTTCACAAAGCCCTTCAGCCTGAGCTCCAGCAGAGCCCCCGGAGCTGCCCAGCTCCCGCCCCGGGCAGGCTGCGTGCAGCCATATAAGGCTGGCAGGACCCAACCGGTCGCCGTGGGAGAAACAGATCCTCAGTCCCAGCAGCAAAGCAGATGAAGCATCTAATGCTGTTTGCCATGAAGGGCAACAGAGGAATGGTCTTTGAACCACTCAGTTCCAGTGGCTGCACCAGCACAAGCACATCTCCCTCACAGTGCTCCATGGAAGGGCACGGAGCGGAGAGCCCGCAGTTCCTTCTCATGATCAGGTCTACAACTGGAAGGCAGCAGCTCACATCCTCTCCCACAAAGCAGGAGGACCCTGCAGAAGGTGCAGCCTCCCAGAGGGGCTGGTGGAGCAGGTTCCAGTGCAGAACTCACACATTTCCTGCAGTGCACAGCCCTGTCTGACACCAGGACTATGGAGTGTCCTGCACCGCTGTCACCTTCAGAGCCTACACATGTGACTCATTTTTGTCACAGTCACCCCAGGGGTCAACCACAACCCCATAGGTCACAGCAGCTCCATGAATGTTCCAGGCTGGGGGCAGAGTGGCTGGAAACTGTCTGGTGGAAAAAGACCTGGGGGTGTTGGTTGACAGCTGTGCCCAGGTGGCCAAAAAGGCTAACAGCATGTGGCCAGCAGGACCAGGGCAGGGATTGTGCCCCATTACCAAGCACTGGGGAGGCCACACCTGAATCCTGAGTCCAGTTTGGGGACCTTAACTCCAAGGAGGACATTGAGGTGCTGGAGTGGGTCCAGAGAAGAACAACAAAGCTGGTGAAGAGACTGGAGCACAAGTCTTGTGAGAAGCAGCTGAGGGAACTGGGGTTGTTAGCCTGGAGAGAAGGAGGCTGAGGGGTGACCTTATTGCTCTCTAAAACTCCCTGAAAGGAGGTTAGAGTCAGTCTCTTCTCCCAAGGAACAAATGACAGGATGAGAGAAAATGGCCTCAAGTCATGCCAGGGGAGGTTTTGGTTGGACATGAGGAAACATTTCTTCCCTTCAGGGTTGTCAAGGCCTTTCCCAGGCAGTCCAGGGCAGTGGTGGAGTCCCCCCCCATCTCTGGAGGGGTTTCAAAACTGCAGAGAGGTGGTGCTGAGGGACATGGTTTACTGATGACCTGGCAGTGCTGGGTTAACAGTTGGACTTGATGATCTTAAATAGTCTCTTCCAACCAAAACAATTCTTTGATGCTGTGTTAAGGCTGTTTAATATCAAAACAACCACTGATATTAAGGTCACATTGAGACGAGAACATTGAGGCAGCCATGCAGCTCCTGATTTGCCACACTCACCCTGTGCACCATCTCAGGCAGCCCTGGTGGGGGCAGGTCCCTCTGTGTGGCACAGCTTGGGCTCTGCTTGGCCACTCTCTGCTTTCTCCAGCCTCTGCCAGCCAGCATGTGCCAACTGCCAGGCTCAGGCCTTCCCAGTGTAGACAAAAGGTGAGATAAATGAGAAGCAGCAGCTCCTTTGAAGGGCAGGAACCAGAGAATCTGGAAGGAGGAGGTGTAAGGACCAAGTGCTTTTACCCTGAGTCACTGCTCCAGCTCAGCTCCAGTGTTAACTGGAAAACAGGACCATATGCTGCACCATGTCCTTTGGCTGGATCTCAGCTCAGTCCCCAGAGGACAGGAGCCCTCAACTTTCTTCTCTGTTGAGAAGACCAGACCTCAGTGAGCAGAAAGGTTCTTTCCTGGCCTTTCTCAACACCACTCTCCACAGGCCACCACTGAATGGAAAGCAGGAGGTCATTTGTGTCTCACTCCTTTAGCCAGCAGGAGATAACTCCAGGCCCCAGCATCCCTCACACCACCCAGCAAGGCTGCTCTGTAAATAACACACAGCCTTTGAGCTGCTGCCAGTGGTGAAATGAAATGAGACCTGATTCATACCATAAGTGACCTTCTTCCTCCTGAAGCACCTCACCCAAGTTAAGGTCCTCAGGGAGTGCAGACAAAGCCCTGTGGCCATGTACCCTGTGCTGCTGAGCTCTGCCTCCTCTGCCAGGGTGAATGCTGGTGCCTTAGAACCATGGAATCACTGGGGTTGGAAAAGACCTTCCAGACTGAGTCCAACCCTTAACTGCCAGGTCACCACTAAACCATCTCACTCAGCACCACATCTCCACAGCTTTGAAACCACTCCAGGGATGAGGACTCCACCACTGCCCTTGGCAGTCCAGTCCAGGCCCTGACAATCCTTTTAGGGAAGAAATTTTTCCTCATGTCCAACCTAAGCTTTCCCTGGGGCAATCTGAGGCCACTTCCTCTTGTCCTCCTCTGGAGAAGAGACCAACCCCCACCTGGCTCTAACCTCCTTTCAGGGAGCTGTAGAGAGCCAGGAGGTCTCCCCTCAGCCTCCTTTTCTCCAGGCTGAACAACCCCAGTTCTCTCAGCTGCTCCTCATGAGACTTGTGCTCCACACCCTTCACCAGCCCACTGGCCTTGCAACAAGGCAACTCTTTCAGCTCCATCAGCCCTGCCCTGCCCCCAGTTTTTGTCCTACAAGTCCAAGCAAAGTGCAGTGCTCCATTTCTGGGCACAGCTCCTGATCTGGAGCCATGCACACATGGTGACACAGGAAGGGGAAGCAGGCAAATGCCCCCAGCACTCAGTAACCAAGTTTCTGCCTGGGATTTTCCTGTTGGTTCTAACTTCCCTCATTTTGTCAATCATATGAGGTCAATCCTAAGAGGAGTCACTGTCATCAGTGTCTGGGGGATCACATGGGAGGGGACAGAGCAAGTGATGTGGCATCAGTGGTGCTCATAAAGCCCAGCTGCAGTTCTTGGGTCTGGCTGAAACTCCTGGGGGAATGCTAAGAAACTGCAGCAAGGTGGAAGGAGAAGAGATGAGATCTGTTTCCTTAGCACAAAACAGCAGATGAAGGATTTGATTTGTCTTTAAAGGTAACATCTGCACACCTCTTTACTGGAAACCAGCAACAAGCAGAAGGATGAAGAAATGCTGAATGAGAGGAGGCAGAGCTGAGGGTGATCAAAACAAGAAGTATGAACTCATTTACCCTCAAACTCTGATTTCATCTCAGTAACCTCAAAACCTGAACACCTCAAATGAAGTCCCAGAAGCAGTCATTTCAGCAGAGCAGCTCACAGACTGAGGCCTCACCCTCTGAGCACAGACTTCTGGGTGAAGCAAAGCCAGCTAAGCCTGACACAGACACAGCATTTACAGCCAGAGGAGGAGAAACTCCTCCCTTGCACAGCACGTGCTTGGGAGATCACTGCACCCCTCGCTCCTTCCACAGCTCACTGCTAAGAGCCTTCAAAATACACAGTAGAGAAACTTCCAAAGCATCCCAGCTGGGGCAAGCTGGGTCTCCACAGCCAGAGCACTTCCTAGGAAGTATGACAGCACCAAGGGACTAAATGGGAGCCTGGCGCCACGCAGAGAGATCTGACTCCAGAGATACATCCCCCAGCAGCCTCCTGCCCCATGAAATACTGAGACAGCCTGAGGACAGCATCACAGTATCACTAAGGTTGGAAGAGACCTCGAGGATCATCGAGCCCAACCTATCACCACAGACCTCATGACCAGACCATGGCACCAAGTGCCTCGTCCAATCGCCTCTTGAACACCTCCAGGGACAGTGACTCCACCACCTCCCTGGGCAGCACATTCCAATGACTGATGATTCTCTCGGTGAAGAACTTTCTCCTCACCTCGAGTCTAAACCTCCCCTGGCACAGCTTGAGACTGTGTCCTCTTGTTCTGGTGCTGGTTGCCTGCGAGAAGAGACCAACCCCTTCCCAGCTACAACCACATTTCAGGTAGTTGTAGAGGGCAATGAGGTCTCCCCTGAGCCTCCTCTTCTCCAGGCTAAACAATCCCAGCTCCCTCAGCCTCTCCTCACAGGGCTGTGTTCAAGGCCTCTCCCCACCCTCACTGCCCTTCTCTGGACACGTTCAAGAGTCTCAATGTCCTTCCTAAACTGGGTGGCCCAGAACTGGACACAGTACTCAAGGTGTGGCCTAACCAATGCAGAGTACAGGGGCACAATGACTTCCCTGCTCCTGCTGGCCACACTGTTCCTAATGCAGGCCAGGATGCCATTGGCCCTCTTGGCCACCTGGGCACACTGCTGGCTCATATTCAGGCGGCTGTCGATCAGCACCCCCAGATCCCTCTCTGTTTGGGAGCTCTCAGCCACTCCGACCCCAGCCTGTAGCTCTGCATGGGATTGCCGTAGCCAAAGTGCAGCCCCCAGCACTTGGACTTGTTGAATGCCATCCCACCAGGACACCAGAGCAAGGGGCAGGAGCCCTGAAGGCAGCCCAGGGAAGCACACTCTACCTTTTTCCCCGTTTGTTTCTCCACCATGTCGTTGCTGAGAGAGAAGTCTTCTGGCTGTGGTGTTTTAGAACACCCACCCTTGGGCATCGTTCTGCCTTCCTTACTTGATCTTCATTTATGCTGCCATCGCCTCATCATCAACCGTCTGTGCAGAGAGAGGAAAAGAGCAGTCAGACATCTCAAAAGGGCCCTTTGACTGGGGGTGGGGAGGGGAGGAGGGCAGGACACTTCCCATGGGGATAACCCCTCACCAAAGTCTCCCATGGTAATACCAAGATGGCAGAGCACCTCCATGTGCCATGCACCCCAGAGCAGAGAGGGCAAAACCTTTGCTGGCTGTGGCCACCTTCCCCATGGGGGGCAAGCTGGGACCTGCAGCTAGAACATGACTTATTTCACGTGCAAGGAAAGGCCTAAAATGGATCAAGCCCAAACAGAGAGCAACATCCCTCCCATTCTACATCTACAGCATCACTGTGAGCCTGCACAAAGCTTCTTGCAGCTCCTGCTGTCTCCAGGGTGCAAGGACATGAAGATGGACCCTCAAACACCTCTGGGGAAAGGACAGTCCTGCTCCCCCAGCTTGTCAGGCTGAATTCCCCAGACATACAGAATCCCAGAATGATGGGGGTTGGAAAGGGCCCTCTGGAGATCATCTAGTCCAATCCCCTCGCTAAAGCAGGGTCACCCACAGCAGGTTGCCCAGGATCACAATGTCCAGATGGGTCTGGAGTCACTCCAGAGAAGGAGACACACATCACTACATCACAAGCCCTACTAAAAGACACACATCACTAAATCACAAGCCCTGCTATGAGACACACATCACTACATCACAGACCCTACCTACAAAAGACACTTTTGGAACATAAGACCAGAAACCACCGAGGGGGCCCAGCGCTCCCGGAGGGGTTGGCTGTGGCTCCCTCACCCCCCAGCACTGGCACTGCCTTGGCCTAGGTAAGACAATTTGGGGAATAACAAAGCACTCCCTGCTGCTGCCATGGGTTGCCTGGTTACAGGGCTGAAAAGACAACTGACATCTGAAACACAGCAAAGCACCAGCTGCAACTGGGAGCACAAGCACCGGTTGAAGCCAGGGCAGGCGAGTCCTTTTGTAGATGAACAAAACACCTCCCTCTCCCGAGAGCAGAGGCTAAAACCCACCCATGCAACTCCCTGTCCCCAAGAAGTGACCCACAGCAATCCCTGCAGCAAAGGGCTCCTTCTGCTGATGCTGGTAGGGCAGGAACAGGTCCCATTTGGAAACTTTCCCCAGCTCACTGCCACCTGACAGGGCTCCATGCTGCACCCCCAGCTTCTCAGAGCAGCCACTGGGATTCTGCAGAGCTACAATTGCAGGAAATGGTCCAGGAACAAAGTCACGCAGTGCTCCATCACAAGATGGGAATTCTGTGGGTGGGGAGGGAGAAAGAAAACAGAGGAGAGGAGCCAAAACCTCCTGCCTGCTTGGGGACGGAGCAGAGAGGACCTTGACCCATGTCCTGGCCAGCACCAGCAGAGCCCAGTGCCTGTGGCTAGGGCAGGACAGGGGGTTAAAGGCTGGAGGGACAGCAGCGCGGTGCTTTCATCAGCCTCTGTTCTGGAAGTGCTCTGGAAATCCCTTCAGAATTGAGATGGTTCATTTAAGCTTCAGAGGCTTTAGGGCCCTTTGGGTTGCTTTGTGGTATTTTTTTTTTGCTATAAAAAAGAAGAAAAGAAAAAAAAAAAGCAAAGCAAAGAGATTCACAGGCCCCAGCCCAGCCCTGCAGCAGCAGAAATTCCCAGACCAAAGCAGTGACCACAGACAGTGCTGAGACATTCCCAGGGCTGGCATTTCCAGCAGGAGATGGCAATTTCCAAGTTAGGTAATCCTCCACCCCAGCTCCTTTGCCCAGAAGATCACAGAGTCGTTTTGGTTGGAGAAGACCTTTAAGACCACCGAGTCAGATGCTTAGATGCTTGCCCATGTTTAGGAACACAGTGACCCCCTGCTCCGTGCAGTGCTGAGTTTTGGGGCCACCAATAAGGAGCTCCCTGATCCTCTCCTTTTGGATGTGGGAGCAGGAAAGGATCTAAACTGGCAAAGCCAGGAGCAGGCTGACCAGTCCTCCTCATCACTGCAGCTGGGAAGCAAAACCAGGGGTGGGGAAACATGGAAACTCCAGTACAGCGACCCAGCAAAGTCCATAAAGAGAAGATGCAACAAGAAAATCTCTCAGAGCATGGGAATGACTGCAGAAACCCACGCCCCCACATTTCTGCTCTTCATCATTTGAAGGGCCTGCAGCCCAACACAAGTGCCAAAACTCAAGCACCACAAGGTTCTGACTGAAAACAGCACCTTAAAAAGGCAGCTCAGCCAGCCCTGGGCACGCACAGCAGCGCTGAGACAGGCTGGAGCTCACAAAATCCGAAGCCAAGAGGGAGCAGCCCTGCCCTCAGTGTCCCCACACCCCCAGCCAGGGCTCCCCAGCTGCCAAGAGACTGCACTTCACAGCAGCAGGGCTCTCCTGGCACGGGTGATGTTCCACTAACGGCTTTGCTCCGGAGCCTGAGGTGTCCCCTCCGTGATGCACATCAGCAGAGTCCCAGGTGCTACAATTGCTTCCTCCAGAAGCAGCTCCAGTCATTTCCAGCCTCAAGAAGCTCTGTCATTGTCAGTAACCAGTTTGTGAAGCTGAAGAATTATTTCCCCTTGATTTCACTTACTGGTGCTCATTAGGGTGCAGATAAAGGAGAACAGAAAGCTCCAGGGAGCCTTTTTTCTGGCCTTTCAGTACTCACAGAAGCTGATCAGATAGACAGGGACAGACTTTCTAGAGGGTCTGTTGTGACAGGACAAAGGGTGATGGTTTAAACTAAAAGAGGGAGATTTAGACTGGCTAGAAGGGAGGTATTTTTCACACTGAAGATGGTGAGACCCTGGCCCAGGTTGCCCAGAGAGGTGGGAGATGCCCCATCCCTGGAACCATTGCAGGTCAGATTGTCTGGGGCCCTGAGCAACCTGCTCTAGATGCAGATGTCCCTGCTGACTGCAGGGGGTTGGGGAGATGACCTTTAAAGGTCTCTTCCAACACAAAGCATTCCATGGCTCTATGAAACAAGCAGTGCCTGGGAGGAGGCAGGAGCACTAGGTCAGAGTGGAGAACATAACTGGCCACCTGAATAGATTCACTTCAATATTCACTGCAAATCCAAGAGGTGGAAATTCAGCTGACGTGCCAGGCAAGCAGAATTGTGCTTTGCAGAGGATATTAAACCCAAGCAGCTCCACTTCTGCCGGTCATGAGCGCAGGGACCAGCAGGACAGGCTCTGCTCCCCACCCTTCTGCCCCCCAATAATTAACCCCACCTCATTTCCAGCACCTTGCTAACACTGTTTCACAGCCCACAAGCTGTAACAGAAACACAGAATCATTGGGGGTGGAAAAGGCCTCTGAGATCATCAAGTCCAACCAGCTACCCCACGCCACCATGCCCACTAAACCACGTCTCCAAGTGCCTTATCTACAGCATTTTTTAACCACCTCCATGGATGGTGACTCCAGCACCTCCCTGGGCAGCCTGTTCCAATGCCTGGCCACTCTTTCAGGAAATATTTTTTTCCTAACTTCCAACCTAAACCTCCCCTGGTGCAGCTGGAGGCCACAGCCTCTTGTTGTACCACCTGACAGTAGGGAGAGGAGAGCAGCTCCCACCTCCCTGCAGCCTCCTTTCAGAGAGCTGTAGACAGCAAGGTCTCCCCCGAGCCCCCTCTTCTGTCAATTTAGTCTGGCCAGAATCCTGCCCCCTCCCCAAGTCTTTGTGGCTGCTTGGGGCCGGGGCTGGTACCTATTCACGTGGAGCTTGGCAAACCTGTTCAGCTGAGAAGAGGCCAGACGGATGCCAGATTAATTCCGCGCCCCTTCTGTTCATCTCGCTGACTCATTCCCCTTGGAAAGCCGGCTGCCTCGCCGTGTAAACACGGCCCCGGCCTGCTCGGCAGCTTGCAGGAGCTTTACATTTGCACAACAATCACCAACAGCGCTCCCAGGCCTCCTTCCATTTTTCAGCACGTTTAATAAGAGGCAGAGGGTACAAATTCCCAGGTGGGAGCGGGCAGGAGAGGCGGCGCAGCAGCTCAGCCTTGCACACCTAGGGCTGTAGAACGACTGTTGGGCTTCAATCCCTCCTGAGCTGGGGTAGTCACTTCCTTCTCCACAACACCCCCCTTCTCCACCTCACCTCTCTACCAGGGGACAATCTCACCCTTCCTATTTTGTAAACAATTAACTAAGCTCCTTAGAATCATAAAACCATTACAGTTGGAAAAGACCTCTCAGATCACGCAGTCCATGAACCCAGCGCCACCGTGCCCACTAACTCACCTCCCCAGCTGCCACATCTACACATTTCTGGAGTATTTCCACAGGTGGTGACTCCACCACCTCCCTGCAGCCTGTTCCAACGCCTGACCACTCTTTCAGTAAAGAAACTCTTCCTCCTGTCCAACCTAAACCTCCCCTGCTGTAGCTTGATGTCATTTCCTCTCATTCTATCACCTGATACGAGGGAGAAGGGACAGATCCCCACCTCACTACAGTCTCCTTTCAGGGAGTTGCAGGGAGCCAGGTGTCCCCTCAGCCTCCTTTTCTCCAGGCTCAACAACCCCAGGTCCCTCAGCTGCTCCTCACCAGACCTGTTCTCCAGACCCTCTGGACCCACTCCAGTACCTCTATGTCCTTCTTGGAATGAACAGCCCAAAACTGAACCCAGTACTCAAGGTATGGCCTGACCAGAGCCCAGGACAGGATCCTTGAACTGGATGACTTCATGCCTGCTGCACAGTAAGAAGCAGGAGACAGGGCAAGCTCAGCAGCACACAACCCCTCACACTTCTCCAGAAAAACAAAGGAGCTGCTTACCCCTGGCCACCAGCCAGCCCCATTGTGCCTGCCACTCTCCCGGGACACGCCAGCCCCTCAGCCAGGCTGGCAGCACCCCTCTGCAGCTGGCAAGGACCTGGTCCCACACTTCTCCCCTGGGAAAGCAGCTCCAGAGAGGGGAAATCTGCCCTGGGATGTGGCCAGCCTGGACATGGCAGTTGTGGACAGTTTGGGATGGCCAGCTCCAGCCCACAGTCCCAGCGGTCCCTGAGGTATCACCCCCATGACTTTGCCTGCAGGGAGAAAGCTGGAGAAGTGGCCATGACACCCAACCTGGTCACCATGGGTGGTGGGCAGAGGGCAGCCCTGGAGCCCTGGGCTGGGGGTCCTCCTGGTTGCTGCCTCCCTGCACAGCATGGGCTAGCAGATAGGGGGTCAACTGACCTCCTGAACTCCCACAGCAACCTCCTGGAGGGTGAAACAGGACTTTGGGGAGTATGACCAGGAGCAGGGCTGAAGCCATGCCTTGGAGGCTGGCTGGGAACAGCCCCAGGCATGCCCACCTACCCCCATCCTCTCCTCAACTATTGCTGGGGTGAGGAACCAGCTGAAAATTGGGTTTTATTTCACCCAGGGCATGCCAGACCAAAGCCACACACTGAGATCAAAGGTTTCTGGGGAGGACCTCAAAAGGCAATGGTCCCAAAAGGGATGGGGAGGGAAGGTCCCTGAGAGTTGTGGGAGGAGGAGAGTGCTGCCAGCTGCTGGCCCCATGCTCAGCTCAGCTGGGCGGCCTGGGAGGCAGTGCAGGACCAGTTGCACTAGGACTGACTGCCAGTGAATCCAATGGGCAAATTGGGACAGGCACAGATGTACACAGACAGAGCTTGCTCTCAGTCCCAGCCAGCCAAAACCAGGCCCATGTCTGACAGGAGAAGACATTCCTCACTACCAAACCCAAGCGAGATGATGTCATTTAACCCTCCCCTTCCTATGGAGCAGACCAGCCAGGTTCCTGCCATCTCCATCTGAAGCTACAACAAATCAGCTCATGCCCAAGACCTGCACATTGCAGCCAGCCCAGAGCCTGCCAGCCTGGAGGGAAAAAAAGACTTCTTTAAATGCCAGAGAAGAGAAGAAAGCTGGCTGCAGGCTCTTGCCCATTACCAGAAACTCCAATTAGAGGTGCAGGTGTCATGTGCACGAATCCAGCATATTTGTTTGGTCTGGAAAGGCTGGAATATGGACAAGCCCCAGGGAAACATGGACATTTTAGATCCTCAGACTCCTTTTGAGGACCCTGTCCCTGAAAAACAAGTGTCCTCAAATCTTTGAAAGCTCCCTTGGAGGAGCATCTTACACAGATCACACCCCAGATCCCATCCCTCACCCCAGCACTGGAAAGCACGGGGAGAAAAACGTAACTTGAGCTCTTTCAACGTGCTGAACCAGGCCCTTCTTCATTACCCTGCTCACACCTTCACTGAGATGCCTGTCACCCCAAAGAAGACCACCTCAGAGCTGTGCCACAGGGTGGCATCTCCTGAGCCCACACTCAGACCATGGTGTAGCTCACGAACAGGCCACTGTCACTCCTGCAACCCACACTGCCCACAGGCATCCTGTTCAGTGCTGCTCCCAGCATCAAAGACCTGCTCCTCACCAGGTTCTCCTTTATCTTTCAGACCTCAGGATCAGTACCTCAACTTGCTTGCAAGCACTGGAGGGACAACACGTGCTTTGGGGAACAAGGAACAATTGTTCTCTGTGCTCCAGCTTGGCCCCGGAAGAGTAAAGTCCATCCCTCCCTCGGTGGGTAGGTAAGTGGAGGAGCAGCAGGAGGCTGGTGAGCCAGCAGAACAAACACAGGTGCCTTTCACCCTGCAGCCTCACCACGGGTAATCACTGGGATTAGCTTTTAATGGCAGTGCTAATTCTTACAGCCATTCCCAAACCGAGGAAATCTGGGACAGCAGGGCAGCTCCCTGCTCGGAGCGCCGTGGTTGGAAAGCACACTCACCTGCTGGCACATCTAGGGCTACCCAAGCTTCACAGCTCCATAGTGCCCTCACCTTCAACCCAACATCTTCACCCTTTCCCCGGGGGAACCTGCTATCCTTTGTTCCTTGCTTTTTGGAGGGGGCTGATGCTCCTTATCAGGAGTCCTTCCAGCTCAAACGTCCTTCTTCACCGCTTTGCATGGCCTCCCCTCCCTCTCCTGTCCTCAAAATCAGTACCCGGTCCCCACAACAACCGTCCTTCCTTCTGCCTTTCTCAAAGAGGGATTGCACTTTAACCCACAGCACTTCCTGACCTCCTGACAGGCCTCCAACTACTCTCAGCTGGAGGTCTTTGCACGGGGCTCAGGCGGGGCTCGCCTGCTTCCTGGAGCGGGCGCCAGCCCAGCGGCCTCGGGGACACAAACCAAAGCAGCTGCTACAATTTCCACCATGCTCCCTTCCTGCTGTCGGTTAGGACCTGCGACAGGGAAGTTCAGGTTGGTGCACATGGACATTCACCTGCACCTTCAAAGACCAGGGTCAAGACCATGCCGAGGAGCCCTCCAGGCATGGTGAAAGTCCAACTCCTCAACGGTTCTCTGGTGATGACTTGCTGCACGAAACCATCCCCGGTAACGGATTCAATTTAAACCACAGCCCCTACAGATGTAGCTCCTGGTGTCACTTCCTGCCCCAGCACCAGAAGACTGTGCAGTGATCAGAAATTCTGACACCTCCCTGGTTTTCTATCACACCAAGTGTCCTGGGGAGGAATAACCCCCTGCACCAGCACAGGTGAGGGGCTGACCTGCAGGAAAGCAGCTCTGCAGAGAAGGACCTGGAAGCGCTGGTGGACAAGCTGCCCAAGAGCCAGCAGTGTGCCTGCACAGCAAAGAAGGCAAAGAGTCTCCTGGGAGCATGAAGACTGCGGCCAGCAGGTTCTTCTCTTCCCATGTTCTGCTCCAGTGAGACCACATCTGGAGTACTGGGTCCATTTCAGGGCTCCCCAGTTCAAAAGAGACAGGGAACTACTGGAGAGAGTCAAGTGGAGGCTGTGAAGATGCTGAGGGGCCTGGAGCATTTATGTGAGGAGGAAAGGCTGAGAGACCTGGGGCTGGTTAGCTCAGCAAGAGCTAAAGGGGGGTGGGCAAGATGATAGGGCCAGACTCTTCTCAGTGGTGCCAAGCAATAGGACAAAGGGCAAGGGGCACAAACTGGAACCCAGGAGGTTCCATCTGAACAGAGGAAGAAACTCCTTTGGTGTGAGGGTGCTGGAGCCCTGAGCAGGCTGCCCAGAGAGGCTGTGGAGTCTCCTTCTCTGGAGAGATTCCAAACCTGCCTGGACATTGTGATCCAGGGCAAAGTGCTGTGGGTGACCCTGCTTTAGCAGGGGGGGTGGACTGGCTGCTCTCCAGAGGTCCCTTCCAAGCTCCACCAGGCAGGGATTCTAGGATTATATTTGTGAACTCCTTCCCAACTACCCTGTGATTCAGAGCACTCCAGCTGAGATCCTTCCTGGGATACATGAAGGGTGAAAGAAAAGCGAGCCCTGACAGCACCCTCCAGCCTCTCTGCCTGTGTGGTTTCTCCAGGAGCAGTTTTTCCCACAAACTTTTCCCTCAATTATCTCTGTGCAGCTGCCTCTTGATATTGCTCCATTCTGGATGCCACTGATTATCTGGTTGCTGGCCAAGGTTACAAAACTCTCGTTTCAGTCAGAGCGCTCGGCTGCAGTCTGGGAGCGGGATCAGTTGCCATGAGGAAAGCTTTAGAGCAGCCAGGATCACAGGATGTGAGGGGCTGGAAGGGACCCCTGGAGATCTTCAAGTCCAGCATGGTGTAGGGAGGCTGGAGCAGCAGTCAGGTCCTGTCACAACACTGTTAGTCAGTGGAAGAGCCGATTTCAACACTGATGGTCTCTCGGTGTGCTTGGGGGATGGCTCTGGATTGCTGGCTTGGACCAAAACCTTCCCGAGAGGGAGGACTCTGTGCTTTGCCTGTCTCCTTTCTGCACACAAACTCACCAAGGCTTCAACCAGGGAAGCACTGTAACCATGCCTGACAAACTTTTTGCATATCAACCTCCTTAAAAGTGCTGAATTCCATTTGGACACTCCCACTGCTGCTGCACTTGGAGGGAGAAACACTTCCCTAATTAAGAAGATTCCAAGGAGAGATCCAAAGCAATGCTGTGCACCTCCAAAGTGCTGGGCAATCTGAATTCCAGCAGGCAGGGCACAAGCATTTAACAGGAAAAAAAGCAGTTCAGATTGACCTACAGAGGGAAAATCAGGAAGAAAAGGAACCCTGATGAGCTAAAAGCAAGGATGCAAAACCTCTACCTGAACCTCACCAGGACATGAGCAGAGTGAGTCTCCCTGGCACACAGGGTTCACACAACATGCCCAGAGCCTGTCCTGGAGGACCCACCAGCTAGGAAAGCCCCCAGAGTTGCTTTTTTTGGGTAGCACTTAACAAACACCTCAAATGTGCACGACCTGCTCCTTTCCCAGGGCCTTTGGGGGGCTGGGCTCTGCCCAAGCCTGGCAGGGAGCTCTGGCTGCAGCTCTCTGTGGTTTGCTCTGCTCAAGTGCAGCTCGAGGGGTTCATGGGCACCAGCCAAGCCTCAAAAACAAGCTGGGCTCGATTTTCAAGACAGAGAAACATGTCAGCACAGACAGCTCCTGACCATCACCGTCCTTGATCTGATGCTGACTAAATGGCAGTGAAGAAAGGGCAACAGATGAAGCAGCAGCGAGTGACGGGGCCCTGGCAGTGAGCTACGTCACCTACCCACCATCCATGGCAGCCTGGGGACTGAGGCTGGCAGGGTCTGCTGGCACCATCCTTGCCCGGGACGAGGCTCCTCCGTGCTCCCCACCTGCCCACCTTCCATCTTCCCATCCCTGGCACCGGTGCCTTGTCCCGAGGGGAGGCTGCGGGGCGAACATCGCTCCTATGGAAAGCTCCTGCGAGCCCCATCTGCTCTGAGCTGCAGAAAGGAAGGCTGGGCAAGGTGACAGGAAGCAGGATGCATTTGTGCCTGTTTTCAGACCAAATTAGCACAAGTGTCTCTGTTACATGGCTCAAGCACCCAAAGCTTTGTGCCCTGTTCACCTCCAGAACTTCTTGCCTGCTATTACATGGCTGGGGCAGGGCGCAGCTGGCACATGTCACCAGATGCTGGGAGTTTGGGCTGCTTTAACAACATCAGCACTACATGTTCCTGGTGTCAGTCTCTCTCTGTCCACATGGAGATGCACACACAAGCACAGACACATCCCACAGTAAAACCCTAAACCAGACTTTTGCTCCTGCCCTGTCCAACTTCTTGCACTATGTGCTTCACAGAATCCCTGCATGGCTGGGAAGGGACCTGAGGATATCATCCAGTCCAACCCCCCTGCTAAAGCAGGGTCACCCACAGCAGCTTGCCCAGCATCACAATGTCCAGGTGGGTTTGGAATCTCCCCAGAGAAGGAGACTCCACAACCTCCCTGGGCAGCCTGCTCCAGGGCTCCAGCACCCTCACAGCAAAGAATTTTCTCCTCCTGTTCACATGCAGCCTCTTGGGTTCCAGTTTGTGCCTGGTGCCCCTTGTCCTATCACTTCAATATGTGAAAGTGTAAGACAAAGACCAGATTTCACTATAATGAAACCTACCTGCCTTAAACCCAAGAGGAGATGATGACCAATCACATTAACTACATAAGAAATAAAGAAGCCAACAATATTTTGCCACTGCCATTGCAACAGGATCCTTCACCTCAAGAAGACTCTCAGCCTGGGGCTCTGCCATGAGCAGCCTCACACAGCACAGGCTCTGCAGACACCAGGTACACCCCAACAAAAGCCTTGCTTGAGCCTTGGTGGATTTGGACAAATGCTCTGAGATGTCTCTGTTTAAACTCGTGTTCAGCCCATGATGTTGCAACAGCCCAAGCAACATCTCCCAGCTGCAAGCACCAAAGGCCATGGTAACCTCAGCAAAACATTTCTCTTCCTCTTCATCCTTGCACAACTCCTCCTGGGTTCCCATTCCCTGTCTCAGCATCCCGGTGCCCACTGTGAGCACGCAAAGCTTCCTCCCAGCCTGGGAACCTCGGGAACATCCCAGCAGATTTAGGAGCAAGGACCAGGTGATGGAACAAACCTCACACACCTCCACTTCCCAGGCAGGGACCCTGGAGGCATCTTAAAACTCTGGGGAACAAGCAAGGACAGAACTTCATTGGTTTACTCTCATTTGGCATCTGCAAACCCAGGTGTTTGGGTTTGGCCATTTGCCTCCTTCTCCTTTTCATCTGAGGCCACCAGGTTCCAGACTGATGTTTAATCCAGACTCAAAGCACTCTGCAGCAGAACTGGCATCTTTCACCATCCTGCTGGCAGCTTTTAAGAGGCAGGGCAAGAACCAAATAAAGATGGACAGTAAATAAAATGTACAGAAGCAGAACAAAGCCAGAATCCTTTGTTATCATTCCGAGATGGGAAGCCAGCTCTGGTTTTCCAGAGTAACCACAAGACGTTGGTCACACAGAGCTCACAGGAGAAGTGCCACATTAGCCTCCAAAACCTTCCACAAACACATCCCTTGAAGCTTTAGTCACTCCCCAATGCTGCAAACACACAGCAAGGATAATACTTCCCTACCTAATGCTGCCTTGGAGCAGATGAGCTGGAGGTGCTCTCCATGTGACATGGCCAGGGCACTGCACAGGTGTCACCCACAGGACTTCTGACACCAGGCTTTGGGAAACCAGCCTCCTAAACCCCCACACACCATGGCAGGAGATTCACATCCTGAGAACACCCAAGGCACCTAAGCCAGCTGCTGCTCTGAAGGAGTTTCCTCCTCCAGTAAGAAACCCAGGGCTGCAAGCAGACAGACCTCCCACCTTCAGCTACTGCAGGCGTCAGCGTCCACCACGAGAAGCAGCGGCCAAATCCAGCAGCAGCAGCAGCACCACAACACAGCAGAGGACAATGCATCAAAGCTGCACACCCAGCAAAACACCAAACTCATGTGACATCCTCCCTGAAGACATGGAAAAGATTAAACTCCCATTAAACTGGGGAGTCTGGAAGCATGAAAGGAGCTGGTGTGGGGGAAGTCTCAGCTTTCTGCCAGGGAAGCCTTTCTCATGGACACACCATGCATCACGGAGCGAGCACGGCGTGAAGCCAAGGCTAGGCAGCAACAGGGCCATGGCTGGGGAGAGGCTGCTTGCACAGGATCCCACCACGGCAGGGGGCCGGAAGGGACCTCTGGAGATCATCAAGTCCAAGCCCCTGTCAGAGCAGCTTGCACAGGACAGCGTCCAGGTAGGTTTTGTATGACTCCAGAGATGGAGATTCCACCACTTCTCTGGGCAGCCTGCTCCAGGGCTTTACCACCCTCAAAGTAAAGAAAACCCTCCTCATGTTTAGATGGAGCTTCCTGCGTTCAAGTTTGGGAGGTCTGTGCTGTGGCGCGGGCGAGGAGGGAAGAGGGGGCGGAAGGTCTGCTGAGCAGACCTCCAGGCTGCAGGGCAACCACACACTCAGCGCTGCTCCGGGAGCTGGCTCCACACAGCTCTGAACTGCTAATGCTTCCTCCCAGCAAAAATGTCACCACACTTTTTGGACTACTTCAGAAGACAGCGCAGCGCCCTGAGCCCTGCCTGGCTGATAAGCAGGGTGGATTCCCCAGATTACTGCAGCCCACGCTGCGAGCAGAGCTGCGTCTGGAGCCGTGTCTCTGCTGATGACAGACCACCACCACGCTGCCATTTAACGAGCTGTAGGACAGGGAAAAAAGCTGCTGCAGCTTCTGTGGGGCTCTGCCTACTGCAGCCAATGCCAGAAACACTCCAAGAGGGACTTTCTCCCAGCAAACCACATGGCCTCTGCTGCGGGCTGCCAAGTGCACAGGACAAAGCACCTTGCCCGTCACCTTCTCGCTTCTGCTCACCCTGTAGCCAAGTTCTCACCATGTAGCCAAATTCTTACCCTGTAGCCAAGCTCCCCTTGCAGTTTTACATTTCTGGTCCAGTGAGCAGTGCTTCCACTGCCATGTGTGCTGGCAGGGTCCCTGCCTGTGGTCGCACCGATGCCAGGAGGCTCACGCCTGGCTCAGCTCACTGCCAAGGACCCCGGCTGCAAAGACGTCAGAGCAAAGTGGCCATCCTCTCCCAGGGGACAGCAGGGAAGGTTTGGGCACAACCCAACCCTGCTGCTGCTTTGCCAAGAAGCAAATCAAGGTTAATCCTCCACAAACCTGCAGCTCTCTGCTCCTCTTCCTCCACTTCCATCTCTCAAAGGTGATTTACTCTATATAGAGACATGGGAATCAAACAAGCAGACCCTTGTTTCTCACACCCTTGTACAGGGGAAATCCCATTTTCCCCACAAAGCTGCTGCTGAATGTGTCATTAGAGCAGGAGTGATGGAAAGCTGTAAAAATGGACCTGCTTTAACAGATCACTTCTGTAAGGATGTGAGCCACCACCCTTCAAGAGCTTCTCCTGACGCTGGGTCTGAGGAAGTTCCAGGTACACAAGGCCTCTTGTCAGACAATTTGTTACAAAGCCACCGTGCAAAGGCTCGCCCCAAAGCAACCTGAGTTAGGAGGATGTGGAGCTGCCTTCCAGCAGCTGACCAGACACGTGCCATGGTGGGAGGCATGAGGCTCTGCAGATGTCCCTGGCCCACGGCACAACCCCACCACGGCCTGCCCAGGAGCCTGAGCAGCTTCGAGAAGGCAACACCCAGACAAAACATACGTGTGGCAAGCTGGGGAGGGACAGACAGATTCCCTGCCGCCTCCTTGTCTGCCTTAAAAAAGAAAGGTCTGTCTCCCAGCTGCCTGCTGGATTTGCCACCTCCCTCCCCCAGGCTGAGGAGCCCAATGTGACAACACGGAGCTGGGTAGCAGAATTCAGAGAAGAGAGCAATCAAAGTCAGGCTTATTGACCACGGGGGAGAACAGAAAGCACAAGAGAAAGGTTAAGTCACACAATCATTTTGGTTGGAAAAAACCTTTAAGGTGATGGAGTCCAGTTGTTAACCCAGCATTGCCAGGTCACCACTAAACCAGGTCCCTCAGCACTGCATCTACACAGCTTTGAAAACCCTCCAGGGACGGGAACTCCACCAATTCCCTCGGCAGCCTGAGCCAGGCCTTGACAACCCTCCTCTTTTGGGGGACGAAATTGTTCCTGAGGTCCAACCTGAACCTCTTCTGGTGCAAACTGAGGCCATTTCCTCTTGTCCTGTCACTTATTCCTTGGGAGAAGAGACCAAAACCCACCTCTACAACCTCCTTTCAGAGAGCTGTGGAGAGCCAGAAGGTCTCCCCTGAGCCACCTTTTCTCCAGACTGAACAACCCCAGTTCCCTCAGCTGCTCCTCACCAGACCTGTGCTCCAGACCCTCCACCAGCTTCCACTGCCCTTCTTTGGAACACCAAAATGTCCTTTTTGGAGTGAAGCAGCCTGTGCCCCAAGAGCAGCCAAAAGTCAACCTGCAGACACATCAAAACAGCGAACTGAAGGACCCATACAGAGCCTTGGAGCATAAATCCTGAGGATACAGGTTGGAATGGTCCAACCAGAGCAGCACTATTTATACCCAGTCTCTCAGGTCTGTGCCAGGCTGACATGGCTGGCACATGGGAGCCCACATGTGCTCTTATCACATCACAGCAGGCAAAGGAGACATTTTTGGTCCCCCCAGTTGCACTGCACCCAGCATCAGACTGCCTGTGAATGACAGCCTCAAGAGTTAAGCACAGCCTGCTTCTGTCTCCATGAGCCCAGGACCAATGCTAGGACACAACCCCAGGACGCAGTGGTACCCAGCCTGGCACATGGCCACACAGAGCCTGTTGCTGCCCATGCCAGGGGGTGAATGCCTTCTGGGGTGCTGGTGGAGGACTCAGCTCTGGGAGCCCTCAAGAAAAGGACTCAGTCCTTCACCAGATGTACCTGAGCAGTGAATTAGGATGCAGGAGATAACTCATCCAAGTCTACATCTGCAAACTGCTTTAACCCTCCAAGCCACACACAATGGAAAGGGACAAAAAACTCCAAGAGCTCCTCACCAAACCCGGTCCTCCTAACCAAAACTAGTCCTGCAGAGCCCAGCCAGCTCTGGGGATCCAGCACACCCAGAAACCCCTGAGGTCTGTGCACCACAAAGCCCAAGCTAGAGGGCATGGGAGTCGTTACTTAAAGACCAAGGCCTAAGATGACACCTGGATTCATCAGTGGTCTCCTCACTGCCTGAGCAGCATCACCACGATGTCCACGATCTGCAGGAGCAACAGCGGAATGCCAGGGCTTCGTTTGGCTGTCACCCGCTCAACCAACGGGCATCAGCAGAGTTCAGGGCTCTGGGAAAGAGGATTTGCAGCCTGCAGGCTCCAAGTTGGCTTTGGCCAGACCATTCCTGCTGGCTGGCTGCATCCCATCTCCCCCCCGAGCCGTGTTTGCCCACCACAGCCCGGTTGCCCTGGCTGTGCAAACACCGGTCCCGGGAGGCGCCGGCACCGGCGCAGTATCGCGGCAACGCGGCCGGAGCCGGCTCTGCAAAGTCACCAAGTGTGCAAATTAATTTCATTACCCGCTCCTGCACATCATGAGGAGGGAAAACAAATAACCTGCCTGAAAGTACATCCTGGTAATCATTAACAGGGCGTTCGGTTAACCCCAGGGGAGCGGGAGGGAAGCCTGTCCGGAGAGCAGGGCCTGGCTCTCTTCTGATCTCCAGAGCGTGCAGCACATCAGAGCTTCTGAGCCACAGCCCCCACCCTTACGCTGTGCTTTGGTTCTCTTTTTCACAGAATCACCATGGTTGGAAAAGACCTCTTAAGATCATCAAGTCCAGCCATTACCTAACTCTACCAGGGCCACTACTACACCATATCCCATCTAGATGGCTTTTAAATACATCTAAGGACAGCGAATCGATCTCTTCCACAGACAGCCTGTTCCCGGCTTTGGGAACCCTTTCAGTACAGAAGTTTTTCCTAATGTCTAACCTAAACCTCCCCTGGTGTAACTTGCTGCCATTTCCTCTTGTCCTTTCAGTTGTGACTAGTGAGAAGAGACCAAAACCCACCCCTCTACAACTTCCTTTCAGGGAGTCATAGAGAACCAGAAGGTCTCCCCCTGAGCCTCCATTTCTCCAGGCTGAACAACCTCACCTCCCTCAGCCACTCCTCACAGGACTTGTGCTCTAGATCCTTCACCAGCTTCATTAACTCATTGCCTTTTAGCCCAAGGATTCTTCATTTGCTTGGCTGAACCTCCACATTTTCCTCCACCACATACCAAGCAAAGCTGACCACTCAAATATTTCACCAGCAAAGCTTTTTGCTTCCATTTGCTTCGGCTCTGACGCCTCTCTCCCCACTCCAAGGCTCAGGAGTCACCCACCCCTTCAGCAGAGCTGCCAGGATTGTACATGAAACCTTCTCTGGTGATGACTAAAGCCCAGGTAGGTATGCAGAGAGAGTTCTGCTTGCAATTTTAGTTGAGATTAAAACCACCCTCCAGCTCAGCAGTGCTGCTGGTCTGTACCACTCACCCCCTTCCTCCCCAGACACAGGAGAGAAAGCCCTGGGATTTCAAACCACAGTTGAATCCATTGCTGGAGGTCTGGATTATGTGACCTCTTCTCCAACTGAACATGCCTAAAACCCACCTTGTGGCAAAATGTATTTATGGAGGTGGAACTTTTGCTGGTGGCATTCATGCAGTTACCTTAATTCCTAGAAATCCAAGTAGCTCCTATGTCACCCATGACAAATGACCACGGGTAATAATCACCCCAAGGCTCTATCACAACAGGTTGTTCTCCTGAACACTGCACCATGCAGAACTCCTTTGCCAGGAGACCCCTCCCTGCCCACCCTGGTAACCAGGCACTTGGAAAACACTTTCTGGAGTGCCCACCTTGGGGGTATTTAGCTTCATTGTGGCAAACTGAGGGCATTTGAGCTTGGAGGAGAGTGGAGCAGACCACCAGGGACCTCCAGCAGGGCTGTGGCAGAGCTCCAGCAAAGCGTAAAGCACTATTAGTAAGCTCTTAAGGGATGCTGTCAAAGCAGATAGCCTTTAAGATCACTTTCCAAGCGGTTGTCAGGGATTTCAGGATGAACTGGTTGCTGCCATGACTCAGTTTCTACCTTAAGAAGAACGGTGTGAGCATTGTTCTGCAAGGGACCTTGCAGCTTGCATGTTTTTGAAGGTAACCAAGAGAGCTGTGTTTCAAAAGCCAGCCTGGCAGCAGCACCAAGAGCCTGCATGCACGCCCCGAGCCCGATTAGTCAGCAGCCGCTTGGATGCGGCTCCTGTGCAGACCTGCTCCCTGCAGACACAGCCTGGGGAGCACAGGTGGAGTCCTCAGCCAAAGGACTGAGATGGGCCCTGCTGCCCCATGCCCGGGCACAGCCCCACTCCCTGCAAGGCTGCCTGGGGCTCCCAGAGGGCAGCTCCTCAAGCTCTGTCAGTCCATAGAAGCACAAAATGGTGGAGGTTGGAAGGGACCTCTGGAGAGCAGCCAGTCCAACCCCCCTGCTAAAGCAGGGTCACCCAGAGCAGCAGGCCCAGGATCCATGTGTCCAGACAGGTTTGGAATCTCTCCAGAGAAGGAGACTCCACAGCCTCTCTGGGCAGCCTGCTCAGGGCTCCAGCACCCTCACACCAAAGGAGTTTCTTCCTCTGTTCAGATGGAACCTCCTGGGTTCCAGTTTGTGCCCCTTGCCCTTTGTCCTATTGCTTGGCACCACTGAGAAGAGTCTGGCCCTATCATCTTGCCCACCCCCCTTTAGCTCTTGCTGAGCTAACCAGCCCCAGTCTCTCAGCCTTTCCTCCTCACATAAATGCTCCAGGCCCCTCAGCATCTTCACAGCCTCCACTTGACTCTCTCCAGTAGTTCCCTGTCTGGTGCCCCTTGTCCTGTCACTGGGCACCACTGAGGAGAGTCTGGCCACTGAGCTTTGAGCAGATCCCCTCTCAGGCTGCTCTTCTGCAGGCTAAACAGCCCCAGGTCTCTCAGCCTCTCCTCCTCACAGAGATGCTCCAGGCCCTACAGCATCTTTGTAGCCTCCACTGGACTCTCTCCTGTAGTTTCCTATCTCTCATGAACTGCAGAGGCCAGAACTGGCCCAAATACTCCCTACACTCCTGTCTTCCCTTTCCTTGTGATTTTGGAAGGAAAGAGCAGGTTGCATGTCTGCAGAAGATGAAATAAAACTCCCCAGAGGCTCCAGCAGCTTTTTACTTGCCATGGTTTTGAGAATATCAATACAAACAGATCCATACAGAAATTCTTTCATGTCCTTCTCATGGCTAATGGGCTTGGTGTGCTGCTCTGCAAGTCAGATTACCCTGAACAGCTTGAGCAAGCAGTCACCTTCATGGGCTTCCCCAGTCTCCTTCTTCCTCCTGCCCCACCAGGGACCATGAATTACCTAGGAGAAGCAGTGGGTCAGCGTGGACCCCGTGTGCTCCAAGGACCTGTGTATTTTCACTGGATAGAAGGAAGACATTCTTGATGCTGAGAGTGGTGAGGCACTGGCCCAGGTGGGAGATGCCCCATCCCTAGAACCATTCCAGGTCAGGCTCTTTGGGGCTTTGAGCAACCTGCTCCAGTTGTACAGGGGTTGGACTAGGTGACCTTTAAAGGTCTCTTCCCACCCAAACCCTTCCATGATTCTCTGATCTACTTATTCATCTCCTTTACTCTCCTCCAGCCTCACATTCCTTGCTCTGTGCTTTGATCAGAATCCCTGCCCAGGGACCTCACTGATACGCAATTCCTGCAGCACTGCTCCACATTTGCAATACTTTCAGCCCTTCTGGTGACTTCCTACCTTATTTTCTTCACAATTATCTGCTTGCCAGCTGCCACATAGCCATGACCCTGGTCTCTTCCATTCTAGTGGAACTCTTCACCACCAGAAGCAGACCAAGGAAATGACCCAGCTTTGAAACACTTTGGCTGTTCCTCAGTTCTGCTCCCAGCCCATTTCCATTCAAGGTGCCTGCACACAATGGTGAGCAGGCAGCAGGGAGGGGCAGCCACTGCCAGTGTCCAGCAGCAGTTCCCCAAACCTCAGTTAACACCAGACCAAGAGGTATGTGGTTGGCCACAATCACTGCTGCCTGCCTTGACTGACTTGGCCCTGTACTGCTGTGGGCACTCATGGCTTCAGAGCTGCTGGCTGAAGCTACCCCTGCAAAGTGCCATCTCATTCCATCAAGTGCCACCACTTCTGGGGCCATACACTGAGCCTGGGTTGAAAATCCCCCTGCTGTGGACTTCCTCTGAGCTGTGTCAGCTCCTGGACTTGTTCTTCCCTGGGGCTGGAGAGGCAGGATGGTGATGGCATGAGCCAGCACCACCTTGACACAGGTCTGAGACCTTTTCACACTCCCAGGCTTGGTGCAGGGAGACCATCAAGTTACTAATGCTCAGAAGCAGCTCAGTGTGGTGGGACTTGAGGGCTAGGTCTCCAACCCACAGTGCCTGGCTAATTTGTCACTTGGCAGAGGTCACACAAACCTTCACAGAAAATATCAAGAGTGACAAGACCCCTTAAAGGCCAGACATCAGCTACAACTGGCTTAAATGTCATTTGATAACTATCCTGCCCAGTGGCACTTTAACACTGGCTACTGCACAGCCCCAGAGCCACCAGGGATGTACCTCTGCAGCCTCCTACTCCAGCCACAGGGCCTATTCTGTCCCAGACCCTTCCCAGGGCAGCAGATTATCCTCCTGCATCTCCCAGCATGCTGGCTCACACAATTCAACTACTCCAGGAGGGCACCACTCTGTGTCCACCTCCCAGCACAGAAGGGGATGGGTCTGATTCATTCTGGTCTCTATAAACCCTTTCAGCTCAGAGCCTCATGACTGAGATTGAGGGAGATTAAAAACAGCTTCTGCACACAAAGTGGGATTGTTGACTTTAGGTGCCAGCCAGGGGCTCTAAGGACAAACCATGCCTCTCCTAGTCTCCATATTTTTTCACAAGCCATGGTACATTTTCATCACCTCCAGCACCCCACACTTCAATCCCCAGGGCTCCAGCAGATGCTCTGGGCCTCACTGGGTTGGTCCCACCTTCCTGGGCCCAGAGATTCACTAATGCCACCAGATCCCAGCCCTGTGTGGTCAAATGATCCAGACTGAGATTATCTGGGGCACAGAGCTAAGCCAGCTCAGGGCTGGGAACCAGGGCATGGCTGTGCTGCTCCACAGACAGTTCCACACAGACTCCTACCATGGTGGGGATTGGAAAGGACCTCTGGGGATCATCTAGTCCAACCCCCCTGACAAAGCAGGTTCACTTGCTCCAGTCCCCTGAGCATCTTCATAACCTCCACTGGACTCTCTCCAGTAGTTCACTGTTTCTTTTGAACCAGGAAGCCCAGGACCAGACCCAGGACTCTAGGTGTAGTCTTATCAGGGCAGACTAGAAAGGGAGAACCTCCATTTACCTGCTGGCCACAGAACTAGGAGAGCTGAATCCATGTAGTGCCATGACTTCAACAAATACATCCCACAGGACCCAGCTGATGGTCTTGAGGTATCTCCTGCGGCACAGGAGCATGGCATGAGGGCCAGGGGCCACTCTGTGCCAGGGCTGACCCCAGTAAGAGGGACAAAGGCTTTGCCACCACTGCAAAAACTGCAGACATCATACAGAACCCACCTTCACCCACCATGATCTCTGCAGATGCTCCAGCTGTTGCTGAGAACTGGGAATTCTTTCTTGCTCTCCAGACCAGATTCAGCAAGCCATTCAGTTCAGCAAGGAGCTGTGCAGGGCAGTCTGGCTGCACACAAGGGCCAGCCCAGCACTCTGCGGACAGTGCACAGACACCCAGCAGCAGGCATGGAGCAGGATGGGGCTCTGCCTGCTGCTTTACATTGGAACTCTTCCACCCCCATTGTATCAGGGCCCTGAATGGAGGCATTGTCTCAGGGCAGAGCATTCCTCATGGCCAGGCCCCACAAATGGGAGCCCTGGTGCTAAGTAATAACAAAAACAAAACCCCAGCAGAAGTCCATTAGCATCCAAAGGGCAGGAGCCTGAATGCATCAGAAGGACTCTTTGAAAAGTAAGAGTGAAACGAATGTAATAAAATGCCACTATTAAGTGATGCTCATTGTGCACATTAAACCATCAGAAGCAAAGATCTTGACTCCCAAAACGTCCTGGGTGCAGCACAGGCTGCAGAGCTGGAGAACAAGGCCATTAAGAATTTTAAGCCCTGGCCCCGTCCCAAGGATGGATTACTCGATTTCTTCCTGGGCACTTGATCCCATCGATTAGATTTAGATTCCCAGAATAAAAGCTCAGCTCTCCAGGAGGGGTGTGGTGGCTACACATCCCCCACGCATGCCAGTCCCCACCTGCACCCATACCACACCACGGGGGAGCCACGGCACTGGGCAGGGAACTGCCAGAGACAGCAAATGTCCCAGCGTGGGAGGGGGCTTGAGGCAACAGAAGAGAGCCCAGCTGCCTTGAAACTAACCAGCCTGAAAGCAAGACCAAAGACCCTTCTAGACAGGCTGCAGCCAGCACCACATTGCCCTCCTTCTACAGATGTCAAGACTGTAACTGGCCCAGCAGCAGTGGTAAGGGCAGAATTTTTTGCTCACATTCCTCTGAAGCTGGGGACAAACCATGGACTCCAGTGCAGAACTGGCAGTGCTGCGCTGGGGTTGGTTTGCTGCTTTGTTCATTTACCGGAGAATCACAGAGTCATTTTGTTTGTAGGAGGTCTTTAGGACTGTCAAGTCCAACCATTAAGCCAGCACTGCCAGGTCACCACTAAACCATGTCCCTCAGCACTGCATCTCCAAGGCTCTGAAGTCCCTCCAGGGATGGGGACTCCACCAGTGTCCTGGGCAGCTTGTTCCAGGGTTTAACAACTTTTTCAGAGAAGAAATTGTTCCTAACATCCAAGCTAAACCACCCCTGGCACAACTTGAGGCCATTTCCTCTTGTCTTATTGTTACTTGGAAGCAGAGACCGGCCCCCACCCGGCTCCAACCTCCTTTCACAGAGAGCTGTTGAGGGCTGTTTAAGGTAAATTCCTGAAACTCTCATCTACTCAAACAAACACTCAGCTATTTGCTCCTCCTTCAGTTCTTCCACAGCCACTGTGGATCGGCAGCCTCAGGCCTGTCCATGTGGTGGCCCTGAGCCCTGCCAGCTGAATGAGCGAGGAGCTGACCCTGGAAGCTGCTTTGGCAGCTCTGCTGCAGCCAAACCAAACCAAAGGGCCAGGATCGTGTTTCCCATGCCCTTCACTCCCAATGCCAGCCCACAAAAGTCACCTCCTGGGTTTCAAAACCTACTGTGCAAGAAAACAAGAACATCAAAGTAGTCAATTCCAAGCAAGTAACTTGGAGCAGTCCAACCAAATTCTTCTGGTACACAGAACTTTTTCCTCTGGAGAGCTGTGAGCCAGGCTCTGGCTCATGCAGCTCACACCAACCTTCAGTCTTGGAAGTGTTTGCCTGGTTTGTATCTGCATCACAAGGCAGTGAAGGAGGGCTCACCTCTATGTTTCATAGCCTTATGGGACCAGTAAGTCATGAACAGGTTCTCAGCCATGGGAAGAGGTTCTCATCAGAGCTGCTCCATGCGGGCAGCCCATTAGAAAGCCACAGGGTCTGCCAGCAGCCAAGACATACACAGGAGGAGCTGGGAAGCCCCAAATGGTGCTGAGCTGCTCAAGAGAGAGAGTAGATCACAAACACCTTGTTTAGAAGGTGGTGGATAACGACAGCTCCTCCTGTGACTCTTGTGCACCGCGGCGTGGCCCTAGGAGCAGAGGAAGGGAAGTCACCCAAACATCCCTGCCCTGCTTTTAACATCATTCCTGCAAGAGCAACACACAAAAAATCCACTAGAAATGAACCCCAGAAAATGAGAAGGTTGGGAAAGCATGAAAATTTGTTACCAACAGTGCAATTTAGCAGTCAAGGCCTCGTGGAAGCAGGGCTGTACCAGAAAATTGCCACATCACCGCTGCCTTTCCCCTTCCACGCTCCAGCACACAATATTTCACTTGGTTTCTTTTCTCCCTGGCTTCATGAATCCTCCCTGTGGACATCCCACAACAATACCACGGCGGTGCCCTCCCCCCCCCCCCCCCCAAGATCTGCATATCAATGTCCCCCTGGCCCCTTCAACCCTGCAGAGAAAGGCCATAATCTGGGTTTTGTTCTCGGCCTCACGGCCCCATGGAGCGGGAGCAGGGTTATGCAACCTTTATTCACCCTGCCCAAGCCCTGGGAACAGCTTTGTAGCCCAGGACAAGAAAGCTGGGGGAGGAGGAGGAGCAGGGAATGGGCTTGAAGGCAGTTTGGGAGCAAGAAAGATAGAATCACAGACTGGTTTGGGTGGGTAGAGACCTTTAAAGGTCGCCTCAGTCAACCCCCCTGCAGTCATCAGGGACATCTGCAACTACAGCAGGTTGCTCAGAGCCCCAAACAACCTGACCTGCTATGGTTCCAGGGACAGGGTACCTCCCACCTCTCTGGGCATCCTGGAGCCTTCTCTCCTCTAGGCTGAACCCCAAATCTCAGCTTGTCCTCACAGCTGAGGGCTTCCAGCCCTTGCAGCATTGCTGTCCCCCCACTCCAACCAGTCCCTGTCCCTCCTGTGCTGAGAACTCCAAGGCTAGACACAGACTGCAGATGGGGTTTCAGCAGAGAGGAAGAATCCCCTCCCTTCACTTGCTGCCCACATGCATGGACCAGTATGAGAAGGTACTGGGGGTGACCCTCCAGGGAAGGCCTCCACACTGCCCAGGGCTCCAGACCATGCAGGGACCATCTCACTGTGGGCAGCAGCACTCTGCCAGCCTGGGTGAGCGCAAGGAGGTGCCAGTGTGTGGCCATACTGGGAATGCCAGAGACCTCAGTTCACCCTGCAAAGAGACCAACAAGCTTCAGGCTGCAGATGGTTGAATGGAATAAAGATGGTGCAAGGGCCTCTGCACAGCCCTGGCCCAAGGGGGTTTCCCACAATCACTAATTAACACCATTTATATTCAATGCTAAAAGCAGCTACCCGGGGATGTGTGTCCTGCACACACCCCCCACCAGCCAAATCTCTTTATTTCAGTGGGGTACAGGAGCTGTAAACAAGGTTTTACTGCTGCAGACCAACACCCCGTGTCCCACCAACCAAGCCCAACCCTCCTCCTGCACCTGGAGAGAGCCTCAGATGCAGAGATTATGGAAGGGAATGATCAAAAGCACATTTCCAACCCTGGCCCTTGCATACCACGGGCTGCAGCACTGCTCACACACAGCTGTTTGCTGGGCAGGGCTATTTTTTGCACAGCCTGGAGAACAAAAACACAGGTACAGCTTTGTTAGGTGAACATCTGCACTCTGCCATGCTCTAGTGGCAGCCAAACTAGGTCAAACCTTAGCCAGGATCCTTTAAAAATAGGGACAGGGAAAGAAACATAACCAGTGGGAGAACTGTGAGCTCCCAGAGAAGGAAACGTTTGTTATCATCTGAGATACTTGGTGAACACTAAATGACTGGAGGAAAAAAATACATCTACTAGATAGCCACAGCTTTTTACAGTTTAAGTTATAATTATTTTCATTTTTATTGTTTTCAAAGGACACCAAAGTACCCTGGGCTGGAAGTGAGATATTTCATACACTGACTTCAAACCAGAAGCAGTTTTCATCTCTTAAATTGTCCCCTGGTGGCCTGCTCTTGGTGCAGGCTGTGGGCAGCTCAGTTGTGCTTCATGGCTTCCTCAGCATGAATGAAAGCTGTTCTGCTGCTGCATGGAGAACAAGAACCTGGCAGGTGACAAGATCTCAGTCATGCCAGTGAAGGCAACTTGATGCCGTTCTCTGGGAAGGGAAATGACTTGAATTTCTGATAGAGGACAGAGCCCCACCACAGATGGGTCCTTCTCTTGGAGGACATCGCTCCTTGTGAGATGGAAGTCCCAACCTCATGGAAAGCAAGGTGGGGGGTGAAGGCTCCCCCTCAGGAGGGATTTTAGCTCAGCTGAAAAAGCAGCAAGACATATGGTCTTCTGCCTCCCAGTCCATGCCGTGGGACAGTCCCAGTTTAATCTGTCAATGGGAGACTGGACAATCCTTTGGCTAGAAAGCAACCACACTTGACCTGCAGCTGCTGTGCTCGGTGAGCTTCATCAAGCAATGGAACAGACAGACACTCACCAGAGAGCAGCCCTGCCCCTGGATTGCCACCTGCTGAAACCGTGCATGCACCAACACTGCCCAGGCTGCCGGCAACCAGGCAGCAGGTAACTTCAAACCCTCTTCTCGTCGAAGAATGTCCTCAGACTTAGCTAAAGATGCCAGATACAGCCTCTGCTGCTGTAAAACCTGCTGCACGATTATCAGTCAAGGCCAAGGTATTTACCCCAAAATGGGGTGATATTGTTTTATGGCTCTTAACAGCTCAAACCGCCGAGGCAGGGCTCTGAACAGACGCTGCCGAGCAGCTTCTCAGCCTTTCATCAGGACTGCGTAGGCGTTGAATGCTGGAGCTAATCACCTTAGCAACGGCTCTAAACATATGTGCAGTGACATCAGCTGATTCCAGAAAGCTGTAAATAGAGGATAATAGCACGAAAAAATTCTGGCTGAGGGCCAGGACCTGAAAAACATACTATTAAGACACCGCCTGTAATTCAATGTATGCAAACTTGTTTGCATCCCTGCTCCCCAAAACCTGGGTAATTACACACCGACCCGCCACCGCTGCTCCGCACACCGCTACACCGCCGCCCCGCACACCGCCGCTCGGCACACCGCTACACCGCCGCTCGGCACACCGCTGCCCTGCACACTGCTACACCACCGCCCCACACACCGCTGCCCTGCACACTGCTACACCACCGCTCCGCACACCGCTACACCGCCGCTCAGCACACCACCGCCCCGCACACCGCTGCCCTGCACACTGCTACACCACCGCTCCGCACACCGCCGCCCCGCACACCACTACACCGCCGCCCTGCACACTGCTGCTTGGCACACCGCTACACCACCGCCCTGTACATTGCTACACCGCCGCCCCGCACACCGCTGCCCTTCACACTGCTACACCACCGCCCCGCACACCGCTGCCCTTCACACTGCTACACCGCCGCCCCGCACACCGCTGCCCTTCACACTGCTACACCACCGCCCCGCACACCGCTGCCCTTCACACTGCTACACCACCGCCCCGCACACCGCTGCCCTTCACACTGCTACACCACCGCTCCACACACCGCCGCCCCGCACACCACTACACTGCTGCCCTGCACACTGCTGCTTGGCACACCACTACACTGCCACCCTGCACACCGCTACACTGCCGCTCGGCACACCGCCGCCCCGCACACCGCCACCCTGAACACCGCCGGCTACTCTGCTGCCACACATCTCCCAGGTCACCAAGATTTACAGGAACACCAAACCACAACTGATTTGGTTGGAAGAGACCTCTCAGATCGCCAACACTAAACCATGGCCTCTAAACCACGTCCCAAAGCGCCATATCTACAGGCTTCTGGCACCCCCTCCAGGGATGGTGACTCCACCGCTGCCCTGGGCACCTTGGTCCAATGCCTGATCGCTCCTCCAGTCAAGAATTTCTTCCCCAATGCCCAACCTAAACCTCCCCTGGGGCAACTTGAGGCTGACCTATCACTTTTTCCTTGGGAGAAGAGACCAACCCCTACCTAGCTCCATGCTCCTTTCAGGGAACTGTAGAGAGCCAGAAGGTCTCTCCCCAGTCTCCTTTTCTCCTAAACATACCCAGTTCCCTCGGCTGCTATTCTCCAGACCCTTCACCGGATCTGCTGCCTGTCTCTGCACCTGCTCCAGGACCTGAATGTCATTCTTGGAGTGAGGGGCCAAAAACTGAACCCAGTATTCAAGATGTGGCTTCACTAGTGCCCAGTACAAAGGGATGATCACTTCCACCACACCACTTAATAGCAATCCTTCTACAAATTCGAAGAGCCTGCAGATATCCCCAGATGGCATGAAGCTTGGCTGAAGGAGACCTGTTCCAACCCAAAGCTGGTGAGCAGTAATGAGCACTGGAACAGGCTGCCCAGGGAAATGGTGGAGTCACCATCCCTGGAGGTACTCAGAAAACATGTACCCATGGCACTTCAGGACACGGTTTCATGGCCATGGTGGTTCTAGGTTGAACCCAGGTTGGACTTGATGATCTCTACAGGTCTTTTCCAACCTCAATGATTAAATGTTTCCATGATTTTATGAACCTCAAGTGAGAAGAATTATTGGTAAATAAGAAAATAAACAATGTGCTGGTGGGCTCCAGCCCTGCCTCACACAGGAACTGTGAAACGCTGCCGTGAGGACATGCTGTCTGTGCCCTGGGTAGAGAAGAGTTAAGGTCTCAGCAGGCATGAGCACGCAGGAGGAACCATCTCTGGAAAGCTGTGCTGGTGAGCAGACAGCATGAAAGGGGCATATTCTGAATAACTTCATGTTTGGTACCTCATTAAGATCTTTAACTGGCCATGCAGGGAGTCCCTCAATCAGCCAGCAGCGTAAGACAGGAGGACAATATACTTCTTGTTTTCCTCACATCGTTGTGACCCATATTTCTGAGGCCTGTCGTGCAGGATGTGACCCAGCCAACTAAAGGAACCTTTGCAGTGCCTCCATGTTAAGCTGGCATGCTGGGCTGGAGAGAGAGGAGAGGGGGAAAATGGCCTTAATGGGATTTTCAAATGTCAAAAAATATCTTCAGCAGGTCCATTTGTGCAGAGCCTCAGCACTGGCTGAACTTGAAAGCAGAATCTGCTGTGTAAAGAACACAGCTTGCATGCTAAGCACAGCTGAGGAACACTCCTGCAGCACAAACCCACCCAGCTCCTGGGTGACTGAGAGAAGAGAGACGCAGAGGGAGGGCAAGGAAAATGCTGCAGGGGGTTGAGGTGCTGGGGGTGGGGGGCTCAGCATTAGCGCTCACCATGTGCTGTGCAGGTCCCCCAGGGGGAGAGTCACAGAATCCCAGCACGGCAGAGGTTGGAAGGGACCTCTGGATAGCATTTAGTCCAACCCCCCTGCTAAAGCAGGGTCACAGCAGGTTGCCCAGGATCACAGAATGTTAGGGGTTGGAAGGGACCTTAAAAGATCGTCCAGTCTAAACCCCCTCCTAGAGCAGAATCACCTAGAGCAGGTAACACAGGAAAGCATCCAGGTAGGTTTTGAATCTCCACAACCTCTCTTGAGCAGCCAGCACCAGGGCTCTGGCACCCTCACAGCAAAGTTTCTCTTCCTGTTCACATGGAACCTACCAGGCTCCAGTTTGTGCCTGTTGTCCCTTGTCCTGTTGCTAGACACCACCGAGAAGAGCCTGGCCCCTTCCTCTTGTCCCCCACCCTTTAGCTATTGATCAGATCCCCTCTCAGGTTGCTCTTCTCCAGGCTAAACAGCCCCAGGTCCTTTTGTCCTCCCCCTCCTCTCCTCCAGTCCCCCCAGCATCTTTTATAGCCTCTGCTGGGCTCTCTCCACTAGTTCCCTGTCTCTCTTGAGCTGGGGAGCACAGAACTGGACCCAGTGCTGCTCAAGGCCAGCTCCTCACACACCAGCCCAGTCTGTGGCGTGCTCACCTGCAAAGGGACTGGCAAACCAAGCTCCTCTGATTTTTTTAAGTGCCTTGCATTAAAACCAAAATATAATAAGGGTATGGAGATGGAAACTGCAAACTTGACAGCTGCATCAGGAGAAGGATACAGCAAGCAGCCAGAAGCAAGAAATTCCACCCCCCCCCCTTCCTTTCTTCTGTTCAGGGACGGCGTTGTTTTTTTCTCTGTCAATTAGAGTTGCAAGGAAATTCAGTGACTTGAGATCAGCAGTGCTAATCATTATGGCTTCGGAATTTAATTAGCATTATTTTTTTACCTCCAGGTAATTTGCAGTGCTTCCCCCTAAACGTGGAAGTCGGGTGGTGCCTCCTGTTCACTAGCAAACCAGCATGCCCAGCATAATCCTGCTTTATTTGCTGCGAGCCGTGGTTTCTGGTGGCAGCCAGACTGCCATGGTTACTGCCCAGCTCCTCCGGCACCCGCTGCTGCCCACACCTGGCTGGAGCAGCAGCACTTCTGCTGAGAAGCTAAGAATAACTGACACCCTTCCCTGAGCACCCAGCAGGGAGAGATGCTGGCAAAGGGTGCTTTTGAGACAAGAGGACCATGCCCTGTGCAGGACCTGGCTGATGCATGTCCCACACGTGGAGGTACAGCAGCATCTCCGACCTTCTGTGTGCCCAAGCAGAGGCTTAGGCCAGAGGCCCGCCCTCAGCAATGTCTGCTTGGCATCTCCACTAGCTACTTCAGTTTGTGGAGGTCCCTCTCTGTGCTTTGTGTCACACTCTGTGCATCTCAGGGCTTTCCAAGTCAAGCCTTAGGAAAGCCTGAAATTCTGGATGACTATCTCAGCACAAGAACCACCATGCCCAAGGTGTGGCCAGCACATCAGTGGGGTAGGGCTCTTGTCTGGCCAGAAGTGAGCTGTCACCAGCACCCCAGCAAGTAAGAGCTTCAAGCAGTCATGCTGTGATGAAAGAGACAGGCTGAACAGCAGCTTGCATGGACTGAGCTGGTTTCCCATAAAAGCATCCTGTCAGCCAGCTCTCCAAACTGGAGCTGGCCAAAACCTTAAAGCACTGTGAATGCTTTTGCTGAGCTGTACATCTGTGAGAGGTGATGGAGATGCTGCTGAGCTGGGAAAAGGTAAGGCAGAGCTCTCAGGATGGAGCTGTACATCTGTGAGAGGCAACGGAGATACTGATGAGCTGAGAGAGCATAAGGCAGAGATCTCAGGATGGAGCTGTACATCTGTGAGAGGTGATGGAAATGCTGCCAAGCCAGGGAGAGCTTAGGCAGAGTTCTCAGGATAGGAAGAAGCAAACTGAATCCATGTGAACCCCACTGCATCGCTGGTGCTGGAACCCAGGGTCTCACAGCAGCGATGTGACGGATGGCTGCCTTAGCAGGGACCAACCAGCCACAGAGCTGTCAGGAGTCAGATTACCCTGGAGCCCAACCATCTGCCCAGACCAGCAGTGGGGAATATTTAACACCTTGCTGCCCTATAAAAGGCCTCCTATGCCCACAGTTTGCAAATCTAAGCCAGTAACACCTCAGAGCACTGCAGGGATGCACACCCTCCACAGCTGGAGAGATCAAGCACCACCTCACCATCTGAAGACTTCTGCATGATCACCACAAGGCCTTGTCAGGAGCCCACGCAGTGCTGAGATGCTGATGAAGCTCAGCATCCCTGGAAAACACTCTCCTCTCCTACAGCCTATCCTGCCTCCAGCTAGGTCCCACTGCAGGGCAGCTGGTGGGTGCCTGTCTCGCTCTTAAGCCAAGAGAAGGGTGACAGACTGCTCATCTCACTCCAAGGTGGGACACAAAAAAGCCAGTCCCAGCATCCTCACAGCCCTTGCAGCCCATGAGCTCATACTGGAGAAGCCCAGGATGGTCCAAGTCACCTCAAAACTGTGACTGCTGCCTGCCCAGTTTGGTGACACACACCTGGATGCTTCTGTTAAGAGCTACTGTCTAGCTGCAGGGCAAACGGGAAGTTCAGTAGAACAGAATCATTCAGGTTGGAAAAGACCTCTGAGATCATAAGGTCCAACCATCAATCCAACACCACCATGGCCACTAAACCACATCCAGACATGCCCATGTCTATATGTGAACATCTCCAGGCAGCTAAGGAACATCAGGAAACTACCTTCACCCTCTGTGCCTTTAAAAGCGAAACGCTCCAACGGCCGATGGAAACTGGTGGAAACTGGTGCACACGTGCCTGGAGATAAATAACATCACGGGACAGGTAAGCCAGTTACTCATGGTTTATCACACCATCTCCACATCTAATTGCATAGCTAAACGGGCAGTCATCTTAATCCACCCTAAGCAGCTTACCCTTCCTTACGGAGCGCTGTGGCGCTGCTCGCTTCCTGATTTGGAAACCCTAATTCTTTACGTCTTGCTCTACAAGGTGTGAAACCCACCAGTGCCACAGGAGCCCTGAAGAGATCTGGAGATGCACATGGAGGGCAGATGTTTCCTGGAAGGGAGTCCCAAACATCAACTTCTTAAAAATCAGAGAACCACAGAATCATTTCAGAATCATTAAGATCACTGAATCCAACCATGAACCCAGCACTGCCGGGTCACTACTAAACCACGTCCCTCAGCACCACAGCTCCACGGCTTTGAGAGCCCTCCAGGGATGGAGACTCCAGAACTCCTGTGGTGCTGAGCAAGTGAGAGGGTTTTTTGTGAGGGATCACAGAAGAAATTCTGCATCCAGATGCAAGCCTTTGGTACCAGTGCCCCATGATGTCAAAACATGTTTCTAATCTTACCTTGAATCACACCCTTAGCCAAAATCTGTTCTTAATCTTCTTCCAACAAGTTAAGCCATCTCCTTCAACACCATTCCAGCTTTTCATTTCTCCTATACACAAGGCTGGTTGTACTTAAATGACCATGCCCAAGAGCTCATCAGCTAGCATAGCTCCTGGGAGCACCACTGGAAGGAATCATAGCAGTTGGAAGGCACTGCTGGAGATCATCTAGTCCAGCCCCCCTGCCAGAACAGGGTCACCCAGAGCAAGTTGCCCAGGACTGCATCCAGGCAGGTTTGGAATGACTCCAGAGATGGGGACTCTACCACCTGTTCCAGTGGCTCTGCCACCCTCAAAAAGGTTTCTCCTCATGTTCAGATGGAAGTTCCTACACTCAGGTTTGTGCCAGTAGCTCTCCTCCTTGCATGACACAGAGCATATCCATTCCTGGAGCTGGATCAGCACCACCTCAGCAATGCTGAATGCGAACAAGACCTGCATGAGCCCGCCCTTGGAGGGCACAAACCACTTTGGCCACGCAGAATGTCCCACCAAGTGAAGCTGCACCATCCTCAGCTCCTCAGCATCATCCACCTTGGTGTCTCACTGTTGCCAGTTCATTCTGGTCACCCACCACAGGTCCTCCCTCCATCACCTCACTCATTTCTTCCCTACTGACAGATGACTGCTCTGCAGCTTGGTTTCTCCATTTACTCACTGCTGTCTTACCAGGAGCGGAGCACCACAATCTGCCCCATTTCTGGACAGTTTCTAAGGCCTGCACATCCTAGGGTACTGGTGACATGATTCTGCAATACCAAAATCCTTGGAGACCTACACAAATGAGCACCAAAAGCTGCCGTGATTCACCCAGACAGTGTCTCCATGCACACAGAGACCCTTCCGTCCCTCCTCTTCCCCAGAGCATGGAACAGTCTAAGTGCATTCTACCTTTTCCAATCAATGTGTAGGTAAGCAGAGGTTGGAGAACTTCTCCAGAAGCTAGAGAAAGCAGGCTTTGGATTGCACCAAGCTGGTTTTGCCGTTTGAAAACTCCACTGAAAGTGAAAGCTCCAGCATGGTAGGACCCAAGAGCCTGAGCACAGCACTTGCACGCCTTCCGCTCACGGAAACAGCCGCAGCCACGGGGACTTTTCTGACTTGCAACACCAGAGAACTTTACCCCCTGAAATCATCCATGAACTTAGGCCAGTGACCCCAAAGCAAGCTTCAAAACCACTTCAGATACCGAGCCAGATCAAAAGTCACTAGAGCTGGAACCGCCTGCCTTTGATAACCGAAACCCCTTCGCCGGATCCGGGGCCAAACTCCTCCCGCACCGCATTTTCCGCAGCTTGACAGAGTGAAGTCCTCAGTTTTCCCGTCTGCAAAATTCATTTGTGCAGTGGCACAGCCCAGCAAGGCTTGAATGGGGGAGAAGGAGGACTGCAGCTCCCAGCACAATTTATTATTTAAAAGCAGCAAAGTGACAGCGGCGATCGGAGAGCCCGGGCGGATCGGCGGTGATGTCATGGGTAATGCAGGCGCTGGCCGGCCCAGCCGCCCGCTCCATTAGCGTGCTGGCCAGGCTGGCTGCTCCCATCAATTATTTATAGTCTTCTGGCATGCAGCCTGGAGAGGGTCACGGCGCTGAAAGCCAACTTCATCCGCATTGTTCCCAGCCTCCTGCCCAGCTGTCACTGCGCTCGCTCGGCGAGTGCACCCCCAGCAGCCAGAGAGGATGGGGGGCTGCAGGATGGGTTCAGTTCCTCTCCGGGCTGGAAGGGAAAGGGAAAGGGAAGGGGTCTTAATGTGAACTTGCTGGGGTCTGGCTCATCTGGAGATTGGTTGCTGGAGTGAGTCCAAAGAAGGGCCATGAAGCTGGCGGAGGGTCTGGAGAACAGGTCTGGTGAGCTGCAGATGAGGGACCTGCAGGTGTTTAGTCTGGTGAAAAGGAGCTGAGGGGAAAGCTCCTGGCACTCTACAACTCCCTGAAAGGAGGCTGGAGCCAGGCTAGGGTCAATCTCTTCTCCCAAGTAACAAGTGATAGGACAAAAGGAAATGGCCTCAAGTTGCCCTAGGGGAGGTTTAGGGTGAACACGAGGAACAATTCCTCCCCACAAAGGAGATGGTTGTCTAGGCCTAAACCACGTTGCTCAGGGCTGCGGTGGAGTGCCCATCTCTGGAAACGTTTCAAAGCCTTGGGAGATGTGCTGAGGAACATGGTTTAGTGGTGACCTGGCAGTGCTGGGTTAATGGCTGGAAATGATGCTCATAAAAGCTCTTTCCCAGTCTAAACAATTCTATGATGGAGGGTCTCCACCACCGCAAGAGATGACGCCCTGGGAAATCAGCCTGGCAAAAAATCAGCTACACTAAGATGAGCTGCTACTGCTTTTGCAGCACCTGCCCTTGGTCCTATCCCACTGACCAAGATTCACACATCCCACTTGCTGCATTAAGTATCTGTCCATTTATCAAACTAAACTCAGTTCCAGCTCAAATAAGAAAGTATTTTTGAAGTCTTGCAAAGCCAGGACAATAACCTGAAGCTTCCTGCAACGAGAACTGTCTTATTTCAAGCAACCAGAAGTACCAGATTTGGTTTAGAGGTACAAAACAACCCTGATCGCATCTGAGAACAACACCACATGGTGATTTCACAAAAACCACAACATTTACACAAAAGGGAAGCTGCTGCAAAAGAAAACAAGGGCCCAGAGGAAGCAGGTTCGTTGCTCCACAGCACAGCAGGCACAGCATCTCCGGCAGCACCCAGCACTCCTGGATCCGTATGAGGGAAGTGTCATCAAACTGGGTGCAGAAGCCCACCAGCAGATCCACCAAGGCTTGGGCAAGGTAAAGGCAACAGCCAAAGGCAATACCAAGCCCTTTCACATCAGTGGGATTCAGGCACATGCAAGGCAGGAACGCCAGAATTAACCTGCAATCAGTGAAAAACAGCAGAGAGTCCTTTCTGCAGCTTCCCTGCCCTATGAAAACCAGGAGAATTGTGCCCACAGTGAGGGATAACAGGAGCACTGAACTGGTTCCCACCACAGGCAACCGGGGTCTTGCCCAGGAGCCGAGCCTGGAGCGTGCAGACCATGCACTGCTGCCACCGCGCTGGAGGCGTGCACATCCTCTCCGTATCCAGGATTATTTCCATGGCAACTATCTGGAGAACTTATTAAGTAAAAAAAAAAACCCACAAAAAACCACCAACCCAAAACCCAGAACAGTTTGAACACACAGAACATCCACTCAGAACGTACTAGCTGACTAAATTAGCAGCGCTAAGGTTTTCACTAATCAAAATAGATCATGTTCTAGCAGCTCAATCTCCTCTTTGCCACAGCTAAAGAGACAAATCTGATAGTAACATTAATGCTGTGGGAGGAGGAGGAGGAGGAATTACAGGTTTTCTAAGACCACAGCCCTATATCAAGCCAAGCCTTACTCCATTCAAGTGGTTCAAGAGACATTATTTCAATATCTGACAGTTCAAGTGCTGCTAAATAATGCTGAGTTTGCCAGAGATGATAAACTTCACTGCGAGGCACCTACTGTGGAATCAAAAAGATGACTATTGTGTGACACAAAGCTGCTATCTAGCACAAAACCTCACTGAATCACCTCACACCTGTAAAAAACACCATCCTGAGTGTGCCAGTTAGCTCCACAGGCAAACAGCATCCCCCTGGATCCCAAACAGACCCACTCTGCCAGCATGGAAAGGTGCTGGAGCTGGGTCCGTCCTTGTGCTCATTTACAAGCACTCCTTACTTCACTCAAGCTTTATTTTAAACAGAAGGGGGGGGGGGGGGGAGGGGGGAATTGTGGTGCTTTATCACATTTGGCTTCAAAGATCCCTAAGTTTGGAATCTCTGCTCTGTGAAAGGACAATTTGCTTATTAATGCTAATTTCAAATTAATTCAAAGTTAGCAACAGCTGTTACTGCACCACCAGAAAGGATTCACCTTTCTCAACTTTATTTGGTAACCAAATTCCTGTTGCCTTCCAGGATCTGCAAAGCAGCAGAGGAGGCACAACTGAGCACTTGGGAATGGTCACAGATGAAGGAGCATGTTTGTGGCTCCAGCAAGGAGCATGCTCCCAGCTACACACATCAACTGGGACAGGGCAAGGAGGGGACAGGGACACACCAGGCATCAGGCTCACACAGCACAGTGAGGATGCAGGATCGACTATAAGGTCTGAGCAGCTCTCCTGGGAGCTAAGCAGCATCCAAACTCCAAGAACTCCCAGGCATTGTGGCTACCTTGGCACCAACACAAGGCTCAGCATCGCAGCAGTGACTTCAGTTCCTCCTAAGCACAGGGATGAGCAAATTGCCAACGTTTTGGCAGCACTTGAAAACAAATGGTGCCTGAGAATTTCATAACAGCAATCCAGCCTGAGAAGTCAGTCTCAACAGGAATGATTTTTGAAAGTGCTTTAAAATAAAAGGAGTTAAATGACCTGTTGGCTGGGTCACTAAGTCCAGCCAGGGAGATTATCTGCATTATTGATTTACCTTAGAACAACCTGGGAACTCATTTCCAATGGTTTCTAATGGAACTGGGATTTTCTCAGTCCTAATCTGCCTTGCAAGGCTGAGCCTCCTGGAAGGAAATACAACACCAGAGCACTAAAATGGCAGCTGTCAGCTGTACAACAGCCCCATTCATTTAGTGCAACGGCCAGAGGGAGTTTTAAAGGCTGCTCCAAAAGACTCCTCTGCAATTCCAGAGAGCAGCGAGGACACAGCAGCGGGGACGGCCTTGGGAGCGCAGACAGATAACAGCGCAGCCCTGCAAGCCTGGGGACGTACTGAAAACAAAGGGAGGTTACGAACAGCTTATTCCGGTGCTATCAGCCTGCAGACACTATCTGTAGCCCTTTCAGCAGCGGTGCTGACGAGTGGATTGAGCAGCAAAGTGGCAGTTTGGAGCCCCAGCTCCGCTGCCGACTCAGCCACAAACGCACAAAACATTTGGGCGAGTCAGTTTGAACAGCCGCGGCTGGAGGACGCGGAGCAGTGCTTCAGCTTCTATTCTTGGCAGAGCACGGGATGGAGGCAGCAAAGCACATGGGCAGCCAGTAAACAATCCTCCCGTGTGACAATCCAAGCCATTTTCCAACAGCAAACTCCCAACAAATGAAGGTCTTTATGAGGGTGCACGAGCTGCAGCTCCCGTTGGCAGACACAACGCGTGTAAAGCGCCCAGGAAAAAGTTGATTCGTGGCAACCTCGGCACAGAAATGGGCCAGCTCCTGAGCAGCCAGGTGCTGTAGCCTTCCTCCCAACCCTGTGGCTGTGCTGGATCAGAGTAGGACAGACCCCATCTCAGCACCGTCACTCCAGGAACGCACTCTGCTCCCAAACCCCACGTGCTGGGTGGTTGGGGGTGGAAGCAAGGAGCAGGGGAGTCCTTGCCCCACAAGAGCCGGAACAACACATCATCAACCCACAACCTCTGCTGCAGCTTCTCCCCTTAGGGAAGTCAGTTTTCCCCAACAAAACACAGTGGAGCAGGCTCAGCCTCCTGAAATGTTGATCTGGGCTTTTTTTCACTTGAAGACTATTATTCCTTTATGTACCTAAAGCTAAAAAGATTTTTCTTACAGAAAAAGTTCCTTTAATACCAAAGCAAGGAGGGAATATGGTAGCCCCAACGGAGGCTTCCAGCAAGGTGTGAGCACGGAAACCAGAAGCTCAGAGCAGGAAGGAAACTGTAACGTTAGCTGCAGACTTTGAAGGCGCAGGCAGAGCTGCATCAGCGAACCCCAACAGTGAGCAAAACGCTCGGTGCCAAAGAACAAAAGAACAACATTTGATCCTTGGCTGCTCTCAAAATTCATCTGCAAGCGCGTCCTGCCCTGAGACAAACAAAACCCAAGGCCTGATGGATACATGGCAATTAACTGCAGCCGTTCCCTGGATGATTTGTGAGGTCTTGCTAGAAAATAAGCACTGCCCTTAGCCCCCAGACATCCTGGGGAAGCAGCCGGCCGCTTGCAAAAATCACTGAGCATCATATTCTGCCCCTTCTCCAGTTTAATGTCTTACCCTGCAGCTTCAGAAGCTTCTGGCTGTGTCCTTCTCCCTCCCTTCCCGTCCTCCTCCAGCTCCTTCCCTTCCAGCCAACATTCCCCCTTTCCTTCCCTCCCTCCCTCCCCTCCTGGTGCCAGATGTCAGCCTGACCCCGCAGCCGCCGTTTCGGGTCAGTTATCGGGGTTACGGTGCAAGGGGAGTGGTGAGCTGCAGCAGTAGTTCCCACTTCACCAGGCAGGGATGGGATGGCTCCACCACACTACCAACAGGCTCTGGGCACTGCTGGCACTTTTAGATTCAGGGTTTTTTTTCCCTGCAAATGAACTGGAAGTTCTGAAACCGTTCCCACAAGCCGCAATGAAAGCCGTAGGCACCAGGAGTTGGGTAAGGTGACCCTTGACTATGTTAAGCATCAGTCATTCGTTGAAGTGTCACTTACTGCACAAGGGGAAGAGATGACCTGAATGTCTCCTGCAAGAATAATTGCACACTGAAGGCAAGGGCTAAAGTTTCTGGAGAACTGCTGCTGCTGTGTGCTGGGAGGGCGATGCTGCAGCACCCCAAGAAGGACCAGCCAGAAGCCATCAGGCTGTGTGGGACAGCCATGGGGAACTTCATATACACTGAAGATGAACCCAGGTCTGTGTTCTCCACCCAACCACACTCCTTGAAGGACATGCCCCCGATGAAGGAACAGTTCCAAGGCAGTGGTATGCAGTTTGTTGAAGGGGAGAGCTTCAAGCCTGATATAAGCCAGTGCTCAGATTCCTCCATCGTAACAAGGCTGCGCCGCAGATAAGGCTGCGTCATCTTTTCCATTCGAGCACTCTGCCCTCCAAGGTTTACAGTCAGAGCCAGAATGTTTTGGCCAGGTGGAGACTTAACACACAGGGAGCTGCCCCCATACTTAAAACATCACAATGCTACCCACCCAGATTTGGCTTCACTTCACTGGGGAAACCAAAAGCTTACCTTCCTCCCCATGAAATTCCCCACATTCCTCTGCAGCAGATAAGCCTAACCTCTCACGGGGGCTCCTGCCCAATGCCACCAGCCATGCCCTGACCAGAAGGTACTGGCACCTACCACAACATGTTTTGGCAGAGGAAGAGAGCTTTGGGACAATAAGGGTATTTCTCACCTAGAGAATCCATCCACCTGCAGGAAGCGGGGGAGGAAAGTGCTGTGGACAGCCAGCATCTGGGTGCACCACCATGCCCGTGACCAGAGAGAGGACATCGCTCTCCCCACCATCACACATGCCCCAGGCTCCTCCAGACACATCTTGCTGGTTCTGAGCATTGGCAGAACGAGAGCAACAAACCCAACTCACAGGCTGCCAGCTCACACCCATTGGCAGCGTATTTTTGTGCATGTCCAACCTGGGAGACGCTCTATTTCCAAGGTAAGTGCTGAAGAAGCCTCACTCCCTCACAGCACCCCAGGCCAGGGGCTGCAGGCACTGAGCAGTCCCTGCTCCTGCTCCATGGCTAGTACAGCATCCAGCACCCAACTCTGAGCACTCAACCCTGAGCATGAGGGAAGTTTCAGGGCCTGTTGACGTGCGTGGGGGATGGGGAAGTATTTTGGTCCCAGAGAGCAGCACAGCCCTCCCCCCACATGCTTCACTGCAGTCATCCCTGAAGACAGAAAAATTTGTGCCTGTTTTTTCTGCTGCTGCTGCTGAGCAGCTATGAAATGTCTCCCACCATGGAGAGCCTGAATAAATCCCGGCTCCTGAAGCGGCATCGGAAATCAGCTCCCCTCCAATCTCCATCACAATTTCAAACCTTTAATTTACTGAGGCTTGACTGAAAGCAACGTTAGTGTTTGTTTACCGGCCACAGAGGAGCTCTGAGCACTCATGGTTTATCACATTTACCCCATAAATATGTATTCTGAGGAGCTTCTTGCACTGGCCGTGACTTATCACAGATTACTGGTCACAAACCTTTCCTCCCTGCTCCCACCAGAGCTCAGGAACCCACCCAAGCTGCCCAGGCACATCAGCCTTTGGGAGCATCTGAACCAAGCCTGGCCTTCTCTGTTTCCAAGTTCAAATGGGGGGGGTGGGGGGAGGGCAGAAACAAGCAGAAAGGAGGACAAACTTTATTCTTGTTAGAATCACAGGATCTTCCCCTGTGAAATCCTGGAGAGTGGGACCAAGACATGGCAGGTTTGACTCGGAAGCACTCATGGAACCCATGAGGGACCTGGAGAACACCACCACCACCACCCCCCCCCCTTACCTTAGGCTAATTTAAGCTTTGCTGCTCTGCATCAACAAAGCAACTTTGCTCCTTCTGGAAGGAACAGACAGATTGTGGGAGAAAACTGTATTCCAACTGCTGCCAAATTCCACAGATTTAGTTATTAGTAAGCAATTAGGAACCATTATTAACACTTCCTACTACGTGAAGCTCCATTTGCACAGCCTCTCCGCGCCAGCCTGGCTGTTTCCGACGGAGCCGAACTCGGGCTCCGAGGCGCACGTGGCATCACGGATGGAAAGCTGTGGCCTCCTGGGCCCCTTCCCCGCAGATGTAGTTAATGCAGTTGTCTTACAAAATCAAATTGCAAGTAGGAAAAAAAAAAAAGAAATAATAAAATAATACAAAGATTAAAAAAAAAAACCCGGGAGGGGGGGAGGCGAGGGAGGGGTCGGGGGGAAGGTAACTGAAAGCGCGGCTGCACAAAGGAAAAACAATTTTGCTCTTGTTTTTTAAGTCACAATCAACATCTGAGCTATTCAGGAAACTGGTGCACTGCCCTCCAACCAACTTCAATTAGGGAATTCAAAAGCAGTCAGACAAAAGAATGCCTGGGAGTTACTGCACCGCACCGAGATATTTTTAGCAAGAGCTGGGAGGCTGTTTGTGGGACACTGCTCTGCTTCCACTGCGTTTCAGCTTTTGTATTTACATTTGCAGGACAGCGAGATTTACTAGGTCAGGGGGAAAAAAAAAAAAAGAGAGAGGAGAAGCAAGGGAAAGGCGGCGAATCACTTTGCTTTCTGATGCTCTTGGAAGGTATTTCAGCAAATGCTGACGGAGATCCGAGTGAAACGGAACGAGACCTGCCTCCGTCTGCTTTGAAAAGCATCTTTCAGCAGAAATCTCGAGTCCTTCCTTTGAAAGCCTGATGTAAAGCAGCGCACAGAGCCCCTGGAACCATCAACACGCCCCACACGCCGCAGCTTCACCCACAGCAAAGCTGCAGGCAAATGCGTCCGGTGACCTCTCCCCACCCCCCCGGTCACCAGATGGACTCACAAAGGGCACAGCGGCAAAGCCAGCACTGGGGTGGGCCCCCAGCATTGCCACTGAAAGACCCCCGATCCCACAGCCACGAACGCCGTTGGGATCCTCATCCCGGAGCGCAGCAGTGCAGGACCAAGCCCCAACGAGCCCCTTCTGCTTTTTCAGAAGCCATTTCCTAAAAACGACACACTGCAGCCATGTCCCTGCGTGGGCTCTCCAGGAGGTGAAGCCCAAAGCCCGGAGCCCGGTGCGAGGCCGGTGGCAGCGGCGCGGGGCCGGTCTCGGGGCTGGCTGCGCCATCGGCACGGCTCCTCCAGCGCAGCCCCCTCTTCCGCTCCCTCCCACCACTGCGGCAGCGCAGATGGCAGCAGTGTGACCTCGCTGTTCCTGCCTCCTTGTTTTGATCCTGCAGTCTTGATTGTTCAGGCTAATCCCACACTCCCAGCCTTGGCTGCCAGCCAGGACTGTTATTAATGGCACAAAAGCTTCTCATTCCAGCTACTTCTACATCCGCTAATGCTGTTGTTCCCTTCTCTCGTTCCCCCTCTTGCCACATTACGAACTGGAGCTGGAATATCTTTTACAGGGCGCGGGGAAGGCAAAACCCAAACCCTCTCTGATCGTTCCTGCACGCCAAAGGCTCCGCCAGAAGCCTACAGGAAAGGCCCATCAGCTCCAGCAGTAATTACCGACGGAGACCACCCTGCTCATCTAGCCACGAACAGCACATGGAGATGGGGAGTTTCCAGCAATCCCTGCAGGAAAGCAAGGATCCCAGGCAGAAGCATGCACAGTGGCTCAAGGGGAAGTGCTCTCCTGCCCAGGGCAGAAGGAATACCAGTGCTGGCTGGAGGGCTGAGCACGGGCACACTCCTGGCACAGCACCCATCTGCTCTTCAGGTGTCAGCAAGGTTTTGGCTGCTTCGCCCGGGAAGCTGCCACCTTTTCTGACCCTGTTCTATGCAACAAACTCCAGGTTCAGTGAGGTAAAGCTCTCACTAAAAGCATGCATTGAAAAAAAGCTTCAAACTGTCTGCAGTTTGCCCTTCACACGCCAATATTTTATGGCAAGTCTTTTCTTCCCCCCCTGCAAGGAACCCAAAGTCCCCTGTGCAGAGCCCAAGAGACGCATTTAAGGTGCCAGGTAAAGGCTTTGCACAGCCAGCTCACCACATTGACTGCTCAGCTATACCTCCTGCTCCTTGGCTTCAGAACAGCCTCCCAGTGAGGGGTTTGCAGGGCTGAAGTCCTGTGGCAGGGACAGTTGGCTGATCTCACCGACCACAGGGCTGCTGGCATGGTCAAGGTTCTGTATCAGCTTGACCTGTTGGGATCCAGGGGTGGATGATGTTCTGGTCTACAAAAGCTGGCCAGCCAGCCATGCTCACCACACAAATCCCTCTAAGGCTGCTGAGACACAGCTTTCAGCAACTGCGCCCAGAAGTGCTCACCTAAAAGGTTTGGTCATGATTCAGCTGAGCAGAGCAGGTCCTCAGCACCTTGGTGCTCGAGGGCCAGCAAGCTGAAGGTTAATGAGGTTTAGAAATGCTTTGAACCACAAACTCAGCAAGCAGCAGTGTCCCAGGGACCCTCCCATGGGAGCAAGCCCACCTTCCCATGCGGTAGTGGCTGGCGCTGCAGGTGCCAAGAACATGCTGCACGAGGACTATTTATCAGGGGCTGTGGTGATAGGATGAGAGTAACTGCTTCAAACTAGAACAGGGAGATTTAAGCTGGGTAGAAAGAAGAAATTCTTCACTCTGAGGGTAGTGAGACACCAGGCCAGGAGAGATGGGCAATGCCCCCATTCAAGGTCAGTTTGCCTGGGGCTCTAAGCAACCTACTCTAGTTGAGGATGTCCTTGCTGCCTGCAGAGGGGTTGGAACAGATGCCTTTAAAGGCCCTCTTCCAAGCCAAACCATTCTGTGATCAGGTTGGTGAAGAAACCTGCCTGGTTTTCAGCCCAAGCTGCTGTCCTGGTGAGGTGATTCAGTGTCCTGCCCTCACCACTTGTCGCAATACAGGGCAGGAGAGAAGCAGCTACAGGAACCTTTCTTCTGATCAGGAAGGCTGGAACATTTTTCATAAAGGGCTCTTTAAAGATAATCTCATTTCAGTATTTAAATGTGTTAAAGAGGTTACAGAGATCAAGACATAATGAAGTCAGGGAGGAGAGGACAGTAACAGCATGGCTAGGGTACTCCAGCTGGTGGTTTGAACTAGAGGAGGGCTAAAGCAGCAGGGCACAAACCTGCACAGCCCAGTGGAGGAGAAGATCCAGGCACTGGGATAACTGGCTATTGCTCACTCACCCAAAGCCAGCAGCAGATTTCTGCATGCACTCAGTATCTCCAGCTCCTCTTTCTCCTTAAATAGAGCACATCACCCCACCCCACCAGCCAGCCTGGCACCTGCCTGCTCCTCCCTGCTGGCACGCTCCCTCTGACAGGCTGGTGCAAGCTCCCTGTGAGCCAACATGTGCTACCTCCCAACCCATCACAAACACCTCCCAACACCACCACAGCTCCTGCCATGGCTGTAACTCTTATTCACCACCACACAGCCCTGATTGAAACTCCTCAAGTCATCTCCAGCCCCTTGCTAGAGCAACCCCAGCCCACCCTCCCACTGTACCATGTGTGGAGCAGCTCTGGAGCCCAGCTTTGCATTGCTGAGCTGAAATCTGACACAAGACTGAAATATCTGCTAGTAGCTCCTGGTGTCAGCAGTGGAGCTTCATGAACACCCTGCTCCTGAGGCAGAGCTCCTGCATGGCTCTTTGTGTGCTGTGGATTAACCCTGAGGAATTAAAAACCATCCCAAAATGCTCAACTCCCACTGCCCTGGGCATCTAAGGAACCCTGTGCTCGTTCTGCTCTGCTCACCATGCTCAGGGCTTCTGCACCATGCCCAACGTGTCTTACGAGGAACAGCTGAGGGAACTGTAGTTGCTCAGGCAGGAGGAAAAGAGGCTGAAAGGAGGTTGGAGTCAGGTGGGGTTGGTCTCTTCCCCCAAGGAACAAGTGATGGGACAAGAGGAAATGCTCTCAAGTTGCCTGAGGGGAGGTTTACATTGGACTTCAGGAGAAATTTCATCCCCCAAATGGTGTCAAGGCCTGTAAAGGTCTGCCCAGAGAAGTGGTTAACTTCCCATCCCTAGAGGTATTTAAAAGTCATGTAGAGGGGGCCATGGCTGGGTGGTGGACTTGTCAGTGTTAGGTTCATGGCTGCACTTGATCTTAAAGGTCTTTTCCAACCTAAACAACGCTATGATTCTATGCTGTTTGCTCTGCAACAACTCAGGTTGGAGACGGGAGGATGGACACCAGCTCTGCACAGACAAGGAGGCCACTGGGAAGAAAAAGTTTACTTTGAACTTGGAATTATTTCTCTAGTGTCCTCCTGGTGCCTGTTCAAACCTACCCTGCTTCACTGCAGAGGGTGCAAAAAGACTGAAAATAAACTTTATTTAAATCTGCTTTATAGTCACAACATCAAGCAGAACAAAAGGGGAAATCAGTTCTGAGGGAAATAGTGCTTCTGGAGCTCAAACAGCACTTGAAGTTCCCATCAAATAACTTTCAATGAGGCTACAGAGTACCAGAAAGAAGCAGGGAAACCAGCTGGGATTACTAGATCTTGGGGAAGTAAAGTGAAGATATGCTTCAAGGGGTCCTTCTCCCCCTCTTCTCTCTACTCCTGAGGCCACAGTCCAGTTCTGGGCTCCCCAGTTCAAGAGAGAGAATTGCTACAGAGAGTCCAGTGGAGGCTACAAGGATGGTGAGGGGCCTGGAGCATCTCTGTGAGGAGGAAAAGCTGAGTCACCTGAGGCTGTTTAGCCTGGACAAGAGCAGCCTGATCAATAGGTAAAGGGTGGGGGGCAAAAGGATGGGGCCAGACTCTTCTCAGTGGTGTGAAGCAACAAGACAAGGGGCAGCAGGCACAAACTGGAACCTAGGAGGTTCCATCTGGTCAGGAAGAGAAACTCCTTTGCTGTGAGGGTGCTGGAGCCCTGGAGCAGGCTGTCCAGAGAGGCTGTGGAGTCTCCTCTAGGGAGATTCCAAACCCTCCTGGATGCTGGGATCCTGGGCAACCTGCTGTGGGTGACTCTGCTGTAGCATGGAAACTGGACTAGGTGATCCCCAGAGGTCCCTTCCAAACCTCACCATGCTGGGATTCTGGGATCTCACACAGCTTGACAGGGATCAGAATTTCACCAGGGTAATGCTCCTTGCACTGTCTACAGCTATGGATCAATGACAGCAGGTATGTAAAAACCCAGACAGTACCAAAAGGAAGCCCTAACACCCCACTGTTGAGGAGCTGTGAGCTCTGCTGCTCCCCCAAGCCAAGCTGTTCTCACGCCAACCACCTTCCTACTAAATCTGGTACTTTATTTTCCACTTTTGTTTCTTTAACTTCCAGCATCAGGGGCTTTTCCCTCTCTCATTAAAGCATCCCAGAACACAGCAAGCAGGGCGGTGTCAGGCAAGGTCGCCCGAAACCGGAGGGCAGCAGATGTTTAGAAGGAGAACACGCTGCCCAGCGCCCTGCCCAGGCCCTGGCAGTCAATAACCCACGGGCTTCCAACCCACCAGATGCTCTCAACTTTCTCCTTGCTAAGCTAAAGAGCTTGTGTTTCCAACTCCAAACACATGAAACGAGTCTTCTGAGTCCCATTCAAGCCACCAGCCTCCTCTTTTCTTTTTCTAAGTGAATACCAGGTTAATCTCTTTAGCTATGCTACAGCAAAGCCACTCTGAGAGCTGGTCCCACCTACTACCCAAATCATCTGTATCAGCTTGGAGCACTCCAACCCCAGGGGTACTGGAGGACAAGAAATATTGCTGGGTCTGGGATAAACCCAACCTTACAGTGCCAGGCCAACAGCAGCGGTGCAGGGACCCAGAGCATCCCTGCTGTCATATCTTAACGCTACCAAACACCATTTCCAGGCCAGGAGTGCCTGCCACTGCCCTCACCCAGCCCTTGGCACTGGCTGCTCATCCTCCCTGGCTCCAGCACACCCACACCTGAAGAATTTCCCTGAACCACACCTACACCTACTTGCCAACACCTATCAGCCTCAGCCATCTCCAGCCCCACACGAGTCTCCCCTGCACGCAAACAGCCGATGAACAACTCACAGCTCTCTTGCTGCTCTGAAATCACAGGGCTCAAAGCACAAAATGCTGAGGGACTCATCATTTGGAAACTGCTTCCCCAATGCTTGCTTGTACCATCACTGGTATTCAGGATATCTTTTGGTGAGAACCCAAACCTAGTTCAGCTCCATCTCACGATCAGCTATGACCAAGCACAACAGAAACATGCTCTGTGACCCCAACCAAGTTCACGTGGGAAAGGAGCGTGTTTAAGAGTCACCTGATGGCAACACACCTACACAGAAGGTTCAGGCCTGCACCTGGGGAAGGAATTTAATCACCAGTTTCTGCTTCACCACAGGAGCCAAGGCACCAACTGTGTCCAAAGCACTGGGTCACCTCTTCTCCAAGGCTTCAGACCTGGCACGTGAGGTTCTGGAAATGAAGAGAAGCTGTGGCAGCTGCCATGGAGGATGGCAGGACCAGTCCTGCAGCAGGGACACAGGGCCGAGGTGGGAAGTAGGTAAGGTGGCACTGAGGGCAGGAGCACCCGTGTCTGTACACACACAGCCTCTCCAGAAGACAAGTGATAGCGGTAGGGAGGTCCATAGTGGCCAGGAGGGATGTCCTGATGGGGCAATGCTATCAGAGGCAATTTTCTGGTAGGAGTGAGGAGCCTCATAGTGAAAGTTTCCCCCCAGTGAGGAGCAGCAAAGGTCCTTCAGGAGGAAATACCTTCACTGGTGTCCCTGATGGGTCCATGGGCAAGCCATGGAGATGTGCAAACAGAAACCAAGACAAGCACCACAGACAGCAAGGTGAGGCTGTTCACTGACCATTCCAGACGTGTTTTAAGAAACCATGCACGTGCACGTCTCTGACATTCATTCTTGTGAACTTCTTTGGTGGTTTACAGATGACAGAACTGACCAAGCAAGACCAAGTGAGGTTCCTGCTCCTCGATATGCATGACCAAAGGGCACAGACACAGCAGAAGGAAAGCTGCACACTGTCCTTCACAAGGAGCAGCACTGACCAGATGGGTCTTTGCATGGGATTAAGAGGAAGAGGGCTCCACTCTATCCAGCCCTTTCCTCCAGGGCTGGAAACTCACCCTCCTCTCCAGCCCAGTCCCCACAATGGAAGATCAGCCTCTTTCTTTTGCCCTCTTTGATCTTCCCAGCCTCTTCCTCCCTCCTGCTTTTGCCTCACAGACTGTGTCCCCCCCGGCTCACAATCCCTCCCCCTTCGGAAAGTCTTTGAGATGCACATTACACAAGATACACAAAAATAAATTGGTTTTAATCCTCCAGATTCTAGTGCTCCCAAACAAGGATCTTAAAGAGCTTTACAAACAATGGATTAAGCCTTAAGACTCGCTGTGAGGTAATAAAGTGCCTCACTCCCAGAAGCAAGGGAAGGTGAGCGAGGCTGAAAGTCTGCACAAGGCAACTCTCTCATCGCTGCAGAAATGACCTGCTTCTGCAGGCACCAACACAAGTGAGGCTCTGGCTGATCCATCATCAGCCCAGTGACACCTCTGCCATTTCACTCCCAACTCTGATGCAGCTTCTAAACCACCATATATCTCCCAAAATGCCAAACCTTTTCTTTCCCACCTTTAAGTATGGGGTCAGTGCTCAGCTCAAGACAAAAGAGGCTGGAGCCAGACTGAGTTGGTCTCTCCTCCCAAGGAATAAGGCAAAAGGAAAAGGCTTAAGTTGCCCCAGGGGAGGTTTAGGGTGAACATGAGGAACAATTTCTTCCCCAAAAAGTGGAGGGTTGTCAAGGCCTGAACCAGGCTGCCCAGGACAGTGGAGTCCCCATCCCTGAAGGTGTTTCAAAGCCACAGATATGTGGTGCTGAGGGACATGGTTCAGTGTCAGTTCTATGATTCTAAACCACTCAGAGGGATGGCAGCACCTCTTGGGTGCTGAAGCTTAGACACAAGGCTCCTCTTGGAGCACTGTTCAGATCTCTTGCCCATTTCTAGCTTTCATTAGCAGGAAGCTTTCTCAGCATGTGCTCCAAGCAGCTCGCCGGACGCAGTCCCCCCGAGAACAGCAGCTTCTTGCTTTGCTCCTCAGTGTGAAGCTGGCGCTGGGTCACACGCCCTGCAGCCTCAAAGCCCTGCAGCCCTAAACTAACATGACATCACAGATCCTTAGTGCACCCTGGTCTGCACAGCCCTTCTATTTCTTCCCAAACAGATTTTGCATACATCTTGTAAACAAGCTTTACATCCTTTTGATCCACACGGAGCCCGGGGAGGGGGGAGGAGACTTCCTGTGCCACTCTTGCCAGGGCTCGCAGCGCGCAGCGCTCGGCTCCTGCCGCCCCGTCAGCAGTGATGACATTTGCTATTTTGGGGCCTTTTCCTTCAGATGTTTGTGGCAAAGGGGCTGAGCTCTCGTCCAGCATCGCTGTGCCTCTCAATCTATTCCTGTAATTTGCTTGAAAGCTGCAGAGCCATGTGTTGCAGCAGCTCCTTTTCATGCCAAGATGGCCAACGGAGAACCCTGTTATCTAGCCAAACGCTTTCACGCTACCTGGTTTCTCAGTTTCCCTGCTGGCTGTCTGAAAGCAGACATTTTTGTGAAAGAACTTGTTTACAGGAAAAAAAACAACCACCAAACAACAACAAGAAGACTCCTGCATGCAGCAAAGCATGCCAGCATGTTTCCTTGCTCTTGCTTATCTGCTGAAGATAAATCGGGTTTCTGCTTGCCTACGGGCAAACAGCCAAATGCTCACCAGCTGATACCTCCCTGCACCTCGTGGCCACTTCACATGCCCCAGCTCTGGCTTGCTTCCCCTCTACTCTTCTCTGGTGAGGCCTCATCTGGTATACAGGGTTCAGTTCTGGGCTCCCTGGCTCAAGAAGGACAGGGAACTGCTTGAGAGGGTACAGCAAAAGGCTACAAAGATGATGAGGGGACTAGAACATCTCTCTTAGGAAGAAAGGCTGAGGGATTAGAGGCTTTTTAGCCTAGAGAAGACTGAGGAGGTATCTTATCAATGTTTATAAATACTTACAGGCTGGGTGTCAGGAAGATGGGGCCAAGTTTTTTTCAGTGGTGCTCAGTGACAGGACAAGAAGTAACGGGCACAAGACTGAACATAGCAGGTTCCATCTAAACATGAGGAGGACTTTACCTTCATGGTGGAAGGAATGGGCTGCCCAGGGAGGTTGTGGAGTCTCCATCTGTGGAATCATTCAAAACCTGCCCAGACATTGTGATCCTGGGCACCTGCTCTGGGCGACCCTGCTCAGGCAGGGGGAGGGGGAGACTGGAGTAGATGATCTCCAGAGGTCCCTTCCAACCTCTAACGAATTCTGTGATTCGGTTTGATTCTCTGACAATCACACCGCAGCCACACCGCGCTGACAGCAGGGCACACAAATACTCCACGGTGGTTCCAGTGACACCGCTACCAGCTGAAGCTACAGAAGGAAGAGCAAAGCCCCCGAGCCCAGCAGCTGCTGGGAGCCCAAGCGCTGTGCAAATGGTTAAAGGCTTGTGCTCTCTCGTGACTCCAGCTCACCACTTCCACGTCCTCCCTTTGCCAGCTCATAGGAGGAGTTACAAAAGCAGGCTGCAGGCAGCCTGGCTGCAGCGCAGGGCTGGGATGGAGTCAGTTACTAACACAGTGCTTTGCATATTGTGTTTCAAACACTACAAGCTTCTACATGTTCCATGTCAACGAGGAGTGGGGGGGGGAGGGAATTGTCAGACCAAAATGAGCTCTTCCTAATGTGAGTTATTAGCTCTACAGCAGGCTACCAGGTGCTCTGCAAGGACCCCGCAGGGATATTCCTGCCTTCTGAGAACAATCTCAGTTCCTTTTCTAATTATTTTCCTCTGGCTGACATCAGTTTGCTTCTCAGCTCTGCCCAGCACAGGCTTCCACACCACCCACAGCCAGGACAGGCATCTCTCGGACAGAAACACCATCAGCCAGACAAGCAGTGAGGACCTGGCACGTTTAGGGTACTAAAGAGGGTGGACAAATAAGCACAGCATAGATCCTCCTGGCTTAAACCACTTCCAAATTCAAGGGAAAACATTCCCCCAGCAAACAGAACGTATTACATGAAGCTGTGGGTGTGCTACTTGTACAGATGCTCTGTGTGAACCAAAATTTGCTGAAATTATTACAGCAACATTCCACCACCTCCCAAAATAAGCAGCTTTGTGTATCTTTGCCTGGCTAAACCATGAAACCCCTGCACAGTGCAGCACAGTTTCCATTTCCTCGCACGCTCCTACCAGGGTTTTGCTGACAACCCAAGGCACCAACCCCTGCTCAAAGGGATCAGTGTTTGCTGCTCCTTAGAAATCTGCAGCGTTTTGGCTCCTTTCCATCTCACCCACTTTTGAATACGTCGCTCCCCACCCCCACACAACTGCTGCCTTCTGAAGGGTGACAGGCCAGCCAAAGAGGGAAAAACAACCGCAGGAGCAGCCCAGCTCCCTCCCTGCGTGGCATCGCTCGGGTGGCACACAAAGGAGCAGCAGGAGCCACCCCTTGGAGCAACTCACCTGACCCCAGTTACCAACTTCTCCTGATAATGAGATTTTCCCAGCACTTCCCCCTCCTCCCCCAGCCCCCCCCAAATTTTCTACACAACCATTTGGGGTGCACTTTAATTCCTTAACACTGTCCCACTGAAAACTGGGCCCCAAGTTTTCTATACACTCAGTGGGGGGGAGAGGGAATACATTTTAATTACCATCTTCTTATCAAAACTAGACCCAGATTCTTCTACCCAATCATTTGGGGCACATTTTAATCCTTCATCACCTCCTTCCTGTCAAAGACTGGAGCCAAATTTTCTGTACAATCATTTGGAGCACTATTCTTCAGCAACTTTCCATCAAAAAGGGAACCCCAAATCCCTCCCGAAAGGCATGGGGGTTACTAGAAGGGTCACCTCACACCCTTGCTCTGGTGTTCTCTCACTGTTGATGTAGTTGCACAGAGAATGAGATTTCTTTTTTCTTCTTTTTTCCAATTTATTTTGTCCATGAGCCAAAAATTCCTTTCAATGGGCTGAATATGGGGCCTGTGCTAGGCTCTTGCTGCTCCAGCTCAACCCTCACTCACAACAGTCTCTGCCTACAACGTGGAGTTGGCCTCCTTTTGCAGGAAAATAAGGCCAAACCAGCTTGAAAGCATGTTTGGAATCTGGAGATTAATTCCATGTAAACTAATGCATTCAAACCTCTTTGTAGGGCTTCAGAAAGGGCTGTCTGATCCCAGGCAGAAGTAGGGCAGCGCATACCCACGCCGGGCGATGGGGAGGCAGGCAGAGCTGCCTCCATTTGGAAACTCACTCCTAAAGCTCCTAAGCATTTAATAAGGAGGTTCCTGCTCCCCACAAGCTGGTCATGCTGCTGCTGGCACACCTGCCTGCACCCCAGACTGTGGTGCCTGGAGCCAGCCTCTGATGGGCAAGGATGGGGCAATGGGGAGCAAGCTGAAAAAGCTTGTGGGGAAACAAAGTGGTGAAAGGTGAGAGGGTGGTGAGGCAGGAGGTGGGAGGGCTCCCATGGGAGTCTCTGCCCAGGACCTTGAGCTTTGATTCAGCTGACAATTCTAGGAGTGACAAAGCCCCATGGGGCTGTGATGGATACAGGCATACTGCTCTGGGGTGAGGCTGTGGTGGGCAGCAGGACCCATGGCAGGCAGCAGGACCCTCTCCTCTACCCTGCACCTGCCCGTGCTGCAGCACTCCCTTCGCTGCTCTCCATCATCAGCTCTCTTCCTCTTTCTCTCTGGGAGATAAATTATTCAGAATGAAACCATTTTAAACTCTGTTGGGATGCCGAGCAAAGCTAAGATGGGTGGTGCTGCAGAGGAAGCTGTCAGGGATGCCACCAGAAACCAGGTCTTGCTCACAGAGGAGGTTAAAAGTGCAATTACAGCTGATGCTGCCTCCAATTCAGTGCCAGAGAACACTGTGAAATAACCAAACACAAGACAAAGTGCCCTGGCACATGCTGAGACACAACAGCAACTGAAGCAAGAGCCCCAGGGACCTGCCACACCAAGTCCATTCACGAGAGGCTCACACAAAGCCACCCCGTGAGTGCTAAGTGCCCTTGCTCCTGCATTTTCTCCCTGCTGGCATGGTAGAAAGCAGCAGAGATAAGGACAGCTAAGGGTGGTTTGAGCAGTGCCCTTCACATGCCAGGGCAGCCTGGTGAGCAGCATGGCCAAGGCTGTGGAGGTGACCATGCCCTACATTGCTGGGAGGACTGGGCCACTCTTCAAGAGGAAAGGGGCAGCACAGTGATGCTGTGGAGGGACAGGAACCATAAAAACATGAAGTGGTTCAGGTGGGAAGGGACCTTTAGAACTCATTTAGTCCAACCCTCCTGCATTCAGTGGGGACACCTGCAATCAGAGCATGTTGGTCAGAGCCTCAAACAACCTGACCTGGAATGGTTCTAGGGATGGGGCATCTCCCACCTCTCTGGGCAACCTCAGCCAGTGTCTCACCACCCTCAGTGGAAGAAATGTATTCCTTCTTTCCAGTCTGAATCTACCTCTTTCAGTTTAAACCATCACCCCTTGTCCTGTCACAACAGGGCCTGATGAAGTCTGTTCCCAGCTTTCTTCTTGGCCCCTTGCAGTACTGAAAGGCCACCAGAAAGTCCCCCTGAAGCCTTCTCTTCTCCAGGCTGAACAACTCCAACAGGAGCCCTCCTGCAGACCCCAGAAGGGTCCCCTGACCACACACAGGACTCCAGTCCCACCTCTGAGCCCTTTTTCACAAGGACTACTCAAGCAGGACTCTCTGTGCGGGCTGCTGGGCACACAGCATGTGGGCAGCAGCGGCGGCAGCAGTTACTCTCCTTAGACTCCAGCACTGCTGAGGCACTTAACAGAGGGCCCCGCCGTGCAGATGTATTCAGGTCACAAAGGAGAAGAAAACCAACAAAAAAGGTAGCTGAGAGAAGAGGGGGGCTGTGTATTGCTTTGTTTTTAACGAGGAGACAAAATAATTCCATGGCCTGAAAACTATCCTACATTCACAGTCGCTAGAGCACTAAAAACCCAGCTCTGACAGCACCGGGTGAAGCCCATCAGAAGTTACCATGGCAGTTGATGCAGCTCCCCACCCACTCCTTCACTAATGCTGGATTCTTGCCTCTTTTTTTTTTTCCTTTTTCCTTTTTTTTTTTTTTTTTATTTCAGTGTGATTCAGCCACAAACAAGCAAATGTCACTGGAGGAAAAAAAGCACTTTCTCACACCATCAACCCTCCGTCCTTCAGCGCTGCCACAAGCGCACGGCCAAGGAGGAGGCAGCAGGTAAGGAGGAGCGCAGCCAAACCCTCCGTGCTGAACTCTGCTTCCTCCCTCTCCAGGGAGAGAGGAAATTTAAGCAGCGGATTCAGGATTTAGGCATCCATTTCACCTTCCCTTCCCCCTCCTGAACCACGGCTCCCTGGGCCCCAAAGGGCTGTTCAGCTGCTCTGTCAGCTGAATGCTGAGCTCGCTTCCTCTGCCGAACACCAGCTCAGCAAGCTGAGCTCGCAACACGCTGGACGCGGGGTGAGAAACTGAGGGATTTGGGGGATATATCTTTTAATTAAGGGCCCAGGTAGAAAGTGGCTTGCACACAAGGGTTATTAGCTCTGCAAAGCCGCATCCAGCCAGGCTGACAGAGGCAAGTCGGAGCAAGACGCGACCCAAACAAAGGAAAGCAAACACGGGCTGTGAGGGAGGAGCAGGATGCAACTGCATTGACCTGCCCAGCTATTATTTTCGCAATCAAACCCAGGCCTAGAAGCTCCTCTGGACAGAGAAAAGGCTTCACCTGCCTGAGAATGCCTCGCAGCAACCTCCCCAGCAGCACAACTCATCCCCCTGTGCAGCTGGGAAATTAAAAGCTCACAAAGCCCAGCTTGCCAGCACTGAGTGCAGATCACAGAATGGTGGGGGATGGAAGTGACCTCTGGAGATCATCTAGTCCAAGCCTCCTGCTAAATCATGGTCACCCACAGCAAGCTGCCTAGAATCCCAGCGTCCAGGCAGGTTTGGAATCTCTCTAGAGAAGACTCCACAACCTCTCTGGGCAGCCTGCTCCAGGGCTCCAGCACCCTCATAGCAAAGAAGTTACTCTGTAAGATCAAGTGAAACCTCCTAAGTTCTACTTTGTATCTGCTACTCTGCATCCTATCACTCACCACCACTGAAAAGAGCCCAGTCCCATCCTCATGACATCCAGCCTTCAGACATTTACATGCATTGAGAAGATTCCCCTCTCAGTCTGCTCTTCTCCAGGCTAACCGTAGCTGGGGGAGGCTGAGCCGTCACCTCCCCATCTGCCAGATAAACCCTGCTCCTTCCTGGGGGACCTCCCTGCACCTCCTGAGATCAGCCCCCACAAATGGGCAGCTCCAAGGCATATGGGGAGAGGCAATAAGCAGCTTCCAGCACTAAGCTGGGGAGGGCAGGATGTTGGGGGCACGTGGTGTCAGGGGGCCAGCCTCCTCACCCGCTGCTAGCCTGGGCAACACAGTTGGGCTCAGTGATCTTAGAGGTCTTTTCCAACCTTCATGACTCCACGAACACATCCTGCTGGCTCTCCAAAAATAATGTTCCTCCTCCTTAATCCACTCTAAATTATTTGTTAGGATAAATACAGGCACAGAAAGCCTTGAGGCTTTACTAACAAAGCTGGGCTTGCACGCAGGCTGCCAGGCTTCGGGAACTGGTTTAATCGGCTGGAGAGGCTGGTAGCGTGCAGAGGGAGCACGGCCAGGCCTCACAAGGCACAGTGTAAGTGGAAAGAGCTGCTGTCAGCGATGGCTTTTCTGTCCCACAGTTCCCTCAACTCCAGCTCTCACCGACTCAAACCAGGAAGCGTTTTGCCACGGCATGAACTGGGAGAAAACCACCAACACCGTGGCCCCTCGAAGGGGTCCATCCGCTTAAGAGATTCAGGGATTCACTCCTGTGCCAGCGCCCTGGCGAGCGGCATGCCAACAACTTTCAAGATGAATTAAGGCCACAGCTTCCGTGGGGTGACGCTGGTGGAAGGCAGCTTTGTTGAGCTGAAGTGAAAGCTAAAAATGGGCTACGTTCACCCCATTGTTCTGGTGCCTTTTCTAATAGCTGTTTTCTCTCCTCCATCACTCTCAAGGCTTCGCACGCTCAGCTGTGACTCTTTGTGCCTCCCTTTCGCTGCCTTCTGCTTCTGTTTGTCCTTTTGATCTCCACTTCTCAGCTTGTGTTTTCTCCTCAGCCCCATCCCCCCCCTACGCCTGATTTCCACTTTTATTAGGGTGCGAGGCAGAGCAGCTCAAAGGATGAACAATGAGTTTTAGCTGAGAAGCCTTTGAAGCTGAATTGTGTTGTTTACCAATAGATTCGCCAGTCCACCACTGAAATCAAATAGTATTTTTACCTCCACCGCAGCCCTCGCTGTTTGTTAGTGCTTGGAAGCAATCATAAAAGGCTGATGGCATGTTAAATGAATAAAATCAGGAGCAGGAGCATCAGTATGATCACTTTAAACAGGGGGAGGGGGAAAAGAAACACACAACACCAAAACCTCAGACAACGGCACCGCCCAACACCCCACAGCTTGCAGGAGAAATTACTTTGGAGCCTAATTGTAAAGCTGCTGCTGCAAGGAGAGGTTAAAGCTTCAACCGGCTCCTAGAAGCCCTCATGAACCAGCACATGGGTTTGTGTTTTCTACCCAAGTGTGCTTCCCTTCAATGCTAAGCAGGAACATTACCAAAGAGCTGCTTTCCCATCGGAGTTCCTTCAACTCCAAAGCTTTACTTCAATTAAGGCAGGCTCTTTCAAGTTTCAATATTGAAACTCTGCAATACTAGCTGTAAATTAAGAGGCAGGATGAGAGATAAAAAGCAAAATACCAGGAGCTGAGGAGATAAGATTTGAGTTCTTTGGTCTGCTCGCTGCAGCGTTTCATTACCATCCCAAGTGATGGCCACTGTGAGTGTGGCTCAGCTGGATGAGGGGCAGGGCAGGTTCTGGGAGCACCCTGAGCCCCAGCTCTGCCTCTGGTACAGGCAAACAGTGGCAGGGCTGAAGAACTTACTTGGGGCAAAGCACTGACAGGGGCTGTAGAGGCAAGAAGCAAAACAGACCAAAACCATGGGTTCAGAGGCTGTGTCAGCAGCAGTTGAGATGCCCAATGCCATCTGGGCAGAAGACCATTCAACCATCAGAAAGGAGTAAGCCAAGACAAGCCTGTGAGATCTGCGTCTCATAAAAGCCATAACCACCAGACTTGAGGAGAAATAACAGCACTAATCTCCAGGAAGAGAGCAGAGGTGCAGAACCTACTACTGCCCCAGGAGCCCAAACAAGTATCCCAGGGCTACAGAGAGGCAGCCAAGAGAGCTGGGCAACTGTGCCTGCCAACTCTAAAGCACAAGAACAGACTTTTGCATGCTTAGCAGGGAATTAACTTAAGCCACAGCTCATGCAAAGCATACAATTGTGGGTTTTTTTTCCTCTTCTCAGACAGGTAAATTTTCAAGCTGACTGACCGAAGAAAGCAAGCATCAAAGAGGTGAGGCTGAATTATGCCACTCGACTACCAGCTATAATCTCTGTTACTCAAAATTCACGAGTTGCAGGCTGGGGAGTAGGTTTGGGAGCTGTTAATCAATGACAGAAATGAAAGATAACGCTCAACAGGATGCACAGAGCTTCCTCAGGAGGAAGAGACATTAACTCTCTGTAGATCACAGCCCTTAACCACACAAGTTTATTTCCTTGTCATCACTGCAGCACCTTAAATAATTCAAGCCAGAACTAAACCAGCGACAGAGGACAATTTTAAGTGAAAAGCTTTTACTTTTATGGACTAAAATCTCCTTTCAAAACCAATCTACCTGCAAACACTGCAGCTGGAGGCAGCCTGCTCTAAAGAACACAGGCACTGGGAAATGATGGTGCTTAGAAGATCCCCAAGCAGCAGCCGGAACTGCATGGCCCAGAGTTAGCCCTCGCTTAGTAAAGAGACAGGGAGAAATTCAAGCAAAATCATGTTATTTAAGTGCTTCAAATAGATCTCAGCACAACACCAGCAGCTGCTTTTCATGCTCCTGCTCTTGTCCCCAGGAGTTTAGAGGAAGATCCAGGGATGAAACAACATTAGACTAAAGACTAGATGAGCTTTGCTCACATTGAATTCCTAAAGAGAAGGTGGGAAGTAGTCCTTGAACGCACCCCAGATCATGGTGTAGAGGCACAGAAATATCCCTAACAATGACTCCCCAGCAGAGCCCTGAACTCCTGGCCTCTCTGGCATCCAGAAATGCCAACTCCATCTCATGAGATCACAGCAGCTCCAAGTGAAAAGCACAGAAGGATGAAATCCAACATCTGCAGGTGTCCTGAGTGGTGCGCACTTCTTCCTCCCACTCACTCCTCCTTCAGCATGCCTGCACCTCTGAAGACTCCCAAGTTACACATTCACTAGACAGTCTCATTTATCCTCTGCTGGGTAAATACTTGAGACAGCTGAGGATAAAACTCCAGTGGCATTTGAGCAGGCAGGTTTCACCACCAGTGGGCTAAGGCTCCCAAATTCAAGCACACGCCAGCACCACGCACTCCTGTGCCACGCACAATCCACCGCCCTTCCCATGCAGCAGCAATTCCAGAGGGTATGCTGCTAATTGTTTTCAATTGCCCCAAGAAAGAAAATTACACACTTCACAGGGAGCAATTTGAAAACAAAACTGTTGAGAACTTTGAAAATATTTATCCAGTTACTACAACAAAAATGCCTCAATGTATCTTCTGCTGTAAACAGAGGCGAGGAAAATTCCCGGCTTACAGCGGCGAGGTTTGCTGCCAGGTTTTGATGTCTGCTGGTGGCCCCCTGAAAAACCTCATGCCAGCCTAACACACAGTATTCCCCAATCCCAGCATGATGGGGTTGGAAGGGACCTCTGGGGATCATCTAGTCCAACTCCACTGCTAAAGCAGGCTGCCCAGGATCACAGTATCCAGATGGGTTTGGAGTCTCTCCAGAGGAGACTCCACAACCTCTCAGGGCTCCAGAACCCTCAGAGCAAAAAAATTTCTCCTCCTGTTCACATGGAACCTCCTGGGTTCCAGTTTGTACCTGCTGCCCCTTGTCTCTTGCTGAGCACCACTCACAAGAGTCTGGCCCCGTCCTCTTGCCCTTCACCCTTTAGCTCTTGCTGAGCATTAAGCAGATCTCCTCTCAAGCTGCTGCTGCTCCAGGTCTCTGAGCTTTTCCTTCTCACAGGGATACTCCAGTCCCCTCCTCAGCATTTTTGCAGCCCCAAAACAGGCTCTGCAGCCCACACGGAGCTGCACTCAGGTGCCTGGGGTGGTTTTGTTCTCCTCCTCCTTAGGCACATGCAAACCTCCTCGGCCTTAATTTTGGAAATCGTGGAGGTTTGCATCATCCTCAGCCTTCCCGAAACAGCTTCAACACAGAAGCCACATCACTGAGCAATTAAGCTGCAAGAACTCACATCTGCTAAGTTAGTTCAGTTTCTGAAACTAAAAATTTCAGCAGCTCAGACTCTGAACAGTAAGATGCAAAAAACAGCAAAGGGCTGCTGCTAGATGAAGACTGTGCACAGAACCTACTCATGGCATGGTGCTGGATCGATGGTGGGGCTGGGCACAGCTCTCCTGTGGATTGCCAGCTCTGGAGCTCACTTGGGCTCACCAGATCCTGAAGCTCTATTTGAGACATTTTTCTCCTGAGAAGACTTAGGAATTAGGGGTTGCAAACAGAAGAAACATCTGCTGGGTAGCAGGCGGCCATCCGGGCACACCAGGGCCACAGGAAGACAACTGTCTGCAGACCGGCGCGCAGGGCAAGCTCCCATCAGCGAGCTCCCCCTGATCGCAGGCTGACATCAAAACACCAAACATCCACGGCAGTTTCTTGTGGGAATGATTCTCCCTGGCACGTGTGAGACACCGGCTGAATTCCTGATGAGATGGCAGAGGTGGTTTGTCTGGTTTGAGGCACGGAGCAGAGCCCTGGCCACGGGGCTGCACCACACCGTGAGCTCTCCTGCTGCTCCATTTAACAGCTTTGCGACACCCTTTGGAGCCCCAGGCGTTGGAATTCTGAGCGAAGAGAGCACAGCATTCGGTGTCCACTGCCAGTCCCCCAGGGGAGCAGACACAAGCTCCCCACTCCATTTTGCCAGGCTGCTCTGTTTTCCCTCTGTGCCTACCAAGAGAGCATCCCAGCCTCCCTTCAGTCTCTCTCTGCCTTCCGTAGCTCTGGCGCTGGAAAAGGCAAAGCTAAAAAAAGAAATCACGACGCTGGAAATGGCCGTCTTGAGAAAAGCTGTTTTGTAACACCTACTCCTCCTGTGTGAGAGGGGAGCAAGGCACGCTGTGCACACTCATTCTGGGTCCACCTTTCCCTTAAACAGCCCTAAACCTCCCAACAAAACCTCCAGCGCAGGGCAGGGCCCTCGCAGGCACAGTTTTGCTTTCACTCAGAGCTTGTTCCCCGTTTTGTTAACAGGAGGCTGCCGAGCAGCAGCAGCAACTCCTTCATTAAACCCGGGTCTGCAGCAAGCCACCGGCACAAAGGCGCTTCCCAATGCCCCGGGCTGAAGCCAGCAGGGCTGGAGGAAGAGGAGGGGAGAGGAACACACCATGTGTCCTGCAGCAGACCCTGTCTGGAGGCAGGGCGGCCGTGCTGGAGCCGCTCAGGGAAGCCAGATGCGAGGCCTGGCACTGACGCCAGCAGCTGAGCTATTTTTACTAACCAATGGGTTGTGGTGGGGGAGCAGGAGCTGTCTCTCTTCTCCCAGCCTGGCTCACCGCACTCGGCAGGGCTGGAGGGATCCAGGCGGCTCTCAGGGCTGAGGTGGGAGCCCAGCACCCGCTGCTGCCATCCAGGAGTGAACCCAGGCACAGTCCACGGAGCCCAGGGTGTTTCTACCCACATAAGCAAGCACCAACTCCACAAGTCAGATCTTTTTATTATTTTTTTTTCCTGTCAGGGAGGTTTTTCTCCATCAGAATCCACAGGAAAATCCATTAAATTGTTTAGCATAAATCACTTCTCCCAGCCACAACAACATCTGCCTGCACCTTAACCCCTTCCCAAGGTCAGCTCCCTCCTCCCTAGACAAGTCAACAGCAGGCACCAAATCCTGCTTGGGGAAAAAAAGAGGGAAGAAAAAAAAACCCAAACCAAACTAACAAGCAAACAAATAACTCCCAACAACAAAACCCCCCAAGACAACCAAAGTTTAACTCAAACATCCAGATTACTCAGGGCACATCCCCAGCTTTCACCAGGCTTCCCAACAGTTTGCAGTTCCTCACAGCAGAATGCCAGGAATACCTGCTGGAAGCATCAGAGCAGTGCTCTCTCCATTTTCTCAGGCTTCCTTCCTGGCTTCCTTCCAGCATTCCCATCCCTTACAGAAGATCCTGTTTTCCTTCATCGTCTGGATTGTCTCCTCCTCTTCCTTCTCGCTGCCACCCACTCAGGTCTTTTCATCTTTCCCAAGGCTGTATTTGCTGCCTCCTCTCTCTCTCCCCCGTGTCACCCAGTACACCACCTGTACTGCCCACTCCTTGCCCATGCAGTGGCCATGATTTAGTGGCCATGGTGGTGCTAGGTTGAAGGCTGGATTAGATCTTGAAGCTCTTTTCCAACTAAACCAACTGTGATTCTATGCCAGTGTAACACCCATGTCAGAAGTTTCTTCCCAGCCCACACCTGACGGTGGCTGGGCACAGGACACATGGCTTCTCCCTCAAGCATCTCAGTGTTGGAAAAACTCCCCAATGCAAACTCAGCAGCCAGTTTTTACAGACCCACCTCTACCCAGAGGCCAGGAAAGGAAGTCTGGAGGAAAGAGCAAAGTAAGCAGCAAGCTGAGCCTCCTCCTCTTCCTCCTTCCCTTCCTCTAGCCCACATGGAGAAAGCCACATACAATTGAGAGCTCCTGCCAGCCTCCTCCACGCCGTCTCACCACAGAGCAGACCCAGATGCCCTCAGCCTAAAGCTACCTCTCTAAAAATGCTGCACTCAACAAGAATTAAGCACAACAGCCCCAGCTCTACAGAGTACCAAAGATAATAAAACAGCGATGCAGTGAGTCTGAAACCTCCCCCGACTGGAAGTCAGCTGCCTTCCATAGCAGGAGTGAAAGCATTCTGGTGGCCTGGTGGGTTCCCCATGCTCAAACAGCAGATCCCAGCAAGCTCAGCTCTGTAGAGGCCCCAGCACAGGGCAGGATCAGGGGAGTTTTCACCACCAGACTATCAAAACAGTCACTTAACAAACCACATTAAGCTCAAGTCACCACAGCCACCAAGAGGAGCAGTTCCACAACCTCCATCAATCCTGTGTCACCCACTGAGCAAAAAACAAGTAGGAAATGACCCTTCTCACCTCTTTTGGGGAGCTATTAGGGTTTTCTCCTCTTTCTGGCATTCACACACACAACTGCAGCCTCCATTAGTGCTACTACACACTCAGGCAAGCTGCAGAGCTATTTTTACCCAGTACAAAGTGATGATGCCCAACACGTTGGACAGCAGTGGATGCTAAAACCAGCTCAGTGTCACCTCACCACCCACCCAGGTCCCATGTTCACTTGGTACCATAAAGGCTGAAGAGCCCCACCAGTGTCACCACACCTACAAGCTCTTCAAAGGGACGTTGAGCATTTGAGAAGTGACTGGGTTGTGTTCCACACATCAAGATCTTCACAACATCACTCACAACAACATCCCCACACTCACCCCTTGGCTTTCAGCGGAGCACAGCCACCCAACCGCTGTCAGAGCTCTGTTCATGCGTTAGCAGAGCTCATCCACAGGGGATCTCAAAGCAGCCTAAGCAATGTGCAATTTCTACAATAAACCCTGAATGGTTTGTGGTCAGTTCTGGGTACAAGTGAAAAGTGGTGCCTCACCCAGGTGTTCTCAGAAACCACCCACACCCACTTTCCTTCACCCCAGCTGCACAGAGGTTGTCAATTCATCTCAGCACTCGGCTGGAATCTGCTGACCTGTGTTTTGACTAAAGCCTCAAGCACACACTAAGACAGGCGAGAACACACAGCCAGGGAGGAAAGCTGCCCTGAGACTGGCCAACTGCAGTAAAAGTACCAAAGGCATGAAGTGTTTGGCAGTCTGGGTGCAGGCATGGGATGAGAACCGGGGCAGAGGAGAAGCACAAGCAAGACGAAGGGAGGAGAAACAAGCATGCAGTATGAAAGTGTCTGGAACCAGCAGGTTGAGGAGGGGACCGGTGCACACCCAACTTGAGCTGATGGAAAGTGGAAGCTTACAAAGGCAGACAACACACCAGTGCCTATGTAGACACAAGAAAATGCATCTGGAGCAGAGAGTGCAGGGCTGGAAAGGAGTCCCTCCTGCAGGCAGAGCGCTCGTACATGCCTACGCCAGCCCACGGCAGCGGTGTTTACAGATCCTTCTGCAAGTCAACACTTTGCTTATTACCAGTCTGACTTACAGGGAATGGTCTGTTTCAAAGAGACACTGCTTACAAACCAAAACCAGCTGAAGGTCTGACATGGCACCGTGTGGATCATCAGCTGCCAGAATGAACTTCTACAGACTGCAGATAAAAAGCTTTGCTTGCATTGAAGAGCTCTCCCATTCTTTCTCCTGAACTACAGAGAGCTGTGAGGAGAGTCAGAGGTTTTCTCCAATACCCTGTAAGCTGAGGCCATCTCCTTAGCACAGCTTTTGGTGCTCAACCCAAATCCTATGGCATCTTACAGTGAACTTCTCACTCCACAGATTCCTTCTCTCAGTATTTCCATACTTATTGGGAGCTTTGTCATTTATAAGATGCTCCAGCAGCCAGTGCAGGGTATCTGACACCCAGTACTCTGCAGCAGTCTCAAGGTCTCCTTCACAGAACTACAACTGTGGAGACAGCAGTGCTGCAGCTGCCAGCCATGATAAGAGCTTCTCCAGACCAACTGGTGGTTGGCCTCATGGTCATCATGGTCACCCACACATTTGGGATTTGTTACTGGTGCTGGCAATGGCTTGGGCATAGATAAGGTTTTGAGGAAGATGTGGTCCAAGTAAGGAGCCCTCACTCCACGGCACACAGGCAGATGTGGGAGAGCAAACAGGATCAGGGTAGATGTCCCCTGGACAGCAGCATCTCCCAGCTTCCACTGGCTGAACACAACAGAAGCAAGACACCATCAATGAACTGTCAAGCTCTTTGAAAGGCTCTACCAATGACATGTTTTAACCTCTACCACTTCTCAAAGCTCACCAAGTCTGCACTCAGTGGTGAGAGACAGCTGCATGACCTCAAGATCACCATCTTTCAGTGGGAACCACCACTGAAGGCTTTTGCTCCACTGCAGGAACATACCCTATCAATGAAAAACCACCTAGACATTCAGGCCATCTGCCCTGGAGACAGCACTGCCTGTGGCCCCTCTGCCACCCCCACAGATTCCTCTATGTGCTGTTGGTTCAATAGAAAAATTAACTTCTCCAGGAACTTCCCTGGCTGAGCACTTGTGTGGCCAAAACATTGGGTTTGAAGTGAACAGTTTGGAACTGCACGACAGCCAACACAGCCAGAGGAGCAGAGCTGGTGAGAAGGTGGCACTGTGGGGAACAGGGCACAAACCCACATCTGCAGTGAAGGCTGTCATCATCCCTACTAGTTAAACTCACTTCTCTCAGCTTGGTGCAGGACATGCCTCAATTCCAGCCTTGTCCTAACACAAGGGGCATGCAGGAACAGAGAGGTAAAAGGGAGGTGGAGGAATCAGGCTGGGTTATCTCTGCTGGGTCCTTTTGGAGACCCAGGGCCAGTGAAGGTGGTGGCAGGGACACTCACAGCACAGAGAACAATGGTCTTCTGTGTCAGGCAGCCACCAGACCCAAATCAGGAGATTTTCATCAAAGGCTTCCTGCAAAGCAGCATGGAGCCACTGAAACTATCACACAGCCCCTCACAGACACCCTGCACCCACCAGAACTTCCCTTGGCGTTTGGTTTTGGGGCACTGGCTGGTGGCAGGTTGGCAACCAGAGATCTCTGTTCTCAGCAATAACCTACAGAAGGCTTCATGGCATAGCTGTTGTCACAGAGCCCTTCTTAGGAACCTTCACTGCTTCCCTGTCTCCTATGGGTGGCAAAGCTGGTTTAGATACACCACTCTCCAGCCCTACTTCAAGAGCCTAACCCTCAGCTCAGCCAAAAGCCAACTGTAGACAAAAACACCAATTCACCCTGAGCAGGAACCAGGCAGGTGACTCTCCTTTCACCCATTCTAACAGCACAAAGAGTCTTAAAGTAAACATATAGTAAGAAAGTAGCACTCTGCTATTAGTTTGCGTTCCCAGCGGTGGTGAAAAATCAGGGTCCTGGCTCCACATTTGGGAATCTGCTGCAGAAGCTCTTTCTCTACAACTGCCCCTCAACATTTCCTGTGATTTCTTCCTTCTTTGTCCACCATTTGCTCTGCTGGCCACTCAACCTCCCCTTTCCCTAGGCACAGTGGCTGGCTTAAAGGCTCATGGCCCCTCACACACCTCCTGCCAGCAGCAAGGCAGGGATGCAGGACATGAAGGACGAGTGCCAGCATGCTGCTCCCACACTGTGCACCCAGGGACTGCCAGCAATCCAGGGGATCACCTGCTGTGCTGAGGGTGCAGTGCCACTAAGGAGACACTGTAATGCAGCCCTTCAAGTGTCACCTGCTGAGCAGGCCCTCAGGCTGGGGAACAACTCACCAAGCGCACCCAGAGAATGAAACCTCTCTGTCACTCCTTTCTGCTGGGGTGGCCAACTGAGTTGTGGGTGGTCACAAGCCAGAAGTGATGAAATCTCCCATCTCACCCAAAGTCTTAAAGTTTCAGTGAAATTCTAACTTTTGGGACTGCAACATTTGCAAAGACACACAACAAGAACTGCAGATCAGTCTTCCCTGAGCTCAACAAAGTGAGAACCAACAGCAAGATCCACAAAGCACTGGGATACAGCAGCAACATAACAATTCCCCCCACCCCCCAAACCATTCTTCTTGATCATGTTAAAACTACTCAGAACTTGTCAGTCTGTGCTACATAAGCCTTTTATTTTATGAGCTTGGAAACAGCTTATGGGAATCCCTGTGCTTTAGAAAGGCACAGACAACTCAGGTGAGCCTGCACTCTGTCTTTTGTATTACAGAATCCCCAAACCCCAGCAGGGTGAGTGTTGGAAAGGATCATCTAGTCCAACCCCCCACCGATAAAGCAGGGTCACCCACAGCAGGTTGCCCAGCATCACAATGTTCAGGCAGGTTTGGAACCTCTCCAAAAGAGACTCCACAACTTCCCAGGGCTCCAGCACCCTCTCAACAAAGAGTTTTCTCCTCCCATTCGGGTGGATCCTCCTGTGTTCCAGTTTGTGCCTGTTGCCCCTTGTCAGGCACCACTGGGAAGAGCATCTGGCCCCAGTATTAGCTCCACTGAACTTTAATTCACTGAACATTCATTATAAATCCTGAGCTGTGCTCCTGTTCAGCCATCAGAAGGGGACAGTTGCTGCCACAATGCTGCGTCCTCTTTAAGCTGCACCTACCAAGCATGGAAAGAACACCGGATTCTCCTGCACTCAAACATTTCCCAGGCACACACAACACAAGGCTATTCTTACAAGCCCAGTCACATGCAAGGTTTCATATTAACAGGCATAAGAGGTCCTTGTGAGGAGAACACTACACAGAAAGTTCCCCAGAAAAAAAAAGACCTTGAACAAGAACCAAGTTATTTCTGCAGCCGTGACCAGCGAGCTCCCGGGCACTACAGCAGAGATCCAGACTCACGCACCCTCCACTCAGCCCCTGCTCAAGGCCTGGTTTGAAGCACCATCACAACCAGGAGGGCTGATTTCCTGGAGGCAGCACGCCAAGGCAGCTCTCTAAAAGCCTTTTTCTTCACCCCTGTTCTCTTCACCCACATTTATACCCTTTTGTATTTAACCTAGATATGGGAAACGTGAGAGGCGAGCGGGCTGCTGACGCGGCTGGAGCGGGACGGGACGGCTGCTCCCGACCGCGGGAAGCCAGGCTCTGGAAGCAATTGCTTTTCCCATCTCATTTCACATGGGAAGCCCATCCGCCAGCGAGGCCGTGCCCCGGCCCTGGCCGCCCGGCCCCTCCCTGCTGGCAGCCCAGCACACAAGAGGACATTGTCCCCCCTGAATGACAAAGGGTTGCGTGAGGCCCGGGCTGTAAAGTGCATCAGACAGGTGCAGGGAAGCTTACCAAATCGGTGCGGCCGCGTCTGCGCCGGCCGGGGAGCAGCGCCTTCCCGGGGAGAGCGTACACCCAACAATGGGCTGGCAGGCAGCAGGATGGGGGAGGCAGGGGGTGCTCAGCCCCCTCACCCATGGCTCTTCTTTCCCATCCTCCCACCACACATGCACCAGATCCATCTACATCAGGACAGCTTATCCCAGCAGACCAGAGCTTCCTGAGCCAGCCTGGCGTGCCTGAGGAACAGAGGAACACCTTCCAAACTCATCTCAAGTAAGAAACGCCAGCGCCCAAACAAATAAGAGAATCTGAAGAGTATTTGCAGACAGGGAGGGGGGAGGGAAAAAAAAAAAACCTCTCTTTCAACTGAACACAGAGATGTCTTGGCTTGCCAGCAAGCTGACAATAAAAGCCTTTGCTATTTCTGTCACTGCATCTCCAGAAGCTCAGGCTCCATTTGATTCATTTTCCCTATAAGGTATTTTTAAGTCTAGAAGAAAAAGCCCTACTAATTGCCAGAGCATGTCCCTGCAGATTGCCCAGCAGCAGCCACACGTGCAGGAACCGTCCCACAGCTGGTGAGCAGACACACAGCACCATCAGCCAGCCCAGGGAGCCACTTCTAGGCAGGTGACCCCACACAGAGGCACCTTGAAACCCAGGAGAAGCAGCTGAGCTCTGGTGCCTTCCCAAACACCGATTTGTTCAAGCACCTCCAGGTTTTTAGCTCTGTTTTTACACATCCACCACGGGGATGGGTTCAACACAAAGCATACAGCCAAGACCCTGGCAAACCACAGCTGCCATTTAATAACTGTACCATCCTGGAAGACCCTTGTCATCAGCTTCAACTTTTAACTCCTCATCACATGGTGCCAGCATGGCCCAACACACCCAAGGTTTCACTCAAGGTTTCATTCTCCTCCCCCTCTACTCTGCCTTAGTGGAGGACTAGGTCTAGTTCTGGAATCCCCAGTTCAAGAGACAAGAAACTACTAGAGAGAGTCCAGTGGAGACTATGAAGATGCTGAAGGGATGAGAGCATCTCTGTGAAGAGGAAGGGCTGAGAGACCTGGGGTTGTTTAAGCCTGCAGCTAAACAGCTTAAGAGGGGATCTGCTCAATGCTCAGCAAGAGCTAAAGGGTGGGGGGCAAGAGGATGGGGCCAGACTCTTTCCAGTGGTGGCAAGTGACAGGGGAAGGGGCACTGGGTACAAACTGACACCCAAAAGGTTTTGTCTGAACAGGAGAAGAAATGCCTTTGCTGTTTGGTGCTGGAGCCCTGGAGCAGGCTGCCCAGAGAGGTTGTGGAGTCTCCTTCTCTAGAGAGATACCAAACCTGCCTGGACTTTGTGATCCTGTGCAACCTGCTGTAGGTGACTGCTTTAGCAGAGGGGTTGGACTAGATGATCCCCAGAGGTCCCTTTCAAGTCCCACCATGCTGGGATTCTGTGAAAAGCACCACTGTGTCAAACTGTTCCACTCTCTTTACCAACCCACCATGCTTGCACACCAGAGCTAGGCACTCCTTCAGCTGGAAACACACAGCCAGACAGGAAAGCCACCTTGAAAAAAGGGCTGTGCCAGTACACCTGGGGAGAAGCACTGAAGCCTGCACTGTGGCTCACATGGAATAAGAGTTTTAACAGGTTTTGAGACAACTAAGACTAGTAACAGAAATTAAGCCATGCAGAAATGTTCTTTTCCTCCACCCTAACCAGTGTATTTCTCTACTCAACATTTAAGCAGGAGCCAGATGAAAAATTAGGTTCAACCAGGGTATTTTTCATGAAAACCACACACTGCAGCAGCCCCAGCAGAGCACTGACCTTGCTGCTGCCCAGGACCAGAACTTGTTGGAGCAGATGACCCGAGTCACATTGCCAAGAGGAGGGGGAGCTGACGTGGGTTTAGGACTGCAAGCTCCCCAGCGGTGCCAGTTGAGCCCTGGGCTGAGCACGCAGCGCTACCCTAGGGAGGACAGAGTCAGCTCCTCTTCAACTGAAATCACTGAAAAAGTGTTTGAGTCTAAAAAAAATGAAATGAAAGCTGCCTGGCTGCTGCCAGATGTGAGACATTCCTCCAGTCTGGTTTGCTGGAGACAGAGGAAGGGAGGCTGTGACCAGCTCACCCCACGCACGCCTGGGTCAGCCCTGCTCTGCGTGAGAAGGAAAGACACACTTCAGCTCCAACATGAACTCTCCCTGGAAACCAGAGCTCTCTCCTGGGTCTCCTGCAGCCCGGCCAGGACAGCTGAGGTGCATCAAAACCAGGAAGATAAATGGCAGTGCAGGCAGATGAAGGCCCAGGCAGCCCTGCACGCCGAGGAGAAGAGCGTTTCTCACCAGGGCTGGCTCGGCCGACGTGCTCCAGCACAGAGCAGAGGCGTGGGCTGGCAGCTTGCTCCACTCATGTGCCTTTCTTGGAGCCTCTTCCAGCTCCTCCTCGAGGGAGCCTGCTGGGATCCTGCCTCCCAGCGAGGAGAAGCTCCGGTGAGCAAAGGCAGCCGCCTCCTTAGCAGTGCTGAGCAGCCTGCTTAGAGATGAGCCTGGGTCTGGGGGTGAAGCCAGTAACCACCTCCCCATAGCTAGAGGGTAGTGGGGCGAGAAAGGTGCTTCAAGACACAGCCACGTGAACCACCTCACATGGGACTGGGGAGCTGACTCAAATCACGTCCACCTCAGGCTGAAGCTGCATGGAGGATCACACCATGCAGAAGCTCTATCAAACAGAACTGCTCCACTGTTTCTGAGCTCAAGCTGTAGACACACAACTTTGCTCCCCAGCTATTTCTCCACAACACGATGACATTTCCCATGCTTTCCTAAAAGTCCCTGATTTTCCTCTCCCAGCAGCTTTCCCACAATACTCTGAAGTATCTGGTGACTACTGTGGATACCTACAATGATACAGCATTTACAGACAACTCCTTACCAGTTGTTGCCTTCTGAGCTGTGGGTACTGAGTCCCACCAGCCATGACAAACTTTCAGTGCAGTCTGAGGAACCCAGTGGTTTGGAAGTTTCTTTAGTAGCTCCAAAGTTCGCACCCTGTTACTGAAAGCTAAGGCAAGACAGAGCCTCAGTAGAGCCAACATGATGCCTACCAAGTGCACCTTCTGCATTTGGTGGTAGAAGATGCACCACAACACAGCTAGACACCAGCACAGCCTTAACAACAGTGAGGAGCAAAAGCCAGGCACCAATGTGGTGCCTTTTCAACTGCAACTCTGAAACTGAACTTTGTATGAAGGGTTTTGGGGTTTTCAACCAAATCTGTCCCTGTAAGTGGAGCCCCAAAATGGGAGCACAGGAGTTGTTTGCACAGGTCCAGGACAGAAGCCCTGATCTCTGCTCCTGCACAGTCAAGATCCAGCTGTCTTCTACCAGAGCCACATTCACCCAAGTGTTATGGTACACAGAACCCTTCAACCAACACAGACACAACTCCTCACCCCCAAATCCAGAACCTTTCACAGCTGCTCATCAGATTAGCATGTCTCAGAAGCAAACAGAAGGTTCTCCACCAAAGACAAGCTTTATAGCCCCAAAGCAGAACACCAATTGCCCAGACATTGCACTGTTCACAAAGTTTGTTCAGACTCCTAGAACACACTGGGTTGGAAGGGACCTTTAAAGATCAGCATGAACATCTGCAACCAGAGAATGTTGCTCCAAACCCCATCAAGACTGACCTTAAATGTCTCCAGGGATGGGGCCTCCATCCCTGGCAACCTGTTCTAGTGTTCCACCACCCTGATAGTAAAGAACTTCCTAACATCCCATCTAAATCTGCCCTGCTCTAGTTTATAGCCATTGCCCCTTGTCTCCTTTCTCCACTCCTCCTCTCAGCAGCTTTGATTTACCATCCACAGCTGCCTGGAACCACATAGAGTGATGAACAGTCCTGGAATCCACCACCCTGCTTTTAGGTTTTGAGTGCTTCATCTCTCTCCTTTTAAGACAGAGGAGCTGCCTCTCAGAATAAAAGCACTTTCTATTAAACTGCATGCACAGAACACTTCTCATCCAGAAGAAAATGCACAGTGAGGTTTTCTTCCTGGCACAGATCCCAAAGACCAGACAGCTCAGCAACAGGCCCTGAGAAGAATTAACTCTGTTTCTCAAAGAAGAAGAGTCTGTTAGTGAACAACTCTCTGAGCAGTTCAGGAGCTGCCCTCTCCTTGCTGGGTGTGTCAAAGAGGATCTCATGGCTGAAAAGCAAGCTTTCATGTGTAAAAGGTTAACCACCTTTACACCTTAAATACCATACCAAAAAGCATCTAGACCAACAAGCTCCTTAGCAAGTCTTCCCAGGGAGGTGGGAGAACTGAACTGGTTGGTCTGGCTGCTATGTAAAGTCTCAAGTATGCTGTTTTCTCCATTTTCATTAAAGATTAAGTCAGCTAAGTTCTGCTGAGGCTTAGTAAAAATACTGGAAATCCCCAGCCCCAGCAGGAAGCAGTCACCAGGCTGCCAGCAGGAACAGAGGAGTTTTGCTGGTGTGGGACTACCAAGCACAGAAGTTCCCAGTTTGAGGAGTACTCCCATGGGACACAGAGAACACCTCCAAATGCTTTTCACAAAGATGTTTCAACAGCCACATCCAGAACACAAAGTGTCCAAATGGACCTGCAAAAGCAGCTCCCCCTCTTGGCTACAATTTTGGCACAGTTAGACGTCAAGGGTAAGTGCAAGCTCCATCTGCTATGGGACACATCAGCCTGCAGAGTTATCCAAAACCTCAGGCCCTACATCAAAACCTTTCCTACATCAACAGACATTTGTAAATGGTCTGTCTGCAACTGGTTTGGAGAGCACAGAGCAAGGAAAAGCTGGAGTTAAGAGTTTAGGCTGAGGCTCAAAGCATGCTGACCTTGCTGGTACCACCAGATGCCCTCCCATAGAGGGAGGATCAGTTGCACCAGGTGACAGGAATGACTCCTGAAGTCTTCTTTAAAAACAATAAAGAGAGGGAAAACAATGACAGCAGGCAACAGTCTCCCCCACAGCATCAGGAATGGAGATTTCTCTGCCACCAAGGTGCTGAAATGAGACCAGTGCTCCCACACCTGCTGTGCAAACAGGTCCAGTTACAAGACAGGCTCTACAGCCAACAGCACTTTCATTCACCCATAAATTCTGGGGCATTTTTGAAGTCTGGTTTGCAAATCACCAGTAAGTATTTCCACAGAGGCTTTGAAGTAGTTCCTGGTGCTGAAGAGGAGCAGCAACACATGTTTCCATGGCTGTGGACACATACAGGAGACCAATAAACCCTGGCCTGCCCCTCCTTACACAACAAACAAGCCAACGGTTCCGGGTTTTGAAGTCCAACACCACCAAGCATGTTCATGTTCAATAAAGCATCAGAGGGAAGGTTTGCTGCTAGAGCTACAAAGCAGACTCATATTCTTCTCCCTTCCTACCACGAGCAGCTTTGAAGACAAACACTGGTCTAAGAAGAGTGGCCTCTCCTTCAGAGGCAACTCGATGATGATGACAGCAAAAATACTTCTAACTGTGCTTGCTGACCCAACTGAACGCTGTGTTTGTTCCCCACCAGAAGGTTTATTGCACCAACCAAGGATGAACCTGCCAGGTACTGACCACACTACTGCTGCAGCACTGGATTTCACCCCTTGGGAGAACAGGGATACAGGACACTGCCATACTGAGACAGCTTGACACTTGCTCCAACCACACCACGTTAGGAAGCTGGGGGGAAGCATTTCAAACATGATGCTGAGGGGCCTGGAGCATCTCTGTGAGGAGCAAAGGCTGAGAGACCTGGGGCTGCTTAGCCTGCAGAAGAGCAGCTTGAGAGGGGATCTGCTCACTGCTCAGCAAGAGCTAAAGGGTGAGGGGCAAGAGGACAGGGACAGATTCTTCCCATGGTGCCCAGTGACAGGACAAGGAGCAACAGGCACAAACTGCAGCTCAGGAGGTTCCATCTGAACAGAAGGAAAAAAACTTTTCTGCTGTGAGGGTGCTGGAGCCCAGGTGCAGGCTGCCCAGAGAGGTTGTGGAGTCTCTGGAAAGATTCCAGACCTGCCTGGATGCTGTGATCCTGGGCAACCTGCTGTGGGTGACCCTGGTTTAGCAGGGATTTGGAGTGGATGATGTCCAGAGGGCCCTTCCAAAGCCACCCCCTCCCCCCCCTTGCTGGGGTTCTGTGACTTGCTTCCCATTTTCAGAGGGAAACTGGACACCACTGAAAATACTAAGTTAATGCCCTAATAAATCACCATGAATGTTAAGCACTAGACACCATGCCATGCTGGATCACTACCAGTGCTGCCCACCAACATGTGCCAGGGCCTGCACCTGCACCCAGTCTTTTCAACACTTCCTTGAAGAGGGGATGACTCCTGTACCCATGTCCACCTTCAAGAGCTCCTCCTACACCCCTCCACTACATCCTCTCTTAGGTGACTTTGTTCTGAGGCGTGCAGAAGGACAAACTCTCACACCTCAGCTCCCATGGGGATTCCCTGTACTGAAGGGATTGGTGCAGCAAGTGACACAGTTACATGCCCCTCCCGGCTGTGCTGCAGCTGAGAGCGCTGCAGGCAGGGCTATTCTGTGCAGGAACAGTTGACATTTGGCAAAGTTTAAATATCAAGAATTTACTCCACTGTAAGAACTGCAAATATTTAACACATGAGACAGTGCTGGCAGTGCTACAGCCTGAACCAATCTGCAGGCAGGAGAGACTCCTCAAACCCTCTGTAGCCTAAAAAAGATGCATCTAGGCTGCAAAAAAAAAACCCAAGCTCTGGGAAGTATCCTCTGCTTCAACACTTGAGTCATATTAACACACTCTGTGGTGAGATTTGAAGTCTGGCCTCCCTCTCAAATAATGCTAGCTTAAAAACATTTTACATCACATTCAGCATATCAGCTACACCATTTACAGACAGAAGTGATGTGGTTTACTTCCTGGGCTAAAGTACAGTGCCTCATTTCAGCACCAAATATCAAAGTTCTGTGATGGGAGCAGGAGTTAGAGGCCCTAAAAAGAAACACAGCTCACATGCTGCCCAGTTTTACACAGAGTTTGAGCCTCCCCATCATTTGTTTGCCTGATTCTGCTTTAAGATATACACCATAGGAATTACTTAACCCCACAGGAGTTACTCATGTCAGTAAAGCCAAATAGTTGCTTCTGAAAGGAACATCCATAGGTACCAGCCCTGACTCACACAGTCTGGATTTTATTTCACTGTGCTGCCTCAGCTCTTTCACAGAATCACCAAGGTTGGAAGAGACCTCAAAGATCATCAAGTCCAACCTGTCACCACAGACCTCATGACTAGACCATGGCACTAAGTGCCACATCCAACCCCCTCTTGAACACCTCCAGGAATGGTGACTCCCCCACCTCCCTGGGCAACACATTCCAATGGCTAACAACTCTCTCAGTGAAGAACTTTCCCCTCACCTCAAGCCTAAACTTCCCCTGATGCAGCTTGAGACTGTGTCCTCTTGTTCTAGTGCTGGTTGCCTGGGAGAAGAGACCATCCCCCACCCTTCAGGTAGTTGTAGACAGCAATAAAGTCTCCCCTGAGCCTCCTCTTCTCTTCTTCTTTCTTAATCAGCATCTGATAAGAAATCATGGAAGTACAGACTGGTTTGGGTTAGGAACCTCTGAAGATCATCCAGCCAACACCTTCAATTAGAGCAGGCTGCTCTGGGTCCCAAACAACCTAACCTGCCACAGTTACAGGGATGAGGCATCTGCCACCTCCTCAGGCAACCAGGGTGAGGGTCTCACCACCCTTCCTCAAAAAAAATGTATTCCTCCTGCCCAGTCTAAATCTCAATCTTTTAGTTTCATCACCACTTGCCACCACATGCCCAGGCAGCCAAGAGGGCCAATGGCATCCTGGCCTGCATCAGGAACAGTGTGGCCAGCAGGAGCAGGGAGGTCATCCTGCCCCTCTACACTGCACTGGTTAGGCCACACCTTGAGTCCTGTGTCCAGTTCTGGGCCCTTCAGTTTAGGAAGGAGGTTGACTTGCTGGAGCGTGTCCAGAGAAGGGCAACAAAGCTGGGGAGGGGTCTGGAGCACATCCCTGTGAGGAGAGGCTGAGGGAGCTGGGGTTGCTTAGCCTGGAGGAGAGGAGGCTCAGCAGTGACCTTATTGCTGTCTACAACTACCTGAAGTGAGGTTGTAGACAGGCAGAGGTTGGTCTCTTCTCCCAGGCAGCCAGCACCAGAACAAGAGGACACAGTCTCAGGCTGCACCAGGGGAGGTTTAGGCTGGATGTTAGGAAGAAGTTCTATACAGAGAGAGTGATTGCCCATTGGAATGGGCTGCCTGGGGAGGTGGTGGAGTCACCATCATTGGAGGTGTTCAGGAGGAGACTTGATGGGGTGCTTGGTGCCATGGGTTAGTTGTTTAGGTGGGTTGGACTCTATGATCTTGAAGGTCTCTTCCAACCTGCTCTATTCTATTCTATCACAAAAGGGCCTGCTAAAAAAAAAAATCTGTCCCCATCCAAAAGGAAGAAACATTCTGCTTCTAATCACCAAAGTATTTTGAAACAAGACCACTGTATTTTTTTTCCAGGTGAAATATCCCCTGCATTTGCAAGGGAGCATTTCTAGAGGTGCCTCAAGTGAAAAATTGCTTAACATGTGTTTTACAGCCTTTCCAAGGTCTTTTTATGGGCCTAGAGCCTCTCCACATTTGTGGAAAAAATGCACTGTTTCAGCTTCAATTTGTCTGTAATTTCAGTGGGATGTTTTAAAGCACTCTGGAAGAGAGCACAGCCATACCTCAAGTAATTTTTTTTCAATTGATATTTGAAAGAAACTTTCTCCCCACCCCACCCCCAACAGGAACTTTTTTTAACAGCCAGAGAAGCCAACTCTCCTCATGCAGCTGTCCTGACTGACAGCAGCCTCCACTGACACCTGTCTTCTCACACCTTCACACAAGCCCAGCACTGGTTTCTAGGCACAGTGGCACAGTCCCAGAGCACAGGAACGCTGCTTCTTCCCCACCAGTAATGCTCCAGATAACAAAGAACAAGGGCAAGGGTCAGCAGATGATGGCACCCAAGCCTTTGTCCCCAAAGAGATTGGGAACTGCTGGAAAGAGTTCAACAGAGGACTAGGAAGATTCTGAAGGGGGCATGGAGCATCTCTGTGAGGAGGAAAGGCTGAGACCTGGGGCCGTTTAGGCTGGAGAAGAGCAGCCTGAGAGGGGATCTGCTCAATGCTCAGCAAGAGCTAAAGGGTGGGGGGCAAGAGGACAGGGCCAGACTGATTTGCAGTGGTGCCCAGTGACAGGACAAAGGGAAACAGGCACTAACTCGAGGTTCCATGTGAGCAGGAGGAGAAACTTCTTTGCTGTGAGGGTGCTGGAGCCCTGGAGCAGGCTGCCCAGAGAGGTTGTGCAGTTTCCTTCTCTGGAGAGCTTCCAAACACAGCTGGACAGCCTGGGCAGCCTGCTGTGGGTGACCCTGATTTGGCAGGGGGGTTGAACTAGATGATCTATAGGGGTCACTTCCAACTCACACACCCCCATCCCCATGCTGGGATTTGAGGATTGAAAACTTCTCTATCCTGACTGCATATAACCAATTTAGATTTCAGGGGGAGAAAGGGGGGGGGGGGGAAGGGAAAATCTACCTAAAGCCTGGGTCTCTTTCTCTGGTCAGATGACATCAAGCAACTGGAAGAGACAAACTACTAGAGTAAAAGTTCTGTCAGATGAGCTATTGGTTCTCCCCACATGAAAAGCCCCCAGCATCCCATCCATGGGTGGTTGCTGCACAGCCATCACCAAACTTCAGCTGAGCCCCAGGACCCCACAGCAGCACATCAGAAACCCTACCCAGAGCAATGGCACTGAAATGGACTGTTTTAAGAATTTAAGTGCACACAAATGTGATTGTCAGACACTCTGCAGACTCAGAATCCTTCATGTCATTGCAAGCACCTGCAGGCAAGCCAGAGCAGAGCAGCTGGGACAAGGAGCAGGAGATACTCTGCATCACCCTTCTCACCCAGCACTCATTCCTCTCCATGAGTGGAGCAGGGCTGAACCTCCTCACGTTACCAAACCACCACAGAGATGAAATGCTTTAAGTGCAGGTAACAACACCCTGACCCCCCTGGGAAGCTTGTTTCACCAACTGAGCAGGTGAATACTGACCTGTACCCACACACAGAAGCAAAGCATGGTGAAGGCCAACAGCAGCTCAGCCTTCCACAGCCAAGAGTCATTTTCTGTCTGTGATGCTCAAATCAAAGAGTATTGCACCAAAATGAGAGAGTGCATCGTGTTCATTAACAGATAAGCTCTTAATGGCCTCTCTAGGTACTCTTCTGACTCCAACTGCAGCTGGTTTCTCCACAGAAAGCTCCTGTTGATTTGGATGTTCTCCTATCAGTAAGAAAATGGAAGTAAGGATTTAGAGGGAGGTGTTTTTGAGAGACCAACTTGAAAATGGTAACTAGTGAAAGGCATGCAGAGAATGAGAAGCAGCCAGCAAGTGCCTGCGTTCAACAGCAGCCTTCAAGGACCTACCTAACAGGGCACAAGCTGAAGAAAGGCTGCTGAGGAGTGTCCATGTGTAGCTTTTCCCACAGCACTGCTCAGGTATTTTTATCCCAGTTTCCTGAGGAAATGAAGCCCACAGCTGCAGCATGCCCAACTCTCCCCAAGGCCCAGCCCAGCCTGCAGGAAAAGATGGGCTTGGGTAGCTCAGCAAGAGCAGCTCATCCCTGTGGGATGGCAAGAGCCCAGCCAACACCCGTCCTTCCTGGCACACCAGCACACCACATGCTACTCAGACACCCCAGGTGCTGCCTCAGGTCCTGCCAAATGTGGAGGGCTTTGGGAAAAGAACAGAAGTACTACAAGGAAGACTCAGTTTCACAGAATGAGTCTGCTATGAAACCAAGTGACTGAGGGGCAGACTGTCAGAAATGCTGGACCAGATGCACACTCCCTATGGTGAGACCAGTTCTCCAGCCTCCTTCCTCTATCCAACAGCCTTCATGTACTTGCAACCCTGCAGATACCTGTACAGGCCCTGGGTGATGTGACACCTCCAAGACCACATTCACACCCAGGCATAGTGTTGCCAGCTGCATACAAGTGGGAGGCTGCAGGTAGCTGGCTGTAACCACCCAGGTCAGGGCTTACCAGGTTGGTCTGCAAAAGCTCCCACCAGCTGCACTGCAACTACCACACTATGGACATCACTGCTGAAGATGGTGACAGGTAATTTACTGTCACTTTAAAGCTCACTGCAGTCCCAAGCCAGCAGGCCAGGTCTCAAATGTGATAAGTCAATGTTTTCTTTTTAATAATGGCACATCACTTCCTTTGGGAACTGTAAAAGCTGAAGTGCTCTCCACAAAACCCTAAAAGCAAGAAATCACAACACACAGCAAGACCTTGACTAACTTGTCACTCCCTGCTCTATGGAAGGGACAGGGAAAAGTCAGAACAACTCAGGAAACTCAAATGGATAAAGAAAGGAACCAGGAGAGTCCCTGCGCCAGAAGCTTGCTGCTGTGTGCACCCAAAGGGTTTCCTTCAGCAGAGTTCAGAGACAGTGTCTGAGATAAGTGCTTTTCTGCTGTGGTTATGCTCAACAGCAGTGACACAACTGTTTAAAACTATCAAACACAGGCTAGGAAGAGCATGTAAGCTGAGAGGGGAGGCTGCTTTTGGCAACAGGGTGGGTGCCCGGTTCCCCCATGTCCCTGGCAGGGTGTCCAAGCAGGGAGGGGCAAGAGCACCCAGCACACCCCTCCTTCCCCCACCACTCATTCTATCATGAGCTGAAGAAATCAGCAGCAGAAAATTCTTCTGCCACAGCTGAAAATGTAAATCCTTCTGAAAAGCTTTTCTTACTCCTGGGTTCACACAAAGTCCTGTGATGACTCCGTTAATTAAACACTCAGTCATGCATTCAGTGACTGCCAGGAAGGAAACATGCTGCAAGAAGCTGCAATACCTCAGGTGCATGCCAGCTCCTTTTGGGGCAGCTTGGCTACTGGTTTAGAGGAAAAACCTCATCATCTGAAAAGAAACCCAAACTTTGGCTCTTCAACTCTTCACCCTCTCATTTCCAGCTCCAGCTGGCTGGTCTTTACAGCTAAACTCCCTCTAAAACTGATTGTTAAGTTTTCCATCTTCCTCATTTTCCTCTTCTGTCATCCCCTTCCATGCCAAACAAACCCTGGGATGCCATCTCCCAGGTTTCAGAGCACTACCACAGCACATTTGTATTCCCTGCTTCCTGCCCAAACTGAAATACAGACATGGCTATCCCCATAGGTTGTGGTTCTCCTACCACTGCAGTCCTGCTCATGGGGAACTTCACTGTGGAAAAGGCAAAAGCTTTTTGAAATGCCAAATCAGTTGCAAACTCACATAGCCAAAGCTATGAAGAACAGCAACCAACTGTCTAACACAGAAAAGCCTAGAAAAGGACTAGCATCAATATTGTGTTTCTTAAAAAACATTCCAGAGCCTTCTGTGGGAGGAGGAATGGCCATTATCAGTCCAAGGAAGATCAGAGACTCATTGTGCCCAGCCTGGGAGGGAAAAGGGGACAGTATGTGAACTGTCCTCAGTGAGTACTGCTGGTGAGCAGCTGATAGAGGCTTGGCCTTTGCAAGGAGAAATTCAGTTAACTGGTTAAAGGGAAGGGCTGGTGAGCCTGACTCAGTATCTGTGCCTAAAGAAAACCACTCTTATGTCACCCCACAACATCTACCACTGGATGGATGGGCACACAAGTGCCACTATCTGTGCTGCCAGCACTGAACTGACGGGCACAGCCCTAACAAAAGGGGGTCAGGCTTCTTTCTTTCAGCAATCCTGAAAAACACTTGGAAAGCAAACTCCTACAAGAAGGCAGGGTACACATCCTGGTTTTCTGAAGCTATACAGCTTCTCAAGTGTTAGAAAAGGAGTTGCCAGTAAGCCAGCCAAATGGATTGCAAAGATACAAGCAGCCTGGGGTGGCAAGAAGGTGTTTTTAGCACACTCAGGCCAATTAGGATCGCGAAGGTTTCCAAGCACACCACTCCTCTAACCCAACAGAAGGAAACTGAGTTTAGCAACTTATTTAGGGTTTCATTTGCTAATTTGCAAAAACAAGGAGAAATCTTCCTCTGCTCTCCAGCATCTTGTTGGGAAAGCTCTTGCCAAGACACGGGTGTCGCTGCCAACAGCTCAACCCGGCGTGACCCAAAGTTCTCCCTCTCAGTGCCGGCGCTACTGCGGCGACGCGAAGGAGCGAGACAGCTGAGAAGGGGGGGTGTTAGAAACCTGACATCACTTTTGCTGGTAAAACAAACCCAGTTATAAAAAGAAAAATAGTGAGTGATCAGCCAAGTTTAAACCAGTTTTAAGTGATGTCAAGTTTAAGCCAGCCTAAGGCTCAGGTAAAAGTTCCCCCCTAGTTCAAGCCTGGAGCTGGGCACAGGCTGCACTGCAGCAGCTGAAGGTTTAAGAGGCAAGGCAGGCTATTTTCCTCCTTCCCCTCAACACAGCTAAAAATGCTACTTTAAGATGACTGTTCTCAGTTTTAGCACTGATGATAGCTAGGTCAGAAGCCAGCCTTGGAAAGTTTTACTCAGCAGCAGCTTTAGAAACCATAAATTATCTTTAGACGAAGTTTACACGCTCGCCCCTCCACAGCGTGTGACTGCCAGCTCCTCCTCAAGGCTGCTCTTCACACACCACAGACATGCTCCAAAGCCTGGGCAGGATCTTCACCTAGGCACGGCAGGGCTGAGCAGACAATTTCAGGATTACTTCTGCTAAGAGAAGAAGCAGACTAGGTCTGAATCAGCCCCGAGGTTCAGTATGTTTGCCATAAGCAGAGCCAAAGCGATGAAGCCTCGCAGGGAGCACTGAGCCTCCAGCTGTGTCTCTAGCGGCTTCGTTTCCATTGCCATGGAAAAAAAGTGAAGCACAAATCAAACAAAGCTGGGTTTCTTTGTAGGCTGAGCCTGGAAAGGTTAAAACTGAAATGACTGCTTTTGAAAACTCTGGTTTGAACTGTTTTTACAAACCTAAGCCCCAAAAAGGTAAGCAAGAAATGTTTTATTAGCTGAAGGGTTTCTCCTCCCCGCCTTAGGTCAGAGACTTGGCAGAAACTTTAGCTCCTGAGAAATTTAGCTACAAAACTGAGAATAAAACCAGCAGACTCATTCCTTAGACAGACTCAGTCCCCACTGGGAATGTGTTTGCAGGGCACAGAACCCTGGATCCAGGCCTGTGGCTTTACATCCTTGTAGTCAGAGAATGGACTGATGTCCAGGTCAGCAAGGTAAGCCGCAGGAGAAATGCTACAATTTAAAAGGATAAAGTCTGGGATTCTCCCTTTTTCCTTAACATTCTTCATGCACTTTTCCAGAGGGAAGTAAGGATGTACTTTGAGACAGCCCTCATCAACACATAATGACAGCAATTTCTCATGTACAGGGGGAGCAAATCGACCAAACTCGTCCCTGGAGTGGACTGTCACAGCACTGCTGGCTGAGGTGTAACACCAAGCTATCCATCAGCTGTGATGCCAGGAACACTCAGCCTGCTTGGGCAGCAGAGATATCCCCCCTGGTGCCATTCAGGTGCTCGGGGTGAGCAGAGGAAGGAGCCATGCCGCACAGCTTCGCTCCTCCCTGGCTCACCAGTTACCTTGGCAGAAGAGTGATGCTGGTGGCAGCTGTGCTTCACACAGCTCCGCTTCCCACGGCACGCCAAACAAGGGCTCTCTGGCTCCAGCGAGTTTCAGACAGGCTTTCAAGCATGGCAGCGTTTGGGGACAATTCCAGCAGCAAGGCAGATGTTTGATTCAGTAGCTGTCACTCACGAGCTAAGTGAGAACATCTGCTGCTCTCCTCTCAGAGAGCCACTGGCCTTCAGAAAACCCTGTGTCTGAAACCAAATTTCTCACATCATCTCTCCAGGGCCACGAGGGAGTAGCAGTGAGTCCATGGCATAAAGGTGAGGTGGGGGTTGAGAGGAAATGGCCTCAAGCTGCACCAGGGGAGGTTTAAATTGGCTATTAGGTAAAATTTCTTTCCTGAAAGAGTGGTCAGACACTGGAACAGGCTGGCCAGGGAGGAGGTGAAGTCACCATCCCTAGAGAGATTCAAAAAACACGTGGACATGCCACTCTGGGAGACTGCTGAGGCACAGTGGTATTGTGCTGACAGTTGGACTTGATCTTAGAGGTCATCTCCAATGTTTATGATTCTATGGAAGAGCATTGAGCAGCACACAAATCACACTGTCACAGTATCACCAAGGTTGGAAGAGACCTCGAGGATCATTGAGTCCAACCTGTCACCACAGACCTCATGACTAAACCATGGCACCAAGTGCCACATCCAATCCCCTCTTGAACACCTCCAGGGATAGGGACTCCACCACCTCCCTGGGCAGCACATTCCAATGGCTAACAACTCTCTCGGTGAAGAACTTTCTCCTCACCTCAAGCCTAAGCTTCCCCTGGCGCAGCTCCAGGAAGACACAGATACTGTGCTGATGTTTTAACCCAAAGTCAGAGGAAGGCCTGTGACATCCTTTGAGCTGAACACAAGCCTTTCAAGGATGCTTGGCTGTGGTAGGGATGAGAAATTAATGTAAGGTAAAGCAAAATCTTCCAGACAGGGATTAGCTGAGAAACCCCTGCTGGGAACTGGAGTGAGTGCCAAATTGTGACAAGAGAGATTAATACTTCCAGAGGCATTACCACTACAAAACAGCTGAAAAAAAACCCAACAACCAAGAATGTTTTTCTAGAGTCTCACTTCCTTTGGAGTTCTGTCACATGTGTCAAGGAAGATACAACCACACTGAACAGCAGCAAGGCTTCTGTCCAGGTATCTGTAACAGACATTCAAAGGCAGCACGTTTCTCCTACACCACCTATCGCTTCTAGGCAAACATAAAAGCATCCTGCAGTACAAGCAAGTTTTGCAAGCACTCATTACAATGAGAGGAGGTTGGAGCCAGGTGGGTGTTGGTCTCTCCTCCCAAGGAACAAGTGATAGGACAAGAGGAAATGGTCTGAAGTTGCGTCAGAGGTCGTTTAGGTTGGACATTAGAAGAAACTTCACTGAAAGGGCTCCCAAGCTGGAACAGGCTGCGCAGGGAGGTGGTTGAATCCCCAGCCCTGGAGGTGTGTTTAAAAGCTGCAGAGATGTGGTGCTGAGAGACAGAGTTTAGCCTCAGATTTGGGATAGTTAGAGAATGGTTGAACTCAATCTTAAAGGTCTTTTCCAACACAACAACTGTGTGAGTCTGTGAAATGCAAGAAAAGTTACTTCTAGGCTGTTCCAGAAGTTTCTGCAAGTGGTCTTCTCTGTAGGTCGATAAAGCCTCTAATGTAACACAGGTACTGCTCAATTTACAAGTTCCAACTAATCCCCTTCAAGCAGGGGTTTCAAACAGCACGAAGCAGAATCCATCAGCTTTATAACCAAAGGAAAATGCCTGTAAAAGCCCAGCTTAGAACACACATTCCTCTTGCCCAGCAAGAAGATTCAAGCCCATGGCCACATCCCACATTTTCATTTTCTTGCACACTCTTTCATATCTGGTTTTGGCACTGCCCCTGAGAGGGCTTTGACTGGGGATCTGTCCACACATTCCAGCAATAAATGACACTAACTGGAGCCATTCTTTAAAATATCTGTCAGCTATAATTCTTTCACTGTTTCGATCCTCCCTGCCTTGCCCCCACAGAGCTGGGATGAAGTCATAAATTATATGCCCTGCCACTCAATTTTCTCTGATTGTTTGGTAGAGCCTCTCCACTAATAACCGGCGATCATCAGCCACCTCGTGGCTTAAGTGGTTTCCAATCATGAAAGATTTATCCACTGTGACTTCCAGTCAATCAGGGAGACACTGAAATGGCTATCAGGCACTCTCATCTCGAGACCACAAGATGAGCAGACAGACTCCAGAGATGAGGGAAAGCAGATCAGAAGCGCTGACTTCAGACACCAAGAATCAGAGCAAAGCTCCAACAGCTGCACAGAAAAACCACCTCCAGCTCTGCAAGGAAGAACCCAAGACCAGGGCACAGACTCTGCTCTGGGTCACAGCACATGTGAGGACCCCTCCAGAAGATGGGGTACATTCAGGGAAGAACTGTTTGCTGGGATGACATGAGGAGAAGCACCTAAGATGTCACATCTGTGAGACTGTGCTTCACCACAGCCTCCAACTCCCCACTGGAGAAGTGTCCTGCATGTGAAATGCAAGCCTCTGCTCCAAGTCAACAGGACTCTCAGCCATCAGAGAAGTGGAGCTGTCTTCTGCAGACCACCTTTGACAGAACATTTTCTTCCCAAATATCAGGCCACTGAAAGACATGCTTTCAAGGAACACTATTTAACCTCCAAGAGAAGGGAAGGATCTGACCTGTACAGCCATCATCACATGAAAATTAAAGCTGAGAAGAGAGAAAAGAGGTAGAAGAGAGGAAAGAGAGGCAATGGGTACTAACTACAAGGGTATTCAGACCCATGCTGCAGATGAAACCGTCAGGACAAGTTAAAACCAACCACATTAGGCATTGAGCATAAGTCCCGTGAGGAGAGGCTGAGGGAGCTGGGATTGTTTAGCCTGGAGAAGAGGAGGCTCAGGGGTGACCTCGTTGCCCTCTACAACTACTTGAAAGGTGGTTGCAGCCAGGAAGGGGTTGGTCTCTTCTCCCAGGCAACCAGCACCAGAACAAGGCGACACAGTCTCAAGCTGCGCCGGGGAGGTTTAGACTCGAGGTGAGGAGGAAGTTCTTCACCAAGCAAGTCATTCATCATTGGAATGTGCTGCCCAGGGAGGTGGTGGAGTCACCATCCCTGAAGGTGTTCAAGAGGAGATTGGACGTGGCACTTGGTGCCATGGTCTAGTCATGGGTCTGTGGTGACAGGTTGGACTCGATGATCCTCGAGGTCTCTTCCAACCTTTGTGATACTGTGATACATTCTGGTTGGGCTCCTTCCTCACCAAAGCCAGCTGAGAGTACCCAAAGTGTGACATGGAAACCCACATGCCCAGAATCTCACCCCTGCAGTCTCCAGAAGTACACTGGCACCATGGGGCTGTGGTGCCCACTGTACACAGGCACACCCAAACCAATCCATTCATCATGAAAAGTTCAGTGTGGCAAAGAACTCTGCTTTGTGCTGCGCTCTGCCTCTTGCTCAGGGCTGTTGAACAGATAAATATTCACTGGAACCAAGCAGCTGCTGCTGCAGGTATAAAAGTTAAGTCATAGACTGTCAACAGGAGATAGCAACTGCAGTCAGAGGGCACGAGGGAAGCCACCAGTGCCAACTGGGCAAGTCAGGGCAGTGGCACTGCGCTGACACAACAGCTGTTTCAGGGCAACGTGCCTGAATCACAGGAGAGAGCTAGGGGGAATTAATGGCTCCAGAACAAAACCTAGGAGAGAGTAAGCACAATTTATTTTGCCACATTCTTAAAATGAAATAAGAAAACATTTAAACACTGCAGCTTATTTAGAGGATACACACTGGAAGACATCTTTTACTGCTGGCAGCTTGAAAGAAAAGAACATAATTACAATTCCAAGCATGAAATGAGCTCTCTTCCACACATGCCCGAACCAAGTCTAACTGTTTCACCAGCTGTAGTGAATCAAAGCAAGGCGGAATGAAACAGAAAGGACCCAGAAGCAGCAGCTCCTTGATGCCTTTAACCTAGTAATTGCATGGCACCTGGATCCGGAAGGGCTGCAGAGGATTTAGCAGTTGCAGATGTGCAGCTGATGTGGGGCACGGAGCATTTGATCTCCCTGGAATGCAGGACCCCGAACAATGCATCTGTGTGCTGGCCCACCACACACACCCGGGGGAGAAATAAAAGCTAACATTATACTGCAACTGAAAAGAAAAAAGCCACAGCATGAGCTCGACTGTTGTTTAACTAAGAGAAAAACAATAGCAGCTTTGGTCTTAAGTATCTGCCCCAATGACCACTCACCACTTCCAGATACAGTCTTTGTTCAAGTACTTCAATACTTTGCGGCTTCATCAGCCACCCAAAATCACAGAGGTACGTGGGGGTACTAAACCTAAACCCACCATGACGTCTGTGTCTCCAGCCTGTCAGAGACGATCTTCCTACGGCTCCAAACCAGAGCTGTCAGCGTTATGTTCCAGAGTGAAATCAAGGACTGAGTCTTCCCACTTGGGAATGTAAGCATGAGGCAGAAGTCCACTCATCTCATGCCTCACATGGGTTTCACATCTGCTCTCTTCAAAGGGTTCAAGTCCTCCCAGGGCACCACTGAAAAAGTCATCCCATCTAAGACCTTTCTGCAAATCGAAGATGAGCTTCCCACATGGACTTCAGGAAAGCTGCTGGACTCAGGTGCTGTAGCTTTGCCTCGGGGAGCTGAGCTCCGTCTCTGCTGCTTCCCAGGAGCAGCCTGGCATGCTGGCTTGGCCACGAGCACCACAAGTACACAGTGACACAGCCATCCCTCCAGCCAGAGCAGTTACATCACCCACAGCAAAACAAAGCTGAAGAATAAAAATAAACCACATAGGGGTTAACATTGCTAGGCTAAGAGCAACCCTAAGCCTGATCCTGCTTTTGAGTAAAAATTTCCACAAGAACTTGATTCCTTTGGGATGAGTAGCTGGGAAAGCTGTTTGTGCCAGGGAACAAGGGGAAGCCCAACCTGAAAGGTCTGTGAGTTGATTCAGACCTCTGGTGTCACCAAGGCAAGAGTAAAAGCCCCAACACTGCTGTCAGAAGCATTCTTAATAGGTGCAGGACAAGGAGAAGATGACAACTCTCTCAGCTGAAAGCAGTGAACGTTTCCCCTTTTGGTTTGTGCGCACACACTCTCCTCAGCTTGTTGCTGAAACAAAAGCAGAAGTAGCAGCCCAGGCACCTAGAGCAGTGCCACAGAACCTCCTGTGGTGCTGCATGACTCTGTACACACCTTCAGAGCACTGCTCAGGCTGGCACCTGCATACCAAAGCTCTCAGCCTGCAAACAACACTGCACCCCCAGAGCAAAGTCCAGCCGGCACTGGCAGGTACCGTGGCTGGAAGGCAGGAGGAACCTCACCCTGTGCCCAGCTGTTCAATGACTTCCCATAAATGAACATGAAGTCAGGGCTATGATTAATGCCCCAGGACCAGAGACCCAGGGAGCTGACAGCAGCTCAGAGCTCAAACGTGCAAACCCAGCAAGGTTTCTGTATTTCAGAAGAGCTGCTCCTCACCACCCACACACAGCACGGCCAAGGCAGCCAACCCTGACTGCCTCCTCTCCTCCTCCTCTAATTGGCATTTCCACAAGCAGAGGCTTCACCTGAGAATAGCCTGGCACTCGGATTGCTGGCTTAAGGATATGACCCCAGGGGAGGACACAGGCAGCTTGAGAGGGATGGTGACTCTCCTGCTATTGCACTCAGAAGGAAGAAGAGCAGCAGTTCATATCAGAGACAGCTTAAGGACACCTTGGTGTCATTGTAACTGAGTTCAAATGCAGTATTCAACTTGCAGGGATTTCAATTATCACTGTTTTAGCCAGTGTGTTAAATTTCATATACCAACTAGGACTGGCTACAATGAACTCAAAATAACCTGCCCAAAACCCCTGACAAAACAAACCTGACAACCACCAAAAGGAGGAACATGCCATATAAAGTCACCCATCCCTTAGTGTACACTGAGAGAGATCTATGCCTATTGACTTCTGCTTTAAATCATCTCTGCTCCAGCAATCTTTCCTTCCCCATTTTTCAACCCCAAAAGAATTACCATTTCTTTCCAGACAAGAACTCCTGCCAACATTCTAGAGGGCTTAAGTCCAAACCACACATAGCTCAACAACAGCAGAGTTGAACAAAAAGGAAAAACTAGAGCTTTTTCCTTTTTTTTTTTGTTTAATTATACCTTGTGAAAGTATGGCTGAGCAGGGGAAAAAAAAAAAGAAGACAAAGCCATTGATTAATTCCAGAGTAATGAGGAAGGTTTATGGCACACCAGAATATATATTCTATCAGATTTATCACTACCCTTTAATGTCTGGACTCGAGGTGTCTCTACAGACAAGCATGCAGGGCTCTGCAATTCTCATACTAAAATGGCTGAGAGTCCACAAATTAATACTTTTACAGGCAAGGGTTTCATAACTAGGTCAAAGCAGGGGAGTGAAGTTTTACATTCCTACTCACCCAGCAGAAAAAGCCAGGATCAACCTCCTTTCCCAGGGATCCCCAAGGTTTTAAAGGGGGGGGAGGGGAAATTTCAGCTTTGCAAAGCTGCAGAACACAGCCCTCTTTCAACACCTTTTAATTGAAGCCTCTCCAGGATCACAGCTTAAATTGTGACCAAACTTCCTCCTAAGGTACAGAGCTCAGCCTTGTGTTGTTCAGCATCAGAAATCCAAGGTTTTCAGTAATGCAAAAATTCTTAAGTCTATATCAAGAGGTGAAGAACTGCAGCAGAAAAGGAACTGGAGAAGTGCAAGTAGTGACTGGAACTATTCTAAGGTGCCTGATGAACTTCCCTGGTGTTTACCTTCCAATGTTACAGCCATGAACACTTATGGTTTCCACAAAAAGAGTCTCACTGCTTTGCCCAGTACACTCTGTCCTCCTTGTTTATACCCAAGAGTTGTTCCAAAGACATTCAGTAAGGACTATACCAAAAAAACCAGAGTCCAGCTATTCATTCCTCTGCACTACTGCAAATTAAGTATGAATATAGAAACCAGCCCTGTGAGCAAAGGAAAGCCAGGAAGAAAGCTGGGGACAAACTTTTTTAGCAGGGCCTGTTGTGACAGGACAAGGGGTGATGGGTTTTAACTATAACAGGGAAATGTAGACTGGATAGAAGGGAGAAATTTGTGACACTGAGGGTGATGAGACACTGGCTGAGGTTGCCCAGAGAGACGGGAAATGCCCCATCCCTGGAACCATTCCAGGTCAGGTTGCTTGGGGCTCTGAGCAACCTGCTCTGGTTGCAGATGTCCCTAGATGCCCTAGAAGATGCCCTTTAAAAGTCCCTCCAACCCAAATCACTCCATGTGGCACTTGGTGCCATGGTCTAGTCATGAGGTCTGTGGTGACAGGTTGGACTTGATCTTTGGGGTCTCTTCCAACCTTGCTGATACTGTGATGACTCCATGATTCTATGCAAGTTGCAGACTGAGCCCCTGAAGCACTAGAAAGACGCCACCAGTAAGTGATCGAATCCACAGTGAACAACTATTTTGGTGTGTGCAAAACCATCACAGCTGAGCTTTTTTCCTTCACATGTTTTGCTTACTACATTCTGCTGCAGTACCCAGAGGCATGTGGGCCTGCAAGGCTGAGAACTAAGGATGCTCCAGCCAAGGCATGCGTGTTGCACGGCACTTTGCAACCACGTCACTGGAATTCCAAGCTACTATTATGCACAACTCATTGCTCCAGTTATCTGTCTTGAGGATCTCATTAATCCTCTTGCTCATCACCACCTAAGCTTACACAGGAGTGTCTCAAAGCTTGGTGCTGTTTTGCAAGTATGAAGGCAGAAAGGAAAATAACTCAGCAGCTCTGAGGGGTGCTGCAGGCAGAGGCTGTCAGCCTGCGTCCTTCTCACTGGGCAGGTACAAGCACACGTGGGACTCATCTGAGAGCCTCCCCTTTGGTCCTTGTCCCACACTGCTTGGAGACCATGGGGATTAGCCCCAGTGGCAGCTCTCTGGCTACAGGAAATCCAATCTGCACTCCAACTTTAACTGCAGATGACCTTGAAGCAGGGGACATTTAAAAATACATATGCATGTGCACACAGAGCTGCCTGTGCGCACCCAGAGCTAGAGGAATTCAAAACGCTCTCCTACCTTCTGCAAGATTGAGGTCAAGGGAATGAGGAGAGTTTCTCTGCCTTTAACCAAACCTTCCCGTCTCTAATTCATGTATTCAGGTACTCCTCACATTAAAACCCTACAGAACTGCAGGGAGAAAGAAAGGAGAATTGAGCCGCGCGATACCTCGCTGAATGCAGAGCCCAGAGGAACTGCTGTGTCCCTGCCACCAGCTCATTTAGACAGAGCTCTCCTTGTAGGCTCTCGTAAAAGCATCATTAAAAAGGAGAGGAAGAAAGAATTCAGGCCTGGCCAGCTGCTGAGTCCAGATGCACTCCTAACTGCTGACAGGAAAACATGATTTTTTTTTTTCCCCATTAAGTATTTGTTTTCCTTCATTTACTTTGTCAAATGATTTGGTGTCATTTGATTCCTACTCCATGGATCTTTCATACAGCATTAGATCTGTGCCACAATGTTAATTAACAAGCCAATCAGACCCTGGGCTGCAGCAAGAGAAGTGTGGCCAACAGGTCAAGGAAGGTGATTCTCCCCCTCTGCTGAGACCCTACCTGGAGTACTGCAGCCAGTTCTGGAGCCCCTACTACAAGAGGGATGTGGAGGTGCTGGGAGGTGTCCAGAGAAGGGCCACAAGGATGATCAGAGGGCTGGAGCACCTCTCCTATGAGGACAGACTGAAGGAGTTGGGGCTGTTCAGTCTGGAGAAGAGAAGGCTCCGAGGTGACCTAATTGTGGCCTTCCAGGATCTGAAGGGGGCCTACAGGAAGGCTGGGGAAGGACTTTTCAGCATCTCAGGTAGTGACAGGACTAGGGGGAATGGAATGAAGCTGGAGGTGGGGAGATTCAGGCTGGAGGTGAGGAGGAAGTTCTTCCCCATGAGAGTGGTGAAGCCCTGGAATGGGTTGTCCAGGGAGGTGGTTGGGGCCCTGTCCCTCGAGGTGTTTAAGCCCAGGCTGGATGAGGCTCTGGCCAGGCTGATCTAGTGTGTGGTGTCCCTGCCCACAGCAGGGGGGTTGGAACTAGATGATCCTTGTGGTCCCTTCCAACCCTGACTGATACTATGATACCATCATCTACAACACAGGAGCAGCTCCTGTCTCCGACACGAGCCGCTCAAGACGGTTCAGGTTGGTTTATTCCTTTATCATGACCCAACAGCAAACAAACCTTCCATTAAACCCCTCAGAAGTTCAAGTCCCAAAGCAAAGCTCTCCAGTGAATGCTTTGCCCACTAAGTTAAAATAAATCTGGGTGAATATTTCCTACATTATCTCCAACCAAAAATGTGCATTTCTATTACAACACTTAATTCCAATTAAGACAGCCCTGAAAGGCTTCCTGCAAAAAACAAATACAGGATACTGGCAAGACTACAAGGATGAGGTAAAAACTATTGGAGACAACAAAATAATTCTCTTCTGACTGCATAACATGCAGAGGAAGTGTATTTCTTCTGTGACACCAGCACTAAGTCGAGGTCCAGCAGAGAATAACCAGAGCTAGTCAACACTGACCTTTGTGTCCTCACAGCCTTCACCAGCTGAGAGTTACATAAAAGCACCAAAATGATCAACATTTAAAAACTCCTCCTGCCACACCTACCCACGTCCATCACAGTCACCAGCTCCCCTCATTGCTTTTGTAGTATTTTTCCCCTGTGGCTGTTGGTGCCTGCCTGGCAGACTCCAAGCTAAGCTACATGGGACTGAGTCAGCCTTGGGGAGAAGCTGGAGGTGTCCGAGAGTACACAAACACACCCAGCCCTCACGCTGCCATCCTGCCTTTCCTTCAAAGCTTGGGGGCAAGCTGAGTGTCAAGGCTTCCAGGAAATTCAGAATTGAGGTGAAATCCTGTATCTGAAGCCAACAAAAGTCACAAATAGCCTACTCTTACAAACACCTGAGTTGTGTCCCATGGTGTCCTAGCCTCGCTACAGGATATATGACAACTTTTAGACTGAAGTCCACAAGTATTGAAGCTTTCTAAGAGTACAAGAGGATAGTGGCACAACAGGTCCTTCTTTATGGCAGCTACAGCCACCAGGAACCACAGAGGCACCATTCTGGGCTTACTTCTCAGTCCTTGGAGACCACTTCTACCCTGCAAATCCTCTAGACCATTAATTACAACCAGGACTAAGTCCTCCAAGAGCTACTTTTTCTCTTCACCATACCAGAGTTGTTCCCCTGCCTTGGAGAAGCACAACACTTGCTCTCACCTGAGTGCTGCTGCCTGCATGCTATCAGAGGATAATGCTGTGTTACACATCACACAAACTCCATCAAAATTCAGCTTGTTCTTACAGATCAAACAAAACCCAGCCCTTGACACCAGTGGCGAGTGTGCAGATGGTAGAAAGCTGGACATCCCTTCAACTCAGCCCTCAGGCACAGGCTCTGTAGTTCAGATAACACCAAAACAAACATGTGGAAAGCTGAACTCCAGTGACACCGTAAGGAAGAGGAAAAAAAACTACGAAGAACACCTGGCCTCAGGCTGCAAAGCCCCTTTGCATTAAAAAAGCATCATCACCACCCCTCTGTCTGCCCCCATGACAATTCTGCAGACAACCCCAGTCACAGGGATCTCATGTCCCAAACCACTATCACTGTTATTTGATGTCAACCCATTTTGATTCTGCAGTTTAAATCCAGGAGTGAAATCCCAGCCCTGGGTAACTCAGGTACACCACACAGTAGTCAGTGTCTGTCTGTCCTACAACTGATGATGCTTCAGTGTTCCTGTGATTCCCACAGACACCCACTTGAGCTGTCTCCAGCCCACCCACTTCTCAGAGACCCCAGCTACCACCACCAGCAACTGCACACCAGAAATACCAACACCAGCCCACTTGCATTAGTAATTCACCAGGGCAACAACAAAGACATTAAAACTGGAATCTGGGACAAGTTTTGCTTACAAAAGCAAACCCAGCATCCATAGAAAGGGGTGATTTGCTGAAGTCAGTTGTAGGCATGCCTTCCACTTGTCCTTCCATCTCCCTCCCACCCCTCCCCCTCTTTGCAGGGGTTAACCCAGAAAGGTGAAGTTGCACAAGCACACTGCTGCTTGATAAGGGAGACCCAGGCACTGCCTTCCCCAGAAATAGCTGTTGTGCTCCCGGGTAACCTCTAATATTGGTAACCATTGCCATTTAAATTTCAAATACATTTAGATGAGAGATTAAAGCAAGAATGTCGTTCTGCCTTTGCAGCACTTGATGCCTGTCTTTTATAATGAGGGAGCCCAGAAAAATAACAAGGAGAAGACTTACACCCAAGCTCCTCAAAAAAATCAAGAGAATGAATTACTGATTTTTGCAGCTCCTTAGTGGTAGGAACAGATGGTAACAGGCAATAGTATTGACAACTTAACAAGCTTCCACCCCCAAAGGTGAGCTCCTAAGTCTGTTCCAAATTCAAGACTTAAAAACATTACAGTTGAGACCACAGCTCTCAGGGGAAGCACTGACTTTTAGCCAGTCCCACGGTGCTTCAGGAACCTGCTCTACCCCTTGATGTCTTCTGCCATGGCCTCACCAAAGGGCAGAGACTTCCCAAAATGTCCTGACAGTGGCCTGCAAGCCATTCACCCTCAGTCAGGACAAGCCTGGGCAGTGCTGAAGGCAGGCAATGTGGGTGAAACAGTTTTAAGTGAAAGCAGAGCTCTGGGTATCTGTCCACCAAACCAAAGCCACTTCTGAGGACAGCAAAGCCAGGCGTGCCAGCTTGCCAAACACGCACAGGGCAAGGGGCTGGGAATTCAAGCCTCTGTCTTGGTGAGCACAGACCACAGCCTGCCTGCCTCACTCTCTTGAAGGTCCACAACATCCAAGTTTCTGCAAAACACCCAAGAAATCCCTTCTGCAGCCCCTGCACATCTCCAGCAACTGGAAACAATTAGCCTGTCCCAGTCTCAACCCAAGATCAAAACACTCATTACAACATTAACTTGCTAAGTACAACCCAATGGAATTATCTTCTTCTGGAGAAGTCCAACAAATTCCTGCAGAATAGAGAGAACATGCAGCAGTGTGAAAGCTGTCAGAATACCTGAGTACCCAAGCATCTAATTAAGGCACTAATGAATTAGAGTGAGCTGCAAATCTCAGTCCTTGTTGTCCTGTTCCTCTACAATTAAAGCTCTGCCAAGAATTTAACCAAGGGAACACAATAATGATAATGTCTGTTCTCCTCCTTCACTCTCAACATTCAAGCCTTACTTACCAGAAGTGTTTCCTGGTTTTATCAGAAGGCCTCTTCAAAGAATATCCATAAAACATATCCAGTAATTTTACATTTCCTTCAATAACAACAATTTCCCCCCTTTCACATGGCTTACAGGGACAGGCTGCGCCTGCTTGTCACAGCATCAGGCACTTGGGTGGTTCAGCCAAACACTCTCAAGGATTTCCTAACTCACCCAAGGTTTCCATAAAACTCACTGTTTTTTTTCCCCTCCCACCACCACCACTTTGTACCACCAAGCAATGATGCCCACCTCAGAGGATGTCAGGCAGCAGCCTGGACTTGTTGGACACCGACTATCCCACCTGCAGCTCCACGAAGGATGTCCAAGTCACACTGCATCTCCCTCCCTATCCACATAACAGAAATGCATTCCCCAAAACACCAAAAGCTATTCCCCCCCCTGCCCCGAGTTAGGAACTGGAGTACTGCGTCCAGTTCTGGAGCCCCTATTACAAGAGGGATCTGGAGGTGCTGGAAGGTGTCCAGAGAAGGGCCATGAGGATGAGCAGAAGGCTGGAGCACCTCTCCTATGAGGACAGACTGAAGGAGTTGGGGCTGTTCAGTCTGGAGAAGAGAAGGCTCCCAGGTGACCTAATTGTGGCCTTCCAGGATCTGAAGGGGGCCTACAGGAAGGCTGGAGAAGGACTTTTCAGGATCTCAGGTAGTGATAGGACTAGGGGGAATGGAATGAAGCTGGAGGTGGGGAGATTCAGGCTGGAGGTGAGGAGGAAGTTCTTCCCCATGAGAGTGGTGAAGCCCTGGAATGGGTTGTCCAGGGAGGTGGTTGGGGCCCCGTCCCTGGAGGTGTTTAAGCCCAGGCTGGATGAGGCTCTGGGCAGCCTGATCTAGTGTGGGGTGTCCCTGCCCATGGCAGGGGAGTTGGAACTAGATGATCCTTGTGGTCCCTTCCAACCCTGACTGATACTATGATGCTATGATTTGAGTGTCAAATCCCCCAGGCTCACAATCATCTAGACTATTATTTACAAGAGCAAGAGATAGAGGGACCAGAACATCCTTCACCATTATTCACCAGTCATGAGGTACAACGGTGAGGCTGGTCTTATCAGTGGGCCTTTGGTCTGCGAGCTCCTCAGGGTAGGAACAGATTGCACACCTCTTGCTGCCAAATGCATCATCTGCACTTAATCACAGCGTGATGGAGAGCTCCTGCAAACAAGCAGCTTCAGCCATATTTTGTGCAATCCTGCCACGCCGCTCCAAAGCCTGTCAGCTCGCACCCCCAGCACCACTTCCTCAGGGCGGAGACCGTAACTCCGCTCCCTTTCAGGAGCACACTTTGGTGCTCCACACAACACTCAAACAAAATCATCACCTTCCTGAACACTGCACCTCACTCACCAAGCCAGAGCCTGCCCAAAAGCACTTTTCCTTTCAGGAGAGGGAATGCTGTTGCACAACGATGGAAGCCGTAACTGGTGGCTGCGCAACCTGCCGATTCCCTTCCCAAAACCCTGTCCCCATGTGTCACTGGGGCTGTGTCTGCTGGGAATCTTCTCCCATGAAGTAACACTGTCCATTACTGGAAGTGATGATCCTGGGCATTAGCTCTGTTACAAGCTTGCCTTAATGAACTCGTTGCTAAACACAACTGTGACTTCTGAGCGTAGAGGGCGATTTATATAGGTTGATATAACCCAACACAAAAAAAAACCCTCACTCAAAAGCAGACTTCCTTTTGTGGCCATAACAAGGCCTTCCAAAGAGTAAAATTATTCCAAATCAAGTACAGTTGGAGGGAAAAAACACACACACATAACACAACCAACTCTTTTCCTTCTTCTTGGCTAATTATTGCCACGGCTTTGTCTAATTGCAAACAGAACATGGGAGGAAGGAGGAGTATTTAGCTGTGGATTGCTCTTACTGAGAACTCCCTTTTGTGTCACGCTGAACACGTGGATCTGAATTACAGCCAGAGAAGAAGTCAGGCAAGATGTTTTTCAGAGGAGTTTGTGCTTCGCTCAGATCTGTTCATTAATGGTGCTGCGCTGTGCAGAGGGCCAGGTTAGCTCATTAGCAGTGGAAAGGTTAGTGAAAGTGAATTAATGTGAGTGCTCCTCTCTCTAACATCTGACACAGGAGGAAGGAGCCTCCCTACCTCACTTCTCCTGAAAGGTATGTTCAAATTGAGGGCATGTAGGTGGCAACTGCCAAAAGTGGCATGTGAATAACACCGGCAATTTAATAAATTTGGATAAAATACAGAGAGCTGTAAAAGCAGCAATTCAAACACTCAAATCAAATGCTTACACTGAGATTGTATCCGAGAAGCCAGGAGGAAGGAGTTTAAAGCTCTCCTCTGTAGGGCCCAGCAGTGGTTTTGTGCCCAAAAACTCAAGCCCTGTTAGGCCCCCAAAGAGATCCAGGCTCACGGTGAAGCCACATCTCCTTCACCTCTGCTTATGAGCTTCAAAAATTCAATTTAGGCTATACACCTTCAGTACTGCCCACTACAGAACACAAACTGACAAACAGAGAAGTTCACTGCTCCCAAGGGCTGTGGAAACCCACCTCACATGCAGACAGGTCCCACAGTGTCAGAGCGGAGCAGTGGATGGGAAAACACTCTCCCAACGAAGCCACCTCAGGCTGAGCCACACACCAGAACAAACCCAAACCACCTCCTTTGAAACACTCCAGGCAAATCTGCACCTCAAAAGCCACCCAGCTGCTTCACAGCCCTTCCAAAATCTGCATTTTTGTGAGAGAAATGGCTCCACCATTTCAGGGGTGGGGTGAGGAGCACAGCAGAAGTCAGTCAAAGCCACAAGCCACACAGCTCCACTTCTTTCCTGTTCCATGAGACTATTAATTCCACTTGCACACGGCTTCCCCTTCCCTCTCCAGACCCTGTTTCATCACACATCAGCTTCTCAACCCAAAAGCCAACTCTTCCACACCATACCCCAGTGCCACCAGAAAGCCCCTCACTGCTCCGCTTGGCTGCGAGCAAGCTGAAGAAAGAAACCTACGCTGCACTTCCATTGTGTTCACTTCCAACCCCTCCAATTTAGAAGGGCTAAGAATTGAAACACGTGGAAAAAAGCCAGAAAGCTCAGAAGAATGCTTCTATGCAAAGAAATACCTTCCTTGTGGAATTCTAAGCTCTATTTCCCCCAGAGCAGCAGAAATTGAAAACTGTATGAACACATTTAAGAGCACTAATAAAAAAATACCAAGGCGTTAAATAAAGTCACGTTTCACCTAAACAACGCTGCCATTATTGCAGCATCTGACTTTCAGAGGACAATTCAATCCTGGAAGCTTGTACTGTAATTGCTTTTCCACTACAGGCCTCGGCTTTACAATTGGATCCTTCTCGGGAGGTCAGACAGAGGCACGGCTGCAGCTCTGAACACCAATTCTCTTCAGCAGCTCCCTTACTCATTCCTTTAATCTTACACCTACATATTCATTACCAACTCTGTAAAATGCCAGTGCCAAAGCCACCATCAGAAGCTGCTGCAATTTCTCTGCTGCTCTGAGAAACCCTTGACCCTTCTGCTTCCCTAATGAAGACGCTGGGAAGTGTGAATCGCACCAGCTGCTGGCTTCAGCGCTGCAAGCCCAAGTCACCCAACCCCAGAAGGAGACCACTGTGATCAGGCTGTTTCTTGAGGCAGCCACCCTGGCTTCCTTCAAGCAACCTGCCCAAAATAGTTTAGTGAATAACTACTTGTCCCACTCGTTGTGGCAGAAGAGCTGCTGTGTTGCAGCTGTTTGGCTTCACGAAGCCAGGAGTTGAGGCTGGCGACTCAACTCCTTTTTCCCCCACCCATCCAGACAGGACTTCTGCTGTTATCACCACATTAGGCTGGGAGGGGAAACAAAACCAAACACAAAGCTCCAAGCCTGCTTTAGAGAAGCGAGGGGAGCATGTTTGTAGCAACGCCGGGGTTTCGCAATAAAGGAGCCGCCAGCCCAAGTGGAGAAATCTCAGACTTTCTCAACACTTCCTCTGCTCCCGCCCCACCACGGACCACAGCGCTTCTGGCCCTCCAGCTGTGCCCACGCAGCTGCTTTTGGGTCAGCAGATCACAGCACAATCTACACAGACCTCTAGGTATTGCTGTTTTCGGGTTATCTCGGTGATGGGGCTGACAGCACACCATCGTTAACGGTGCTACTAGCACATGTGATGGGGACAAGCCACCTCCCAGGGACCCAAACGCTCTGCATCAGGAGGCCCTCCGAGACCCTTTCCATCACTGAAGCTTTATTTTCATTAGCAAAGCTATAAATTGTGGAATGGCTTCATCAGAATACAGCAAATGCTGCAGGATCTTAGTACAAAGGCAAGCCTGGTCCTGAAGATGAGGCTACTCAGCCTCTTCCCATGGGGAAATCCAGACAGGTGTCCCCTACAGTATACAAGTTGCCTAGACAGAAGAGAAAAAGGCCAAAACACTCAAGTTCTGTGTCTCAGTGCATTGTCACCCACAGGTTTACAGCAAAACCACCCCCATATTCATGGCCATGAACGGATGGGTGACAAAAGCTGCACACTTCCACAATGCATCTCAGACAAGACAGAAGGTTGGACGTCAGCACTTTGCCATTTGGGCACACAAGCACCAGGACTCTACCCCTCCACAGTGTAAGTTCACAAAACCAAAAAGTACCCTCCCCCCCCCGCCCCTTAAGACTGCCTGCCTTTTAGGATGAGAGGTTTTCACTCGAGCTTGGGCCAGACATGAATGCTGTTCAGTCCTCAGGCTCCTTGGAGGATGCCATCAACTGCACATCAGCACCAGCTGGTACCTGAGTGATAAACCGCAGCGGCGCTGTACATCACAGCCTCCCCACCAGCACTGAGCCCAGGAATTCACCTCAGTTTCGGAACATATGAGACTTAGGTAATTTTTTTCAGCTAATTCTGGAGAAGTCTGATTTTCTCCCCTTGTTATCTTCTCCCCAACATCCCCACAGCACAGTGGTGCAGGAATGGAGCTACTAGACCCCAGAGCGGCAACGCAGTTGTCTGTCTTTGCAGAGCAGTGGATGAAAACTCGTTCCACTGGAAAAGGTCACTTAACTATCACCTCCCCAGGCTCAAAACACCCACAAAGTGAAATCACTCTTTTGTTTGTTTCAGAAGTCGGAGAGCCTTCTGACTTTTAGTAATTCATTCTTTCTACCCAGTGCAAATGCTTTGTCACCTCATACAGCCTCAAACCCTTCATCTGGCAAGTTTTTCCAGCCACAGTTTCAGCTAGACCCACAAACATCACAGCGTGGCTTCAGGCAAGCAAAGCACAAAACACCCCCAGAGAAAAGGGCTGAAGGTGTGGCAAACCTTCCTAAAATGCAGCTGCCATAGCAATGCCAGGCATCAGTTAAGCTCTCAGCAATAATCCTAGAAGATTATTAGTGGCCAAAAGGCAGGTGATATGGACAGGAGGCCCTGGAGAGATGCAGACTGCCATAATGCTCTGTAATCTGTCAGGGAGGAAGTTGTTTTGCCCAGTGGGCAAGTATAGAATGCAAATGAAGGGCTAGCTTTCATTTCAGGGAGGTACTGCAATTAATGCAAGCCTGGTTTCAAAAGTACAGTTTGCACTCAAAGAAAAAACACCCCAAAAAACCCACCCCAAAACAAGGCAAACCAGCATTTACTCCAAAAGGCAGGATGAAACATCCTGCTGCCCAGCTAGGAAATGGAATAGGTAGTGAACAGCCTGGTTTATAATTGATGGGAGGACTCAGCTCGGTTTTTCAGGGGACTGCAGAGCACCCATTAAGGAGAGAGTTACTGCACACCACAGCTAAAGGTCTCACACTCGATACACTTTAATTACTCGGCTGCAGCAGGGGAGAGTCACTGATGCCTGGACTGTCTCGTTTCACTGTGAAAGGCTTCTGCTGCTATTAATATTCACCAAGGGAAACTGAAACAACGTCTTGTCTCCCTCTGAATCCCTGGAATCATTATAGGCAAACTAAACACAGAGAGATTTATTTTTTTCCTCAAAATCCAAGACAAAAGAAACGCACCAGCCTGCAAAGCCACCTGATACAGCAGACCTGTATTTCTACAGAGTAACTCTCCTTCAATAATGGCTTTATCATAACAAACACTTCAACACAAACAATCCCACTGCAGCACAAACCAAGAGGTCAGCCAAGCACCCGAGGCCCCACGGCAGAAGCAACACGCTGTGGGTTATCCGTTGAGAGCCTTCTCCACGGAGAAGGATGAGGATGACCTTGAACTCTGCACTGCTGAGCTTCCCCCTCCATAATGCTGCAAAGCTGAGCTCAGACAACAGCTTTTATTCAGCCAGACACACCAAACTGCCAGTGCTGCAGAAAAACCAGCACGAACAAACCCCCTCAGCCAGCAACATCATTTTGCTTTCCAGAGGACAGCGCCGACCTCCCTCATCTCCTCTCAAAGCAGCAAGGCTAAAAACCTCTTTTCTCCCTCCCTAAACTCCACTCCGAGACAGCCTATTATTTCTACATCTGCTAATGCCACCAAAAAAGTTGAATCCTAATACTGAATCAAACTGTAGTCTCAGCATATTGGGAGGTTTCTCTGCCCAAAATGAAGCATAGGTGCCATCTGTTTCAATTATACTAATCAGAAGGAGACATAACATACTGAAACTGGCACTTCTTAATAGACTAGGGTTGTTTTTTTTTAAAGCCATTTTGAAAGCAAAGAGGAAGAAAGGACTGTGATATACTAGAGGCAGGAGAATATTTAATACTCAACAGCACCAACAAGCTACACAGTCTGGTGGGCAAACCAGCGCTGGAACTGCCCCCGCAGGAAAGTTAACTTCTGCTTTCACCAAGTTAGGGCAAAACTTGCTGCTTTTGAAGTGCAGGGAGTGAAAAGGCATCTCAGAGCTAGAGACACGTCCCAGGCATTCCTGGCTAGTACCCATCAGTCATTCCAAGGAAATCTGAAATTTTCACCTTCATGTGTTTCAGAAAAATAAAGGCAAATTTGTAACACCCCACACACACACCAAAAAGGCAAACCCAAAGATGGACACAAGCACTGGTCAGGAAATAAACCCAGAAAGTTTGGACAGAAGCAAGGTCAATATTTACCGATTCCATAGCTGAAAGCTGTTGTTAGCAGGACATAGATTAAAATCCAACAGAGGTGTGTCCCAAAAACGCTGTGCAATCTGAAAGACACAGGAATGGGCTGGTTAGAGAGGTTAAAACACACAACTTCATTTGCTCCACAAGCAGCACGCTGTTATTGGAGCGATCTCCAGAGGTCCCTTCCAACCCTGAGATTCCCCTGAGATGGATTCTGAACTACTGTGAAGAAAGGGGACTTAGCTCTCTGGGAGTGCATGGAGGTTACCAAATACAAATCCTTGCCTAAGCCAGAAATAAACTTCCTGATAACGAGTCTGCACAAACAGAAGGAAAGGAGCTGGGGAAAGCTGAGCAGAGTGTCAACCATGTTCCATAAATTTCTGATAACAGATTTTTAAAAAGGGAAAAAAAAAAAAAAAAGAACCACCAAAACCAACAAGCTACTTGCCTCAAGGCTTCTGGTTTTCAAGATATTTTATTGATGAATAGAGGCTGGTCACCCCCCTCCCCAGCTGTGAGCAACTGATGAAAGGACAGACCACGCAGAGAACGAGTGACCTGCCCTTGATGTGCTACCAGGTCACACAGGCCTGTGATTCACTTTCTTAACCAACTTGTGTCCTGGGTAATGCCCCACAAGTGCTTGCTTTTTAAGCATACCTTTGGATCTACAGATAAATTCATCTGTTCTAAACCTCTCACTTTTTCTGTATTTGTTGGACAGCTTCTGTTGCACCTTTCAAGAATATTTTTCCAGCTACAACCTCCCAAAGCGAAGCTTCCAACGCCGGGCAGGACCCAGCAGGAGCTCTCGGCACCCAAGGCAAAGGGGAATTACATTCATTAACCAGGCAACTGAACTGGTACATGAAAGGCTTGGCAGATGATTCTGAGCTCAAAACCCAGCACCTGAGCTTTTCAGCACCACTTCTCAGGCCGGAGGAAGGCTGGGCTGCACGACGCTGAGCGCTCTGGGGTGACTGTCACGTCACCACAGGCAGGAACTCGACTTGGCTGCGAAGCCGCAGGGCTGCAGCTAAGCCCAGCCTATCTCATGACTCACCCAGCTCTGCCTGCATGCCTGGCGAGCACGTTTGCTCAGGAAGAAATCTCTCTGCCAGCCAGAGCAAACTAGTCTGTTCCAGATGAGAGCTCTGCAGAAGTCACTGGGGTTTTTCAGGCGAGCTGGCCTGCTCCCCAGCTGCAGAGGGGACAGCTTTTGGACAGCATAGCTTAGAAGGAGCCTGCACAAGCTCTAGGAGCAAAGGCAAGTCTGAACTACAAAATGCTTGTTTAAGGGTTTGCAGTGGGGAAGAGCAGAGAGCTTGGGCAGAGCCACATCCAAACCACTCTTTTATCCCAGATTTTTTATGTTCACACTGAACTCAACCACCCCCAGGTATCTGCTCAGCATTAGCAGGTCCTTCCTTCTAGCTGTAAAGGACCTGGAAAGAGCCAAGGTGTGCTCTAAGCAAAAGCTAAGGCAGCTACAGAAATCCTGTCCCATGACAGTTCTGAAGATCTATTTACATCTGCTTCCTGGCCTACATAAAGCCATTTTATTCATTACTTAGCTCACACATAAAATATACATTAATCTTTATTCTGGAGAAGAACAGACTGAGAGGGGAATCTTCTTAATGCTCAGGAGGAACTAAAAGGAGGGAGGCAAAAGCATGGGGCCAGACTCTTTTCAGTGGTGTCCAGCAACAGGACAAGGGGCAATGGGCACAAACTGGAACTCAGGAGGTTGCACTTGAGCAGGAGAAACCTCTTTGCTGGGAGAGTGCTGGAGCCCTGGCACAGGCTGTCCAGAGAGGCTGTGGAGTCTCCTTCTCTGGAAAGATTCCAAACCCACCTGAACATTGAGATTGTGAGCAACCTGCTGTGGGTGACCCTGCTTTAGCAGAGGGGTTGGGCTAGACGATCTCCAGAGGTCCCATCCAACCCTCACCACTCTGCTATTACTGTAACACTGGAAGTGACCACATACAAGCCTGGTAATGTTCACAGAAAACATTGTACCATTTTTATGACATGGTTATCAACTTACTTATGAAGTACAGCAAATACTTCAGCAGAAGACACCCAACACACAAACCATGGACATAACTTGACTGGTAAGAGTCATCAGGGCCACTTGCACAATGTTCCTGTTGGGCAGAGTCCAACACTTCAATTTAACACTAGCTTCACTTCCAAAGGCCTAACTTACAATGTTAGACACATTCATCCATCCAACTTTCTTAGCTTTAGCCTGATGGAATTGTTCCCTCCACAAACTACCATTACTCTCCTTGTTTTTCCCTTCTATGAGCTCCCAACCTGACCATGGGACAAGGCTCTTGTGCATTCCACACCAGCTACAGCTACCCAGAAACCAGTCTGCAATGAAAACAGCAGAGATTCAGCCTTCCCATGTGCTGAAACGGTAGCATAAATACCAAGTAACTACATGTTCACTCTGATCTAAAACAGGTTCATGCTTTCAAGACTTGGGATGCTTTATTTTACATTAACATGAAGCCTTTTGGAAACTTCATGTAAGCAGACAGGGCCATTAAAAGAAAGGTTTCAACCTCTAAGTTGCCCCATCAACCTCTGTTCTTCAACACTGACTGCATAGTCCTCAGCAGTTCCTCACTGATTAGCTCCCAATTCCTCTTGCTGCACTCCCACTCAGATCAGTAACCTTGAGATTCAGAGCACAGAGAGCTAGGATTCACTGGAAAAAAAACAGGGAATTAATTCAAGCGGCTTCAATAAAAGAGTATCTTGCAACTTCGCAGCAATCAGGATTTGAGGATGGCAAAATGCATCAGAATCACAAGATGTGGCCTGAAAAACTAGTGAACTTCCATTAACTACAGGACTATATGCATCAAAGCAGCTAGGGCAGGCAGCTCACATCCGGCCGGGGAACACCAACCGGTTCCAGGGGCAACGCAGGATGTGGCTTCAGAGGCTGATGTCAGCCATCAAAGACTAAAACCAGACCAGTTCTGTACAGATGCAGAGCCACTTTATGTCCAAGATTCCATTATTTTACACACTTAGATATTTCTAAATTTGATCAACTGAAGGCAAAAAAGGTTCTACTTAAATCTCCGTTTCATGGGAAGCAGGAAAGAAGCTATTGCTGAAGCCTCATTCCAAGCAATCAAGAGGCCGACCTCCCCACCAGCAAGTACATTTCTTCTTATTAGTGCTTCTTTGAAGCAAAAAGTTGCCCTTTGATTTAGAGACACTTGCATCAATTCAGATTTTTATGGTAATCCTGGACTAAGAAGCGTAACAGAATACGAGGATGAGATTTAGGTTCTGGTTTAGACCAAGTCTGAATGCAAAAGACCTCTAGTGAGCAAGAGAGCCTTTTTCCCACTGCACTCATCTGCTGCTCTCTACATAATTTCAGGAAGAGACAGAATTTCAATGAAGCATCTCTCAGAGGGTTTCAGTGAAAACATACACTGGGGAATACACAAGACACTGATGGGCTTATGCTTTCAGATAAGCTCCACCGCCTCAGACAGGACTCAAGGAGGTAGGAAAACAAAGTTGGGGGGAGAGGAAATCCAGAAATGTTTTCAAGTGCAGCCCAGCTTCACACAGCACCCTGCAAACAAACACTGATCTTTCACTGATCTTTTTATTTACAGAAATGGTAAACTCACATTGCAATTCCAGAATCTAGAGATAATGGAGGTGGAGAGGAAGAGATCATAAATAGGCAGCACAAGAAAGCACACAGAATTACTATGACCCACATGTCTTCCAGGAATATCTGTAAGTACTGTCTGCAGACAACAGTGAATCCATCCCTGCCTCATCACAGCACCCAGCTTGGGTAAGAATCTAAATGACAAGCTCTGGATTTGGGGGAAGAAGTCCAAGAAAGAGTGCAGAAACTCCTGCCTCAGCTCCCTTCTGTAGGTTTTGCCCTTTGAGAGCTGAGAACAGTCCTGCCCTCACAGCCCTCTGGCCCCTCAAGGGTACACACGGCCCCTAACGACCAGCAGATTTGTGGCCATTTCCCTCAGGAGCCTGGCAGAGCACATCCAGACTCTGTGTAGCTCAGGACCGTTTAGAAAGGGAAGGAAAAAGGTGAGGTGTTGCACCAGAGATCTGAATGGGAGGAGGAAGAGTTGTTGCCAAGAAATACGGCAGAAATTGACGATAAATAACACGCCTGCAACTGAAATGCCTTGCATCCTATCAGCAGCTCACAGCCCAACCACCTCCAAACACACACATGCTGAGCAAACCCTGGTGTTCAGCAGGACCAGTCACAAGTGCTCACATGTGCAGCTGCTCCTACACTTCAGGAAGAAATTTCCAGGAGTGGTGTGAGCTACAGAAAGTGCCTTTCACCGGGATTCACAAAGCAGCAAATCCTGCTGCAGCACCGCTATAGCCAACTAGGCTACCCAAGAGATAAACCAGTGTGCAGAGAGAATTCCACTTAGCAAATTAGTGCTTACCAAAGGGGAAAAAAAAAGGAGGAAAAAAGGGGAAGTAATAAAAGAGAGGGAAGAAAAAGAAGAAATGGGGAAGGGGTAAAAGGGGAGAAAAAAGGAGGGTGGAAAGGAGAAAAACAAAGGGTGGGGGGGAAGGAGAAAAAAGATGGGGGAGAAAAAGGAGTAAAAAAATAGGGAAAACAGAAAAATAAAGGGGAGAAAAAATAACAACCCACTTTTCAGTATCTTTGATAGCAACAAAGTTGTAGCATCAGGTAAAATTCAATTTTATAGCTTTCAGAAACTAAGTAGCTAATATATTCCTGGTCTCAAAGTTCCTCTGTTCTGCCCTGCAGATAATACATATGCTGAGCTCTACATTTTTGAAAGCTCCTGTCATCTTTGCTACTTGATAAAAAACACAAAACTAACTTGATACTGTCCTGAAAAACACAGCCCAAGAGAGCTCTGTGGGGGCTGCAGAACCTAAGCTTCAATTTATCACACCAAAGCAAGCATGAAGGAAGAGAATGATGTGATTCCTCTGCAACCAAATTGTTCTTTAAGTGTTTCAATTCAAAGTCTGACACAGACAACACAGTCCACAAGAAACTGGGGTCTGGCTAGTCCAAACCAGGAATGACTAAGCTGCTTAGAAAGCTCCACTGAATGAGAAGAACTCAGGCTCTGTGATGCCAGGTGACTGAGTTTTGATGCGTTTCAGGCATTCCTCAAGATCTGTGCTCTTCTCAACTCCTTACACAATGCTAGTTCCAGTATTCACGCACTGATCAAACACTCAGACCCAGCTTCCACCAGCAGTACTCCTTCCTGGCTGCCCCCAAGGAGCTACTTACTGCACACCACTGCTGTCTACTTCACAAATACTCCACACCACAAGTGTAAGGAGAATGGGAATGTTACTTGTGTACAGGACATGTCGTCTCCTTTTACAGGTGTGAGACTGGAGAAGTTCAAACAAAATCCCTGTACCTCATTTCAGTAACTCCAAAGATGGTATAGAAGCCTTTAACTACTTTAATTTTGAACTGCATTAAACTAAGGAACTAATTCCCAGCAGAAGCCTCCCGTTTCACTGAGCTTAACCCTAATGCAGGCAGCTGAGCAATAAACTGAAGTAACAGAGCCTTCTAAATTTAGTATTGGTTATCTGGCTTCTTCATGCCAAGAGTGCCCTCAAGAACAGCTCACAATTACTAACCTCTACAAGCGCACATCATTTCTCCTGCAAAGATGTGTGAAAGCGGCCTAAAAGGTATTTGGCCTGATAAAAAACTGGGGCTGTCAGCAGAGTCCCTGCTCCCAGCACAACCTGAAAGCTGGAATCACTCAAGCAGCTCGTTCTTCCTTGGCGTGATGTGGCAGAAGAGCGAAGCAAGCCCCAACAGTTTCCACCGGAGCGGAGTTTTCATTGCTGCGCGCACGATTAAGAGCCCTGGAAACACAGAAGCATGTTCCCTCATCTCTCCTTCACCCTTACCACCCTTCTGTGGCTTCGCTGATGAGTGGAAAGTATTAAGTCAAAACACAGCTCCTGCAATTTCCTTACCCAACCTTGGGCTGCAGCTCAAGGCTGCAGCTTGCCCTTCTGTAGCAGCAAGCTGAGACAAGACCGGGGTTGCCAGGCGAGAGGACACGGTGTTTTCCAGGCTATGGTTTAGTCTGCAGATGTTAAAGAACAACACCTCCCTAGGTTTAAAAATCAGTGTTAAATATCTTAAAAGATTATGGATCAGCATCCACATTGTCAGCAAGTGGATTAAAAAATGGTCTGAGCTATACAAGCAACATTTGCCTTTGGTTAACAGTTGGACTTGATGTAAAAGGTCTTTTATTGTACTGGGTCTAGTTCTGGGCTCCCCAGTTCAAGAGAGACAAGGGATGGCTGGAGAAAGTCCAACAGAGGCTATGGAGATGCTGAGGGGACTGGAACATCTCTGTGAGGAGGAAAGGCTGAGAGACCTGGGGCTGGTTAGCCTGGAGAAGGGCAGCCTGGGAGGGGATCTTCTCAGTGCTCAGCAAGACCTAATGGGTGGGGGGTAAAAGGATGGGGACAGACTCTTTCTAGTGGTGCCCAGTGATAGGACAAGGGGCAGCAGGCACAAACCAGAACTCAGGAGCTCCCATCTAAACAGGCAGGGTTCTGGAGACCTGGAGCAGGCTGCCCAGAGAGGTTGTGGAGTCTCTTCTGGAGACATTCCAAACCTATGTGGACATTGTGATCCTGGGCAACCTGCTGTGGGTGACCCCACTTCAGTAGGGTGGTTGGACTGAATGATCTCCAGAGGTCACTTCCAACCCCCATCATGCTGAGATTCTGGGATTCTGTGTTTAGGCTCAATGGAATGTGCTGCCCGGGGAGGTGGTGGAGTCCCCATCCCTGGAGGTGTTCAAGAGGGGACTGGACGTGGCACTTGGTGCCGTGGTTTAGTCACGAGGTCTGTGGTGACAGGTTGGACTTGATGATCTTTGAGGTCTCTTCCAACCTTGGTGATTCTGTGATTCCAACCTACATGATTTTGTGATTACATCAAGCAGCCTTCTCTGTCATGGATGAGTAAGAAAATGGTTGGGCACCTAAAACCAGTTCCCTGCTGCCCATCCAGCAGCCCATAGAGCTACAGGCAGCCCTGTTTGTAAGCCTCAATGTTTCTAAGTGACCTTCCAAGACCCTTTCAACTTCTCTTTTCTAGAGCTCCAATACAAAATGTCATTACCCAAGACTGCTGGGTCCTTCCAGCCCGGCTGAATCTCTTCCAAAAAGATGCATTAATTAGTCTCACTTCTTTGTTAATGATCTGCACATGCAGAGCAAAGAGCCACTGTCTTGCTTTGGGAAAAAAAAAAAACCCAACCCATGTTGTTATTACAGCAAAAATACAGCAAAAGCACATCAAAAGTGAACACACACACAGACACAGACACACACGTCAAGCACGTGAGGATGTGCTTCCGAGAAAACCATCAGCACAGAACGAGAGTCCTCTCTGCTTTCACATAACCTGAGCTGCTTAGCTAGCGAGCCATAAAATTCAACAACAAAATGTACAGAACCCTCAAGCTGTTTATTTTAGTGCACAGAAAGCTGTTAATTCTGAAGCCATTTGGAAGAGGCACAGGATGCACAATGGTGTGGATTTTCAAAGCAGAGCTGTGTCGTGAGTATTTTTAGTTCAGATGAAAACGAGAAGAAATTGGAGCCTCCATATCCTAAACATTTGCTGAGCCTCATTGGAAAAGTAGTAAATTTCCAGTCCAATTAGTCAGATAATGCAGAGGGAGTAAAGATGGCACTTTTAAAAGCTTAAGCACAGCAGCATGCTTGTGGAAGGCCATCATTTCGATGGAAACCAAACATTTTAGCAAAGCATTACCCAGGAAAAGACTTCCAGGTCAGCACAGAAACCACCACACAGTAAATTCAAGTCGGAGGCAGGAGGCAAGACAAGAGACACTCTTCTGTCACACCAGCCAGAAGTAATAAAGGAAAGTGAGCAGCACTGGAGTCACCAGCAGGAATATTCACTGATGTTGACAAGGAGAAGGGTTTCTGGGAAAAGCAAACTGAATTCATCGAGCACCAGAACACTTATTCTAGGCCTTAGAATTGCAGTTTAACAAAAACCAGCCAGATTTGCCACAGCTGGCCAACAAACTGAGCTGACAGATTGCCAGCTAATGTTTGTCAAAGCCATCCTGGAAACTTACCACCTGCACTGAAAAACCAGACTAACCCCTGCCCCATGGCCACAGGGAGCTTCTGCCACTTGAGATCTGAAGGCTGCATGGTAAAGAATCATAGAATTGTCAGGGTTGGAAGGGACCTCAAGGATCAGCCAGTTCCAGCCCCCCTGCCATGGGCAGGGACACCTCACTCCACAGCAGGTTGCTCAGAGCCACATCCAGCCTGACCTTAAAAACCTTCAAGGATGGGGCTTCCACCACCTCCCTGGGCAACCTGTTCCAGTGTCTCACCACCCTCATGGTGAGGAATTTCTTCCTAGCATCTAATCTGAATCTACCCATTTCTATTTTTGCTCCATTCCCCCCCACTACCTGACACCCTCAAAAGTCCCTCCCCAGCTTTCTGGTAGGCCCCCTTAAGATACCGGAAGGCCACAATAAGGTCTCCTCAGAGCCTTCTTTTCTCCAGACTGAACAGCCCCAGCTCTCTCAGTCTGTCTTCACAGGAGATAGGAATATGCTGACATGCCATCAAAAGGGACCCTCAACGGTGAATTTTAAGGTAGATAATATTACTGCCCATCTTTGAGAGCTGAAGACCCCTACCCTGCTGAACAGAAGCCAAGCTAAAAAGTCTCAAAGCTTTAACTTGTCCTAATTAAGCTCCAAGTGAAGCTTAATCCCAGTGAAGACCAGAAGTATGTTCTCTGGGATTAAACCACTAATTTAAAGTTAGATCACAGCTGCTGACACATTTCAGGTACCTTCTCCCTTGCATTCCTCCTAACTACAAATCTGAGGTGGGACAAAGACACACTTCCCATCATCAGCCTGAGCATCACCTGGGTAACTTTACTAAGAGCCCTTCACTCACCCATTCCATTCAAATTCCCTTTGTAGGTTCTTTTTCTGAAGGAAGGAAGGAGGGTTAACAATGCTGCTAGGCCAGGGGGAGCACCACTGTTTCAAAATCTGAGTCTGAAATTCCTTACTCAGTGCTCAATTTTACCACAGTGAGAAAACACAGACCACTCTTGGAAAGAAGAAAAGAGTGAGAGCCAGCCATTTGTCACCTTTACACCTCAGATACTTGCTGCCCTGCGATTCAGTGGCAAATTGGATAGCAGGTGCTATTAATAACCAATCTATTTCCTTTTTGAAAGCTGATTTGTGAAAAGGATGCGAGCATCCCATTTTAAAACACTAATTAGCCAAGGAGGAGTCAAGGAAGTCACTGTGCAGCCTTCAAGAACAGACAGAGTCTCTCTCAAAGAGAAGACAAAAAAGCCCAGAGCAAGCTTATCCAAGATCCACGATCACCCGAACACAACCTGCTCAGCCAAGGCAATTCCATGCAGTCACACAAGCACCACAGCCAGGCACTTCAACAACTCACACACTGGTGTCTCAGGAATATGCAGGTCTCACTCAAAGGCTCACACCCACATCCACACAGCCACTGCAAGGATGAGATGACCCTGTCACCTACCAGAGCAGCAGACCTGTCTGGATGACCCAGGAGGTCCCCAGAAAGTGATGTGAAAAATGCAGCTGTTAAGATGTGCTCAAATGTTCAGCTCCCAGAGGTATGATAAGTGACTTACAATCACCTCAAATTACACAGCAAGGAGAAGCTGTGAAGGCAGCACCTCCCTGATTTACAGACAGCAGCATCTCTCCCTATTGTCTAGGGCCTGGCAAGTTAAGGTCAGAATAAAAAGACTCTTTTAAAATACCACCTAAATTGAAAGCACCTACAGCTTCCACTGATTATTTTTCTCTCCATTCTAAGCCCTGAACAGGTTTAAGTAGCAGTTGCCAGCATTAAAGCAGCTGCTCCCCTCCCATTTTCCATTCTCCTGAAGAAGGAACATCCCAGCAGTGCCAGGTAATGGTGAGGAAGCAGCTGGCTCCCACAGCCTCACCTTGCTATGACGGCAGGAGGCAGCCACGGCAGCCACAGAGACTCTACAGAGAGCACTACTAAATAGCAGAATAGGGATGTCCAGTGTTTGTGTCTGTTTGTGCTACCCCAGACCCTCAAGAGGGGCTTGAGGACTGTGGGTGAAGTTCCCAGTGACAGCTGAGCTGGGAGATGTGCTCCCGCTCAGCTGCTAGATCCCCTGCTCCTCCCTCAGGCCCCTTCTGGAGCTTGTCCCTGAAGTAACTAATGCTGCCAGCTCTGCAGAAAACCCACTCACCTTCCTCTCCCTGCTGGTCTCCATCTTAGGATGGGCAGCACTGGCTCGTGTGTCCTGGGAAGGGGCAGTGCTTGGCAGGGAGCCTCACCCCCCAGCAGCAGTGACCCCACTCCAGCCCTGCCACGACACCACACCCCGAGAGAATCCACAAACACCTTGTAGAAGGGCAGATCCTTTCCTTCACACATCCCCCCCCTCCAAACAAACAGCACAAAGGACAAAAGGACAGGGTTAGGATTAAACCCAGTCCCTTGATCCCTGGCCAAATGTCCTACCCATAAGCCCACACAACTTCCAGAGCCAATTTAAAACCCTGAGTGTGCTATACTTTGGGTTATAAAATCATATTTAGACACATACTTCAAGTGTTCTTTGCTCTGCTGGTGGCTAAAAACAATTCCTTTGTCATCAAATCTTGCTTCAGCAAGCTGACGGGACGTTTTTAGCTCAGGAAATAAGATAATTATGGTTCAAGGTAAACAACTACAACTGTGCATCACAAACAGTTTCTAATTTTAAGCCTGAGGCCCTCTAATGCCATCTATATTTTAAAGAGTTTCCTTACAAATGGTTTAGGTTGTCTGAGTAGCTTGTGACTGAGCCCCACGGCTGAGCCACAGCAGCGGCAGGTCTCGGGAACACACAGGCAGAGGTAGGAGATAAAAGTCCAGCAGATGCAGCAGGTGAGCTTTGGCATCAAGCAAGTCAAGGTGAGGCCAACATGAAAGGAGGAGAATGTACTCTGAATCTCAAAGAAGTCGAGAGAGAAAAACCTGTGTCTCTCAGGAGCACACAGCAAAGGCTCAGCCCCGAGAGCAGAGCTCCACATACTTGCGCAATGTTTGCTGCGAGTCATTTTACATCCCAGACCTCAACCACCCCACTGCAGCTTCCCCCACTGGCACAACAGCAAGAACTCAAGTTTCAACTCGCTGCGAGAGCATCAGCTACTGAGCTGCTCAACAGCAGGCAGTAAACTCACCTACAGCCATCCGTGCTGTGTCTAAACTAGCCCCGGTGCTACCGCTGCCGTGAAACATCTCCAGGGTTACCAAGAAACAAAGCCTCCCAGTAAACAGAAGCATCGGGGCCGAGATTCCACAAGCCAGGAAGGCTGAAGCACCACATCTGAATGTGTCTGGAACTACAGGGAGGTATTGAGGGCAGTGAGCTGTCTGCCTCCAGGATGAATCATTACATGCAGAGGTAGCAATAACTCCAAGTACTGCTCCTAGGTGTTAGCCAGGGAGGCTTTCATTCTGCCTCATCGGATAAGAGGGAAGTGCTAAATTACAACCAAACGAAGGCAGCTGAATGAGGGAATGCAGCAGAGCAAGTGAGACCCAACACAGACAAAGCATTCTTCAGCAGTTGTTCTCAGAAGAGGCAGAAGTGGTCAGAACTATTCAAAGAGCTGGTTGGGAGAACGCCACCACTTCTGCAGAAGACTAAACAGCGAAGAGGAATCACGTGGCGAAGCCTGGGCAGCTTGGGCGAGCTCCTTCCTCCAAAACTTTTCATCATTAAACATTTTCCAACAACCCCACCCCATTTCTGCTATTGTTGTCAAAGAGGGAATTCCAACCAGAACAATTATTTGCACCACATTTTTTTTTTCCCCCCTGTTGGAAGGAGAAAAAGCAGTCACACTGCAGAGCAAAAAAAAAAACCCCCCGCGATTCAGGCGGTAGTTCAGCCAGCAACACAAAGTCTCCTTCTCGAAGACAAAAAGATCACCGTGCCTCCAGTCCGCCCAGCAGCAGCACAAACGTATTTTTAGCCACAACCATGTGAAGGCAGCAGTATGGTGGAAGTCTCCCAGGTTGCAGAGAGCCGTGGGAGGTTAATCTCTCTACACCCTGGAGAGGGCAGTTCATTAAGAGGCTGTTCCGAGCAGAAGGAAACAATTCACCCACTCCCTGAAGACATTCCTCTTCCCACGACTGCACACAAGGCAGCTCCTCTGAGCTCTCCACCACCCCGTATCTCAGGCCAGTTTGCAATATTTTCTCCCCTAGTAGCACCATGCCCAGGCTGTGGTAGAAGGAGCTTGACTTTGAGGGTGCTGGGGCCCTGGAGCAGGCTACCCAGAGAGTTTGTGGAGTCTCCTTCTCCGGAGACATTCCAGCCTGCCTGGACATTGTGATTCTGGGCACCCTGCTGTGGGAGACACTGCTTTAGCAGGGGGGTTGGACCATAAGATCTCCAGAAGCCCATCCCAACCCCCACCGTGCTGGGATTCTGAGATACACATCTCCCACATAATTAATGGAGCTAAATCAAACACAGTCTTCACAGCACCACACAGGGTGAAAAGTGCCTCAGAGTCAACCCAAACATCCAAGAAGGGAAGAAGCAGAAAGACAATTTGGGTTTATAATGTTTTATCTCCCAATTAACACTTTCTCATGACTTCTGATAAGGTAACTGTTAGCTGTCAGACCAAACCCAAGTGCAAATAAATACCTTGAAGTACTCTCAAATACTCTCCCTGCCACCAAAGCCGCTCTGCTCTCCTGCTATGGAAGAAATGTTTAACCCAGTTATCAGGAAAAGGAGGCTATGCAATGAGTCCACAAAGGTAACTTAGTCACCACGTGTTAGTTTATACCTACAAGGTGCTCACATTGCAATTCATCAAGCAGCCCTTCAGAGCCACACCCCTGGAAGAAAACACCTCAAAGGTGTGCTGAGAGAGCTGAGAAATAGTCAGAAAATGTAAGTTACTCACCATAGCCAGACTCACACACAGGCTAGAGGGTAAGGTGGGTTTGGGGCTGATTGGTTGTTTAAAATGAGTTGAGCACTGCCCAGCTATGCTCTGTCCATACAACAACACCCCTTCATCTTGAACCACAGGCTAACCAACTACCACAGACCTCTACCCTCATTTCCCCAGCTCCTGTGATGCTGGAAATATCAACTCAACACTAGCTCCAAAACCTGCTTTTTATTTCCTTACACTATTACAGATTTTAATACTTAACTCTCAAATAAAATGCTTCCAATCCTACACCTTTTGGGGGGGAACACCTGCTTTTTCAGGTACATGAAGTTGAGCAAGAATGGAATAAAATTCAGATGAAATAATGAACACATTTTTCTCTAATTTATAAGTTTATGAATTGCCACCAAGTCTGACTGTCCCATCTGATAGCTTAGATTGTCAGAGCACATTACCCATCCCCTTTGAAGAGAGACATTGGAGTATCCCACAGGTTTGCCATTGAAGAATACCAACTGATGGTCAATTCTCAGCATTTGTGTGACAACAAGTAGGGAAAAGAGGAAAAATGCAACAAGTCTTCGTAAGATCTGAAAGTCCAGACTCTGCCCAAGCCATTTTTTAGACTTCTATTGAAATTCTATTGGCCTTTGACTCAAACACCTCTGCCAACAGGAAAAGAGCATTAACATCACACAGGGAAATTAGCAGAAATCACAGAATGGTAGGGGTTGGAAGGGACCTCTGAAGATCCAGTGCAGCCCCTCTGCCAAAGCAGGATCACCTGGAGCAGGTCACACAGGAACACATCCACACAGGTTTTGAAAGTCTCTAGGGAAGGAGACTCCACAACCTCTCTGAGCAGCCCGTTTCCAGTGCTCTAGCACCCTTAACAATAAACAAGTTTTTCCTCATGTTGAGGTGGAACTTCCTGTGTTCTAGTTTGTATTCACTGTCCCTTGCCGTGTCCAATCCCCTCTTGAACACCTCCAGGGACGGTGACTCCACCTCTCTGAGCAGCACATTCCAATGGCTAACAACTCTCTCTGTGAAGAACTTTCTCCTCACCTCGAGCCTAAACCTCCCCTGGGACAGCTTGAGGCTGTGTCCTCTTGTTCTGTTGCTGGTTGCCTGGGAGAAGAGACCAACCCCCACCTGTCTACAACCATGGTTTAGTTAGTCATGAGGTGCTGGGCGATAGGTTGGACTTGATGATCTCTGAGGTCTTTTCCAACCTTATTGATTCTATGATTGTCCTATCACAGGACACCACTAAAAAGGGACAAGTACCTTCTGGACACCCACCTTTCATATATATATATATATATAACGTTCCAGTAACTGTCCCTTTCTTACAGGCACAGCCTAAAACAGTCACGTGTGTGTACATATATATAAACATTAGTAAGATCTCCTCTCCATCTTCTCTTTTCCAGGCTAACCAGCCCCAGGTCTCTCAGCCTTTCCTCATCAGACAAATGTTCCAGCCACTTCATCATCCTCATAGCCTCCATTGGACACTCCCTAGCATATCCCTGTTCCTCTTGAACTGGGGAGCCCAGAGCTGGACACAATACTCCAGATGTGGTCTCATGGGGGCAGAAGGGGAGCAGAAGCGAGTAACATCTGTGAACGAAGCTACTCCATACCCACGCCACACACTGCACTTCAAAAACTGGTTCACTTGGAATAGCTAACAGCTTTCATGGCAGGCAAGCAAAACTGCTCTGAAATGTGGTGTGTAGGTACAGTTGGGAGGAAAAAAAAAAAAGAAAGAAAGAAAGAAAAAAACTCAAGCTTGATTCAGCCCTTCCTCCTCCAAAGGCTTTAAATAGGGTGTTATCACTACTTGTTTATATGCCATCACAGGAAAAAAACCACGCTGGGTTTCTTAATACTGCATTACAGAACAAAATGTTACTCAATTCTTTCTGCAGAGCCCCAAGAAATAACTGTGAGACCATATGCATCTGAAAGCATCCACGTGCTGGAGTAATCTGGACTTACGTAAGCCACAATTGGCCTCCAACCACAGAGAGCAGAGGAACCAAAGGGCCAACACACACATTTTCTGAGAGAGCTCAAACTGAACGACTCAAAATTCATTTGGAGGAGGCTGATTTGGGAGGGAGGTGAAATTCAGGTCCCTGGGGTACAATTTAAGGTTTCTGTCAGGGAAGTAGACCGATCAGAGAATCCCGAGTGGTTCGTTTTCTCTCCTTCAGCTCATCCTGTTGAGCAAAAATGCATCATTTGCTCATTGACAAGGTCAGTTTGAACTGGTGCCACCATGATTCCTGTCTCAGTAGCCAGAAGTCAAGTTCTCCCAAGGTGTCACCAAGACATGGACAAAGGCAGAGGACTGCATCCTTCTGTTTTGTCACTGCCTCTAAGCAGAGATACTCCTGGAGATCATGCTGTACTTCATCTTTGAAGACACAAAGCACATGGTTCTATACATTAGTGGGATCCACCACAGCCCCTTCAGAGAAGGTCAAAGCTCACCACCACACTATGGGGTAGTAGCTAAAGCCCTAGATCCCCCTGCATTGGGATGGCCCCACTGTCTTTAGCTCTAAAATCAGCTTCCCACCACCAGCTGCAGTGGACATACACAACACTCACATCTGCATTTTCTGAGCCTGGGGGTTCCCAAGTGAAGTAAACCAACGAGCAACTGGGCACAGTTCAGAGGAACAGCAGCCACGGCATGAGACTGACAGGGACACAGTGGGCAAAAACAGACCCAAAATCCACAGACAGGCAAGAAATGGGACTCAGATCCACCTTCATTTCTACCTGCTCTTAGCCAAAAGGAAACAATTTTTCCTTAGAAGCACGATGAATGCTTTGGTATCACCGTGGGACAAAGTTCAGCGCTGTTACATGCCAGGCTTGGGGTAGGAGAAAATCCCTGAATCCCAGCATCGTGAGGGGTGGAAAAGACCTCTGTGGATCATCCAGTCCAAACCCCCTGCTGAAGTAGGGTCACAATGTCCAGGTAGGTATGGAATCTCTCCAGAGAGGGAGACTCCACAACCTCTCTGGGCAGCCTGCTCCAAGGTTCCAGCACCCTCACAGCAAAGAAGTTTCTCTTCCTGTTCAGACAGAACCTTCTGGGTTCCAGTTTGTGCCCGTTGACCCTAGCCCTATCACCGGGCACCACTGAAGGTGGTTTGCCCAGCTTCCACCACCACCATAAAGCCACAAATACACCATCATGAGAAGAAAGCCAACTTTCAATGCAGATAAGGACAACAAGTATTTCATTGCTGTGTTTCAAACGTTAAAGGCCTGAAACTGAACCACAGGAAGGAGTGTTACTAGTTAGGCTGTTACAGCAAATTAAGTGAAAACAGAAAATGAAGTCTAACTGACATTAAACTCAAGTACATGCACCACAACCCTAATACACAGTTCTAAGGACAAAACTTCTGCAGAACAGAAAAGCACTCCCAGTAACTCCAAACATTAAGCTGAGGTACTGCAGGCATCTTAGTTTAGCCAAAGAAGGTGCCTCCTACAAACGACGCTGGTTCCTTCAGCGAGAGCTGCAGCCTGATTAACAGAGGTCCATTATAAAGGCAACGCATAACCCAGCTCCTGGAGCAGGCACAGCCACATCGGACTGTGTTACTATGGCAACCAGGCAGGAAAATATAAAGCAAATTACAGTTAAATGAAAATTATTCTCCATGACAATATATGTTAATGCAGGAACATTTGCAAGGCCATTCTGGATAAGATGTTTACATTCACACATGTGTTTACCAAAATAAATAAAGGCAGGCTGAAGCAGCTAATGGATCATCCACAGATAAGAATCACAGCCTGTTTTTTTTTCCCCTTTAAGTCTGAATGTCTTCAGAACAAAATTCGGGCTAACAGGGTAGAAAACAAACCACCTTAACGAAGGTGTCTGCCCCTTCAGGTACAGTACACACATTCCTGAAGGAAAACAGCTTTCCAGAAGATCTAACGTGGAGGTTTCTGAGTGTTGTGATCCTTTAATTTTCCTGGCTGCAAACAAAGAGCACATTTATACCTCCTCATCCCAGGAGAGAAGGTTTTAAACCAGAGGCGAAGTCACTCAGAATATTTATAGAGATCTGACTGAAGCTGGAATAGTGACTTATTTTCATCAGCTCTAACTCGCTCCTTGAAAACTGTTTTATGCCTCGGTCTGCAGTGCTGAGGCTGCAGCTGCCTTACACGTCACCAGGGTTTAGAAGCAGCCCAGGTCAACAAGAACTCGCTATCAGATGCTCTTAGAAAAGCCCACAATTAAGGCTTTAAAAGGTTATCCCACTCTCCCACCGAGATCATTTTGCTTAAACAGTCTTTTTTTTTAGGGAATATTTCTCAGTTCCTAAATATCTCCTGCAGCATGAGTGAAGCTAATTGGAACAAGGCTCCTTCAAGAGGCAGCCACTTATTTATTTTAACTCAGTTGGCTGCAACCCCAAAGAAAAGCCCAAAGAAAGAAAGTAGGTTATAAAGTGACTTACAGTCTCTCTTCCCCTCTGAAGTGCCACGTTTTAAGAAGGGTTGAAAATCCTGCATTGGAAAACAGCCCCCCTCTCAGCCGCGTTCCGCAGCTCCCCTGCCAAGTTCCTTTCCCATGGAAATGGTCTCCCTGTTCCGTGAGTACCACAGGTGCAGGTTTCTTAGGAAGACCCAGAAAGAGCACAAGGCACTTTTTGAACCCGTTTCAGCGAGCTGGGAGCACAGAGGACGGCATTCACTCCGCTGGCACATCTGAACTCGCTCTGTACACGCTCCCACTGACCCCTGCATCTGTCTCCTGCCTCCACCTACAGAACAATACTTGAATGATGAGGATCATAACTTTTTATGACAGTGGGAAAACTGCAATATTCTCCACAAGTTCAACTCCACCCTACACATAAAACTCCTCAGAGGTCCAACCATAAAGCAAACTACCTGCTTTGAAGTTCGACTTCGGGCCCCGCACACGTTATAAAGCTGATCTGAAAGGAGGCAGGGCATTAATGTTTTACATAACCACACTCGTGGAGAGCATCATCTGTTAATCATCACTGACAACAGCAAGTTAGGTCAAAAAGTATCTGGGTAACAAAACTCCTTACAGGTGAGCTCAGGTTACCCACAAACACCCAGTTCACATACCACCACACAGATGCTCCACTTCCCCTGAGGCTCGCTTGCTGCGAAGCCCCCGGTAGCACCACCATTAGAATTTCAACTCATATAGTCACTCATCCACAGCTCCCCCACAGAATCCCAGTATGGTGGAGGTTGGAAAAGACCTGTGGGGATCACCTAGTCCAACCTCCCTGCTAAAGCAGGAGCACCCACAGCCGGCTGCCCAGGATCACAATGTCCAGGTAGGTTTGGAATCTCTCCAGAGAAAAAGACTTCAACACCCTCACAGCAAAGAAGTTTCTCATCTTGTTCAGACAAAACCTTCTGGGTTTCAGTTTGTACCCAATGCCCCTTGCCCTGTCACTTGTCACCACTAAAAAGTCTGGCCCCATCCTCTCACCCCCCATCCTTTAGTTCTTGCTGAGCATTGAGCAGATCCCCTCTCAGGCTGCTCTTCTGCAGGCTAAACAGCCCCAGCTCTCTCAGCCTTTCCTCCTCACTGATATGCTCCAGTCCCCTCCACATCTTCATAGCCCTCCATCCCTCTGCCTTTCCCAATACCCAGAGTATTTTCACACAACACAAACTGCTACAAACCTCAGACTCAAAAAGAGAATAAAAAACACCCAACCCTCTGTGACTCAAACTACAGCAGCAGTTGCTAGGTTCCCTTTAAAGCCTTCAACTAATTGCTAGGGTTGGGTTTCTGCTGAAGCTCCTTGCTGCAGTGGTGGAAGGGTTGAACATTGTTTGCACAAAAGAACTTCGAAAAGCACAGGCTGCATGCCTGCATCAGCCAGTATTTATATTCTGTGCACAAATGGGATTCTGTGCACACACACACACAGAGTCCTCACTGGTCTTCAGGCAGATGAATCCCACCAGGACAAGCCACCTCAAAGCCTCCGGTACCCTGCTCACTGCTGGCATGCACCGCAGCCTGCTGCAGAGCACTGTCTTACTCTGTCAGAATGCATCCACACCAGGAGTCATTTTCTCTGCACATAAGCAAATTCATGCTAGCACGAAGTAAAACTCCCGAGAAAACCACACAGCTTGCAGCTCTCATGGCCTGGCAAACGGGTCAGGGGAAGGCCAGGCTGCCAGGCAATACTCAGCGAGCAGAGCAGCCAGCACCCTCCCTGCACCCTTCTCTACTGTGAGCTGCAGCAGTGAATTAGCACCAGATGGAGCACAGAACAGCTCTGAGGAGGCCGTCAGGAGGATTCTGCAGATTTCCATTACCTGCACTGCTCAAGGAGAGTAAATTCTGCCTACAAGTATTGCTGGTGACACCACGGAAAAGAGCTCATGGCTCAAACACAGAAGGCATCCTCAAGAGAAAGAGCCAAAGAGCTGATCTAAGCAGGGACAATAGACGGTCCCAGTGATGCAAAAGAGGTAACAGCCACAAAACAAGCAGACCCAGGCTACCAGCACGCCAAACTCCCATCCCTGGCAGAAGTCTCCACACCCTCAGATCCTTCACCTCACCATGCTTCACTCTGGTTTCAAGCACTTTCCTCCCACCATGCAAAACCAAGGCCCAGATCTCAGAGGGAAATGGAGATGCAGGATGATCACGGAGAAAAGGAGAAAGGCAGGAACAGACGGGACAGAACATCAAAAGGCAGACAGGCTAAAATTAGAGACAAGAATCCTGGATGAGGAGGACCAAGGAGAAAGCGGAGAGCTGAGCAGAACCTCCATCAGATGAGGCTCCAGGGAAGGGGGAGGGACAGACAGAAGGCAGAAGAAATGTTATGGTGGGTGAAGCAGGGGAAGCCAGCAGACAGAACAGACTGCAGAAGTGAATTCAGCATTTCAAGACTACAACCTGTGGCTTTCTAACTAAGAGACACTACTCAGCACACCAGGAAAAAGCCACCAAGTTGACTTCTCATCTGATCTCTCCTTCCCTGGATGAGGGCAAACTCAAAGGCAGTTCAGCTCTCATCACAGAACAAGTTTAGCACCCCAGCAGCAGTGCTGATCACAGAGAAAGGTAATTTAGCTCATCACCTTCACCCACAACAGAGATCAGCAGCTCTGAGTAATGCAGGGCACCTCAGATCCTGGTCAGAAAGCCAGAAGCTTTATGGGCTGCTGGTAAAACGGAGATCAAACACATCAGAGGCCAGAACAGTCACCCCACAGCACCCTGACATGTGCTGAGAGCCAGGCTACAGCAAGGAAGGAAACTAGAGAAGACAGCACAGCTCTCAACTATCCCAGGTTTCAAAAGGTGCATATCCTCGTGTGTCCTGTCTGAGCTGGTAGGACAAGAAATCCTGAGTTGGAATAAGAAGGTCAAGGCTCGAGGAAAACAGGACTTTCATCTTCAAACCCAGCTGGTGCGTTCACCTCTTGGACTGTTCCAAAAGGTGAAGTATTACATACAGAACCACCCAGACTCACTCATTACAGACCCAGGATCTAGCTCAGATAAACAGATCAGCCTGTGCCTAGCTGCAAGATGAAACCAGGGAGACAGCTAGCTATGGGAAGCAGCCAAACACTGTAACTAGAGCACCAGCTCGCCCAGTGGTATTTAAACCACCACAGCAGCCATGAGCAGGATGTTTGTTTCCACACACACCCCTTCCCCACATCTACCTACATCTCTTCCCAGCATCAGCATGGCTAATCTCCCCCACCTATCTACAGATACTTTATAAATAGGCTTACAGCTTCAGTCCATCCAGGACCTGACGCAAGAGCAGGCCACCAGTGGGTGCAGCGAGCGGCGTGTGCCCTTACGACAACGCTGGCATTTCCCAATCTGCAACAGCCACCAGCCTGCAGAACGCGGAAAACACCGGAGCCAGAGCCTCAAAATCGCCCCAAACCCTGCTGCTTTTCACAGGGTGCAGTCACTGCCACAGTCAGCAGATAGCAGCTCACCTCCTCCCCGCGGAAGGCAGCTACCCAGAGACCATTCCCAACTTCTTGGAACTTTATCTGGGCTCCTCCCGGAGCTCAGCAGCCTGCAGAACCCAGCTACTTACTAGTAATGTGGGGCTCCTGGTACAACTTGTTTACAGAGAGCAGGTCATAGGATAGGCTGGAAGGTGTAAGCAGGATATTGTTTTTATGGCTCTGAACTCCTGCCCAGATAAGCTGATAAGACTCTGGGCTGAGGGGGAGGGGAGCACTTTCAGAGGTGCTTTATTTAAAACGAAGCAGCACCGTGAACTGCAGTTCAACATTTAATACTTAATCACAAGGTTTCCATTCACCTTATTTTCCTTTAATATGGTTGGGGGGTTTTGGGGTAGGGTTTTTTCTGGTTTTGTTTGGGTTTTTTTTTGTTTTTTTAAAGGAACTTCATTTCCTATCCAGGCTTCCAGGGCACCAAAGCACCCTGCTTCAAACCCCAGCTCCTCAGGCTCTGCTGCCCAGGCTGGGGAGCTTTCAGGGACAGGCTGTCTCTGGAGCACGGTGAATTTTTCAGAGGATCACATCTCCCTTCTTTGCCAAGCCTCTGACACAGTTTTAGCAGCTTCACACTGCTCTAAATCATTTTAGACCTCTTCTACGCTGCAAAGCCATCAATCTCTCAAATAATGAGAGCTTCCCTCAACGTTTGCTTCCCCCCACTCTCTCTCCTGATCACCCCCAGCCATTTCACCACCCACCACAACACCCCTAGATGTTGTTCTCCTCAGCTGAGGACCTTCAGCTGACCACCAAAGAAGGACCACCTCAGTATTTCTCTCAGAGCAAATCCAACACAAGGGGAAAGGAGATGCCTTTTCACGGTGCATAGAAGAGAAAAACAACAGGTCCCCCAGCACATGGCCAAGACACAGGGAGTCTTCTGCCCTTTTCATTGCCAGAGCCTGTCCATTTTGTTGCAGAGCCACATTTCAGCCACATATGAACCCAGCACCAGCGTGGACACTCCTGCAGCCTCACAGCAGAATGAATATTTCCAACGTTTCCACACCACACCGAATGCTGTGACTGTTGGTTTACTGACACAAAAACAACTACAGCCAGCAGCTCGCTCCTGCCACTGCACTAAGCCACACTGCAGGATTTATCTTAAAAACACTCCCCAGGTAAGTTTGGTTTTCTTTCAAAGGCAGGGAAGAAAGGCTGCCTACAGATTTTGAGAGGATAAATAATTCAATGCTTGAATGCCAAGGGCAGTGCTGCATACATCCATATGGCAGGGACAATGCAGACAGTAATATATGCTTCACATCACCACCCTGACAGTGCCTTCAACCCTGACCTAGAAAAAAACATCACTTTCTTCTGCCTACAACAGCTAATTCACTCTCTGCCGTTGCTACCCTGCAACACCAAGGACTGCCACACGCTTTCTGTTTACTTTGGGGTAATGTGTCCCAATTCTTCAGCCTTTGCACGCTGTCATTTCATTCTCTGCTCACAGCAGCCACATGCAACACGCACAGCGAGGCACACCATGAACTTAAAAGGTGAAAATTCACCAGAGGAGACAGAGATTTCAGAGGGCCCCTTCAGGAGTTCATGTCTTTTCACTACCAAAACTGAAAGGGGCAGGAAAACCCAAGAGGGTTTCTCCTATGTGAGGTTTGGCAAGATGCCGGTGTGGAGGGAGAGGGGAAGCTCACAGCCAGCACCCATCACCTGCCTGAGCTCCTGCACTGGGTGTTGATGGGCTCCAGGGCTCCTGCTCTGCACTCAAGACAGACACAGTACCACAGAGATCCCACCGATGGCTCAACAAAGCAGAAGAGGGAAGAGGCTGCTTGCTGGGGAAGCCTCCCCTCCTCTCCCCCCACCAGCAAACCTGCAGTTGCACTCGTTTGATGCTCCCACAATTAACTGTGCAGGCACCACACTGCCCCACTGTCCTGTTTTGGTGGAGGTTTGGTCACATCTCCACATCCTACAGTTTGGAGGAAGCATGAAAGAACCAAGAACAACTACTCTGGAGCCCAAAATACCCAATATAATTACCCACACCTTCTAGCAGGATTATTTCCTTTTTTGACCCCAATTACTCCTCCAGTTTATTAGAGAGAACTCACAGACACAGAAATGTTAACACCCTAAAGAGTCACATAAACAGAAGGGGGGGAAAAAAAAAAGTCTGAGGGCACCATCATAAACAGAGTTAATGGAACTCAGTGATTGGAAATGGATCTTGAAAGCTGTCAGATCAAAGCCAGATCTTTCTCGTGTAAGGGCTGCATTACCCTCGGAGCCACAGAGCTAATACCATCTCTATAAAAAGAAGAAAAAAAAATGTTGCTCAAGTAAGTTAAGAGCAGCAGCGTTTCATCTGTCAAAAGGTGCGAGGCTTTCATGGGATTAGCCATTCCACACACGGCCTAGAAATTAGAGCAGATTTCTGAAAGCCCTGGGCTCAGCTGACAGAGACTACACAGCCCAACGTGTGCTCCTGCTTGCCTCACACACGCTGCACGCCGAACAGATTTCTCACTGCTATTAGCATTTAAGCTTCTCTCTCTCTCTCTCCATTTTTTTTTTATACCCTTGTAAAGGATTACAAATTGGCATCACCTCTAACTAGCCACAGAGGAAGCGAGCACCACCGCCCAGACTCCTGACAAATGAAAGTATTTTAAATACCCAGCAAGAAAGCCCTCCAGAAAACAGCAGCCCTCGCTGGGGGAAGCCTGCAAATCCCAGGTACGGTGGGAAACGTTCAAAGCCAGCCTCCAGATCGTGGGTGCTGACAGCTTCCTACCCCCTTCGCAGCAGGATACCGAAGGCAGCGCTCTGCTCTCCCCAAGCACGCTTTGCTCTAGCTGCACAAGCCCACACAGTTTAGGACGCCTGTGATTGCAAATAATTGGCTGCACAAGCCTTCCCTTGAACCTTTCTGGGAGTGTTTTTACGATCGTGCATCAGTGGCACACAAATTACATAACACCCAGCTGAGAGCCCCAGCGCTCTGCACCCAGCTCCAGGCTGCTCATCTCCCTTGTAGGGAGAAAGGAAAACATTGAGGAGCTGCACCACAAATCACTCCTGCGAAGTGTCGTGCAGACTGGTTTAAATTAGCTGGGGTAAAAATATATGAGTTTATCACGAAACACTAAGATCTTTGCTATGGAGACACCACTTTCTCTCCACAGCCTCTTACACCTGAAATCCAGACGGTTCTCACCCGCCATGGAGGCAGCAGACGAGCCACCTTCACTGGAGCCTCATCAAGGAAATACCATTAGAATAACAACCACCATGTAAATATTCTCAAGCTGTGCTCGACTGAAAAGCAGCAGTACCTGTCACTACTTGCTGTGCATCTACCCCCACTAAATCTTCATACTGAGGAAGAATTTTAACCCATAAGGCAGACAATCCAGCCTGAAATTCAGGTACTCGGCACCAGGTGGGAAGAGGGGCCAAGCTGGTGACTTCACAGATGTAATTAACCAGCCCCAGCCCTGTGTGCTTCCTTCCCTGTGAGAAGAGTTTCTTCAGCAAGTAATTAGACTGGCCCAGTTAAGACTCAAGTCACCACAAAACACATTTTCCCCCAGAACAAAGCCACATGCACCTTTACAGATGATTCAAGCAGTATTTGAGGCCACATCGGGAGTATTGTGTCCAGTTCTGGGCTCCCCAGTTCAAGAGAGACAAGGAACCACTGGAGTGAGTCCAGCAGTGGTTACAAAGATGCTGAGGGGACTGGAGCACGTCCACATGTAAGGAGAAAAGGCTGAGAGACCTGGGGCTGTTTAGCCTAGAGTAGAGCAACTGAAGCACTCAGCAAGAACTAAAAGGGTAGGGGGCAAAAGGACAGGGATAGACTCTTCTAAGTGGTGCCCAGGGATAGAACAAGTGCAATGGACAAAACCAAGAACCCAGGAGGTTCCAGCTGAACAGGAGGAGAGACGCATTTGCTATGAGGGTGCTGGAGCCCCACAGCAGACTGCCCAGAGAGGCTGTGCAGCCTCCTTCTCTGGAGAGATTCCCAACCCACCTGGACATTGTGTCACTGGGCAAAGTGCTGTGGGTGGCCCTGCTTTAGCAGGCTGTTTGGAGTGGATGGCCCCAAGAGGACCCTTCAGACCCCCATCATGTGACTCTGTGACGCTGTCTATCCAAAAATACCACAACAAGTTAAGAGCTCTTCCTAGCTTTTGCCTTAGTCACTGCCTGGATCTAAAACTAACCAAAACCACCATGGGAGCCCCCAAAGCTCCCTGGTTTATTCCCTTTCTTCGCACACTTCGTCACGACAGAGCACCTCCTTCTTCTAATGTGTAGAAAAACAGAAGGTAAAAAAACAGAAGAGAAGAAAAATATCCAAGTACTTCAAACACATGTCCAAAAGCCACAACACAAAGACAAAGAGTAGAGATTAAACGTTGTAAAGATAGACTTGTCAGGAGCCTCCCTTTGAAGTATCTGCAGGAAACACTGTCATCACACAGCCATGTCACAATTACACAGTTAAAATAATCACCACCAGTTGTAAGCAGTCCATCTGGTTTACTGCAAAGGGAACGCTGCTGGTGGAGTATTGATTAACACCACTACTCTTCACTGACCCCAGAGAAATACATTTGTCTGCTCTGCTGAGCAGCAGAGGAACGCTTGCACGCTGCTGTGCCGTGCTTGGGTTTGCTCAGAAGCATTTTGGGGAGGACTCTGTCAATCCAAACGCAAGCAGAACATAATCTCTACAGGTCGTCGCGCTGCCTACCGCACACCAAGCAAGAAACGGAGCCCAGCGCTTTGCTGGAGGGGTTTGGGCAGTTGTTTTGTTGAGTTTCCTTCCCCCATCCAAAAGCAATACTCCTATTAGCCAATATTGTATGTTTAAAGCTGAGGAAATGCTGTTACAACATCATAAAAACAAAAAGCAGCGCCTTAAAAAAATAGCAATTGACCCTGAGCCACATTCTTGATGAAACGGGAGACACGGGCCACAGCTCAGTTTTAAAAGCAGAACTGAGTGCTAAGACTGATTGTGAAACACTGAAGGAACATCTCCAGCCTGACCAGGCCACTAACACCAACACGAGCAGAGCTCCCAGAATCACTGTTCAGAGCAGAAATAACCAACTAATAGCTGGGGACAGATGAAGCTGGAGGCCAGAAACCAAAGGGCTCATGTTGTTCACTCCACCAGCACCTCAGCCTGCTGTGAATTTCGCAAAGCAAACCCTCAGCACTGACTCAGGCACGTCTGGAGGTGATGCAAGTCCCAGCTAGCCCAATAACACAGGTTCCCAGCCAGCTCCAGAAGCCCAGACCGTCCTTCTGCAGGGAGGGCACAGACAAGATGTGCCCTGGCAAGTCTGATACCTTCCTGCACTACCTCCTTTAGGACCGACGAGTTCTCCTAGAACCAGAGACCTGGAGCAGCTCTGCATGAAAAAAGCTGAGCTGCACAAACTCCAGACACACCTAAGCAGGAGCAGACGCCAGGGTGGACACAGCAGCACAGACAAGGCTCTGCTTTGGGGACAGAAACACAAAGGCTCTGGGGGTAACTGTGCTTTAGGAGCAGCTCAACCACAGCACTCAAAAGAGAGCAAGAGCACCCTTGGAGTGAGACCTTCCACCAAAGAGGCAGAGGCATGAAGGCCAAGGGGGTGACTATGATTTAGGAGCAGCTCAACCAGAGCATCCCTCAGAGCAAGCCCTACCAGTGAGAGAGCTCTTCTCATGAAAGAAAACAGGTCACACAGCTTCAGGGCAGCATTTCACAGGCATAACAAAACAAGGTGCCCAAGATTCCCTGCCGAGGCAGAGAAGTCCACATCGGTCTTGCTCCACATCGTGTTTCAAAGCCTTTTACCACACGCCAACGCCATCGTTTAGAAGCGTTCCAACGTGCACCTCTAATCTGCCAGCAAATCCAGCCTGTAAAAACGCCAACTTTGTAAGTTAATCAAGTTAAATATTTAGTTCCTGGTAGAGCACACACACAAAAGAATGTATCGAGGCCATTTGAAAACATGCGAGAGTTAATCTCCTTCTCCCTCTCTCCAGGACTCTCTGGAGTGGTTTCCTTCCCACCCCACCCCACCCCCCACCAAGGGGAAAAAAAAAAGGAGTAATTGGAGTGATTATATAAAAACGTTCCATTTTGTGAACAAACAAGCAACAACAAAAGGAAAAATACAGCTAACCCCAAACTGCTGAAATTTACACAAATCCCAGCCTTTCAGGAAAGGCTAAAGCACAACACTCACAAAATGTTGCAGCCTACACAGCAAAGGAGGCAAAAAACACCCCTCGGTCTATACCCGATTTCAGAAGCCATCTCAGGAGGGAATTTTGCTTCAAGAGCTGCCTGGAATGCGTTCTCTGCCTATAGGGCCATGTCCCCAGTGGTAAGAGAGTACTTTGTGTACAAAACCAGGAGGGGGGAGGAACCCTTTCCTGCAACTGGATATCAAAACACATCTCCAAGCTCACAGCAGAAGCCAACCCGTAGACACACCGATCCTTGTGCCTCAATGAAGAGCCGGTTTCCACCCCCCTTCCCCAGCACACACACACCCCCCTCGCAGGACAGCTGCTCTCTCTGGGAAAGGGCAGAGGGCACGGAGGGCTCAGCTCATCCCAGCTCCTGGAGAGGCGAGGGCTGGGGAGGGGCGGGGGGAGAGCAGCGATTTGCCTTTCTAAACACGCAATCAATCTACCGGACTGGGGGAGGTTAATTCTGGACTGCAGAAGTGCAGCTGTTTTGGGTTGGGATTCTTTCTTTCTTTCCTTCCTTTTTTTTTTTCTCCCCCCTGCCTTCCTCTTTGCTAAGGGGCAAAGGTGTCGAGCAGCCCCTCCCCGGCACACAAAAGGCTTCTCCGAGAAGAAAAATGCCGAGCAATTTAAAGATTAAACTAGAAATGAAATAAATAAAGGCAGACTAGCCAGGCTGGCTGGCGGCAGCTCGGTTCAGCTCCATCCTCTGCGCACACACAGGCAGGGCTAACGCCTACCCAGGGATGATGAAATGGGAAACGGAAATTACCATTTCAGACAACTTTTGGTATTGTTCCTCCCAGCACAGCACTCACCCCAAAATGCGCTTTCCCTCCCCCCCCCCGCGCCCCGGCCTCCCCCGCCTCTGTGCACTGTCATATCCCCACCAACAAAACCGAAGTGGACAAGGAGGACCAACCAACGCTGCGGGCTCAGCCCACAGCCCTGGGTTCTTCCTACCCCATAATGCCCCCTGCAAGCCTCTACACCCCTCAATATTTCGCAGCCTCCAACTCTCTCTACAGCTCCCACACACACATCAGCCCCCTAAATCCTCCTCACCCCAGTCACCTCCTTTCCTCCCTCCAGCTTTCTGCAGCCCCTTCCTTCCCCCTGTCCCTCTCTCCTTCCAATGGTCAACCCTCCGTTCTCACCTCTCCCCCCCCGCCCCGCAGCCTCCCCACATCCCCTTCTCGCTCTAAACGCCCCCAGCCTCCTTCATCACCACCCCCCAAACCCTGGGCATCCTCTTCTCACCCTTGGTACGTCACTTTCTCCCTTCGACCCGACCCCGGAATGCCTTCTCCCTTGTTTCCACCTCCCCCCCGCCCCCCTCCCCGGCTCCTCGGGTCCCCTTCTCACCATTCCCGGTGCCCCCGAGTCTGCTCTATGCTCCCTTTCCCTGGTGCCCCTCCAGCCCCTGACTAGTTCCTCTGCCTTCACCCTCTTCGCTATTTCCAGCTCTGCAGCCCCCGCTGTCCTTTCCAGCCTCTGCTCTCATCCCTCAACTCACCTCCACCCCCTCTGCCCCCGGTGCTCTCCCTGGCCCCCTCTGCCCTCATCCCCCCGGCTCCCTTTCAGGTCCGTGTGCCCCCTAGCCCCTGTCAGACCTCTCCGCCCTCATCGTCCCGAAGCCCCGGTACCCCTCCAGCCCCCGCCTACGTTCTTCTCCCCGACCACGGCGCAGCAACCCCTTTCTCCGGCTCCCCGAGCACAATTCCACCCTCCCCCCGGCCGCCCCTTACCGGCGTTCCGGGCTCAGCGGGCCGAGGGCAGCCTCGCGGAGTAGCGAGGCCTGCGGCTCCGCCGGCCCCGCCGCATAGAGGAGGCGGCGGCCGGGGGTGGACGGGTAAACTAGAAGAGACGACGGCAGGTGCTGGTGCTGGTGCTGCTCCTACTTCTGCAGCGGCGCTGGAGGGCGGCGGGGGCTCGGGACTAGCGGAGGGGGCGCGGGCAGCGGCGGCTCCCGGCCCCGCACTCCATGGCCCCGCCGCACTCGGCCTCGGCCTCGGCTCGCAGCGCTGCCGCCCGCCTGATCGGCCACCGATGAGACGCCGCCGTTCATTGGCCCGCCGTGTCGGCGTGCCCCATTGGTGGAACACGGCGTAGTACCTCAGTGATGTCAGCACGGCGCTAGGCGGGGGTAGAGTGGGGTTGCTGCGCCTCCGCCCGCCGAGCGCAAGGGCTGATGGGAGCAGGGAGACAGGGCCGAGAAGGGGAGAGGTCGCTATTGGACGGCGTGTCCCGGCAACGCGGCGGCTCATTGGTGGCCCCTCCGGAGGTCACGAGCGTGGCGGTGCTTCCGGAGCGGGGTTCGAGGGTACAGCGGCGCGCACCGGGGCGGGCCCTGTGGTGGGTGGCTTGGTCGCGCTGCTTCCTCTAGGCCTCACTGCCTCTCCCGGCCCCCGAGCTACGCGTGGGGAAAGCCGGGGGCCTGCTGGGATTGAGATAGAGGTGCCTGTTCCCTCACCATGGAGGCCTAGGCCTTTCCGCGACCCCGTTTTCTGTCCGCTCCAGCCGGACGAGTGGCCGTGGGGTCGAGCAGAGGCCCTCACCGCACGGCCGCGGTGGCTGGTGCAGATTTGCTCTCGTCTTTCCGTCCTCCCCGGGGAGGCGGGCAGTACTTCCGTGTCGCAGCAGAGCCTTGCTGCTTCTTGCCACGGATGATCAGACCTATCTCTGCCAACCCCTCACCGGCAGGAGGCCCCCACGGGCCCGGGGTAGCCGAGGCGCACCTATCCCCTGTTCGGTAGCACTTGCTGCGCCTCCGGTGCTGCCTCTTGTTTGTGCGAGGCCCTGCGGATGCGGATTCCTCGGCTTAGTGTGATCGGTGGGTAGCGCCCAGTACCGTAGCTGTTGACATTTCTGCACTGACAGGCTCGAAAATCAACGAGGGGTAATGTGCTGGGATGTGAAATGCTGCCAGTGGGTTCTGAGTGCAGGTTTGTTCCCAGGTGGTGGGTTCCAGGGATCAAGGTGGGTGCAGAGACACTGCAACGTGTGATATATTACTGTCCCTCTTGTCAAGAGGAACTGACCATTAGCTTGGTCTTTTCAACCCAGTTTCACCTGCTCTACTTGCATTGCAAGCCCTCAGTGAACAGAACTGGCTGGAGTTGAGGGTGCTGAGAACCTGCCACAATGCAGGGCTCAGTGCAGTTCCCACACCATTCCAAGGAGATGGCTGCCATGGTTTCCCTACCAGGCCTGGGTGGTCTCCAGTGTGCTTCTCAGCCCAGTGACAGGTCACTGGCTCCTGAGCTAAGTTGTTTGCTTGGTTTTTACTGTATTTATACCATTACTGATTGTGCTTTTATGCTGGCTTTATTTACAGAGTCTCCTCTAAACAACCAAGCTCTCCCTCTCCAAATGAGGATGGTCAAGCCTCCTGACATTGTCCCACTGGGCATGTGGAAGCAGCAGAAGTGTGAGTGTGTTTGCACGGGGCAGGCAAGCAGTTACAGTTCCTGTGCTCAGAAGAGCACTGCTGGTGCCAGTCCTCCTGCCTGGCTGTGGCAATGCTGTGAACTCCCAGCAATGCCACCAGTGAAGTGCTGTCTCTTCCTCACAGTTCCTGTGCTGTGCTTGTGTTCTACAACACTGGAGTGATGCCAATAGGTCCTGTTGTGAATCTGTGTTTTGTACAACACGTCACATGTCAGAGCCCCTTCAAGTCATCAAGGTGAGCCAAATGCCATGGTATCCCCCAAGAAGATCCTTTTTATGGAGCAGATCTTCACAGCAGGTACAAAATGGGGACAGGCATGTGCCTCCCCACCCAGACTGGGTGGCTAAGGTGCCCTGGCATGGGTGGCAGCTGTCTGCAGAGCCACGTCACTGCCTTTTGTTGTGGTTGCTGAGGACAGGGAACCCTTGAGGCAGCAGCTCTAAGAGTGACCTCAGCAATAATCATTTACACCCCTCTTCCACAAGTGTGTTCCAGCACTGTTATTGCCTTTTTGGCATTTGTAATTCCATTTCAAGTCACACATTGGCAGCTTAAAGGACTGTTCTCATGTGCTGAGGATGCCAGCAGTCCTCAGGATGAAAAATCTCCTTGCTGGGCTCTGTAGTGATGAAGGAGTGGCTCAGGAGCACGTGTCTGACCTCACTGTTAAGTAACAGCATGAGAGAGATTTATTCTGAGCCTGTTAAGCTGGTCCTGTGTTCTACTTAGGCTTAGTCTTTTTATCTCTACCCATCTCCCTCTTCCATAAGACCTCCTAAACCAGTAAAAAGAAAGGTTGTTGGGGTTTTTTTTGTCCTCCCTTCCCTTAAGCTTCTTGTCATAGTTCACTGACAACACTGCAAATAAGCATGTGCCTCTGGGGTGCCTCTGAGTAAGGAGATGAGAGGGGAAGTCTGTTTTTTCATCTCCTAAATATAGTTGGCTGTAGCTGCCTCCTTGACAGCCTTGAATGTCATCCAGGTCAAAGATCCAGTGCTGGGGAGGAAGTTAAATCCTTTCTGTGTCATCCTGACCTGTTTCTGTTTCAACACAACAGCGTGGGCTATCACCCTAATTCAGGGAGGGACATCAAAAGTATTTCTTGGTGAAAGAAAGCTAAGTTAGGGGGATGATTTCAGTTGGGGATTGTTCTGGTTTTGTAGGTGACAATTCTGTGGTGAGGATGTTTAACCTGCTTGGTTTTGTTACCCTGGATGCCTTCTGCTCCTTGCAACTTAACTGTAATACTTGAGGAAAAACCCCAACCATCATAGTTAATTATTGAGCACCTTTGTCCTTCACTCATGGTTGTAAGCTCTCTAATCCTAAAATAAAACAAATACTCTGCTGCTAAGGAGGAAAGAGGACGTTCCATGAGGGCAGAGGAAGGAGGCCACTTGGGGAATGTGCTTGCAGGCCTATTTCTGTCTGTAAGCACAGACCCAAAGGCCACTACCTTTGGGGAAAGAGTTCTGTGACCCTTTGGTCCTTGCTCTGTCACTCTCTCCCTGTTTAACTCTGCATCAGCTGCTCCCACACTTGTGCATCCTCTGGGTACTTTATAGCTCTATAGCAACTGTCTGGTGATGGAAGGAGCCTTTATATCCACCATAAGGGCAGAAAGCCCTGGGCTGTGTTAACGTGGGTGCTGTTCCCTGCTGACTCAGCTCCCATCAGGATGTAAAGGTGGGGATCTATTTTTAACTGATCAGTGTGTGGTTGGTGACTGCCACGGCCACACGCTGGCTGAATCCTCTGTCGCCAGCCAAGTGCCAGCGGCGGAGAGGCCAAGAGAATAAAACTTTAGGAGAACTTTGATTAGAAGAACCTTCACTTGAAGCTTGGCTCCTGTTTTAATGAATGTCATCTCTTAACATTTTGAAGAGAGATGGGTTTGGCAGACAGCAGCCACGTAGAAAGGCGTTTGGAGAGCCAGCAAGGAGTGCGTGATGCTCTCGGTTCCGCAGCAGAAGCCTCCTAACTGTGCACACAGTCTCATTGCCCTTAAATAAAACTGCTTTCAAGCCATCCTTGTTTGGGTCTGTTTGTTAAACGCTAGCTCCAGCTTAAAAGGAGCCCTGCAGATGCCTGTGATGCCATTAAGAAATAAAAGAGCAGGCTCTCACCCAAGGTGGTTGCTCACAGCTCTCGGAGATGTGATTAAATAATAAGGCTAAGCTAATGCAGCAGCTCCCTCGTACCAAAATCAGATTCTTCTGAAGGCTTAACTCCTGTGTGCAGCATGCTGTGTAATCAGGCAAGTCCCAGCATCAGCCCACTGAAGCACCAGGACCACACACTGGGGTCAGGACAGCGGAGCCAGTGACCTGGGAGCTGATTTAGCTCCTGTGCTGCACCGTGGCCTCTGCCGGCAGTATTTTTGGACCTCTCAAAGCTTTGAGCTGCTCTCATGGACAACAAATCTGTTTACCTGGTTCCCTGCAGGACCTTATGTCTATGTGGATAGCAAGTCCATGGAGCTTAAGGCCTCCTGTGTCCCTGGAGGAGAATGTTTTCCAAGGGTAGTGCTCCCCCGCTGCTGGGTAAACGCCTCGTATTGATGTTCCAGGCGCGAACTCGTGACAGTCTTGTTCTAATTACTGTTTTTATGACTCCTAATGACAGGCTTCGGGGTTTTAGCCTGCTTATGGATTTTCAGGGGTGTGGAGTGACAGTTGCTCGCTCAGAGCTTACTGACCTCCTCCAGGCTGCGGGGTTTGGAGATGACTTCAGCCTCCTCCCGCAGGCAGATGGGTTCCTGGGCATCTCCAAAGCTCCGCACGCTTCAGCAGCTCTCCAGGGAGCTCGCTCCTGGGGAGCAGTCTGCTCACTTGTGGCCTTTTGAGTCACAAACAAGCTACTTCCCTCCTCCTGCTCCAGCCCTGCAAACTAAGCCAAGAGGTACCATGTCGCTCCATCAGCATTGCTCCTTCATGCCTGTTCAGTTTGCTTCTCTAGCCATCCATAAGCCGTGGCTGGCAGACGCTCCTGTGGCTGCTGCTGCACGGCTGATTCCCTGTGATCCCCTGCCTCCAGCCATCTGTCACCTACCCATCTTAAACTCCCTGGTCTTTGGAGGTGACTCAAAAGAGTTTGTAGCTCAGCACCATGTCCAGTTAGGCCTCTCCACAGGGCTGGGATGTTCTCCTTGCCCTCAGCAAGGAGCAGGTTTGGTGCTGTGGGGAAGTGGGTCTGGCAACAGCAGTGGGAAGCACTGGGACTTGCGGTGATTCTGAGCTGTTCCTGGAGGAAAGGAATCACAGAATACTTTTGATTGGAAGGGACCTTTAAGGACCATCTGGTCCAACCCCCCTGCACTAAGCAGGGACACCTTCAGCTAGATCAGGTTGCTTAGAGCCACAAACAATGGTTCCAGGGATGGGGCATCTCCTACCAATCTGGGCATCCTGGGCCAGCATCTCACCAGCCTCAATACAAACATTTCTCCCTTCTGTCCAGTCTAAATCTCCCTCAAACACATCACCCCTTGTCCTGTCACAACAGGCTCTGCTACAAAGTCTGTCCCCAGCTTTTTTTATCAGCCCCTTTACTACAAGGCCACAAGAAGGTCTCCCTGGAGCCTTCTCTTCTCTAGACTCTCCAGCCTGACCTTACAGCAGAGGGATTCCAGCCCTTGCACCATCACTGTAGCCTCCCCATGCCCTGCTCCAACAGTTTAACATCCTTCTTGTGCTGAGGGCACAATATGTGGCAGGTTTGGAGTGGCTCATGTAACAAGGCTGAACAGATCACTCCCTGGTAAGGAGTTTCACTGTGCTTGAGGGACAGATCTGTGTGGTTTTTCAGCACCTCCTTTTGTTCCTGAGCCTGAGGCTTTCCTGGGTACTTGGCCTTGCTGTGCAGAAGGGGAGCATCTCTCCCTTGACCTTGGCTTGCTGTCTGCAAAGAAGTCATCTAAAATAAACCATCTGGTATGTGACATTGATGCACAGTGTTGAAGGGTGCTGGAACGTGCTGCAGTCTCCCAGCCAGCACCAGGCTGTGTGGTTTTGTGCTGCCTTACACTGCCTGCTGGGTAACAGAGCCATTTCCCACCTCTGAAATAAATGTCTGAACTCACCTTCTCTCAGCTGCAGCTCTGCACTGAATCCTTTAATTCACTATTGATGTCAGTCTGTGGATGGCAAGGGGGGCACCTGATTCCAGGTATCCATTCACTCCATTTGCAAAGGGCTGTGTTGAAATGAGTCTGAGCCAAGCTGGGGGAGCTGATAGTACCTGCAAGGATCTTCCTGAGACTCAGCAGGGCAAGAAGGTTGGTGTGAAGTAGGGATTGGTCTTTTCTCCCTAGTGGCAAGTCACAGGATGAGAGGAAAAGACTTCAGGTTGCACCAGGGAAGGTTTAGGTTGGACAGTAGAAGAAACTTCTTCACTGAAAGGGTTCTCAAACACTGGAACAGGCTCCTAGGGAGGTGGTTGAATTCCCATCGCTAGAGGTGCTTAAAAGAGGCAGAGATGGGGTGCTGAGGGACATGGTTTAGCCCCAAAGTTGGTAGAATTAGAGATTGGTTGAACTTGATGGCCTTAAAGGTCTTTTCCAGCCAAAATGATTCTGTGATTCTAAGAGCAAGGTGGGGGCAAGATCATCTTACAGGGAATACAAACAGGAGATGCAAGTTCTTAAATACAGCAGACCTGAGGGCTGTGGAAATTGATTTCTCTTGGCCTGAAACATACAAGATGGGGCTGTAATGCTGCTTCCTGCTCCTAACCTGCTCAGGAGATAAAGCCAGGATTTCAGACTCCAATCCAGCGCCTTCCCCCAGTAGTAAATACCCACGGCATTACTGAGTGATGTCATGGCTGGAGCACATCCCAGCGAGGCCAAGCCTGGATCAGGTTATATCTGTCTCCTCAGAATATTGGCTTACTCCCAGAGGAGCATATTGCCAGTCCAAGGGCAGCAACTGAAGCCACCTCTCACAAGGTCATCTCTCACACACACAGAGAGGACAGTGCTTGCCGAGCCGCCCACGCCATGGTCACAGCATGGCCATGGCAGCTGCTGGCTGCACAGAGGGTGGAACCTCCTGACTCTCCTTTCTGCTGTCACTTTGTGTGGTTGGCACCAGCAGGAACCCCCAGCTCCTCTTCCTGGTGCTCCATCAGCGGGTTGTCTTTGAGGCATGGTGTGAAAGGAGGAAGAGGAATCACATCGGCTCCGGCTCTGTGGTGTGTCCAACTGACCAGGCCTCATAGCTCAGTGGGGTTTTGTGGCATCAGGGCTGGGAGTCTTCTGGCTAGGAGTGGCACAGTGAGAGCCCAGCTGCCCTACAGACCTGGGAGACTGCTTGTTCCAGCCAGAGTGCATCCAGACTCAGCTGGGTGGTAACAAACTCACAGAATCGTTTAGGCCTTTAGGATCATCCAATCCACCACCAAAACATGTTCCTTGGCACCACATCTACGTGGCTTTAAAACCCCTCCAGGGATGGAGACTCCACCACTGCCCTGGGCAGTCTGGGCCAGGCCTTGACAACCCTCAAGGGAAGGAATTGTTCCTAATAGCCAACCTCCCTTGGTGCAATTTGAGGCCATTTCCTCTTGTCCTATCACTTGTTCCTTGGGAGAAAAGACCAACCCCCATCTGGGTCCAACCTCCTTTCAGAGAGCCAGAAGATCTCCCCTCAGCCTCCTTTTCTCCATGCTCAACAGCCCCAGTTCCTTCAGCTGCTCCTCACAAGACTTGTGCTCCAGACCCTTCTCCAGCTTTGTTGCCCTTCTCTGGACCTGCTCCAGCACCTCAACGTCCTTGGAGCGAGAGGCCCAAACCTGAACCCAGTACTCAAGGTGTGGACTCACCACCGCTCTGGTCCTGCTGGCATCCATATTGATGACCCAAGCCAGGATGCTGGTGGCCTTCTTGGTCACACACTGGTTCATCTTCAGCCCCAGGTCCTATTCCCCAAGCCTGGAGTGTTCATGCTCCAGGACCCAGCACTTGGCCTTGCTGAACCTCATGCCATTGGCCCTGCTTCATCAATTTCTCTGCTTTCTTTCCCCAACTGAGTCACTTAGAGCCACTGCAGCTCTGTAGCACCCATCTCACCTCTAGCTTTGTGTCTGCCTAGGCTCCTTGCAAGCCTCAAAGGGGCCAGTCTTGGGTTTGGCAGCCTCCAGTCTTGGCCAGGGCAAGGGAGAGAGGTTCCTTCTCTTCACAGACAGCGAGCAGGACGGAAGAGCCCACGCAGCCAGCAGTGTGAGCAGCTTGGCCTGCCCAGCCGTGCCAGGTGGGATCTGCAGGGTGGAGCTGCTGCTGGTGGTGTCCCCCCACAGCCCACTGTCACATCCCTGCTGCAACACTGCAAGCTATGGCCAGCCACTATGGATTAATTGCAACCAGTTTAAATGTGTGTCTGTAAATTAAGCTGTTTGACGATTGAGTCAGCGATACAAAGAGACTTCCAGGAGGGAGGACATTAACATGCTAATAGACCTTGCTGGCAGAAGGTTTACTTAGACACATCCCAGGGGGCAGATGACAATTAAAATCCTAAGAGACTCTTCTAGAAAGAGGATGCTAATTCAGACCTGCTGGGAAGGGAAATAATGATTTATTTGATGTAGCCCTGCCACCTCCCACTCAAGAATGCCCAAGATACCTTAGGACAGGTGAGTTGGGAGAGCAACAATGATGATACCTAAAGGTTGTCCCAGAGCCACCTGAGGGGAGAAACACATACAGGAGGGAGGGAGAAAGAGCTGCAGAAACCCTCCTGGTCAGCAGCACAGGAGACCAGAAAGAAAGAAATGTGACTCCTTAAAGGCACATCAAAGGAATCCAGCAGAAGAGATCAGACCTGCAGGCCTGGCAAACAGAAGATTTATTTCAGTGAAGCAAGAAGGATATAGCTGTGGGAGGAAGGAGGTAAATGGCTGCTCCAAAATGTCTACCTGCCCCAAACAAACTGAGCCCACCCACTCACAAAATAGGAAGAGATGACACGAGTTTTAGGATCAAGAACTGAAAATCCAATGGCCTTTGTGATAGCTGTACATGGACACCACTCCATACCACTCGTAATGCTGGCACTCTGGTCTGATGACTGAGGGGGAGGGTTCTGCTACTGTTAGAACCACACACATGCACAAACAGAACACTGTCAAATGCAAACTTGTCAGTCGTGCTCCAGCTTGGCTGCTGTGAGCTGTCAAGCACACTGTAATGGCTTTTTCACGGAAGATGGAGCACAGGAGCCAGCTAACCTGTCTGACAAAGAGCAAACACATAAATGTATAGATATTTGTTCACTCATTTTCCTTCTGAGTGTGCTTGTTAACCCATCATGCTCAGCTGCAGATGCTAAATGCTGTTTTCTAGCAGAGCAAATTCATACCTTGAGCTGTCATAAGCAGAGTCTTCCTCGGGAACAGCTGCAAAGGGAGGGAGCTGCTCTTTCCTGTGGAATTTAAGAGTGAAGAGGTCCTTTCTTCCTTCCTTTCCCAGCTGTCAGAATTATGTGGGTCGTAACATTAAGTGTGATAAAAGCCCCAGAGTGGGGCTGGTTGCATACTCCACCAGCCTCTGCACCCTACTGCCAGGTTTCTTTGCCAGGCAAACTTCCACGCTGATGGTGGGTGTCTGCAGCCTCCCTCCTGTGCCTCCAGGAACCTGCTTGCTTCTTCCAGTTCCTTGTCCTCCCTCTGCCTAAATTTGGCCGAAGCTGGGCTGGGGGATCTGCCTGCACTGCAGGGCCCGGACAACGCCTGCCTGCAGAGCCTGACTGTGCGGTGGGAACTGTTTTCTCGTGGGATCCTGGCCTGGCAGGCCCTGCACAAGGCAGCCTGCCTTGGTGGGACTGGCCGGGCAGCGCTCTGTGGGCCCCGGCCAAGGCCGGAGCAGAGGATCTAGGCCAAAAGAGAGCTGAGGGACGTGCCGGTCGAAGGCCGGGCTGCGGGGATCTCGGCAGGGCGGGCCCTGGGCGGGGTTGGACTGTGGGGCCCTTGGGGCTGGGGCTTGGCCGGGGCACAGGAGCGAGGCCAGAGGCCTCCCGGGGCCGGGATCCCCGTTGCCGCGGTAACGGCGCGGGCCGACCCAGCAGCCCCTGCGCGGGGCGGGGTCAAGGCTCATAGGCTCCGCCCCGCCGCTGTTTGTCGTCTCCGCCATCTTGAGGCATGGCAGTGCTGGCGCTGCCGGCCCCTTTCCAAGATGGCCGCTCGCTCTTCACCGAGCACTTCCGTCCTCGCTGAGGCCTCCGGCTCCCGGCGCGGCGGCCTGCCGGCGCGGCCCTTCCCACTGCGGCCCTTCGGCTCCCGCTAGCAGCCGCTACCTCTGCTCAGAGGTTTCCAGGCGGAGCGAGACGGCGGGCGGGTCATGGCGCTGCTGCTGCTGCTTCGGGGCCGCTGCAGCTGCTGGCGGCGGCCTGCCCTCTCACCCGCATCGGCCTGGGCCCGGGCTCGCCCGCGGCCCGGTGGCGGGCCCCTCAGCGGGGGACGCGGCCTGCAGGTAACGGGATGGCGGCGGAGCGGAGGGGGCCGGCCTCGGGGCGGGACCTCGCCTCCCCCGTTCAGCGTAGAGTACCGGTCCCGGCTGCCGGTGCCACCGGGCGGGGAGGCCCTGCGGCGTGAGGGCCTTGGGCCCCTCTGTGCTGCTGCTTCGCGGGGTTCCTCGCCTGGTCTCCGCAGCGACGTTCCCGGCCCCTCACTGGCGCGGAGGGTAGTGTCCCCCCGGGGGAGCAGGGCTCGGCCGGGTGCACCAGAGGAGAAGCGGGGGGGAACTGGATCAGCCCTCACCTCTGTGGCGAAACGGGCTCTTCGAGACAGGCTTGCCTTGGAGGGTTTCTCGGGTTAGACCGTCCCCAAGGTCCAGGCTCCTGCAGTAAACTGGGGTAGAATATCGTGTGGAAAGAACAATTACGCTGTCATAAACAGGAGAAAATTTATTAAAGGGTTTTTTCCTCACTTTATTTGTGCTGGCTCTTCACATCTCTTGCGATCCGTGCACCTGCGGCATCGATATGCACCACAGCTGTGTTTTCCCCACCTTGAAGTGCTACTGCTATCACAAGGCTTTCCCTTAATTAATGCAGAAGTCCAAGATTTTGCTTAAACGAGGCCTCCAACACGATTTGTAGCTGTTTCATAGTCACCTTCAGAGCTGTGAAGAAGCACTGACTGTGCAAGTAGGCACTGGAGGAAGATCAGCTGTGCTTTGTGAATCACTTTTCCTGTGGTCAGTTTAAACTGGTCAAAAACTGTTCTGTTCTAGAGAATATCAGTCCCAAGAGGTTATGCTCTTAGGTGAGCACAAGCAGTTGCCTTGCTGCCCAGCAAACCTGGGGAAAAAGGGTGAGGGATTTCAGCTTTGGCAGTGACCCTGGCTCCTTTGCTGCACAGAAACTTGTGCAGAAGAGCAGAGTGGTGAGAGAGGAACTGCAAATCAGAGAAGGGGCAAGGCTTGTGTTTGGTGTGTTAGTAAATGTTGGGTCAAATGTTGTGAAGTTGCCTTTACATGTAAATATCAACTGCAGCGTTATCTTTAGGATTATAAACAGAGATACAGGCAGAAAAGAAGATTAAAAAATGGACTCTATTTATACAAGTGTTTTCTTTAAACTGGCTTCTAACCAATATCTGCAGTTGCATGGCAAGGCTGCAGCACAACCAGGAATAATACTGAGGTCTCCCAGGTGCTGGTCCTGCAACTTAGCCACCCTATTTTCATGTTTAGAAGTGTTAGTCTCACAGCATACAAAAAAAGGTTAAGCAGCCACTGTACTTTTCCAATAGTTACATATTTTTCTCCTCTTTCTTCTTCCTCAGACCCTTCTGTCACAAAGGCTTGCCCCTACACACCAAGGTGTTGGTGGGGTCCTGGTGAAAGAACACATCATTCGAGATCCAGTCAGGCTTTGGAATCTCTTAGGTGAGTCCCAAAGGGCAGCTGGGCATAGAAAGGAGGGCAAAAGGCCTTACTTAGCTTCAGTATTTACTTTTCCTACCTGCATTCCTGAAACTGAGATGAAGCTTTCCTGGTGTTGGCTTTGGGAGCTGTGTGCATCCTGCAGAGGTTGTAGGGTTTTGTTTGGTGACAGGGATGAACAGCAGCACCTTGCCACAAGGAGCTCAGCGTGATCAAGCAAGCACTTGAGTCATTAGCTCTAGAAGCTAATTTTAACAATGCAGGCTTCAAAGTAGAGAATCTTCCTCTGCCTCCTTGACAAAACCCAAGATGCAAATGTCATTGACCTCTGTCAGAGATCATCTTGACCTTGCTGAAAGCACTGGAACCAGTTAAAGGCTGTGCTAGAAAATGCTACCTGAGTTCCTAGAGCAAAAGCACCAAAGGGTAAACCAAACCCAATTATTCCTCTCACTACCCTCTTCAAACTAGGCAAACAAGTTTTCTGGTCCCTTTGAGAGGTGAACAAATCTGGTTACAGCTCTTGTGGCCAGCATGAGCCTGGTGAGCTTTGGCTGCTCTACCTTGGCTGTTTTCAGTCAAAATAAAAATGTGTGTATAATCCTTGAAATGTCAGTGAATCCTTCAGTAGATCCAGCAGGGGATAAAAAGAACAACAACTTCTGGGGCTCTGTTCTCTTTTTGGAGCCTTTCTGGAAGACCCTGAGAAATGGAATTTGCTGTCCTTTTGCATGTCCCTGGTTGGAAAAGCCTTTGCTTATTGTTTTGTGGCAGCAGCTGTGAATCAGACTGTGGCTTTGCTTTCTTGGCTGTATTTGGGTACCCTCACAGCACTGGCTGAGAAAGCTGCCTTTGCTCCACTGTGTACATGTCTTTTCACAAGCATTTCCAGTTCCTAGTGTGAGTGTCCTTAAGTGCCCACACCACTGTTAGCTGTGGGTTTATACCCTGGGAAATGTGCATATTTCAACACTGAGGCTGTTTCTCCAGGTTATTGTCTTGGCCACGTTGAAATGATCCCTGAGCAAAGCTGTGTTTTGGTTGACTTGTCAGAATACCTACATGATGCAAGGGAACAAGGAGCATGTCCTGCCCATTGCTCACTGCTGAGGCTGCCCCATTTCCCTGGCACACAAACAGAGCTGTGAGCTTGGCTGGGTTAGGAGCCCACATGTCATCTTCAATCCACTTCTGTCATCAGAAGACCTCTCCTGAGGTCTTCTGGTAATAACTACTTCTCTGCTTGTCTGCAGGTAGCACTTACTATTTTACTACTTCAAGCTCTCAGAGGAGTAACCAGAAGAATGGAGGGTTCAAAAAGAAATCTCCACAGGAGGATGAGGGTATGTGCCAAAAGCCTTCATGAAATAAACTCTGTGTGTGTGTGAGGGGAAAGGGTGGGACAGCCTGGAAGAGCCACCTTAATGCTGTCTCTAGGCACTGTAAACCTCTACCTGTAACTCACCTATGGCTGAGATGTTTGCAGGGGAAGTTTGGCTTAGACTTCAAACAAATCATGACATTGATTCTCTTTCTGTGCCAATCTGCATCCTGAGCAAATAACTTCTTTGTCTTAGTTTTGCTGCTTTGCAAAGAGGAACTGAAGTTTGATTTGGAGGTTTTGTTGTAGATCATTTTGTCTTAGTAAACCTAAAGAGTTGAGTTTGACTTCATAACTGGATCCTGGTTCTCTTCTTAATTTATTTACCTTTGCACTGGATGCATCTCTGCTTCTAGTGATTTACAGAGCTCAAAGTTTAAAACCAGATTGATTAAAGAGTTCTTAGCTGAGTTACTAGTGGCACTTGCTCGGAACTCTTGGGCTTTTTGAGTCACTTGTCCTAGGTGCTGGTTTTTCCACCTCTTGCACTGCCTAAGCTGTGGGCATCCCGCTATATGGGACTCTTGTTAAAGTGAGGACCTGGTCAACAGTGGCTGAAGATGAGCCAGCATGTGCCCAGGTAGCCAAAAAGGCCAACAGTGTCCTGGCTTGGATCAGTGATACTGTGGCCAGCAGGACCAGGACAGGGATTATTCCCCTGTACTCAGCACTGGTGAGGCCACACCCTGAGTACTGGATTGAACTGTGGACCTCTCACTTCTAGAAGGACATTAAAGTGCTGGAGCAGGGCCAGAGAAGGATGAGGAAGCTGGTGAAGAGCATGAGTCTTGTGAGGAGCAGCTGTGTGAACTGCAGTTGTTCATCCTGGAGCAAAGGAGACTCAGGGGACACCTTCTGGCTCTCTGCAACTCCTTGAGAGGAGGTTGGAGCCAGGTGGGCATTTGTCTCTTCTCCCAGGGATCAAGCTGACAGGGTGAGAGGAAATGGCCTCAAGTTGCTCCAGGTTGGACATTAGAAGAAGCTACTTCACTGAAAGGGTTCTCAAACCCTGGGAGAGGCTCCCCAGGAAAGTGGTTGAAGGCCCATCCCTGGAGGTTTTTCACGAGGCAGAAACGTGGTGCCAAGGGACCAGGCTTGGCAGAGTTACTTAACGGTTGGACTTGATCAACTTAAAGGTCTTTCTCCAACCATGCTGTGTCTGTGATTGCTTTGCCTGCTTGATCCTTTCCATGGGGTTGAGGTCTGCAGTAGGATGTGGGTGCAGGTGTCACAGAGTCTTTGTTGAGGGGGTCAGAGCTTAGAGGTTGGTGCCCTTGGTGCTTGCGAGACCACACAGGGTGACCGAGCACAGCGCCTCGCAAGCGCCGTGGCTGTTAAAAATCAGCAAACAGTAACATGCTGCATTCAGTGGCCTCCTTTCTCCCCTGATTAATGGATAGCTTGGCTTTGGGAGGTGGAACGCTGCCCTGTGTCCCCAGGAGAATCCTTCTCTCTGCAGTAATTATTAAAGAGAACTCTTCAAACTGTCACTGCAGCCCTTGCGAGCGTTTAAGCGGAGAGTTCAGGCGTGGGGTTAATGGCAAATCATTGCTTCACACAGGCTTGTTGAGACCCAAGAGCTGGCAGCCTTCCCACAGCTGCTGCTTGCAAGTGTCACATCCAGGGACTGGTTCTCATTTACTGAATGTTGGGGGTTGGCTTATGGTGCAGCATGGTGGTTGTGCTGTGAAGGCATAAGGTTAGAAATAAATTGATGTTGTCCTTAAATGCAGAGGGGAGAAAAGCTTTGTGTTGCCTTTGAGCTTTCTAGAAACCAGGGCTTTGCCTGCAGTTACTCAGCTGTAGGTTAAAGGTCCCAGATAATACTGCCCTAGAAACTGGAATTTCTACAAACTGGAGAATTGGTGTCAGGATATCCAGTGGCCAGCTTTTACCCTGTGATAATCTTCCCTTACATGCTCTAGAACATTCTGTATTCATCTTCACATAGAAATCTAATACCAAAAAAAATGCTGTAGTTGACTCTGACATCTCCCCAGAACTTACATAGTGGTAGATGGACTGTCTTCCTGTTGTTGCTTGCTCCTTCTCTGCTCCTTCTCTGCTCCTTCTCTGCTCCTTCTCTGCTCCTTCTCTGCTCCTTCTCTGCTCCTTCTCTGCTCCTTCTCTGCTCCTTCTCTGCTCCTTCTCTGCTCCTTCTCTGCTCCTTCTCTGCTCCTTCTCTGCTCCTTCTCTGCTCCTTCTCTGCTCCTTCTCTGCTCCTTCTCTGCTCCTTCTCTGCTCCTTCTCTGCTCCTTCTCTGCTCCTTCTCTGCTCCTTCTCTGCTCCTTCTCCTTTTCAGGGTACTGCCCACAATAAGACCACTATTATGCCATATTTTAATTTTCTTTAACAAGACCATAGTGGAGGTCATCCTGCAGCTCTGTGATAAATTACTTTGTTCTAACATAGCTGGATCTAGCAGATAACACAGAAGTGAGGAGATGGCGTTGCTGAACAAAGTGTCTGGGGTGGACTCAGTGTCTGGGCTTGTCACTGCTCTTTGAAATGCTGACCTTATCTGAGAAGCTGCTTTGTTTCCATTTGGGAGCAAGCTTTTCCTCTTAAATGTGGAGCAGAGCTGGGAAATGAGTGAAAAATGATGCTGCAGAGCTGAAGGACAGAGTACTTTTTTTAGCAGCTGGCTGGGTCATGTGTTTGTCCCTAGGTTTGGTTGCAGTGTGTGTAGGGTCTAATTGGTGGCTGGTGATAAATGCAAGTGTCAGAACACTCATTGGGAATTTGCAGCTAAATCAGATCTGGGCTGCAGCAGGCAGAGGCAGTGGTAGGCCAGGGCTGCAGAATTCATTGATTTCTGGGTGTGGATCAGGATTTATGTATGCCATGTGCATGGGAAATTGTATATCCAGAACAAGGGCTAAATTATGTAACAAGAACACCCACATCTGACTGGGAAGAGGAGGAGAAGTTTGTTGTCATCTTGACAGCTCAAACACCTGCTAGCATCGAGACTGCTCTGTGCTGTGGCAGTCCTCTGCAGGCCACAGAACTGTAAATTTGCTTCTGTAGCACAAATCCCTGAATCCCAGTATGGGGAGGTCTGGAAGGAGCCTCTGGAGGTCATCCAGCCCAACCACTCTGCTAAAGCAGGGGCACTCACAAGAGGTTGCCCAGGATCCCAATGTCCAGGCAGGTTTGGAATGTCAGAGTGGCTGGAGAGTGGCCAAGTAGAGAGGGACCTGGGGGTGCTGGTCAATGGTAGGCTGAACATGAGCCTGCAGTGTGCCCAGGCAGCCAAGAGGGCCAATGGCATCCTGGCCTGCAATAGGAACAGTGTGGCCAGCAGGAGCAGGGAGGTCATTCTGCCCCTCTACACTGCACTGGTTAGGCCACACCTTGAGTCCTGTGTCCAGTTCTGGGCTCCTCAGTTTAGGAAGGAGGTTGTCTTGCTGGAACATGTCCAGAGAAGGGCAACAAAGTTGGTGAGGGGCTTGGAGCACAGCCCTGTGAGGAGAGGCTGAGGGAGCTGGGGTTGCTTAGCCTGGAGAAGAGGAGACTCAGGGGTGACCTTATTGCTCTCTACAACTACCTGAAGGGAGGTTGTAGCCAGGTGGGGGTTGGTCTCTTCTCCCAGGCAACCAGCACCAGAACAAGAGGACACAGTCTCAGGCTGTGCCAGGGGAGGTTTAAGCTGGATGTTAGGAGGAAGTTCTACACAGAGAGAGTGATTGCCCATTGGAATGGGCTGCCTGGGGAGGTGGTGGAGTCACCATCACTGGAGGTGTTCAGGAGGAGACTTGATGGGGTGCTTGGTGCCATGGGTTAGTTGATTAGGTGGGTTGGATTGGTTGATGGGTTGGACACGATGATCTTGAAGGTCTCTTCCAACCTGGTCTATTCTATTCTCCAGAAAAGGAGACTGCGCAACCTCTTGGGCAGCCTGCTTCAGGGCTCCAGCACCCTCACAGGAGGGAGATAAAGAGTCTGAAAAAAATGTGGTGGCAAATGCTTGAACTGAACCAAACCAAACCACCCCTTTCTCTTATGTCATCATCAGTAGAGGGTGGAGGAAAGCACAACCAGTATGGGAATCCCTCCTTGATGCTGATCCTTAATGTAGACAAGTTAAACATCAGGTTAGCTGTGTAGCTTGGGGGAAAATCACTTTGGTTTTGTTCAGACATGGATCTTGTTGCAGTGATTCATAAGCACAGGGAAGCTGCACCTCATGTCTCTTGTGCTGATTCAGAGTCACTGCAACTGCTGGCATTTTCCTGGGGAGGAGAAGCACTGCTGCTCTTAGGCCAGCAGATCAGGAACTTGCCAGGATGCAATTATCTCTTGTAACACTGGGCTGTGGGATTTACCAGTGGCACTATGACTGGTTTTGCTTGCTCTTTAATACTTTCCAGTGGATGTATTAGCAACAGTGATGTGGAAGCATTGCTTTGGCCTTCAGTACTTTAAGGGGCTGATAGGAAAGATGAGGACAAACTTTTGAGCAGGGCCTGTTGTGACAGGCCAAGGGGTGATGGGTTTGAACTAAAAGAGGGAGATTTGGAGTGGATAGAAGGGAGAAATTTTTGACACTGAGGGTGCTGTGACACTGTCCCACGTTACCCAAAGAGGTAGGAGATGCTCTGTCCCTGGAACCATTCCAGTTCAGGTTGTCTGGGATTCTGAGCAACCTGCTCTAGCTGTGCATGTCCCTGCTGACTGCACAGGGGTTGGACTAAATGAGTTTTAAAGGTCCCTTCCAGCCCAACTCAGTCTGATTCTATGATAATCATTTGTGAAGTTGAGTTTTAGCAACTTTGGCTTTGTTTGGCCTGTATCTATGTTAGGCTGGACAAGAAAGATAACCTCTCATTTTGGAGCAGAATGACACTGGATGGGATCGTAATGGTTGTAGTGGAGTCATCATTTGAAGTCTCTTGGACCAAGATCTGTTGATCAGAGCTCTCCAGACTATGTCTGGGGTTGCTGTCAGCCTTTGTACACAATCCATAACTTGTGGAAGTGAGAAGCTTTCTTCAGCTCACCCATGTTCCAGTTCCTCCAATCACTGAAGCAGCAATTAAAGGAAAAGTGATTATCCTACATCATGAGTACACAGTGCCTCACTACCTGGCTTTAGGGGCACTGGGGACCAGCTGAATATAGCTGTAATCAGAATTCTGCTGGCTGAGAGGGTGCAGAATGTGTCTCCTTGCAGGCAACTATTAAGTTTAGATGCCTGTGCTTTCATAACCAGGCTGGTGCTGTTGCACGTGTACAGCCCAGGCTCTGTGGTCTGACAGCTGAGGAGCCAGAAAGGTCTGGGAAAGTCACACAGTCCAAAACACTGACTCAGTTGCATAACCTTGGACAAGTCACACAACCTCCTTTGTGAGCCAAGCCAGCAAACTGCCTGTGCAGTGTGATTTAGGTACTGCCTCTGAGTCCGGTCCTTCAGGAGAAACCAAACATGCAACAGCAAAAAAAGGCCCCCAAAAGCTACCAGTGTGTTACTCTTTGCTTTCATAGTATCATAGTATCATTCAGGGTTGGAAGGGACCACAAGGATCATCTAGTTCCAACCCCCCTGCCATGGGCAGGGACACCCCACACTAGATCAGGCTGGCCAGAGCCTCATCCAGCCTGGGCTTAAACACCTCCAGGGATGGGGCCTCAATCACCTCCCTGGACAACCCATTCCAGGGTTTCACCACTCTCATGGGGAAGAACCTCCTCCTCACATCTAGCCTGAATCTCCTCACCTCCAGCTTCATTCCATTCCCCCTAGTCCTATCACTACCTGAGATCCTGAGAAGTCCTTCCCCAGCCTTCCTGTAGGCCCCCTTCAGATACTGGAAGGCCACAATTAGGTCACCTCGGAGTCTTCTCTTCTGCAGACTGAACAGCCCCAACTCCTTCAGTCTGTGCTCATAGGAGAGGTGCTCCAGCCCTCTGATCATCCTTGTGGCCCTTCTCTGGACACCTTCCAGCACCTCCACATCCCCCTTGTAATAGGGGCTCCAGAACTGGACACAGTACTCCAGGTGGGGTCTCACCAGGGCTGAGTAGAGGGGGAGGATCACCTCCCTCGACCTGCTGGCCACACTTCTCCTGATGCAGCCCAGGATCTGATTGGCTTTGCGGGCTGCAAGTGCATACTGAGAGCTCATGTTGAGCTTCTCATCCACCAGCACCCCCAAGTCTCTCTCCCCAGGGCTGCTTTCCAGCCAGTCCCTGCCCAGCCTGGATTTGTGCCTGGGATTGCCTCCACCCAGATGCCAACCTGATTGATTCTATGATTCTATGATTCAATTGTGCCCTCTCCACAATGTCATGCTCATATCTTCTTTTTTTCCCCCCTGTTTCCTGCAGAGGAAGAGAAACGCAGGAGGGAGAACCAGATGCATCTGGAGCGCTTGCGGGCACTGCTCATCGTGACTTGCATAGTGCTGATGTTTCGCTTCATGGTTGGTGACAACAGAGAAGGGACCAGCATCTCCTGGAACTACTTCCTGAACGAGATGCTGGCCAAGGGGGAGGTTCAGAGAATCGAAGTGGTGCCCGAGAGTGATATTGTGGAAATCTACCTGCACCCTGGAGGAAGTCCTCATGGACAAGTTGTGAGTGGCAGTGCACCTTGGGATGTCTGAGCCAAGGATAACCTGGGGGAGAGAATTGAATGAATGTATGTATATAGGCATAGAGAAACAGAATGGGCTGGGTTGGAAAGGACCTCTAAAGGTCATCTAGGCCATCCCCCTCTGCAGTAAGCAGGAGCATCCTCAACTGGATCAGGTTGCCCAGAGTGCTGTCAAGCCTCCTCTTGAATATCTCCAGGGATGAGGCTTCAGCTACCTCCCTGGGCAACCTGTTCTAGTGTTCCACCACCCTCATGGTAAGGAACCTGCTCCTAACACCCAAGTAAAACTCTAGCTGGTAAATTTGCTCTTTGAATTTCTTGTATTTTGAAGTTTAGGGAACTTCTGGTGCTTGGAAGGTTAGACTTTTAGTTTCAATGGGAATAATAATAATGGCCTGGAAGAACATCTTGTGTTATGTCTAAAAAGCAGGGGAAATTCTATAGGTTTTTTCCTACTAGCTCAGTCTGGTGTGTGAGAAGGTGTGCAGAAGGTTGTAAACTCTTACTGCCAGGCCTTGTTTCAAAAATGTTTTGCTGTTTGGTTTTAATGTTGAGTTTTCTCTCAAGCTGTCAGACTTCCTTCCTGAATCTTCCAAAATGGAAACACAGCAAAGTTTTATCACATGCTTACTTCCAGGAGTTGCCACTCAGAGTCATTACAAACTGGCTTGAGAGGTTAAAATCCTCTTCTTGGATTCATTCCATTTTGTTCAGTGATTTATGATCCATTTGCAGACTGCTGGATGAAGTTAATTTCTGGTGGACACAGAAACAAGGAAGGATAAGTCGCCTCCTTCCCATGATGTATTTGTACTTATATAGTACAAAATGTTGTCTGAGCCCACAGTGTCAGTAAAACTAGGTTTATAAAACTCCATCCTTCAGCTTCCATGCAAAGTTGTTTCACCTCCTTGTTTCTGGAGAGCTGAGTCTTGGTTCTTGGCTTTTAGGCTTAGAGCTGTCCCTGAGTTCTTTGGAGCCCTGGTGTCAGTTATCTGCTCCTGAGTTCAGCAGTGCAGCATCAAAGGCTGTAACATCAGGTTAACTTTTATCTGACTTGCCCATGTTGTGTGCTTCTGCTCTTTGCTCTGTCCTTATCCTGCAATGCTTATGTGCTGCTTTTGATTTCCTGTCCCCAGAATGTCACCCTGTTGTACACAATGAGGGTGGCAAACATTGACAAGTTTGAAGAGAAGCTGAGAGCTGCGGAGGATGAGCTGAATATTGATGAGAGAGAGAGAATCCCTGTTTCCTACAAGCATCCTGGCTTTTATGGAAAGTATGATACAGTTTTATGCTTACTCTTAGAATCATAGAAGCATTTTGGTTAGAAGAGACCTTTAGGATCATCAAGTCCAGCTGTTAACCCAGCACTGCCAGGTCACCACCAAACCATGTCCCTCAGCACCACATTTCCACAGACTTGAAACCTCTCTGTGAGTGGAGACTCTACCACTGCCTTGAGCAGCCTGGTCCTGAGCTTAACAACTCTTTCAGGGAAGAAGTTGTTCTTCATGTCCAGCCTAAACCTCCCCTGGCACAATTTGAGGTTGTTTCCTCTTGTCCTATTGTTATTTGGAAGCAGAGACTGACCTCCACCTGGTGCCAAACTCCTTTCAGGGAGTTGCAGGGAGATATAGAGTCTCCCCAAGTGAACATTTATCACTTGGACAGGAAAGTCACTTTCAACTAAGTTGTTGTATAGATATAGAACAAAGAAGTGGCCTCAGTTTTGGAGCACTCACCCTTCCTTTCAGAAATAGGCATGGTGTAGATGTACCTTAACCTTTTGAAAGTGAGGGTCCCGAGGAGGTGTCTGGAACTGCAGCATCCAGCAAAGCAGAATGTTTCAGGTCAGTTTCAGCAAGCCTGAGGAAAGTCTGAGCACTAAGCACTTCTTGTCCTTCTAATCAATTGAGTGTGGGAGAAATCCTGACTCAACAAGTAGTGTTACAGCCTGCTCTGTGGAGAGTGCTGGTGGTGCAGTGAGCCTTTCCCTGTTCAAATGCCTGGAGGAAGGTCTGTGGTGGTGGTGGTTCAGGCTGTAAAAATAAACACCTAGGTTTGGCCTGGTTCTCCAATAGCTGTAGATCAGAGGGGAGCCCACACTGGTGCTTGCTCCAGCTGCAAGCCACATACTGAGCAGAGCAGCTTTGATGCTGGTGCACAAAAATCTCAGTGAGGAGTACTTTTGCTAAACTTACAGCCCTGTTCTGTTATGTGGAACCAAGAGCTCTGGTTTTAAAACCTCAGATTCTGAAATAAGCTCTCATGAGTGAGAGGAGAGGAGGGAAGATCTGACAAAGGGTTGCAGAGCACTGGCTGGACTTGACTGACTTCTGTGCTCTCATCTGTGTTGGTGGCTTGTGGTCACTGCTGATGAGAAGGTTATTTGCCCTGCTGTTAAGGACAGGATTTATGGGGTCCAACTTACAGAGCTGACTTGTGGAGCTCACTCACTGGGCTGTTGAGCAAGTCCATCAACCGACAGCTGCTATCATCAGCCAAGAGGTCCTGCTTACCTCCTTGTGCACTGTGCAGAGCACATAGTCTGCTTTTAATAGCTCCCAGGCAGCAATATCAGAGAATCACAGACTGATTTGGGCTGGAAGGGACCTTTAAACCTCATCTAGTCCAACTCTGCTGCAGTCAGCAGGGACACCCGCAGCTAGAGCAGGTTGCTCAGAGCCATAAACAACCTGACCTGGAATGGGTCCAGGGATGGGGCATCTCCCACCTCTGGGCATCCTGGGCCAGGGTCTCACCACCTCCAATATAAAAATGTCTCACTTCTATCCAGTCTAAATCTCCCTCTTTTAGTTCAAACCCATCCCCCCTTGTCCTGTCACAACAGGCTCTGCTAAAAGGTCTGTCCTTGGCTTTCTGATCAGCCCCTTTTAAGTCCTGAAGGGCAACAAGAAGATCTCCCTGAAGTCTTATCCAGGCTGCATAACTCCAGCTGTCAGCTGTCCTCACAGCAGAGGTGTTCCAGCCCTCACATAATTTTTGTGGCCTCCTCTGCCCAGCTCCAGCAGGCCCATGTCCTACTCATGCTGAATGAAATGTAAAGCAAATGTCATGTTTGTACTTGTGTGGATACCTGGAATGGATTTTTATCTAGTGAGGTGTCCTCTGAACAACATTTACCTGTCTTCAATACATGGTTTGTATGAAGATGCCTTTAACTGATCATGCAATATGAGACCTTCAGTTGAAACTCAGAACTTGCCAGCTTTTCCAGATCTGTGTGTAACAGGAAGAGTAGATTTAAGAGTTAGCCACCAACACAGGCTGCCTTGCCTGCCCTTGACAAGAGATTATGAGGAGATAATGTAGGGTCTGAAGTCTCTCAGGATGCTTGATGAATGCCTGGAGAATTCAGAGTCTCATGCTGGAGTCTGAACCTGTGAGGTGCACTTGCAACTTGGATTCAGCCTGTTCTGAGACATGGACATTTAAAAGGTGTTTCAGAATTAATCCTGTTTGCATAGCTGACAAACTGAAGGTGACTTTGTTTTGGGTGCTGCCGGGGATCTCTCACCAAGAAAGAACAAATGCAGCTGGGTACATAGCACAGGCTAGTCCCCTTTGCTTCAGTAAATCATCCCTCTGTGAGAGATGGAACACATGTTCTTAATTCAGAGATAAGACACAGAAGTGTGGTGAGACCAGATGACTTCACAGGCATGTGAAGCAGAAGAGGGTCCCACAAATCTCAGCCTTTCATCTGACATTGAAAGCATCCCTTGGTTAGAGCTCACAGGGTATTTGTCCTCAGCAAGTTTGTCTTGTAACTCTGTTAGCCCTGCAGTGTCCTCTCTGCTCCTCATCTGCCTCCTAAAGCTGGTGGTATTGCAAAGGATCTGCAAGTTGATGTTGGTTGCTGTGGCACTTCATGCTGACGTGAAGGGTTTTCTGAGGGACTTGACCAGGGAAAGCCAACCAGACTAGGAGCAGTGTTTTAACAGGAGACCCACGCTGGGATGCCTGCCAGAATTAGGGGTGTTGGAATCTCCCTAGTGTTGCTGGACACAGTCTTGTACAGTGAGCTCCCTTTGGAAGCACTGCCAGCCCCACTAGGCTGTGCTCTGGGGGTGATTTGACTGCCTGAAGGTCCTTCTTGTTTTAGAAGTAGCAATGCCTCTGAAGGGGGAGGGGAGGTCAAATTTCTTCCACAGCTGTAAGCAATGTTTGCCAGTGTCCTCTGTTTAACTTTTTTAGGTTATGTAATTGTTGGGGGGGGTGGGGGTGGGGAATGTGGTGTTTATATATATGTAAAAACCCTGTAAAGGTTCCATTTCCTTAGTCATGTCTGCTCCTTGCTGCATTCACAGCCTAAATGTCAGGACCTTTAAAATACTGGAAAAGAATTATCCCAGGACTGTTCGGGTTGGGAAAACCCTTTCAGTTTGAGTCCAGCTGTTAACCTTGCACTGCTAGCTTGAGTAATATCCACCAAGCTGTGGCCAGACACTTCAGTTTGTCCCTGTCTTGCTTTTGTCCTAGTGATATCTTTTCCCTGATAGTGACGCTTATGGCCGTGTCCATGCTGTGGAGCATCTTCCGCCTCATTAGAGTTGCGGGCCGGGCAGGAGGATTCAACGCTTTCGTGAGTATCCCAGACCCTGATGCTGTTTTGCAGCTCTGTGGCTAGTCTTGACTTCTGCTGGCCTCACCTCTGCCCCTTTCCCCAGCAAGGTCAAGGCAGGATGAGAATTAGCCACGGCTGATGGCTCTCCAGTCTTACCACATAGCATCATAGAACTGCTTTGGTTGGAAGAGACTTCCAAGATCATCAAGACCAATTGTTAACCCAGCACTGCCAGATGTCCCTAACCCATGTCCCTCAGCACCACATCTCTGTGGCTTTAAGACTCCTCCAGGGATGGGGATTCCACCACCTCTGGGGGCATCCTGTTCCAGAGCTTAATGACTCTTTCAGGGAAGAAATTGCTCCTTGTGTCCAACCGAAAGCCTCCCCTTCTCATCCTGTCGCCTGTTCCAAGGGAGAAGACTGACCCCCACATGGCTTCGACTCCTAATTTCAGGGAGTTGTAGAGAGCCAGAAGGTCTCCCCTCACCTTCCTTTTCTCCAGGGTGAACAACCCCAGTTCCCTCAGCTGCTCCTCGCAAGATCTGTGCTTTGGACCCTTTACCATCTTGCATTTTTTGCTGTCTTGGGGGGCAGCCAAGGCCCTCTCTCTCCGCGGTGGCAGGAAGGGCTGAGCTGGGAGAAGCTGCTGGCCAGTTTGCTGGGCTGTGTTCAAAGCCTGTTAATGTGTTGCAGCTGCAGATGGTGTTTTTTGCTGGGTGCTGCCAATGTGCCTCCCGTACAGCCAGGAACTGCTGCTTTCTGCAGAATGAGTTCTCAATTTATAAAATATGGTTTGATTCTGGGTTTCATTATGTGTTGGCCTGTCCTGCTCCAGCCACATGCCTCACTTGCAACATCAGTCCAATCAAATCTCCTCCTCCCCAATCCCAGCCTTGCCTGGATCAGCTGATGGAAGTGTAGAAATCAGCCTGGGGTGACTACTGTTGACCGCAGGGATTTGGGGATGCAAACAGGGTGAATTCAGTCCCTTGTTAGATTTCCCTCTCAGTCTTCTCTGCAGTTCTCTTCTGGCTTTGGGATTCTCTTTACACAAAGGGATGCAGCTGTTCAGAGGAGACTATTTTAAAGTGGTGAATAATGGGGGCCTTGAGGACAAGCTTCTGTCTTTGCCTAAGTGGGGACAGCTAGGCTCTGCCTGTTTAACCCTTCACTTGTAGAAGCTGCTGTTTCTCAGGCCTGAGAAGCTGTGAACTTGCTTCTCCAAAAAAAAAAACCACCAAAGGGCAATTTCTTACTAGCTGTTTTCAGTAGAACATGATGAGCAGCTACAAGTAGGACATCTAAAGGCTTGTTTTGACTGTCACTGTGGTTTAACACACACTGGAAGACTGAAATCTGGTGTCTGGTGAATTTGAGAGCCTATGGTTCTCTCCCAGGTTGTTGCAGAAGAACCCAGCAGCAGACAATGTCTGTTTAAATGCATTTACAAGATACTACTGGTCATTATCTACCACTGGCAAGAGGTATTCCTTAAAACTAGAGCTATCCCATCTGCATTGAGGATCAGATTGTTTAGAAATCCCAAATAAAAGGGCGTTGGTGAGGGGAGTTCTGCTCATTGTTAAGTATTCCTGCCCTGGTCTACATGGAGTTTGAGCTAGACTGTGTTGAAACTAATTGTGCAGCTTTATTCTCTCTCTTCCCAGTGTGGATAAGTAAAGCTTGAGTCAATCTGTCTGGGAAGTGTTTCCCAAAGCAAAAGTTGGTGAAACACCAATGTGTTGGTAGCCATGTTAGTGTCGTTTGTTAGGGGCATCTCATACCTGTGCTGTGCCATCCCCCAAAGTATGTTCAACAGCCTGTCCCAGAGTGTTGCCTTGTCCAGAGTCAGAGCTTCCCTTCACTGCTTGTGCTGCCTCCCACAGAACCAGCTGAAAATGGCTCGTTTCACCATCGTGGATGGGAAGTCTGGGAAAGGGATTGGCTTCAAGGATGTAGCAGGAATGCACGAGGCAAAAATGGAAGTCAAAGAATTTGTGGACTATTTAAAGGTATGTCAAAGGAGAACAAAAGAAGTGCTTGCTGCCTGTCTCCTGGGAGAGAGCTGGCTGACCTGAAGAGGGAGGGTATGTTCTTCTGATCATCCTTTGTGATACTGAGCTGTGTAAATAAGCTGAGAGCTTTTTATGCTGTGGCCAGCATGACTCAAATCTCTTTCCAGTTCCACAACAGCATTAGCAGCAGCTCAGAATGGGAAACGCTCAGGCCAAAAGCAGTATGGGAAAGCTGAGGGAGGCCATTTGCTTGTGCAGATGCCTTATGCAAGCTGTGGCTGTGACAGAGCTGTGTTGTCCTTGCAGAACCCTGAACGCTACCTTCAGCTTGGGGCCAAAGTGCCCAAGGGTGCCTTGTTACTCGGACCACCGGGCTGCGGAAAGACGTTGCTGGCCAAGGCTGTGGCTACGGAAGCCCAAGTGCCCTTTTTGGCCATGGCAGGCTCTGAGTTTGTGGAGGTGATAGGAGGTAAGCTGCTGAGGAGGAAGGCTGTGGTGCTTGCTTAGTCTGTGGTGGAGTTGGAGGGTGCTGGCTGCCCCTGTTTTGTAAAGGAGAGGTTTGGCCTGTCTGTATGGGCAGGATGAGTTGGGTACTTCTACTGGAAATAAAAGGGTTTCAGTGTTAGAGAGCACTTAATTATGTAGTATCTGAAGTGCATGCCCTCTGAATTGCTAGCTGCTTCTTTCTGACAGCGTGCAGCCATGCTTCTTCACCTGAAAGCATTATCTCCAGCTTCCCTGTACCTATTATTAGAGCCATTGACTGAGGCTTCCTTCCTGAGAGTGCCAATGGATTTTCTGCTGCTCCCTGCTGCTGGGGAAAGGATGGCCTCTCTGTGCCTTGGGATTTCCATCTTCCTCCTTTTTTCTTCCCTCCTGGGTCTCTTGAGACCCAACAAGGATCAGTGTGCAGGAAAATGCTGAATATTTCTGCTTCTGACCTGTGGAGGGAAGAGGAGTTCATGTTGGGAGCCGGGAGTGGAGCAGCTGCAGGAGAAGGGGTGTCTAAAGGCTAAACACAAGCTCTGTGCCTAGTTCTTTGTGCTGGGAGCCTTGAGAGAGGAAATGTCTCACCCTGGGGGTTTGCCCAGCAGCAGGTGCCTGGCTGGGAGGCAGTCATGCCATTCTCTAACAGCTTGAGCTGTGAGGTTGGTTTCTTCTCTCGCTGCGCAGGTCTGGGGGCCGCCCGTGTCCGCAGCCTGTTCCGGGAGGCGCAGGCTCGCGCCCCCTGCATCGTCTACATCGACGAGATCGATGCCGTGGGCAAGAAGCGCTCCACCAACGTCTCTGGCTTTGCCAACGCTGAGGAGGAGCAGACCCTCAACCAGCTGCTGGTGGAGATGGATGGTCAGTATTTCTCTCTGCCTCTCAGCAGTTGGGCCCTTGTCAGATCCAAGCCTGTATGCCTTCACAGAATCGACCAGGTTGGATGAGACCAAGATCATGAAGGCCAACCAATCACCCAACCCTAACTAATCAACTAGACCATGGCACTAAGTGCCTCATCTAGTCTTTTCTTAAACACTTCCAGGGATGTTGACCCCACCACCTCCCTGGGCAGCCCATTCTTCTTGCCCTTTGCCAGGCCTTTTTAGCATTCTCTTCTCACTGAGGTAATGATCACTGCACTGACACACATCTCATTCCTCTCTTCCCTGGGTTGAGGCTGGCTTGAACTTCACAGCCTCTTCAGCACTAAGCCCAGAACAACAGCTTGGTTGTGTTCTTGCTAACACACCATCTGTATGACAGATAGCAACTGTGGTTTGGACTGCTGCATAGTGGAAGGGCTGTGGCTCTTCAAATCAGGATTTTTCCAGTGTGGACACCAGCAAGACGTTGGCTGGCCTTGCCCTGCTTTCAGAGGTCACTTGAAGTGGGTCCTCTCTCTGTTCTTTCTCCTCCTCACCAGCTGCTGCACTGAGTACAGAGGAAAAGCAGCACCAGCTGCTGTTCAGCACAGCATTGTGGAAGTTTTGTGTCCAGTACTTGTTTCGTGCTGACCCAGGTTTTCCTGCAGAACCATTAGGGATCCCCTTAAGGACCAGCCCAAGCCATGTACCCCATCTTTAGGCCCTGATTCTGAAGACACTGTAGCATATCTCTCTTCATCTGTCCCTTAATTAGGCAGGACTGTTCCAGAGCTGCTTTGCTGTGAGGGTGCTGGAGCCCTGGAGCAGGCTGCCCCAAGAGGTTGTGGAGTCTCCTCCTCTGGAGAGATTCCAAACATACCTGGACATTGTGATCCTGGGCAACCTGCTTTGGGTAACCCTGCTTTAGCAGGGGGTTGGACTAGGTGATCTCCAGGGGTCCCTTCCAACAGGCACTATGCTGGGTTTTTATCAGTCACTGGGCTGAAGACAGAGCTCTGGTGAAGCTGTGGAGATGACCAGTTTGAACTCTAGCCATTTATATCAGCTTTTAAGGGTTTGGGGTTAAATCTAGTAAATGTTAAAACCCTGAAGCCAGCTGGTTTGTGATTGTGCAGAAGACCCTGACTCAGAAGAGGGCATAGTGTCACATCCACATGAACATCTACCTACTGATAAAATTAACAGCAAATGGGCATTTGAGATCACAGCTGGCAGAGGGCAGCAACCCCAGAGACTCTTACTCTAGCAAATGGCTTCACTTCAGGAGTGTGTTGTCCCCCTGGCAATTGGAGAAGAGTTATTTACAGTACTAGGGGAGCAGAAGAAAATTAATTGGTGGCAAGGGCAGTGCTGTCTGTAGAGGGTAACATCTAGGTCCAGGCCATTAAATGTTGTTGGACACTTGCTGTATTCCATCTAAGACAGGTAGTGGTTGAAAGCCTGTTAAGGTTTAAAGTTGAGTTGTCCCAGAGGGACTTAAGCAATGTAATAGATCAACTCTCCCCTCCTTTGACTTCCTCTCATGTTATCTGCCTGGCTGCAGGATCTCTGAGAGAGAAGCTTTGCTAACAAATCCTGCTTTGATGCCACATTTCTGGATGGTTTCTAGCTGTAATTGGCCCTTTCCTTAGACACTTTCACACGCAAAGAATGCCAAAAAGATTGATCCTCTGGTTGTTCTTAATCATAACTCTCAGAGCCTGCAGCACTGCCCCAGCTTGTGATAACTCTGTTGCTAAATCTTATTACTGAGCTGGGTAAGGAATAACTAAGCACCTGTCCATCAGGGAGTGTCTGTCACTGCTGTTTGTGGGCCAGAGCCACCTTTTCCCTTGACTCTGATACTTGCTGTCTCATGTTGTTCATGTGACAAATTCAAAGCAATCCTGCACTGGAAGCATTCCCTTTGCTTCAGACATTGTTAAAGGAGGCAAACCTGCTTTTTAAATGGATGTTTGCAGCCCAATGGGGCTGAAGTAGAACCTGTCCTATGGCTCAGCAGCAAGGCTGCCTTCCTGGCCTACCTACTCTGTCAAGAGGGGTGGACTAGAAGATCTCTAGAAATTCTTTCCATCCCCTATCATTCTGTGATTCTGGGAATTGCTCTGGAGTCAGCCTGTTGGAGGAGAGAAGCTGGGGCTTGTAAAAATGCTTTCAGCAAAGGGTAGATCTTTCTCCACCCTACACACAAGAAGAGCTCTGATTTTGGATCTCTGCCCTTGCTGCAGGAGGAGGAGAAATTGTGAGCAGGAGCACAGCATGGCATAGGGTTCTGCAGTAAGATTCCCTTCAGGCCCCTCTCTGCTTCAGCACCTATTCTGTGAAGGTTTTGAAGGGAAGGAGTGAGCTTTAAGTAGATCCTTATTGACCAGACAGAAATCTAGTTATCAGAGGGAGGTGCTTGGAACACAGAATGCTGCATAAACAGCAGAAATCAGCTTAAACAGGTGTCTGCAGTTCCTTGGGACTAAGGAGAGGCAGCTTGGCCAGGCACATAAATACACTCAGAGTGAATATAACTGTTCACAGCTCTATCTGTAGTAGGTGTCCTTGACAGAGCAGGCCAGCAGGAACACAGAACAGCACTCCTGATGTGACTGGGTTGTTTTTTCCTGATGATAGTAGGGTGAGCTGGCAGAAGCTTAACACTGAATTAACTGGAGGTCCATGGGTCTGTTCAGAGGTATGTGGTCAGTACAATCCATGTCTCTATACTAAAAATAGCTAATTTTCTTTGAGACTCAGTTCAGAAATTAGGATTCAGCTCTGGGACCTGGCCAGGCTGAATCAATGGCCTGACTCCAAAAGAATGAGGTTCAACAAGGCCAAGTCCTGCTTCCTACACTTGGGTCACAACAACCCCATGAAAGCTTCAGGCTTGGGGAAGAAGACCTGGGGGTGTTGGTTGACAGTGGCTGAGGATGAGCCAGCATGTGCCCAGGTGGCCAAAAAGGCCAACAGCATCCTGGCTTGGATCAGCAATAGTGTGGCCAGCAGGAGCAGGGCAGTGACTGTGCCTCTGTACTCAGCACTGGTGAGGCCACACCTTGAGTACTTGGCCCCTCACCCCAAGAAGGACATTGAGGTGCTGGAGCAGGTCCAGAGAAGGACAGTGAAGCTGGTGAAGGGTCTGGAGCACAAACCTTGTGAGGAGCAGCTGAGGGAATTGGGGTTGTTCAGCCTGGAGAAAAGGAGGCTGAGGGGAGACCTTCTGGCTCTCTACAACTCCCTGAAAGGAGGTTGGAGTCAGGTGAGGGTTGGTCTGTTCTCCTAAGGAACAAGCAAAATAGGATGAGGAAATGGCCTCAAGTCATGCCAGGGGAGGTTTGGGTTAGACATGAGGCACAATTTCTTCCCCTTGAGGGTTGTCAGGGCCTTGCCCAGACTGCCCAGGGCAGTGATGGGGTCCCCATAGCTGGAAGAACCCCAGCTGAGGCACATGGTTTAGTGGTGACTTGACAGTGCTGCGTTAAGAGTTGGACTTGGTGATCTCAAAGGTCTTTTCCAACCTGAACAATTCTGTGACTCTGTGAACTCCACTGGAAAGTGAGTTTAGAAGGTAAATATTCTCCTCAGCAGATACTTTGACAGTCCCTTGGTTGCCATGTGCTGCAGGGTTTATTTTTAGTCTAATATTGTCTCTATTTATTCTTGTCTCCTGCAGATCATGTACTGAGGTCCTCATTTTGCTAAGTCCCTTATCAAACACACACTAAAAAAATAGCCCAAGGAGTCTGCATTGTCACTTGGGAGACAGCTGGCAAGGACTGTCAGGTAGTAGAAGGAACATGGACTTAGTGTTGGCTTGTCCCCATCAACAGAGATCTTGGCACACATTCCTGAAGTGTTGTTATCTAACTGAGCCTGTTACCTAAGCAAACACTTCAGTGCTGTGTGCATTGTGGCAAAATAGTTTCCAGGATGATAATTAATAAGGGTTTTTAGGAGGTTAACAGTTCTAGCCAAGCACAAGCAGGGGAGTGGGCTGTGTTTGTAATGAGGAAACCTCAAAATGGAAGGTAAAGAAGTCTGTTTTCACTGCCTCCAGTTCAAATTGATGGTTGGAGTTCTGCAAAGCAGCACCAGAGAGTGGAGTTAACTATTAGTCTGGGGGGGAGAAAAATGTGCACAGAAGTAGATCTGTGAGTCATCAGCAGTGATTGTTGATTTGTGTTCAAATGAGATTACTCAGAAGGTAGAGGAAGAGGGTCAGAGCTACATGGAACCTGTTCTGCAGGCTGGAAGAAGAATGAGGACATGAAGAAAATAACCATTATGCTGAGCTGGATGGGATAAATGGGCAGTCTGCCTCTCAGTAACTCTGGTACACAGGTTTTAGTGCTCTTCATAGAACCTTAAAGGTTGGAAGAGACCTTTGAGATCATTGAGTCCAGTCCTTAACCCATCACTGCCAGGTCACCACTAATCAATGTCTCTCAGCACCACATCTCCATGGCTTTAAAACCCCTCCAGGGATAGGGACTCCTCCACCTTGCCAGGCAGCCTGGGCCAGGGCTTACTGACTCCTTCAGGGAAGAAGTTGTTCCTCATGTCCAACCTAAACCTTTCCTGAGGCAATTTCATCATCCTGTCATTTGTTCCTTGGGAAGAGAGACCAACCCCTACCTGGTTCCAACTTCCTTTCAGAGACTTGTGGAGAGTCAGGAGGTCTCCCATCACCTTCCTTTTTCCTCCAGGGTGAACAGCCCCAGTCCTTCAGCTGCTCCTCAGGTGACTTGTTCTCCAGACCAGCTTCCTTTCTCTTCTGTGGACCTGCTCCTCTGTGTCCTTCTTGGATTGAGGAGCCCCAAACTGAACACAGGCTTCCTACAAGCAACCTTGGTTTCCTTCACTCTGAGGGCTGCCTTTGTGCTGTGGCAGCACAGGGATTTGGGTGGCAGAAGGGGAGGGACAGGAGGGAGCCTGTGTGTACAAAAGCTGCTTTCAAACCCCGAGCGCCGTGTGTGCTCCAGCCTTTGTCAGCACAGGTGCCTGCTTTGAACAGGGAATCTTCTCTCTCAAACCACAGACAAGTGGAAGAGGAATGTGACCCAAATATCTCCTGAATGTGTGTGAGAGCAGCTTGGCAGGACTGGGCTGTGCTTTGTGAATGAAAAGGCAGGATATCCTCTGGGAGCAGCGCTTCGCTTCAGACAAGACCCCTCCCCTGCTCTGTGTGGTGTGACCCTGAGGCTTCCCTCATGAAGGTGGCCCTGTTTCAGTGGCACTGTTCACAGATGATGTCCAAAAAGGCTTCTGAACAAGAAGCTAGAGAAGGGCATAATGCAGTAATGCAGATGAGATGCCTGTCAAAGCAGCATGCTGTGTCAGTGGGGAGCAGAGCACTTGCCAGTTCAAGTGGGCCCTTTTCCCTTTGCTTTTTGAAGTGGCTTCATTTGTAAGCACAGTAGATAAGAAGGTTCTCTTGAGGCTAAATTTTCAGAGCTGTTTTTCGTTGTTGATGTGGCTGAGGTGGTGGTTTTTAGAGTATTCCTTTGGCTTATCTTTGCCTGTAGAAGTTGAAGGCAGGTGATGTTGCAGTGGGGACAGTAACAGGAGCTGGAAGCTGCTGTTGTAGAGCAGTGTCTCACACCACAGGGATGCAGGCTTGAGAGCAAGTAGGGCAGAAGCTGATGTGAGGAGGCTGCTCTCAGTGGTTCTGGGTTTTTTATATTTGTTCTAACAGACCTATTTTAGGAGAGTTCTCCCAGCTGCAGAGCAGATGATGTACTGTGCCATCTAATCCTGCCGTGTGAATGGAGCTGGCTGTCCCTCGAGTGCCTGCCAGGCTCTGCTTATTTATCCCCCTCCCAAGTGCAGTCTGATACCTGCCTGAGGAGCAGCCAGCTTCATCCTCTCCAGGAGCTTATTCAGACAGCATCCTGCAGGGAGGAGGAACCGAGGATTGTGATAGCAGCAGCTGACAGAGCCAGGCCTCTGACTTACCTGTAACCTTAATCTCTCTGCTGAGCTCCTGTGCGCTGACACATTTGGCAGCTCCTCTGCTGGAGCTTGGAGAGAGCTGAAACTCACCCAGCTGACGTGCACAGAGCTGCCTCTCCGCAGCGTGTGACTTGGCAGCCGAGGAAGCACATGGGACTGGCACGTCCCTTCCCTGGGAAGGCTGCTGCTGGGGCTGGTGAAGCTGCTGTAAGCAGGTGACTCATACCCAGGGGCCTGCAGGCACCTGGGGGGATGGAATAAATAAACAGTGTGGTTCGGTGATTCAACACCAGCTCTGGCTCCCCACCCAAGCAGCCTGCCCCTTTCTGCCCTCCTCCAGCTGCCAGTGCTCCAGCTTCCCCAGGAAGCTCTGCCTGCTTTTGAAGCCTTCATACTGCAGCCTGTAAATCCTGACACTACCTTCATCTTTAAGAGCTGGAGCCAAAACCTCTGACTGTAGCTTGAGCTGGGTGTGCTGATTGCTGCTGCAAAGCATTTTGTGTCTGCCTACATCTGTGGTGTGAGTCCTGCAGGGCTGGTCTTTGCACTTGTCTGCAGCATGCCTGGATGTCTTCTGAGTGATAAAAGAGGAGTGAAAAGATAAAGATCAAACCATGCTGTAGCTTGCCCCTTGCTGGGTGGTGAGGCTACATCCTCTCTGCGTTCACAGAATCACAACATCATAGAATGGTAGGGGTTGAAAGGGACCTCTGTAGATCATCCAATCCAACCCCCCTGCTAAAGGAGGGTCACCCACAGCAGGTTGCCCATGGTCATGATGCCCAGGTGGCTTTGGAATCTCTCCAGAGAAGGAGACTCCACAGCCTCTCTGGGTATGCTGCTCCAGGGCTCCATACCTGTATTAACCTGAGCTGGTCAGAAGGAAGCCTGTCCCTTCCCTGGTGATCCTGGTGGCAGGTCTGTGCCTGAAGGCTAACAGTGAATGAAAGCTGAAAGGGCTTTGGGAGGGAAAGGCTGTTCCAGCCTTGTTATTGCAACCTGAAGGTAAAGGCGGCAGGAACTGACTTAAGTCGGGGGCTGAGAAATTGCCTCCTAACTCAGCAGAGTGGAGAGATTCTTCTGGTTTCCAGTTGGAGCAGCTTCCAAATGTTGCAAAAGAAGAGAAGGGAAAGCAAAGGGTTAAGCCCAGTGCTATGAAATAAATGAAAAGGGAATTTCAGAGTATCTGTGATGACCAGAGACTGGCCTGGGTGACTAGGGAGGTTCCTTCCTGTCTTGTGCTCCTTGCTGGAGGACACTATCTCAGCCTCATCTGTCCTAAAGGATGCTGTAACACTCTCTGGCTTGGTGATAAAGCTGTGTAAGACATTTTCTGTATCCTGCCCTGCCCTATCCCTTTGTTTGTCATCTGTGGTGCTGGAAACCTTCACCTTTTTGTTTGGTTTTCTACAGGAATGGGGACCACAGATCATGTCATCGTGCTGGCTTCCACCAACCGCGCCGACGTCTTGGACAATGCTTTGATGAGGCCTGGGAGGCTTGACAGGCACATCTTTATTGATCTGCCAACACTCCAGGTATGTTCCACCTACTGCCCTCTCCTAATGATTCAGGTGTTCCAGTCCTTGCTGGTGATTCACTGGCCTGGCAAAGGCTGAGCTTGGGAAATCATAGAATCACAGAATGCTTTAGGCTGGCAGGGATGCCTAAAGGTCATCTAGTTCAAACCTCCCACAGTCAGCAGGGACATCTGCAACTAGAGCAGGTCACTCAGAGCCCCAAACAACCTGATCTTGTACAAGATAGAGATGGGAAGCTTCTGTTTGCCTTTATTCATGCTCTAAATCAAGGATTTGACATGCTAATGCAGTGGCTTGTTTGTCAGCAGTGACAACTCCCTGGTTTTAAGTCTCTGCTCTAGTAGGAGCTTTGGCTGTTCATTTTGTGAGCCTCTCTTTGCCATGCAGATGCAGAGCTATGTTTGTGTCTTCTCTCCTGGGAACTGACAACCTCCTAATTGGCAAGTTGGCTTGTGAGAGAGCTTCAATTGTCATGTGCCTCAAGCACCATTTGTTCTGTAGGTTTATTGTCCTCCCTATCCTTGTAAGGCTCCTCATTTTCCTTTAGGCAGCCTGTTAAGTGACTTTCTCCTTCTGAATGTTTTTTAAATCCCTTTACTAGGAGTCTTCCGTGTCTGCTGTGTTGACATTTGTAGCAGAGTTTTGGGAATAGGCTCAGCTGCAGTGGAGCTCTGTCTGCTGTGCCAGCACAGGCTGCTCTTCTCCCATCTGTGCTTTACTGTCGTCCTCTGAGTTTTCTGTTAAAATACCTCAAATGACTGATAGAATCTGGCACCGGAAGCATGAACCGTGCAGCTGCCCTGAAGGAGGAAGGGGAAAAACCCTGGCAACAGAGCCCATTGTTTGACTCAGGATCTCCTGGACCAGCTGGATGAGTCACTCCTTGGCCACTTGCCAGCCATCGTCTCACCCCCACCTTCATCTGGGAAATGGTCGCAGGCTGGGCAGCTCTTGTAGCTGGGATGTGCAGATGGCAGTGTGTGAGGGAGCAGGTAGAGGCAGCCGCGGCTCCTCCCTACTGGTGCATTCATGGGGAGAGGAAAGTTCGGAGAGATCAGAGTGAAAGTTGGGAGGGGAGAGTGGCCCTGGGAGAGAAAGCGGTGACTCACGGTAAGCCTCCCGCATCTGTTGTGAGTTTGAGAGCTGGGAGTCGAGCGGGGCTCCCGGAGCACACTGCAAGGACAGCCCTGCCCTCTGCTGGCAGTGTCACCGTCCCCTTCGTCCCCTGCGACGGACCGCCTCAGAGCTGCCACCTTGTGAAGGCTTCCTGGGCTCAGGTTTTCTGGCTTTTTTACAGGAGAGAAGAGAGATCTTTGAGCAGCACCTGAAGGGTCTCAAACTGATCCAAGACGCCAGCTTCTACTCGCAGCGCCTTGCTGAGCTGACACCAGGCTTCAGTGGTACGATGCAGTGTGTGAGTGTGGGGCTGCCCCTGCAGTTCAGGCTGGAGCTGCTTTGTCACTTAGTCTTAAGTAATGTGCTCTACAGGGCTTTTTTTTCTCTAAGCTTTCTCCAGCTCTGTGGCAATAGTGGGAACCTAACTGACTCCCTGGTGAGCTAAAATGAGCAATTGTTCGTGGCTGTTTTCAACTTCTGAGACGCCTGGGACTAGCAGGGTGTGGGGGGAGGGAAAATACACTTCCATAATGCCTGGATTCCTAATTCTGAAGGGAAGGAATCTCTGCTCATGCTCCTGCCCAAGCTGTTGTTGAGGATGAGTTGTTACCCTTCAGGGGAAAGACTCTCAAGTTGATCTACATTGCTGGGAAAGCGATGGGAGGAATGAACAGCAACTGCTTTGTCAGTCAGAGTAGGAATTAGACAGCTCTGCCTGGCTCCTGCATCCAGCCTCTTCCAGGGTAGGTCCCTGGGAGTTTGAAACAGTGCTGAGCAAGGGGCTGCAGAGTTCCTGTTTACGTGGAGTTCCTGGAATATCCTTTCTGGGTTTCCCCTCTAAGAGGCCCCAGCACGCTGGCTGTCCGTGACTCCTTTCAGCAGCCCCCCACCACCATCAGCCACCCACACAAACTCGGAACAGATGTTCCTTCTGCTCGGCGCAGAGGTCGCGCGGCTGCCGTGTGAGCGGTGCCAGCCCCGGCTGCCCACGCCGCTCCCCTGCTGCTGAGGGCCTCCCTGCCCCGCGCCTGGCAATCGATGGCCAAGCCCTGTCCTCGGTGTGGCGGTGCGGCCTGCGCTACCGAGGCCTTGTGTTGTTCCAGGCCAACGCAAACACCGTGGACTGGCTTTGCTCTCTGTTCCCAGGGAACAAACAAACAGTGCAGGCAGTTTGACTTCCTTAGGTGCTGCTCCAGGTTTGCTCTTGCCTCTTCTGTCCCCTGAAGCCGCTGCCACGTGAACCCAGCGTAACTGTTGTCAACTCTGGTCTGCAGGAGCTGACATTGCCAATATCTGTAACGAAGCTGCTCTTCATGCTGCCAGAGAAGGTCACAAATCCATTGATACTTCCAACTTCGAGTATGCTGTGGAAAGAGTCATTGCAGGTAAGGGACCCCAGCCACTTCTGTTGTTGTCTTACCAGTCTCTACCACTCTCCTTGAGACAAGGCTCACACATGGAATCGCAGCATGGTGGGGATCAGAAGGGACCTCTGTACCCATTGCCTCTTGTGCTGTCACTGGGCACCACTGAGAAGAGTCTGGCCCTGTCTTCTTGCCCCCACCCTTTAGCTCTTGCTGAGTGTTGAGAAGATCCCCTCTCAAGCTGCTCTTCCCCAAGTTACACAGCCCCAGGTCTCTCAGCCTTTCCTTCTCACAGGGATTCCCCAGTTCCCTCAGCATCTTCATAGCCTCTCTTGGACTCTCTCCAGTATTTCCCTGACTCCCTTGAACTGAAGTTCCCAGAACCAGACCCAGAACTCCACCTGTGGCCTGACTAGAGTGGGAGGACAACTTCCCTCAGCCTACTGGCCACACTCTTATTCGTGCACCCCAGGCCTTCCTGGCCATGAGGACAAATTGCTGGCTTGTGGGTTCCATTTGGGGAAAACACATGAGTCCTGACTGTGCTCTAGCCTTTAGAGCTGTCCTGAAGGTCCTGGATGCCACAGTCACAGGATGTTCTCTGGATTCCACTGCAAATAGATCCATGTTCCTGAATCTGCAGGCAGCCTGCACCCATAGGGAAGATAGCCAGCAGCAAAACAGTGAAGAGGGGAATTCAAATGTCTGGTGCTTTTTTAGTTTAAAAAGCTTTTGTTTGGTTTTGCTTGTTTGTGGAAGTATCTCTGGGTTTTTCTTGCTGCTCTGGACACCTGCAACACAAAGCTGAATAGCAAATAGGCTCTGCATCCTCAGCAGCAAGAAATCAGAGATTTTTCTTCCTGGCCTCAAAGCCCAGGCTTTGATGAATTGGCAGAATGAACTGGCAGACAGTAGAGTACTGTTCTCCTTCTGAGAACATCCTGTTGGACTTTCCCTCTCATTTGTGTGACTGCCAGCAGAGGAACCTCTGGAGGTTAGTCTGTAGCACTATATTGTAGGGAGGGGGGAAAAAGGTCTCCAGAACTCTTGACTTCACCTGAGGGATGTGATTCTGGTGGGTTTTGTCTGAACCACCCTGTAGCCAAGCTGTGATTTTTCTAACCAAACACTTAAGTGCTTCCAGGCTGCAGTGTCATCACGGGGGGCCAGCCTGGGCAAACAGTGGCATTCTGTTCTCCTCACACAGCGTGTGGAACAGGATGTTTGTCCTGGGCCAGTTACTTCCTGATCCTGGAATTTAGTCCTGAGTGTTTGCCTTATCAGACAATGCCTCATCAATTCCTCATGTAAGAGAAGTTCTTGTTTGAGAAAATTCCTGACAGATTCTCAGGATCCCAGCATGGTGGAGTTGGGAAGGGTATCTGGAGGTCATCCAATCCAACCCCCCTGCTGAAGCAGGATCACCCACAGCAGGTTGCCCAGGTGGCTTTGGAACCTCTCCAAAGAAGGAGTCTCCACAATCTTTCTGGGCAGTCTGCTCCAGGGCTCCAGCACCCTCAAAGCAAAGTTTCTCCTTCTGTTCAGATGGCACTTCTTGGGTTCCAGTTTGTATTCATTGTCATTTCACCTGCCTCTTATAAAACCTAACCTAATCCTTGGAGTGCTTTGGGTGGCTGTGACCACTCTTGAAGGAAGCTCAGTGTCTGCTCAGCAGCTCCCAGAAGCTTCCAGACATCTCAAGTTGTAACACAGAAATCCTCATCAGCCAGACCAAAGATGCATTTTGCTTTCCCATCTGCAGGAGAGAGAGCACCAAATTTCATGAGATTCTCTTGGCTTAGTTCCCAAGACATGGAAGATAAGGCAAACAGCAAATGAGGCCACTTGTAGCAGACAGGATATCTGGGATTAATGTTGTGGGGCATCAGAGGCCATGGGCTTCAGCAGTTTCACTGCTGACAAGCTGACTTGCTTCACTCGGGCTCTGTGGCATGTAGGAGGCCAGAAAGTTGTCTTGTTGCTTAATCAGATTCTTTCCTATAAACAGGACCTGGCTATTTTTTGTAGACCAAGCCTGAAAGTCCCCAAACAACCCTCCAGGCCCTCACTAAATGTTCCTTTTCCATGGAACAGGGACACTTCTGGGTTTCACAATGCAGAGGGCATTTCAGTGACTCTCAAAGCTTTTCTTGAAAGAAAGAAGATATTGCTGTGCTTTCCATTATGAGCTGCTGGTTTTAATAAGAGTGGTGTGGAATCAAAAGGGAACTTTTGCAAGTCCAGAGGCCCTGTGTCAGCCTGAAAGCTTTGTGTTGCTGGAAGGGAGGAGTACAAACTTCTCGCTGTGGTAGTCCCCATTGTGTTCTTAGCTTGGGAACAGAAAGCATGCAGGCCGTCAGGGCTCCTGGGAGCGAGGGAGGAACCTGCTGAGCTCACAAAGGCTTTTAAGGGTTGGCTTCACAAGATGTAGTGGAGCCTGTTTTCTTGGTGGGGTTTGTGTACACTCTGTAAGGCCAGCAGAGATGTACCACAGTTGTTTCTTGGGTTGTTCATCTCATAAATCATAGAACCACAGAACACTTTAAATTGGAAGGGTTCTTAAAAGGTCATCCAAGAAAGTCAATGGTATCCTGGGGTGCATCAAGAAAAGTGTGTCCAGCAGGTCTAGGGAAGTTTTTCCTCTCTCTTCTTCCCTGGTGAGACCACACCTGGAGTACTGCATCCAGTTTTGGGCTCCCCAGTTCAAGAAAGACGGAGAACTGCTAGTAAGAATCCAGTGGAGAGTTAGGAGGATGATCAGGGGACTTGAGCATCTCCCCTATGAAGAGAGACTGAGAGCCCTGGGGCTGCTTAGTCTTGAGAAGAGCAGACTGAGAGGAGATCTCATCAATGTGTATAAATGTCTAGGGGGGGGGGTGTCAAGTGGAGGGGGCCAAGCTCTTTTTGGTGGTGCACAGTAATAAGACAAGAAACAACAGGCTCAAGCTTGAACATAGAAGATTTCACCTTAACATGAGGAGAAGTTTCTTTACAGTGAGGGTGACAGAGCACTGGAACAGGCTGCCCAGGGAGGTTGTGGAGTCTCCTTCTCTGCAGACTCTCAAAACCCACCTGGATGCATTCTTGTGCAGACTACCCTAAGTGATCCTGCTTTGGCAGGAGGGTTGGACCCAATGATCTCTTGAGGTCCCTTCCAACCTCTTAATGTACTGTGATGCTGTGATCTTGTCCAACCTCCCTGCAGTCAGCCAGAGCATCTGCAACTAGAGCAGGTTGCTCAGAACCCCAAAAAACCTGACCTGGAATGGTTCCAGAGACGAACATCTCCCACGTCTCTGGACAGCCTGGGCCAGTGTCTCATTGCACTCAGTGTCAAAACTTTTCTCTTGTATCTATTTTAAGGAATCTAAATGTGATAGGTGCAGGTCCTCAGAGCACTTTCCTGCCTGGAGATTGCTTTGTGTAGGAGAAGAAATCATCTTTGTAGGCACACTGTGTGAAGAGTACAGTCCCTCCCTCCTTGGTGGGCTGACAGAGGAACGTGGCCAGGATTTTTTAAGTGTATATATGTGTGTGTGTATATATAGAGAGAGTATGTATATATATTTATATACATCTTTCTACAGACAGAGGCATACAGGCACTTGCACACACACTGCCAAAGGCAGGGTACAGCACTGGCTGCTGAAAAGCAAGCCTGTTGCAATCCATCTGCTCTTCCACCAGCATTGTGCCTCGCAGGGCACAGTGGTCCCAGCGTCCCCGAGCTCTGCCACACTAATTTTGCTGATTCCTTGTTTAATAAAGCTCTTGGCTTTGTTTAAAAATTCATGTTAATAGAAGGTTGTTTTCCAAGCATGCTGTGATACTGCTCTTGACTCTCATCAAGCCCCTGCTGCTCCTGGCACTGTGAGGAGACATCAGCTCGAAAGTCCTGCTACCTTTCTGCATTCCCCATGCAGAGCTGTGATAGCTGCTCAATGTGCTGTGTTCTGTACTGAACATGTTTCCTACCTGCTAGAAGCTTGACTTCCAATCAGCATTCAAATGATGATTCTTTTGAAATCCTAACTGGACTTGTTCTGCACTGGTGAGGCCACACCTTGAGTACTGGGTTCAGTTTGGGGCCCTCACTCCAAGAATCACATTGAGGTGCTAGAGCAGGTCCAGAGAAGGGTAACAAAGCTGGTGAAGGGTCTAGAGCACAAGTCTTGTGAGGAGCAGCTGAGGGAACTGGGGTTGTTGAGCATGGAGGAAAGGAGGCTGAGGGGAGATCTTCTGGCTCTCTGAAAGGAGTATTAAGTGTGAGTTATGACTTAATTTGCTAGTTCTTCAGGAGCCTGGGAATAAGCTCATGTGTAATTGGAAACTCATCTTTTTCATCTGGAGAACAATTTTTGGGGGGTTGTTTTTTGTGTGCCTGCACTCCTGGTATGTTGCTGATTGGATCACTCCTGATGCACCACAGCCTCAGCTGGGATCTCTCTGAACCTATAGCAACATCTCACTTCTCGCACATTCTGCCAGAGGGACTGAAAGACCACACAGCAAAACCAGTGTGATACTCCACTGCTCTCTGTTCTGGGTTTTGGTTTATTGGGGTTTTTTTTCCTTCCATACCCAAGCTGCCTCGTTGCAGATCTGTCCCTGGGCAGGAATAGAGTGTAACGTCCCTCGGGCAGAGCTGGGAATGGAACAGAGCTTTACGTTCTGGAGGTGGGATCTAAGCAAATGTTCAATTATGTCTAATGATTAAGTCTGTTTGTAAGGAGGAGAGAGAGAGGGGAGAAGCTTCTGACAGAGTTTTTAGGCAATCCAAGCAGAGATTGCTTTCTGCTGCAGGAACAGAATGCACCTTCCCCAGCGTGGATCCAAAGGGTAATTTTTGCTGTGATTTTTAAAGTCATCTTTACTGCCTGTCCCTAGGTAGAGTGATATGAAGCTTGCTGGCCTTTCTGCCACAGTTGTGCTGACTTCTGCCTTTAGCTACACAGGATTCTGTCCTGCTGGTTACACCTACTGCTAACTAACCTTCCCAAATCCTTCTCTGTGTTCCTGCAGGCACTGCCAAAAGGAGTAAGATCTTGTCCCCAGAAGAGAGGAAGGTTGTGGCATTCCATGAGTCGGGTCATGCGTTGGTTGGCTGGCTGCTGGAGCACACTGAGGCAGTCATGAAGGTAACTCCACTGCCAGCTGGTGTGTAGTGAAGCCTGTCACTGGGTGGGAAGAGAATCCTGTGGGATTCTCTTACCCAAGATGTGTTGATTGTTTTGTAGTGCTTGTGTTGAATTCTGCAGCGTTATCCTGTTCTCTGAGCTTGGAGCTGTGAAGGCTGCAGCAAAATAAATGGCAAATCATAGAATCATGGAATGATTTGGGTTAGAAGGGACCTTAAAGATCATCTAGTTCCAGTTTCCCTAGACCAGGTTGCTCTGAGCCTTATCCAGCCTGCTCTTAAACACTTCTGTGGATAAGGTGTCCACAACTTCTTCAGGCAACCTGTTCCAGTGTCTCACCACCCTCATGGGGAAGAACTTACTCCTAATGTTGAATCTAAATCTACCTTGTTCTAGTTTAAAAACATAGAATAGAATCCCAGAATCATCTTGGTTGCAAAGGACCTTTTAAGATCAAGTCCCAACCATTAACCTAACACAGCTAAGTCCACCACTAAACCCTGCTCCTAAAGTATGCTGTAGAGATAATCTGTGTTGATGATAGTGATGGTGCAAGCTGATTAACCAGCTGCAGAAGAAGCCTTGCAGTGAGAAACCAACTGTAAGGCTCTGTGGGGCAACTGAGTCTCCTGCTGCTGCTCAGTTCATGCAGCTCCTCCAGGCACCAAGTGCCGCTCCCTGTGTGCATGCAGGAGCTGCTCTGATACTGACAGAGAAAAACAGTGTTTGTCACATTAGCACCCCAGGGAGTTTGCCTGCCTGAAGCCCTTCTCTGCAGGGAAAGGTCTCTCTGGCTTCCCAGGGTGTGTTCTCTCTGTTGCCCATCTCCTCCCCAAAAAGCCTTGACGCTGGGGGGAGGTTGGGAGTGGAAATGACAAGGGTGACAGCTCCTTGGCTTGCCACCAGCAGCAGATTCACTCTGAATGACCTATTGTATAAGCTGAACTGTTGTTCATTACTCTCATGTAGCGGGTGGGAGAAATGGCTCTTATTTTTCTGAAGACATCCCATCTTTCTCCAGGTAGTCTCAGTGATTCTTGAGCAAGTGAAGTGCATTTTGTTTGGTTTATACCTGCTAAAGCAACTCCTAAATCTCAGGATTTTACTGGCCTGCTGTTAAGGACAACTTCCTTCTTGTTTCTTGAGCAGAAAGTGTGTGTCTGTAGCTGTGAGAGCAGAGCCTTCAGTGCAGGGATGCTGACATACTGCAATCCTTGGCCATGTCTCTAGGTCAGCCCTATAGCTTTTAAGAAATTCCACTGAGCATGGTGGTCTTTTCCTGCTCTCTTTCTGCTGCTGTGGTTGGGAGGTTTTGTCCCCTGAGCTGAGGGAGCTGCTCTCTGTTGCAGGTTTCCATAGCCCCTCGGACAAACGCAGCTCTTGGATTCGCTCAGATCCTTCCAAGAGAGCAGTACCTCTTCACCAAGGAACAGCTGCTGGAGAGGATGTGCATGGCACTGGGAGGGAGAGTGGCTGAAGCCATCACCTTCAACAGGGTCACCACAGGTGAGGAGCCAGGGCCTTGCAAGTGGAGATGGGGCTAAGAGAGCCTCAGATTCTGCACCTGCTATGTCCAGGGGAGATCCGAGCAACAGACAGAGGTTTCCCATGCTGGGAAGAAGAAATGTCAGACTGAGTATTTTGATTTTGGATTTGCATTTGTCAGCATGGAAGTCTCTCATTTTTGGTTGCCACCACGTTGTCTTATCCTTGTCCTAAAGCCTAAGGCCACAGATGCAATTACCCAGTGAGACTCTTAGCTTGTGAGGCCCTAGAGCTTTCTATGCCATGTTCCCAACTGGTTATATCCAAAAGGGATAATGGGGCAGTGGCAGAAAAGTACTTCACATAGATGCACTCACTGCCACACACAGATCCTGTGTTCGATGGTTCAGCAGCAGGTGGAGTTTTACCTCCACAGCCTCCTGGGGGTCCTCTGGTCTCACATGATTCCAGCATGGTGGGGGCTGGAAATGAGCTCTGTGTAATACTTGTTTGTGCAGGATGTGCTGGTTTTGCACTCAGCTCAGAGCAGGCAAGCATTGTGTTTGTCTCTCCTGCCCAGGAGCACAGGATGACCTGAAGAAGGTGACTAAGATAGCCTACTCCATGGTGAAGCAGTACGGGATGGTACCCAACATCGGCCAGCTGTCCTTCCCAGACCCGGAAACTGCGCCTGGAATTGGTCGGCGTCCTTTCAGCCAGGGGCTTCAGCAAATGATGGACCATGTAAGGCCACCCTCAGACACACATTCCTGTTGGTTCTTCACTGAGCACTGACCTCTTACAGTTTGTTAGGACCATGCAGTGAGGTGTTAAGAACAGGCAAAATCACAGAGCTGTGAGTGCAGCCCAACAGCAGTGTGCTGCCCAGAGCTGCAGTGCATAAAACCGTGAAGGCTGCAGTGGTGGTTCCAGCAGGGACAAAAGCCTGGTGAGCTTCAGGGTGACAGATGATGCCCAGTGGTGGCTGGAGAGTGAGAGAAATGCTTTCCTGGGAGAAGGAATAATGTGGGGAGTCTGGTGGGGTGATTGTGGAACTGAGGACAGGTACCAAACTAGAGAAAGCTTCTGCTGCATGAAGTCTCTCCAGGCCCTCAGGATTCCTGTGTCTGTCTGAGCATGGTGATGGAATGCTTGGATTACAAGAAACCTGTGTCTTCAAGTCTGAGCTGCATCATTTAAATGTCTCCACTGTCTAGATCAGAAGGGCTTTCTAACCAGACTGTCAAACATTAGCCTGTTCTGTCAGGAAGTTTGGCTTCATTGCTGCAGAAACCGTTGCCTTAGTAGAAAAATAAAATAGCTGGAAATAAAACCCCTCTGGTGCTGTGGCACTGTGGTTGTGCTTCCAAGGGATTTGTGCTGAGCTGCATCTTCTGGTGCTGAACAGCCTCTTTAGGCTGCATTTCCCATCAGCTGGGACCCTGCTGAAGAGCTGAGCTTGTGCAGACCTTCACTGTTCTGTGTCAGGAATGCTCCTTTGCCTTTCCACGTGGTCTGTTTGTATTTTCTTTTGATGGCAACCACTCCCTGCCTGGCTCAGTTTGCAGGTTCCATCCTTCAAGTGCTCTCCTTCTCTATCCTTGTTGTGTTTGTTGCTACCTATGCTCCAAACTCCTCCTTACTATTTTTCTTCTAGGAAGCCAAAGTCCTGGTGGCTCAGGCTTACAGGCGCACAGAAAAACTCCTACTGGAGAACAGGGAGAAGCTGCAAGCAGTAAGTTGGAAGAGTTTGTTTGTGGGCTTTGTTGGGTTCTTAAGTGGTGCTTCTTGCCTTGCTGCTTTGTGCTCTGCAACTCAGCTGTGGCAGTGTCTCTGTAGTCCCAGAAGGTCTTCTAGTGGAAGTACTGGGGCTCATGTCTGAATGAGTGGCTGTTCACTGCCTATCCCTCAAATTAGGAGCAGGCCACAGGTCTTCTCCAGCAGAGAGTAGTAGAATCAGTCATTTAGGTTGGGAAAGACCTGTAAGATTGAGTCCAGCTGTTAACCCAGCCTGCCAGGTCACCACTAAACTATGTCCCTCAACACTGCATCCCCATAGCTTTGAAATACTTCCAGGGATGGGACCACCACGTGGCCTCTTTCCCCTCTCTGTCCTGACAGTCTCCCTAGCCTGTCACTGTGGCATGTCCCCATCTGTCTGCCAGGAGCTCTGCACCCATTGCTCTGAGCTGAGTCACACTTGCCTTACAGTACTCTGTATCTTCAGGGATCTTTCCTTCACCATTCCAGTCTAAAATATCCAGAATGACAAGAGGTCAACCTGGGGTCGCATGAATTGCTCTCTGCCTGAAGCTGAAGTGTCTAGAGCACAAGTCTTGTAAGGAGCAGCTGAGGGAACTGAGGTTGCTCAGCCTGGAGAAGAGGAGGCTGAAGGGGGAACCTTCTGGCTCTCTACAGCTCCATAAAAGGAGGTTGGAACCAGGTGGGGAGCAGTCTCTTCTCCCAAGGAATGAGTGACAGGAGAAGTGGAAATGGCCTCCAGTTGCCCCAAGGAAGGTTTAGGTTGGACATGAGGAACAGTTTGTTCCCCTTGAGGGTTGTCAAGGCCTGGAACAGGCTGTGCAGGACAGTGGTGGAGTCTCCACTCCTGGAGGGGTTTCAAATCCATGTAGATGTGCTGTGGGACATGTTTTAGCAGTGACCTGGCAGTGCTGGGTTAAGGGTTGGACTCTTGCAGGTCTTTTCCAAACCAAAATGATTTTGCTATTCAAATTCTTTTCCTCAAATCTTCCTGTTCAACAAAGAACAACAACAACAAAATCCCCTTCAGCTACACAATGGCAGGCCTCCTGTGTGCAGGGAGGTAGCCAGAGCTTGCTTGTTCAGACACCCTGCTGCAGGCTGTCACAGCGCTGCCCACAGGACAGTGCCCTGGGAGCGCTCTAAGACAGGCCCTGGGAGGAGCTGCTCTCCACAGGCCGCCTCTCTTCTGACGTGTTCCTTTAACAGCCCTCAGATGTTTGCTAGAGGCTCATCACAGAGCAACTTTTAAGTCAAGCCAAAGTATCTGCAGAGTAAATGTTTCGGGTGCCAGGCCAGTGTGTCGCTGCTTGTCGCTAGAATGGAGCAGTTCCATGTTTGACAGCCACCTGCTGCTCAAGTGCTGGTGGAGGGGCTGGACAATTCAACTTCTCTGCAGAGGAACTGCTGATGACCTTCAGCCCATGCCTGCAGGAACAGACAGCTCATTGTTATCGCTGTGTGTGCAAGGGAGGGCTGTGGGGCTGACTGTGGTCTCATTTACTGCTCTTTTGGCGCCGTAGGCAGGGCCACAGGTGTGGGTATGATGGCAGGAAGGGCACTTCTCTGAGTGTTCCTGGAGTTCTGACTCACCCAATGGCTCCTTCAGTCATACTGGGTGTTCCTGGCCAAAAGCTCTCTTGAAAGGTGCCAGCAGCCTGAAGAGCTTTATGCTGGCTCCAGCAGGGTCTGAGGTCACCCCATCTGCGGGGTGGTAGCCAGGGGTCTGCTCCTCATGGGCTGCAGCACGTGCTGTGGCCAGATGTTGAGGTCTGAGCTGTCAGGGAGAGTTCAGATCAGTTCAGGGAGGTTGTTTTTCAACCCTGTGCCTCATTATGCCTTATTTATTCTTTCTAGCTGTCCAATGCCCTCCTGGAGAAAGAAGTGATAAATTATGATGACATTGAAGCTTTGATTGGGCCTCCACCCTATGGGCCCAAGAAAATGATAGCTCCTCAGAGCTGGCTTCAAGCAGAGAGAGACAAGCAAGACACCAGAGATGAAGAAATGCCCCAGCAGCCACCAAACCACGAGGAGGAGGAAGAACCACGCCTGAGACCAGTGTGAAACCCACTCCTGATGTGAAACAGGAGGACTCTAGGGGCTTCTCTTAGACACAGACCCTCTCCCTTTTCAGCTCCAGGATCAAAGATAAATGAGCAGGGAAGACTCTGTGCTGCTGATAGCCAAAAATGAAGGGCTGGCTATGTTGGCTTTGCTAACGAGCTTTTCCCTGCAGGAAGGAGAACTCCTCAGGATGCTGAAATTGATTCTCAGCAGGGTTGTGGTGATTAGGAGCTGGGTAAGTCTGATCCACTGGAAAGATTCCTTGCATGCAGGGGTGGTGTACATGTTCCGGAGGGTGAAAGATCCCGTGGAGTCCTTGTAAGCCACCCCTCTATGCTGTGTGATGTGGCAGGAGAGCAGGGCTATCCACATCAGTGTTGTGAAACCCCTGTGAGGCTCTGAGGTGGTGTAGTTCTTGTGTGACTCTGCTGTAACCTCTGAAAGTCTCTGCTGCTGAATGTAAAACAGAAACTGAGAAGCAGACTTCACCAGAATAAACTGTCCATAATGGCCTGCTGTCTTTGTAGAGTATGTCAACACACAGAGAAATGTTCTGGCATGCTTGAAGCTTAGAGCTGTGCAGTTGTCCAGGGCAAGGGTTTTCTTCTCCCTGGACAAGAACTTCAGATTCAGTTTTATAATGTCTGGCAAGCAGAGGGGGAAGAAAATCTGTGCAGAACCCTATGTGACCCCACAGTGCAAGGCTGGGAGTTAGCAGTGTAGATGTGAAAGACTGACACAACTGGAGGAGCTGGAGGGGTGCTCTGAAGCCCTTGAGGAGAAGTAGGTGTGTCCCTTGGGAAGGCTTAGGAGAGAGCTGGCAGTTCTCTGCCTCCCTTCTCCTGGCTCTTGCAAAACAAGCAGCGATGACACGGCTGCCTGCCGTTCATCGGGGAAAGCGCTGAAACAATGGCCGGTGCCTGGTGGGCTCTGGCCTTAGGGAGGATTGGGTTATTCCAGGAGGATTGCTGTGACCTGGGAGACCCCAACACAAGCTAGGTTGCTGACAGCTCTCAAATCCCAGTCCTCAGGCTCCTGTTCACCACAGAGAGCCTCTTGTTTCCCTGCTGATGGTGAGGAGGACGTCCTGTGAGATGTTCTCAGCCATGTCCCAGCACAGAGCCACCTGCACGTGCACCACCTTCAGCCCTCCCTGGGCTGTCTTGGTGCTGGTGGGGTGATGTCCTTTGCCTTCAGGGGCAGAAGTTTCAAACATTTGTGACACTGCTGCCTGTATTTTCTTGCTCCAAACTTGTTTGTTTCTCCATGAGTTCATTCTTTGATGTTTTCTTGTTTGTTTGTTTTTAAGTCGTGGCTGTGTTCTGGGCTGCCTCAATAAACCTTTTCCCTGCTGCATTCAGTTCTGCGAAGCGTAGGGGGACATCTGTGATGCCTATGGGACAATGCAAGGGTCCTCAGTGGCTTCTGGGGTGCATCCCCTATAGCCACAGCACACCATTGCTCCCAGCTCAGGCCTGGTGTGGCTGCAGGAGCTGCCAGATCTCTGCCAGTGTGGGTGGTGGTCCCCTGAGCCCTCTCCTGCTGCCCATCTTAAACTGGGGACAGTGGCAGAACCCTGTTCAGAACCCCGTGTGAGTACAAAAGGAAAGAGGGGTCCCTCACAGGAGCTGGGGACAGTGTGCCTGCTGTCCTGTGTTCATCCCACCCCCCGAGGCATGTGTCCAGCCTGGGTTGGAGGAGCTGGGCCGAGATGTAGCAGCCTCTGCTGTCTGCCCCGTCCCCACCCCACCCCCTTAGAGGGATCCTGCTAGCGGGCTCCGTTCGCCCCTGGCAGCGCCGCGGCTGCCTCCGTGGCTGGGTGCGCGCGGCTCCTTTAAGGTGCCGCCATCTTTGCTGTGGGCGTGGTGACGCCCTGCCAGGCGTTGCCAGCGCCCTCATTGGTCCGTCCTCGGGGCACTGCCCATTGCCCGGCGCACTTCCGGCGTGCTCCGTGCAGCAGCTTCCTTTTCCGGTCGGCCATTTGCCTTGGCGGGAGGTGAGTCTGAACGCTGCCGTGGCCGGGGAGCTTCATCCACCGCCATCCGCTCGCCGGGGACCGGGCCTCGGGCCGGGCTGGGCCTTGGGGCCGCTCAGGGCCCTGGCTGAGGGCTGTAGGCTGGATCTGGGCGCGAAGGGGCTGCTGACAAGGGCCCGGCCTGGGCATGGGCCTCCACTGGGCGGCCGGGCCTGCCCTTGGTGGCGCTGGGGCTGGCGAAGGGTCCCTGGCGTGGTCACCGGGAGAAGGCCCCACAGCCCCGGTACCCCGACAGCCGCCTTTAGCCTTTACCGTATCCGCAGGCTGCAGCAGCCATGGCGCCCAGCCGCAATGGCATGATCCTGAAGCCCCACTTCCACAAGGACTGGCAGCGGCGAGTGGCCACATGGTTTAATCAGCCCGCTCGCAAGATCCGCAGGTGAGTCCCTGTCGCTCGGGTTTCTTGGGCCCGGCTTCCTTGGGTACGCTCTCACCGGCTGCCTCCTGCTGTAGCTCATATTGCTGGGGAGTTGTCTATGCTCTTGTCCTGGGCTGGCAGGGAACTGAAGTACCACGTCTTTATGTTAAGTTACTCCCTCGTTCTTCCTTTGGAGTTGTTTAAAAGATACAGTGATGCAATGCCGAGGGACCTGGGGTAGTGTCAGGCTTGGTAGGGTTACAGAATGATTGGACTCGATGATCTTAAAGGTCTTTCCCAACCTAGATGATCTTTAGAGAGCTGTTCCACCCCGTACCGTTTTGTGATTGTAGAACGTGGGACTGCAGCCAGCTGCTCCTCTAGGGTCTCTGGGCAGGGTCAAGCACTTCCAGCCGCAGTCAAGTGATGAGACATCTCCGGAATCGCTGCACCACCTTGATGATTCCCTTGAACCCATGTTTGCCTGATGACTGCGGCTGTTGTGTAGGAGCAGGGATCAGCCCCAGCCACCGGGCCCGTGCTTCTGAGGTGCCTTCTTGCAGGGGAGGTCACCAGGCGGTGTGGGAGTGACCCAGCCACCAGAAATGTCATTTTCCTCATCGCTGTGCCCTCCAACCTCCCAGGAGGAAAGCTCGCCAGGCCAAGGCTCGCCGTATCGCTCCCAGGCCCGTGGCTGGGCCCATCCGACCTATAGTGAGGTGTCCAACCATCAGGTACCACAAGAAAGTCCGTGCTGGCAGAGGCTTCAGCCTGGAAGAGCTTAAGGTGAGTACAAAAACTAACCATCAAACTAACCCCGAGTGTGAGCTGGGCTGTCCTGTTCTGTATGTGGCCAACATCCAAGCGACTTGCTGTGGTGTTTGCATTGTCGCTGGCCCAGCCAGGGTGGGACAGCTGCTGCTGGTGGCTCTGGTGTAGGCGATGCTTGGGAGGGCAGGGAATACTGGTTGTGTCTTTCCTTTAGCTGTGAAGTGAGTGTGTGGTTTGGAAAGTACATGTTGGTTTGTCTGGTCAGACTGCCCCTTCAAATTCCATCACTTGTGGGTTCAGGAAGGGCCTTCATGGAGCCTCCTTAACTTATGAAAGTCAGAAAAAAAAAAGTCCCAACCAAGTGACAGCTTCTTATGAACTATTTAGGGTTTGTGAAACGTTTCTGATAATCCTAAGTATTTCATCCAGCATGAGCCTGTTTGTGTTGTGGGGACAAGCAAACCATGCTCAGCTTGTGTCTGAGAGAACTGGGGCAAGGAGCAAAACTTTCCCAGAATTCCAGCACCGTGGGGGTGGGAGGGACCTTGAGCATTGAGAGGATCCCCTCTCAGTCTGCTCTTTTCCAGGCTAAACAGCTCCAGGTCTCTCAGCCTCACAGAACACCTGTGGCTGTTCCCATGCCATAGATGAGTCTATGGGAAGTGTCCAGTGTCCTCCATTCACTCAGGGATGCCCTTCTCTGATCTCCTCAGGTGTGTTGAGCTCTTAAAGCTGGGCTCTGGTGGGCTGGAGAACCTCTCCAGCAGGCAGGACTAGGCAGCCATGCTTGTGGGCAGACTCTGGTGTGTTGTTTAGTGTCTAATTAAAACATTTGTAACTGCAATTAGTGTGCTGAGGCAGGCAGGTTGTTCTTTTGGATGCCAAATGCTTCATTACTCGAGTTTTCTTTAATTTTTGAGTAACAGTGGGACACAAAACGGTGCACAGCTGTTTGTCCCCAAACAGAAAAGGAGGTTATTTTGTGCTTAAGAGATGATTACAAAGAAGAGCTTACAGTACTTGGGGAACTGAAGTTATCCCTGTGCTCAGTTCTCGTGTCTCAGGGTTTACATGTCCCCCTTGTAATTACTCAGGGCCCCCCCGCCACCACTTTGCTCTCCTGGGGAAATCCAGCTGCAGCAACAATGGAGGCCTGGGGGAATGTTTGAAGCATTTAAAATGCAGACACCAAGTTGCTCTTTCAGGCAGAGGACAGTGGGCCCAAACTGGAGCCCAGGAGGTTCCACCTGAACAGGAGGAGGAATGTGTTTGCTGTGAGGGTGCTGGAGCAGGCTGCCCAGAGAGGTGGTGGACTCTTCTCTGGGGGTATCCCAAACCCACCTGGACGTTGTGATCCTGGGCAGCTTGCTGTGGGTGACCCTGCTTTAGTGGGAGCCTTGGACTGGGTGGTCTCTAGAGGTCACTCCAGTCCCCTGTGCTGGGATTTGGTGAAGCTGTGGCACTGTCTGCTCTCTCCTCAGCTGGCTGGCATTAACAAGAGGTTTGCTCGGACCATCGGGATCTCGGTGGATCCCCGGCGGCGCAACAAGTCCACGGAGTCCCTGCAGGCCAATGTGCAGCGGCTGAAGGAGTACCGCTCCAAACTCATCCTCTTCCCACGGAAGCCAGCAATGCCCAAGAAGGGAGACAGCTCTGTGAGTACTTGCTTGCTGGAAATGCTCCATGGGGCTGGCTCCAGTGGTGGTATCCCTGAATCCTGCCGTGGTGGGGCTTGGACGGGATCTCTGGGCCTTGTCAGAAGAGCTGAACAATTTCTATGTTGAGGGTGGTGAGACACTGGCCCAGGCTGCCCAGAGAAGTTGGAGATGCCCTAACCCTGAAACCATTCCAGGTCAGGTTGCTTATGGCTCTGAGCAATCTGCTCTAGTTGCAGATGTCCCTGCTGACTGCAGGGGGGTTGGAAAAAGTGACCTTTAAAGGTTCCTTACAACCCAAATCAGTTTGTGGCTCTAAAAGTCCACATGGAATTCTTTCTACACAGAGAGGGTGAGGAAGGTGAGGAGAAGCTCTTCAGTGGAGTAGTTAAGTGAAAGTCTTGAGAAGATGGTTGCTGTTGACACACAAAAATGCTTTTTGTCCAGGTCTTGGCAGGATCCAGAGCTAAGTTGTCTGTGCTTGGCTTTGTCCATGGGGTGGTGCAAGTCATGAGATGAGGATCTGTGCTAGAGCTGTCCTCCATCTTCTGGAACATCTTTGGCACTGAGCCCCTTCACTGTAGTGGAACTGGTGGAGCCCACCATACTGGGGCTGCTTTCAGAGAAAAGGAGGAAGGGTCTGGAGCTCCTGTAGCAGCAGAGACCGCTCCTCATGTCTGGAATACTGTTTGAAACTTTAGTTGAAATCAACCATCTGACCTCCAACCGGGATCTTTGTTGTGCAGCGCCATGGTGTTGCAATAGCTTGGGACTCAAGCAAGGCAGGTTTTCACCCAAGGTACTGCCTCAGATGGTTTCAGTGCTGGGTTCTAAACAATGTTTTTTATCTCATTACACAGCCTGAGGAACTCAAGATGGCAACTCAGCTCACCGGACCCGTCATGCCCATCAAGAATGTAAGTGTAGCTACACCATCTTCTCTGGGTGATGTGGAATCATTTAGGTTGGAAAAGATCTTTAAGATCACTGAGTCCAACCATAAGTCACCACTAAACCACATCCCTAACTGACACTTCATGGAGAGAGTCCTCCTCATGCTGTTGTACAACTCAGGGTTGATGTCTCCAGATGCTTCCCGTGCTGGGTCAAAACCAAAACCCAACCAGGAGCAGGTCAGGCCCATCCTACCTGTGCCAAGATCTCTTCGCTTCCTCAGAGTTGCAGGGCAGAGTGAAGAACTAATTACTTGGAGATCTACTCAGCTTACTGAGGGAAGTCCTTACCTCATGAGCTCTGTTTCTGGGCCCAGAGGGAGATCCATGAGCCAGTGTAAGGTCAAGATGTGTTGGTTGGGAATGATGCTACATGTATCCTGCTTCTGCCCAGAGTCACGTGGGAGAAGCATCAGCGTGTGCTCTGTCTGGAGGAGGACACTGGGAAGCCCACACAATAACCCCCCCCAAATCAGACAACTCCTCTGTGGGCACAGGTTGAGGCAGGTGTGAACATCTCTAGTGTGCATCTGTGCTCAGCCTGACTCCTTCAGGCAGGCTCCTCTGGGGTTGTTGGTGCTCTTGTGCCTTCTCAGAAGCTTGTACCTGTGAAATGTGGCTTGTGGGGAGGCTTCGTCATCACCATTGATCTCCAAACCCTTTGCTGCTTCCGAAAGGAGCTGTGGATGCTGTGCCACAGACCTGACTCATATTTCTCGTTGGGCTTGTGTGCTTTTGTTGGTTTTTTTTTTCTCCCCTGGGACCTTCTGGTCTTGTGCTGACGAACAAGGAATGGGTTGAAACGAGGTCCCTGGCGCAGCCAGGGCAAGGCCTGTAGATGGCACAAACGCTCTGTTCTGTCAGCCTCCCGCCTTTAGTGCTGGGAACCCGGCGAGATTAATTGCCTGGAGCCTTAAATACATCCTCTGATGTGCAGCCTGGCTGTGTGCTGCTCTCTCCCACCAGGTTTTCAAGCGGGAGAAGGCCCGTGTCATCTCCGAAGATGAGAAGAACTTCAAAGCCTTCGCCAGCCTGCGCATGGCCCGGGCCAACGCCCGGCTCTTCGGGATCCGAGCCAAACGCGCCAAAGAAGCAGCAGAACAGGATGTGGAGAAGAAGAAATGAACTGTGCTCCCTCCAGCTCTCAATAAAAAAGTGTAAAAACAGGAGTGGGGCTCTGCTTGGGGTCGATGTTCCTGTGCTGCCTGCCTCTTTCAGGGCCTCCTCCACCACCGCCTGGTCTCTTCCCACTGGGAGTCTCAGACTGGTTTGGGTGGGTAAGGACCCTTGCTGCTCGAAGTCAAATGCAAGCACGATTACCATACAACCATGGACTGGTCTGTGTTAAAAGGAACTTCAAAACTTATGTAGTCCAGCCCCCCTGCAGTCAGCAGGGATAGCTGCAGCTGGAGTGGGTTCTTCAGAGCCCCAAATAACCTGGCCTGGAATCTTTCCAGGGCTCAGGGGCTGCTGGCATGGCCAGCTGGGGGCTTTTTTGGGGAAACCCTTTCCCTGAGCAGGCAGAGCCTCCTCTGGTTTTTCATGATGGGTGTTACCTGTAGGTGCTCATTGTGTTTTGGGCATTTGCAAGCCTCACTCAGGGCAGTGCCTGCTCTGTACCCAGGCTGCAGCCCTTCCTATAGGTGGGAGATCCCTCCTTTGGAGGAACGGGCTGGTGTCTGGGGAGCAGTCCCACTGCTGGACATCACCTGGGCTGCCGCAGCTTCAGCCTGTGCACTAACCTTTTGGGTGGAATAGACCTTTAAACTCGAGTCAAACCATTAACTGTCACCACATCTCTGGCTTTGAAACCCTTCCCTGAACCACCCTGCCTTGGGTGGATGGAGCCAGCCCCTGACAGCCCACAAGGGGAAGAAGTTGTTCCTGTCCAACCTCAACCTCCCCTGGTGGAACGTGAGGCAGTTTCCTCCTGTTCCTTGGAAAAGCTCCTGGCTAATGGTCACTTGGACTTTATAAAACTATTTCTCCAGGGAAGTATTTTCATGACAGCAGCAAGGAGCCCGCTGGAGAAGGGGCTGGGGGCTCTGCCCTATCTTCCTGGCTGAGGATTCCAGGACAGGAATCTGATGCAGGGGCGCTGTGATGGAGCATGGGAAGTGTTGGTGGCTTCCATCCCACGGTGGGGAGCACTCAGCCAGCCCCTCTGCTGGCTCAGTTCTGGGCTGGTTCTGCAGCCTGGCCGTGCCTGGTAATGGAGTCGTTGGTACCTGTCGGCAGCTGGGTGACAGCAGCTTGGGGCTGGGACACCACGGAGCATTCAGGTGCTGGGGCAGGCACTGGCTGGAGCCCTGGCATAGCCCTGCACCTGAAGATGCCCAAACACAGGGGCAAGGGCTGCCCAGCACGGAGTTGGGGATAGCTCATCTGTCTCAGCCCCGCTGTGGTTTCATCCTGTGTCCCACCGTGGCTCACCTGCCTCCTGCCCCATTGTGCCATGGGGCTGCGGCAGGAGTGGGCACGGTGGGTGGCCTATTTCTGCCGGGATTAGCTCCTGGTGCCCGGGCCCGTGCAGTGCCCTCCCTCATTAGCCCAATCTGCATTTTAATCCCTCCAAATATGGGCTAATGACATCATCAAGCACAGAGCCGAGCTGACAGCTCCGCAGGGAAGGGTGATGTGTTTGGGTGGGGGGTGCTGGGGCAGCCCCTGGATGGGCAACCCCAGGACTCTGCGTGCGTGGGGTGTGGGTCTGGGTGCTCTGGCATGCAGGGAGGGCACCGGGCAGGTTTGGGGCATCCCAGCCTTAGGCTGAGGGGTCGGGACCAGGGCGGGCCTCGAGCACTGTATGAGGAGCAGCTGGGGAGGGCAAAGGGTGCTGGGAGTGAGGGTTATGCCGTGGAGGGCTGTCTTGGAGTGGGAGGACCTGCCAGGCACAGGCAGCAGTGCCGGGCACCGCTCTCTGCCCCGGTGCCCACGGGTGGGCTCTGCTCGGGGACCGGCAGCGAGGCAGTTAACGGAGCTTGTCGTCTCCCTCTTAGGGCTCCGTTCCCGAACTGCAGCTTGAGTCAGTTGTGTGGAGGTGGCAGCGGCGGCAGCTCGGGCTGGCACACCGGCAGCTCGGGCTGGCACACCGGCATCAGCTGGCACAACGACCCCAGTCCTTGGCCAGCCACTGGCACCCAGGTGAGGAGGGCGGCCGGGAAGGGTGGGAGCTGGTGTCCCTTCCACTGGGGCATGCCAAGGGGTGCCTACGTTCACAGGGAAGGGGATGTCATGCCCACTGCAGCTGGGGCACCATGTGCCAGGGCGGGCCCAGGCACTGTGGGACTTTATTGGGAAACTTTGGGCAGGCTGGGCACACCGGGACATGGGCAAGCTGGGGGGCAGGAGGTGCTTTGTCCCTTCACCAGCCTGAGCTGGGCAGCACCTGAGGGCTGCATCTGGGGAGACAAGCCCCAAGGTGGGGCTGACAGAGCCCCCGGTCACATAGCATCTCCTGGATGTCACCAGCTTTGGTGTGGAGGGTGGCTCCTGCCATCACCCCGGGCTGCCACCAGCCCTGTCTGGGGCAGCAGGACGTGGCTGGCACTACCAATAGCATGTAAACGGACCTGGCATCCCCACTGCCCTCACCAGTGAGCCCTGCCCAGTGCCTGCAGGAACAGGAGTCGTCTCTGCTCCCCAGCACCAGGGAAGGCACCCTGGGGTGCAGGGTCCAGGGCTGCCTGCGCAGCTCCCCACTCCTGCACAGCCTCCTACCCCGGCTGGGGTGTCCCTTCCCTCTGGGACACATCCTGCTCCTGGCATGGGGCTGGGCCAGGGCTGGGAACAGCCCCGCGGCAGCCCCGGTTGGGCGAATGGGGGCACAGCAGCGTCCACGGAACTGGCTAGCACTTGGGGGCATGCAGGCAGCCTTGCGAAGGCTGATCCAGCCCCGGCTCACCCCACGGTGCTTTGACTCCTCACAGGGCCTGCTGGAGCCACTGGGACTGGAACCACTCGCCCCACTTCAGAGAGGTCGCCAGCGCCCCCTCCACGCACCAAAGCGCCCCGCCAGAGCTCACTTCCACCACTGACTTGACCAACCCCACGCTCCTGGGCTCTGGCCCCACACCTGGCACCAAGGGCGGCGTGCCCGGGGCATGACGGGCACCTAGCCGGCTCCCTGACGGCAACAAAGGCAGCGGCCACCCTTGGCGCCCCACTCACCCCACATGCCCTTCGCCCACGGGGCCGCCTGTCCCCCACCACGCCCGGCCGCCCACCGTGCCACAGGCACCATGGGCGAGGTGCCCGAGGCGGCCCCCCAGGCCCCGCTGGCTGTCCTCTCCAAGGTGGAGCTGCGGGTCAGCTGTAAGCACCTCCTGGACCGCGACACCCTCAACAAGTCGGACCCCTGCGTCCTGCTGCTGATGCAGTCCCAGGGCCAGTGGATGGAGGTAGGAAGCTGGGGAGCACCCACCACAGCGGGACAGGGGCTGGATGGGAGCACAGGCACATGGAGGGGGCTGGGTGCAGGGGGCTGGGTGCAGGGGGCTGGGTGCAGGGTTTGTGTCTCTGGGATGGGGACAGGAGCAGAGAGAGCTCCAGGGTGGATGCAATGCCCGTGGGAAGGAGACAGAGCAGAAGACACTGAATGGGGTGCAAAAGGTGGTGGTGGTGGGGTGGAGGAGATGGTGGAGAGCAGGATGCAGGGTGCAGAGCAACGTGCAGGAGATCTTGGGGTGCGAGAGACAGCAGGAAGCGTGATGCAGGATGCAGAGCAGAATGCAGGAGATGAAAAGTGGGGTGCAGGGTGCAGGAGATGATGGGGTGCAGGAGATGGTGAGGAACAGGGCACAGGGAGGAGACAGTGCAGAACGGTGCAAGATGCAAAAGATGCAGAGTGGGGTGCAGGGAGCAGGAGATGTTGAAAGCGAGGTGCAGGAGATGTTGAAAGCGAGGTGCAGGATGCACATGGGTGATGCTGGATACAAGGTGCAGAGCTTACAGTTTGGGGTGCAGGCTGCAGAACAGGGGACAGGAGACAGTGAAAAGGGGGTGCAGGATGAAGAGCAAGGGGCAAGGTGTAGGGCACAGGGCTCATGGGGCAGGGCAGGATGCTGTGGGACACATGGAGACAGCACAGACACCTTGGTGGGACCACGTTCCCCAGGGCTCCACAGCTGTGTCAGGGCTGGGGATCAGAGTGCCCTTGATGTGGGGGCATGGCTCCAGTGCCCCAGACCAGGGCAAAGGGACACCTTGGCCACCCCTGGGGTGGTTCAGGGCTTGTTGTCTGGTCTTCCCCTGCTCGGGGCTGGTAGCTCAGAGTAGGATCAGGGTGGGCACTGTGGGGTTCTGGTGCCCACATGAACTGTGTTTGGCATTGGGGCTGGGACCAACATGAACTGTGTTTGGCATTGGGGCTGAGACCAAGGCTGGCACCAGGGCTGGAGCTGGCACTGGAGCTGGCACAGCTCCCTGCCATCACTCCCTCCCAGCTCAGCTCCATGCTCACTAATCGCCGCTGCTCAGCCGGCAGATTTAGCACTAAATCTCTCTCCGTGTAATCGACTCACCAGAACTGGCACCAGGGTGGTTGGCAAGGGGCTGTGTGCCAGCTGTGGGCTCTGGCTCCCAGGGCTGTGCCACGGTGAGACAGGTGTACCCTACTGTGCCATGCCACGCCACGCCCTGTGTGCCATGATGTGCCATGCCATGATGTTTTGTGCCATGCTGTGATGTTTTGTGCCATCCTATGCCATTTCGTGCCTTGCTGTGCCATGCAAGGGTCAGATGTGAGAGGCGAGAGGGACCCTCCTGGGCCCCTTTTCAAGAGACTCTGAGCTGTCCCCTCCCTGTCCCTGCCAACCAATGCTCCTCTGCCCACCTGAGATGGTGGCTGAAGCTGGATCTATTGCTGTCCTCTGGATCCAACAGCTAAAGCAGCACCAGACACACTGGCAGGGGCTGGCACTGGAGGTGACCAGAACCTAAAGCCTCATGACAGGACTGTGGGGCTGGCAGTGCCCATGCAAGAGGCACAGAGCTGCACGGTGTGGCCCTGCCAGAACCACAGTGGTGTGGGCTCAGCAGATGTCGCTGGACCAGGCAGGTGGTGGGCAGGGGCCTGGCAGGGCTGGCAGTGTGCCCTGGCCAGGATGCATCCTTTTGAGTCAACACTGGCAGGGACAGGGGGTGGGGGTGGCTCCTGGAAGCTGCTCAGTGCCCACTGCCAGCACAGCCAAGGGGACACTAAGAACCTATCCACCTGCCAGGACCATTATGGCCCTTGGGTAGTGAACCCTATCCTTGCCCAGCCCAGGGTGGGGGCACAGGGGTTCATCCTGGGCACCAGCCCATCACTCCTGCTGGAGTGAAGCTGTAGCAGAGTGGTCTAGTGCTAGAGTGCCCCTCAGACCGTCCTGCAGGGGTTTGCCCCAAGGTCCTCAGGGAGTGATGCCCCTGGGACCCAGCAGCTGGCAGGGCTGGAAGCCTTGTGGGCACAGGTCCCAGCCTGAGCCAGTGCCAGGGCTACCTTCAGACGCTCTTCACCTGGGAACTGGTACAGGTAAGTAGCTGCTGGTTCAGGACTGGTCCTTCCTGGCACCCCCATGCCCTTGCTTCTGGGCTCATGCATCCCTACACCCAGCTCTGGGTGAGCTCTGGCACGGCTGGGCAGCTCCGTTGGCCCTGTGCCCATCCCTGAGCCGAGTGCTGGGCCCACTGCCCCCCAGATGAGCTCCCTCTGTGCAGGTGGACCGCAGCGAGGTCATCAAGAGCAACCTCAACCCTGTCTTCGCCAAGATCTTCACCGTGGATTACTACTTCGAGGAGGTGCAGAAGCTGCGCTTCGAGGTGTACGACAGCCACGGGCACGCCGGCGTGGGCACCCACGACGACGACTTCCTGGGGGGCATGGAGTGCACCGTGGGGCAGGTGAGCTCACGTCCCCTCGCCCTCGGGACGCCAGCTGGCTGTGACTCCCCCCTGACTCCTCAGGCCTTGCAGATCGTGGCACAGAAGCGGGTGACGAAGCCTCTGTTCCTCAAGTATGGGAAGTTCGCCGGCAAGTCCACCATCACGGTGAGCAGGGTGGGGTGGCATCGAGCTGGCACGCTGGGGTGGCACTAAACTGGGGCAAGCGGGTGGCACCAAGCCACCTGGGACTGTGGGGTGGCAGAAAGCTGAGGTATGTGAGTGGAACAAAGCTGAGACCTTGGAGTGACATCATGCTGGGGCAAGCTGGTGCCAGGGCCAAGCAGATGGCACCAAGCTAGGACCTTGGGGTGACAGCAAACTGCAACAAGCAGGTGGCACAATTCTGGCACCCTGGGATGGAACCAAGCAAAAGCCCTGGGTTGGCACCCAGCTGGGGCACATGAGTGGCAGCAAGCCAGGACCCTGGGGTGGCACCAAGCTGAGACAAGCAGGTGCCATCAAGTCAAGACCCTGGGTTGGCACTGAGCTGGGACATGTGGGTGGCACTGAGCTAGGTGAACAGGGGGACACCAAACTGCAGTGAGGGGCATTGAGTAGGGGTCCCCAGTGGCACTCAACTTCCCTTGATTTCATCTAGCTGCCACCCAGGTTTTTAGGCTCAGGGTCCTTGCTGATGTCTGCTGGCCACCCTGGGGGGGTCATGGCCGTGCCAGGGTGGGGTGCATGGCACCCTGTCACCTCCCAGGCCACCGCCCTGCCCACGTGGGCGGGAGGACGGGAGGCTAAAGCCCCGCTGGTGACTCGCAGGTCATCTCGGAGGAGATCTCGGGGAACAACGGCTACGTGGAGCTCGCCTTCCGTGCCAAGAAGCTGGATGACAAGGTGAGCTGGGCACTGCGGGCAGGGTGGGCAGGGTGGGCAGGGCAGGTGGTCTATCCTCTCTCCTTCAGGACCTCTTCAGCAAGTCAGATCCCTTCCTGGAGATCTACCGCATCGACGACGACCGCAGCGAGCAGCTGGTGTACCGCACCGAGGTGAGGCACCGGGCAGGGGCCGACCCTCAGCTGCTCCATGCCCACTGCCCAGCCCCTCTGAGCCCCTTTGCTCACTGTGCAGGTGGTGAAGAACAACCTGAGCCCCATCTGGGAGCCCTTCAAGGTCTCTCTCAACTCGCTCTGCAGCTGTGAGGAGAAGAGGAAGCTGAGGGTGAGGAAGAGTGATGGGGAACCCAAGGGCATGTGTCCCTCAGCTTCCTCACAGCCCCAAATGGACAATGTTAAGGGGACTTCAAGCCACTGGAGAGGATGCCAGGGAGGGGGCTTTTGGGGGGCCATGGGTGTGCCCCCTCCCAGGCTGATGCTGCCCAGCTGGGCTGAGTGTTTTCCCCATCATAGTGTGTGGTGTGGGACTACGACTCGCGTGGCAAGCACGACTTCATCGGGGAGTTCTTCACCACCTTCGAGGAGATGCAGAAGGCTATGGGGGAGAACAAGGTGGGTGTGGGGATGTGGGGACATGGGCTCACCCCTCTGCGCTGCCTGCCTCACCCCCCACTTTCTTCTCTCGTTTGGGGCTGTTCTCCCCTCACTGCCCCCCTCTCTGGGAAAGGGACGTTGGGTCTGAGCTACCTGGGGACAATTACCTGAGGCTGGCTGGAGCCTGTGGAGAATGTGGTTGCACCCTGGGGCTGTGGGGCTGCAGGGTCATGGAGCCATGGGGCTGTGGGGTTATGGAGCTGTGGGACTGGAGCATAATGGGGCTGTGGGGTTATGGAGCTGTGGGACTGGAGCATAATGGGGCTGTGGGGCTGCGGGGCTGCGGGGCTATGAGGTTGTAGGGCTAGAGGGTGATGGAGCTGTGGGGTTGTGGGTTTCTGGGGCTGTGGGGTCATGGGGCTGTAGGCCTGGGGGTCTGCCGTAGGGTGCCAGCAGTGGGGCTGTGCCCTGGGGCTGGGGTGGCAGCAGTGTTGTGCCACAGGTGCAGTGGGACTGCATGAACCCCAAGTACAAGCTCAAGAAGCGCAACTACAAGAACTCGGGGGTCGTGGTGCTGCTGGACCTGAAGGTGAGCGCCTGCATGCCCAGCTGTGCCAAGCTGTGCCATGCCATGCCGTGCCTGGCTGCTGTGGGGCAGTGTGGGGCAGGACTTGCTGATGTGGATCCATCTGGAAGATCCACAGGGTCTACTCCTTCCTGGACTACATCATGGGTGGCTGCCAGATCCATTTCACAGTGAGTAGCGCCCCCCTTACCCCAAAGCAGCAGGGGCATGCTGGTGGCCCTGCTTGCTGCAGGGGACCCTCACCACTGCCACCCCCCCACTGCCAGGTGGCCATCGACTTCACGGCCTCCAATGGGGACCCCCGAAACAGCTGCTCCCTGCACTACATCAACCCCTACCAGCCCAACGAGTACCTCAAGGCGCTGGTTGCCGTGGGTGAGATCTGCCAGGACTATGACAGGTTGGTTGTGCTGGTGGGTCCCACAGGGCCAGGGGACCCCAGGGATGGCCACCTTGAGGTCAATGCATGCCAGTGATGGGCCATACCAGGGCCAGGAGCCCAGGACATCCTGGTGATGGTCACCCTGGGGCCAGGATACTTTGGTGGTGGCCACCTTGATACTGGAGCTCCTCACACCTCTTCCTTTGCAGTGATAAGAAGTTCTCAGCACTGGGCTTTGGTGCCAGGATTCCCCCCAAGTATGAGGTAAGGGGTGACCAGGGATGCCCTCATCCCTCTGGACAACCTCATCCCTGACTCCCGTGGAGCTCAGCAGGTGCTAGAAACTGTGGGTGTGTGGGTGGGCAAGCAGTGGATGCCCTCTCCCTTCTCCCCCTCCAGGTCTCCCATGATTTTGCCATCAACTTCAACCCTGACAACGATGAGTGTGAAGGTGAGGCCAGCTCTGGTGAGGCCAGTTCCACGTCCCCTACCCCATGCCAGAGCTTGGTGTCGCTCCCTTACCGCTGGCATTACCCCCACCAGGAATCCAGGGTGTGGTGGAGTCCTACCAGAGCTGCCTGCCCAAAATCCAGCTCTACGGCCCCACCAACGTGGCCCCCATCATCTCCAAGGTGGCTCGGGTGGCAGCCGACGAGGAGAGGACCAAGGAGGCTTCGGTGGGTACCGGCGGGCTCCAGGCCGAGCCCTGGCACACTTGTGCCACTTGTGGCCGCCGCCAAGCTGCAACCCAGGCTTGGGACAGCGCCACCGAAGCAGCCCTGCGCGTGTGTGTGCCCCCAGCAATACTTCATCCTGCTGATCCTGACGGACGGCGTGGTGACGGACATGGCGGACACGCGGGAGGCCATCGTCCGCGCCTCCTACCTGCCCATGTCCATCATCATCGTCGGGGTGGGCAACGCCGACTTCACCGACATGCAGATCCTGGACGGGGACGACGGCGTCCTGCGCTCCCCCAAGGGCGAGCCTGTGCTGCGCGACATCGTCCAGTTCGTGCCCTTCCGCGAGTTCAAGAACGTGAGTGGGGCGCTGGGGGGACATCCCGCCACCCCCCGGCCCCTTCTGTCACCTCCTGATCCTTCCTGCTCCCTCCCCTTTCCTCTGGGCCCTTCTTATCCTCCCCTGTCCCCTTTCATCCCTTCCCCTCGACCCATCCCATCCTCTCCTGTCCCCTCTTGATCCCCCATCCCCTTATGTCTCACTTCGGTCCCATTCTTGTTCCCTCCAGATCCCTTCTGTTGCTTCCTGTCACTTCCTGCTCCTCTCATCTCCTCCTGGCCCTCTCTTGACCCTTCCTATCCCCTTTTGTCTCCTCCTGACCCCTCTCATCCTCTTCTGTTCTTTCTCCACCCCTCCTGGCCCCTTTCTGTCCCCATGCCAGGACCCAGCATCAGGTCACATCCCCTCCTGTCCCCCACCTCTCTTCTGTCCCCACACCATGACCAAACCTCACCTCACCCCGGTGCCACAGTCCTCCTGACTCACTTGTCCCCTGCACTGTCCCCATCCCGCAGGCATCCCCTACAGCCCTGGCCAAGTGTGTGCTGGCAGAGGTGCCCAAGCAGGTTGTGGAGTACTACAGCTACAAGGCCTTCCCCCCACGCTGTCCCCAGACCCACGATGCCCCTGATGCCAATCTCAGCTCACCCCAGTGATGCCCCCACTCCCCTTGGTGTGACATGGGCACAGACAGGTGTCCCCAGTGGGTCCCAGGCCCACCAGAGACCCCTGCTTGCCAGGAGCCACCAGTGTCCCTCACCAGAAGCCACCGGTGTCCCCCTGCTGGCACTTAGACGAGGACTTGGGGACATCTGGGTGCCCTAGTAAAGGACACCCCCCCAGCGATGCCCAGGGGTGCCCAGAGTGGTCTTGGTGGTCTGTGCCCCACAGCCTGTCCCTACTGTCCCCTTGGTCCCAGCTTCTCTGTCACTGTGACCTTGTTTGGTGGCTGCATGATGACCCCCCCTGGCATTCAGAGGACCCCCAATAAAGTGACCAGCCCTGTGCCCATGCTGCTGCTCTCTAGGTGCCAATGTGGGGTGCTGGGTGCTAGAGGGGCATGGGCAGGGGGCCAGGCAGCTCCTCACCACTCGTGCCACTCACTACGCCACCACACCAGCGGCAAGAGCAAATGAGAGGCATGTGGTCCCCAGCTGCCACCCAGGCATTGCCACCAGCTGCATGGGCAGTGCCACCAGCAGCATGGGCAGTGCCACCAGGCACTCCAGTGCCAGTGTGTTCAGGGGGCGGTTGTTGCTGGCACGCTGGAGGCGCGGGTACCCAGGAGCAGCTGCGGCTTTCAGGCAGTGCTGGAGCAGCTGCCCTGCTGTGCCATGGCCCCAAAATCCAGGGCACAGAGTGGGAGGGGCGGCAGTGCCTGTGCCCTCCTCCTGCCTGGCACATTGCCTCTGCCACGTGCTGCATAATATGTGCCCTGTGCCGTGTACTATCTGATACATGCCACGTGCTGTGCCATGTGTTGTGTGCCATGTACTATATGCCACATACTGTGTGCTGTGCCACATGTTGTGTGCCATGTGCTGTGTGCCATGTACTGTGTGCCATGCAATGTGTTATGTGCCACGTACTGTGTGCCATGTAGTGTGCTACATGCCACCTGTCAGCTGCTTTGTGCCATGTACCGTGGGCCGTATGCCATGCGCTGTGTGCCGTGTGCCACATGTGCCATGTGCTGATATTGCTGCATGCTATGCCCTCTGCTGTGTGCCACATGCCAAAAGCCATGTGCCACACACTGTGTGCCACGTATGCCATGCCTTGTGCCTTGTGCTGTTCACTGCATGCTTCACAGTATGTGCTCCATGTTCTGTCATGTGCCAGCCCCTGTGCCAGGTACTCTCTGCTGTGTGCCATGTGCCAGGGGCCATGTTCCATGTGCCACATGCTTTGCTATGTGTCATGTGCTGTGTGCTGCATGCTGTGTGCCATGTGCCATGCTGTGCCATGTGCTGTGTACCACACACTGGGCACAGTGCCACACCACTGCCTCGTGCTGCACAGCGAGTGCCATGTGCTGCTTGCTGTGCCAAATGCCAGGTGTATTCACTGCTGCCAACTGTCCTGTGCCGTGTGCCATTTCTCATTTGCCCTGCGCCATGCGCTCTGTATCATCATTTTGGTGCCAGCAGATGCCCCTGGGGAGGTGACACCCACCTGGGTGTGGTGTGACCCAAGCCCACCATGGGACAGGGATGCCACCAACCTGGGCCCCAGGGCTGGGGATGCTGCCGTTACCCTGGGTGCTGGCAGAGGAGTGCCAGCCCGTCCCCACATGGGCAGTCACTCACTCACACACCAGGACAGCCATGCTGAAGCACCGTGCCCCCTTGGCAGTGCCCACTGCTGGCACTGCTGCCCGCCCTGATCCGCTGCCTATTTATAGCTCCTGATTCATCTGCTCACAGCAGGATGCCAATGGACGTCGCCATGGAAACCTGCCCAGCCAGCCCGCGGCGGCTGCCAGCCCCTGCCATGGGCAAGGCCCTGCCCTGGCACCCCAAGCAGAGGGGCCAGTTGGGTGCCCTATGAGTGGGTGCTGTCCCCATGAGGCTGGGCTAGTGCTGCCAGTGAGCTGGCAGGACAAGGAGCGTTGGTAGGGCAGGGAGGGTTGGCATGGCTGGCAGGCCTGGTAAGGTTGGTACAGTTGGCAGAGATAGCAGGATTGGCAGAGGATGGCAGGATTGGCAGGGCAGGGTGGGCTGGCAGAGTTGGCAGGCTTGGTAGATACAGGAATGTTGGCAGAGCTGGTAAGATGAGCAGGGCAGGGATGGCAGCAGGACTGACAAAGAGGATTGGCAGAGAGGGTAGGGCTGGCAGGATTGTCAGGGGTGGTAAGCTTGGCAGAGAGGGTAGGGCTGGCAGGGCACTATACCCCCATGCCCCAGTGCCAGCATCCCTAGGGAGGGTCTCACCACCTGCCCCCAGCCCAGCCCTGGTGAGGGCTCTGGCTTTTACCAGGGCCAAGTCCTCACCTCCCCGCCCCAGGCACTGTGCCAGGCTGGTTGCTGCCAGTTAATTAAGCCAGGGGTTAAATATTGACAGCATCTGCACTTCCCAAACTCCATGAAGGGATTCCTTGGAGGGTGGCAGAGTAGAGGCTGGGGTGGGTATCCCAGGGTTCTGAGGGAGTAGGCACAGCACCCCAGGAGGGTAAATGGGCATAGGAAGGCATCCAGACAGACTGGTCAGGGCCCTGTGACCCCCACCAAGGCATCAAGGCACTGGGGCAGGGTGGGGGGTACTGGGGTGTATGGGGCACTGTACCATGGTGAGGTGGGAGCATCAGGGTGCAGGCGGCATCGGGGGGGTGGCACTGGGAAGGGACGAGGGGGCACTGGGGTGCAGGAAGCATCAGGAGGGGGTGTAGCAGGGGGGAGTGTGGGGCATGAGGGTGTAGGGGACATTGAAAGTGGGTGCTGGGGGCCAGGGCAGGGGACACTGGGGGGTCACAGTGAGGCAAGCCAAGGAGCACTGGAGTGCAGAGGGCATCAGAAGGATTGGACTGGGGTATCGTGGGGGCACAGCACACGTTAGGAGGTGCAGAGGATATCATGAGGCAGTGCAGAGATGGGGAGGGGGTGCAGAGGGCATGTGAAGGGAGCTGCAGAAGATGCACTGAGGCAGGATGTGAGGACCCCGAATCGGGGGGGGCGGGGGGCTCTCTGGGAGGCCATATGTGCCACTGGAGGAACCGCCTTGCTGCCACGGGCAAACTCCATCACCTTTCGTCTGCACCTTGTCACCCACCACGAGTCCTGGCACCCCTCCACGTCCCCTGCACCGTCCCCTCGGTCACTGCCCCTCCATCGCCGATAAGGTCCTTGGGGACAGGTCTCCACCCTGATGCCACTCCGATAACAGCGAGCGCTTGCGCCACCGGTACCCACCCCGGACCCCGGGAGCTGCTGGGGCGGCAACCGCAATAAATATTTATTCCTTCGGGGCTGGCTTGGCGGAAAGGGGAAGTGCCGGCCACGCGTCCCCGCCCCAGGGAACGGAAGGGCCGCAGGCTCCCATGCTCCCGGGGAGGCGTCGCGCAGTCCGTGTCCGCTTTCCATCCCCGCCGCACCCCTGGGCTCATAGTTAAGTTATGGGTGTGCTGTGTGTCCCCCCCGCAATGTGGGTCAGTGGAGAGGGGAAGCTACGTTGTGCGCGGCAGGGGCAAGCAGTGCTGGCCCCCCGGACCCCCGCCGTGGCCGCTCAGGCCATGGGCCAGCGAGTGGGCAGCTCCAAGTCGCCCATCTCCTCCTGGTAGCGCTGGTTGAAGAGAGCGTTCTGCTGGGGGGAGAAGTGGTCGCGCCAGTCGCCCACCACACCTGCGGGACGGGGGAGAGGGCACAGGGCAGCTGCAGCCAGAGCCGAGCCCCGCCCCGTGTCCCATCCCCATGGCCTCCCTCCTCACCTTTCCTCATGAAACGTCCCTGGCTGTGGTCCATGATCTCGGGGGGGATGAGGGTGTAGTTGACCATGGCGTTGTCCTTCATGGTGGCAAAACTGCAGTGATGCTCCAAGGCTGCCAATGTCTCCGGTGACAACGGGCAGCCCAGGAAGGTGCTGAGCCGCTGCGCCGTGCCACGCAGGTCCTGTGCCACAGGGGTCAGTGCCGGGCAGCCAACAGGAATGGTGACAGGGATAGGGACGTGGTGGGGCTCACCTGGTGCATCTCCTCGTAGGTGATGTAGAAGATGTCCAGGAGGTGCCGCTGGCCCAGCCAGCCCTTGACGTGGTCAAACCAGGAGCCGTAGTGCACTTGGGGGGAGCCAGTAGGTGATGAGTCCTGGGACCACAGCTGAGTCCTGAGACCTCAGGGACCGCACCCCCAGCCCTTACCTGTGCCTTCGAGGAACCATGTGAGGAAAGTGTCAAAGGAGCCAGGGTCAGGCAAGAACTTGGCCAGGTGGTGGAAGTGGTAGAATGAGACAGCAACGTCCTTGGGATTCCTGGCCACGTAGATCACCTTGTGGGGGAGGACGGCATCAGCACCGTGGCTGGGGACATCCCACTTCAAAAGCCCCTGGCATCCACCCCGGCTGTGGAAAGCCCTGTGGGCACAGGAAGCCACCTATGGGGCTCCCCACAGATTGTGCCGGTGCCCCTGACCTTGGCCTTGCTGTGCTGCAGGGAGGGTGCCAGGACACGGGCAGGCAGGTGGGTGGTGAGCAGGCGGGGGGTGGCCGAGTCCCGCAGCGCAGACCTGAAGTAGATCTGCTCCAGCCAGGGTGCCCGCTCCCAGTTGGGGATGGTCTTGGCAGGCACAACATCCCCATGGCTGAAGAGCAGCGTCAGGATCTCCTGCATCCAGGTGGTGCCTGGGGAAGAGGGAGTCAGGACAGTGCCAGCCTCACGTAGGCACTGTGGGACACAGCACAGCATGGCATAGCGTGGCCCAGATTGGCACGTTAGGGTAGAGCATTACAAGGCATGGTACTATGCAGTGCAGCATGACATGGCACAGAATGGCACATCAGGGCACAGCCTGGCATGGTGCTGCACAGCATAGTAAAACATGGCAAAGCACAGCTCACTGGGGCACACCGTGGCATGGTGTGGAGTGGTGTGGCATAGCATGACACGACACAGCGCAGCATGGCGTGACATTGCAAGGCACAGGTTGGCACAGCATGGCTTTGAAAGCCTTCAGGCAGCAGCTGGGCTGGCAGTTCCATGTGGGACCTCTGCCCCAGAGCCCCCACCAGCCACACCAGTCTCAGGGTGGGGACCAGAGTGGGTAGGGCAGGGCAGAATTCTGGAGAGTGGCAGTTGATGACCAGGGATTGCCTGCGCTGTGCTGAGGGACCAGTGGCAATGGGTGTGGTGGCCAGGGTGGCCCTACCAAAGGAGGGGCTGGCACCCAGCCCAGATGCCTTCCAGCCACGCAGGCAGCTCCCAGTCCCTCCAGCAAACTGAGAGCTGTGTGGCAGAGCCTCCTTGTCCCTCCTGCATCACCAGTCTGGGGATCCCCAACCCTGCTCCGCCTCCCCTACCCCCCCCCCCCCGCCTCTGTCCCTGTCCCTGCCAACCCCTCCTGGCCCCCAGCCCTGCCGACCCTCACCTGATTTGGGGTAAGTGGCGATGACCACATCAGTGGGGCGGAAGGCAAAGGTTGTGGCATAGCTGAGGGACTCCTGGGTGTGGAGGTGGCCAGGCAGGGAGATGCCAGCAAAGGTCTCAGTCACCTCCATCCGCTCCATGGCCGAGTCGCTGCTGGGGGGGGCCGTGCTGAGACCGACCTTAAATAGCTGCAAAAGAGGAAGTCGTGGCTGGCGGGCGGGCAGGAGGCTGGGCCCCCCCAGCACATTCCTGCCGGGATCCGGCCATGCTGGGGCCAACGCCGGGAGAACGCTGCTGGTGGGGCCGGCAAGGCTGCGGGATGGACATGGGACGGGGACGCCACCAGGATGAGGACCAGCATACCCAGTGCAGCCAGGAAAGCCAAGGAGGGGACAGGGCATGGCGATGGGGCAGATGCCAGGTCGCCTTGGTGATGCCATGGGTGCCAGCCCCACGCTGTGCCCTGGGTCAAAGCCATGCTGGAGGAAAGGATTCACATTCCCAAGTCCAGCCATCTCCACATGGCTCCATGCCACTCCCAGCAACCACATCACACTGTGGCCGCCGCCAGACCTGGCACAGGAGCCAGCCAGGGTGTCCCCGTGCTGGGCACCAGGCTGAGGACCGATGCATGCCTCAGTTTCCCCACACACAACATGCAGCAGGCTCATGGCACTGGGGGTGCCCAGCACATGTGGGGGACCATCAGCAGTCTCATGCCAAGACCGCGCCGCCCTGGCTGCCACCCACCATGGTGGCCTTTCCACAGAGCCTTGGGGTACGATGGTACTCGGCCCCCCTCCAGTGCCTGACGCCGTGTTGGGGGTGGCTCTGGGGTGGCCAGAGCCCATCCCAGCCCTGGCGCCAGCACGCAAGCCGGAAAACATATTTCAGAGCCGTCACCGGCAGCAGCTGCCCGAACGTCCCAGCAACGGGGTGAGCAAAGGACAGGGGTGCCAGACCCTGCCCTCTTGGCCATGGGGGTGCCAGAGGTGCCAGCACCCAACCGGGGGTGCTGCCGGGTGGCAGCACCGGTCTGGGGATGCCGGCGGGTGCCAGCGCTGGGCTGGGCACGCTGGTGGGTGCCGTTTCTGGGGAGTCCGAGGCGGGGATGGGAGCGGCATTGTTCCCAGCACACAAATCTGGGCTGCATTAGGGGCCCGGGAGCGGCACTGCAGTTGTGTAGAGAGGCCCCGGCACGGCTCCTGCCACTGGGGCCAGATTCGGGGACACTGTTGTGCCACCGTGGTGCCCCTCATGCCCAGGCATTGCCAGGGAGAGGGCACAGGGCGCCCAGGGTGGGGTTAAGAAGTGTGTTTTCTGGTTATTTATTGACGGCAGGAGGGAGCAGCTGGTGAACCGGGACAGCCTTCCCAGTGCGGTGCTCGGCAGGCTTGTGGTGATGGTGGCAGGTCACCCTGTCCCATCCCCCAGCAGCACTGAGAGGGTGAAGATGCCAGGCAGGAGCGTGTTGGTGCTGGCATTGGCGTTGGCACCGTGCCTGTTCCTGCCCTGCACCGGACAGCAGCACCTGGAGGAGGCTGAGCGCATCATGAGCAGCACGCCGGTCATCGACGGGTGAGCAAAGCTTGCACGGCCCCAGGGCGCCTGTGTGGCCGCCCTGGCACGGCCACGGCTCTCGGCAACACGAGGAAAACCCTGGACAGAAAATCCCAAAGGGGATGACCCTGCCAGGGGATCCCCGTGACGGGCACCGCGGGAGCAGGCAGGGTGCCGGGAAGCCAGGGCTAGGCTGCCCCAGGGGAAGTCCTGCTTGAGGGCAGAGTATCGCACGGGGTCATGTCCTGAGGGACATCGCCAGGCTCATGCGGGGACCCGCAGGAGCTTTGGTCCTGGTGACACCAGATCTGTGCCTTGCCAGCTTGGTGTGGCACAGCCCCTGGAAGTGGACACAGGTTAGGGAGAGCTGGAGGGTGTGGGGGCAGTGACACAGGGCTGGAGAAGTAGGAGCTGCCAGCACTTCCCCAGTGATACCGCTGTGTGTGGTGACGTGATGGCCCCGTGGCAGTGACGGTCCCCACAGCAGTTATGCCTCCCCGGAGGTGATGGGGGCACTGCTTCCCCAGGCTGTGCGTGCACGGAAAGGTCCTCAACCTCCAGCCAGCTCCCCACCAGCTGGTGAAGGGTGGTCTCATGTGGTGCTGTCTTGGGGTAGGGGAGGACCTGTCCCCAGCTCCTGGATGGAGTCACCTGGGTGGTTCTTGGCAGAGGGGACAGATGGGTGGGCAGACAGATGGACAGACAGGGAGACAGCCACTCGCTCTTACTCTCTGCCCTGCTCAGGCACAATGACCTGCCCTGGCAGCTCCTCAACAAGTTCAACAACCAGCTGAGGCTGCCCGAGGCCAACCTCACGCTGCTGAACGACACCCACACCAACATCCCCAAACTGCGCGAGGGACGTGTGGGTGGCCAGGTGGGAAGGCAACACAGGCAGGGGAACCAGGGAGGGCAACATGGAGGTCACTGGGATGGGCACAGGGCACTGAAGTGGGCAGAAGGAACAAGGGAAGGCTCCAGAGAGGACACCAGGATGGGCAGGGGTCACCAGGGTGGGCAGCAGAAACAAGGAGGGCACAGGGGAGGGCACGAAAGAAGACACAAGCATGAGAAGAGAGCACTGGGCAGGGCAGTGGAGTGGGAGGAGGCTCTGGGGAGGGCACCAGGATGGACAAGGGATACCAGGGAGAGCACTAGGGTGGGAAGAAGGTATTGGGAAGGGCACCAGAGAAGGCACTGGAGTGGGCAGGTACACGAGGGAGGGCACAAAGGAGACCATGAGGAGGAGCAGGGGGCATCGGGGTTGCCGAGGGGCATAAAGGAGGGCAGCAGGGTGGGCGGGTGCTCCGGAGGGGTGTCGGCAGGCACAGGTGGGTGTGCTGGTGCTGAGCTCGTGCCTCGGGGCAGTTCTGGTCGGTGTACGTGCCCTGCGAGACGCAGAACAAGGACGCGGTGAGGCGCACGCTGGAGCAGATCGATGTGGTGCACCGCATGTGCCAGCTCTACCCAGACACCTTCTCCTGCGTCGTCGACAGCGCTGGTGAGACAGGCACGGGCCCAGGACAACTGGTGCCCCTGGGTGCCCCGCTGCCCACCCTGGTTGATGCCACCCCCTCTGTCCTCCCCCAGGCATCGAGAAGGCCTTCCAGGAAAACAAGGTGGCCAGCCTCATCGGGATGGAGGGTGGCCACTCCATCGACAGCAGCCTGGGTGTCCTGAGGACCTTCTACCACCTGGGTGCCCGCTACATGACTCTCACCCACAACTGCAACACCCCTTGGTAGCAGCCCCCGGTGGGGATGTGGGGGACAGGGCTGGTGTAGTGGGATGGATCACACTACCCAGCAGGGGACATGTGGCCTGGGGGGGTCCACCCTGATGGCCTCCCCTCTCTGCAGGGCTGACAACTGGTTGGTGGACACTGATGATGAGTCACCTGTGCACCATGGCCTGTCAGACTTTGGGAAGGTGAGTGGGGAAAACAGGCTCTGCGAGGAGTGGCTGAGGGAACTGGGATTCAGCCTGGAGAAAAGGAGGCTGAGGGGAGACCTTCTGGCTCCCTACCACCCCCTGAAAGAAGGTTGGAACCAGGTGGGAGTTGGCTTTTCTCCCAAGGAACAAGTGGATAGAACAAGAGGAAACAGCCTCATGTTGCCCCAGGGGAGGTTTAGCTTGGACTTGAGGAACAATTCCTTGCTCTTGAGGGTTTTCAAGACTTGGCCCAGGCTGCCCAGGACAGTAGTGAAGTCCTCATCCCTGGAGGGGTTTCAAAGCTATGGAGATATAGAAATGAGGGACCTGGCAGTGTTGGGTTAACAGTTGGAACTGATGACCTTAAAGGTCTTTTCCAACCCAAATGACTCTGTGACATGGTCCTGGAACCCACCAGCCCCTAGTGGGTTAAGCAGCTAAGCATTAGGAGCCCTGAGTGCACCATGTCTACCCCACCCTCGACCCGCAGACAGTGGTGGAGGAGATGAACCGCCTGGGCATGATCGTGGACCTGGCTCACGTCTCCGTGGACACCATGAAGGTGGTGCTGAACATCTCCAAGGCCCCTGTCATCTTCAGCCACTCGTCTGCCTACGGCATCTGCCCGCACCGCCGCAACGTGCCCGACGACGTGCTGAGCCTGGTGGTCGGTGCCGGGGCATAGTCTAGACATGGACGGGGGGTTGGTGCTGAGGTGACCACAGGGCTCAGTGCCACCTCTCCCCCAGGCCTCCACGGGCAGCCTGGTGATGATCAACTTCTACAACGCCTATGTGACGTGCAGTGACACGGCCAAGCTGTCTGATGTTGCAGGTGAGGTGGGTGCCCAGGTGGGGGCGTCGCAGTGATTACCCCACCTCACGCTGCTCAGCCTGCTCAGCCCAGCCTCTTTATGCCCACAGACCACATGGACTACGTGAAGAAGTTGGCTGGTGCCCAGTCTGTTGGCTTTGGTGGTGACTATGACGGTGTCACAGGGTAAAGGGGGTGACAGAAGTGGGCTGGGCTGTGCTGAGCTGTGCTGGGCTGTGCTGGTGGGACAGGGCAGCATGTCCCTGGCCTCCATGCCCTGCATGAGTGGTTGGGATGTGGGAGATGGGTGCCACCAGCACAGCTGTCAGCTGTGGGGTGTCACAGGCTTCCCACCGGCCTGGAGGATGTCTCCAAGTACCCTGCACTGGTGGCTGAGCTGCTTGCAAGGGGCTGGACAGAGGCAGAGGTGAAAGGAGCCCTGGCTGAAAACCTGCTCCGTGTCTTCAAGAAGGTGGAGGAGGTGAGTGGGGCAGGGGGTACCCTGGGAAACACCAGGCATGGGAAGTACAGGGCATGGGGACACATGGTGCATGGGGAGCACTGGGCACGGGATGCAGCAGGCACAGGGCACACTGGTCACAGGGAGATAAGGGGAGCAGCAGGCACAGGGAGCAGTGGGCACAGAGAAGTACTGGGCACAAGGACGCAGGGACAGTAGAGGCAAGCAGGACAGCAGAACGTGTGGCACCTGGGGATGTATGGGGACATAGGGTGGCACAGTGACACACATGGCACAGAGATTAGGTGGGGCATGGGAACGTGCAGGGCTTAGGATGACACAGGGCAGCAAGGGGATGCAAGGTGACAGAGGAACCCACCCTGTCCCCACGGCAGGTGAAGAGGGATCTGCAGGGCACAGCTGCCCTCGAGACGCCCATCGCCTTGGAGGAGCTGGAGGGGACGTGCAGGACCAGCTATGGGTACACCGAGAGCGCCGGCACAGCGCGGCTCACGCCGGCAGCCCTGCCGCTGCTGCTGGCCCTGCTCCACTCACTGCTTTCCTAGCACCGGCTCCCGATGCCCGCCACAGCACCGGTAAGAGGCTGGTGCCAGGCCCAACCCAGCTTCCCTCTGGCCCCAATAAAGCTTTGAGCACTGCTGGCACCCTGCAGCCACGCTGGGCCCTTGCAGGGATCCCCAGCCTTGTTGCCCTGCTCCTGGCTGGAAGTGATGAGCCACCCCCTGGCATGTCACTAGCCACCCTGGCACAGCACTGGCCACCCTGGCATGTCACTGGCCATGCTGGCACCCTGCATCCATACCAGGATTGTGTGGCGGTCCCCAGCCCCAGTACCCTGCTCCTGGGCTGGAGTTGGTGATGAGCGACCCCAGCGTGTCACCAATCACCCTGGCACTTCCCTGTCCACCCTGGCACATCACCGGCACCCTGCCCACCACCTCAGCTGCATGGCCCTGCCCCGCCCGGGCAGAGGTGTAGTGGCCACCGCAGGGTACTGATGAAGCTGTCACTGCACCGGGAGTGACACATTGCTGTAACACACGGCCAGGGCGGCTGCGGGGCTGCCTCCGCAGGATGCTTCATTAATCATTAGCTAATTAATTGGCTACTCAATTATCTTCTTAGCAATTTCCTCTCGCGTTTGGGAACAGCCTGTCTTCGGGAGCGGAGGCGGCTTCGGGCACCGGGAAAACAGGCAGGAGGAGCAGAGCCATCTTCCTGTGGCATTCACGAATTGGCTGAGGCAGAGCCCTGGCTGCCAGCCTGGCACTGGGAAGAGAATGGGCACGGAGAAGTGATGGGGAAGGGGCAAGCATGGGGAGAAGAATAGCACAAGGAAAGGAATGAGTATGGGGAGCCAGATATAGGGAGAAGATGGGCACAGAGAAAGGGACAGGTACAGAAAGAAGAGACAGACACAGGGAAAGGGATGGGCACAGGGAAAGGGATGGGCACAGAGAATAGCACAAGGAAAGGGACAATCGTGGTTCTCACCTGGATGGCCACCACAGCCACCATCCCCAGCAGTGAAGCTGCTGCCAGGAGGTGCCAACTGGTGTAGTAATCGCCTGGGCTCACCCCACAGGGTTACAAGGTGGAGATCTCCCCAGGAGTGCCAAGGAAAGGGTCAGAGATTGGCACAAGGAGCTGGGCAGCCCAGAAAACACCCTGGGGAAAAAAACTGTACCAGGATGACTGCCCAGGCCCCCCCCCAGCTGGTGTTGGCTGCACCAGAGCTGTGGCAGCTCCTGCTCACCCCAGTTGCCCCTGGCTCAGGTACATGAAGGGAAATGGTCCCTATGGGAGAGGTGAGAGGGATTCTTCCCCTCTTTCCCCCCCAGAAGTGGTGACCCCAGCAGTGCAGAGGGCTTTGGGTGATCACTCCCCTTCCCCTGAGACAAGGCATGGAGACTGCAGGACCAGCATCAGCTCCTTCCTCCTGTACACCTCACACACTGTGTCCTCTCTGCCAGGCAGGGGCCAGGGCACAGCCATCACATTGTGCCACAAGGAGAGGGGACCACAGAATCCCTGCAGCTTCACCTCGGGCCCCACCAGCTTCACCTTGGCCCTCCCCCCTACGCCACGAGGGATGTTCAGGGGTTGATTGTTTATTTAAAACAGCAGAAACAGGGCTTGGGAAAAGACAGGTGAAAGGCAAACGAGACAAGCTGTAAAAAAGACAGAAATGAAACCACAGAGACACACCGTGGTGCAAGGAGCTCTTCAGCCCAGGGGCTCCCCAGGCCACAGGCTGTGTCCCAGGCCACTGTCCTAAGGATGGCACCCATGCCAGGGAGCAGGACTGAGTGGGGCTCCTGCTTTCTGGGGAGGTGGCACAAGATCCAACAGCCCACCACACACAGGGGGCTCGTAGCCCAAAGCCACCCTCTCCTCCTGGGGAAGGAGGCTCCGTGGGTCTCACGCCGCCAAGGCCACTTACCGAAACAGGGCAAAATGTTGGTGTTGTGTGCTGGGGAGATGAGCCCTGCCCCACCTCGGGGAACACCAGCCAGCAGTGGGGGTGGGACAGAGCTGCCTCCCCTCTCCTCACCCTTCCCTCCCCTCCTGGCAGCACAGCCCAAAGCAGCTGTGCAGGGCCTGAAATTCCCTTTAAAAATGATCAACTGGAACATCTGCCAGCCCCTGGCCACACCTGGCGCAGCTCAGCACTGGCCCTGACCCTCACTTACGGCCTGCAGAGAGGTTAAGGTTGCTCCTCCAGAGAGCCAAAGGAAATGGCTTTTCCTTCCTGGCAAGATTCCCATCAATCCAGAGCTTCCTGTCAACCCAGCACCTCCAGTTTCCCACCAGTTCACAATCTCATTGGTCTGGGAGTCACAGGGTACAGAAAGCTTCAGCCCCCGGAGACAGCTCCAAGGGAGAAGCAGCCAGGTTTTGGGAGGAGGGGACAGAAGCAACCCCTGCCCTCATCCAGCCAGGTTACAGAGCATGGAGCAGAGGGACAGCAGAGTGTAGTGGGGTGAAGCAGCAGACACAGAGAGGACAGAGCCATGGCCACGCTCCCAGGGTGGCTTAGATTTACTGTCACAGCCATCCGGCCGTGGCGATGTTTGGGGACGAGGCTGTGGCCACCACAGCTGCTGCAACCCTGCTCCCAGCTGCTGGATGTGGGAATGGTCCAAGCAGGAGGTCAGGGCCTGGATAACCATTGCCAGTCCCCAGGGATTCACGCACACAGCGGGGCAGGGACAAGCGTTTCCAAGGTCACTTTGTGGCACAGGGAGGTTGGGCAGGGCAGGACAAGGAGCTGGAGAGCCATGAGGTGAAGCCTGCAAACACTACCCAGCTTCAGCTTGGGAAGGGATGCCATCATGTCACTTCCCCTTCCTGCAAGGCACAAACCTTCCCAGAAACACCCTGGCCACGTAAACCCTTCCACAGAAGCCACAGGGATCTCCCTGCTCCTTGCAAACAGCTCCTTGCTGCGGGGCTGGGAGATGCGGCCTCAAACAGCCAACGACAGGAGCGTGCCACCCACAGAGGGGACTCAGGAGAGCAGTGCCCCGGAAGACACCCCCAACCCGCCCCCAGAAGGGTTCCTTCAGTGTCAAATCAGTAGCAGGACGTTGCCAGGAACCAGCAGCAAGTCTCAAATGAAAAACACCCCAAAAATCAGAAGCAGCAAAGCCTTCCTGCAGCCCAGGGAGGCTCAGAACTTCCCCCCCAGAGCCAAGATCGCTGCACCTGTGTCACCCTCACAGCCCAAAAGAAGAGTCCAAACACAGGCAGGGCTGGGGATGTGCTGCTGGAGGACTGGTGAGTCAGAACAAGGACAGTGGTGGGGAAAGAATCCCAGGCTCCTCCACCTCACAGGCTGTACCACCGGTGCAGGGCAGCAGTCCACGGAGGTGACAGGAGAGCTTAGTTCCTCAAGGCAGCCAATCTGGAAGGGAGAGCAGGAGAGGGAAACAATGTGAGGGCAGCAGGAAATGCTGTGGCTCAGAAAAACCCTTCAACTGGTGTATGGAGGGATTATCTCTGCCCAGAGACCTCCTTCCTGCAGCAGAGGAGCAGGAAATCCTGCCCTGGAGCATGGAGCCACAACCGCCTGAAGTTAACTTGAAGCATCTGCCATCAGCGTAGGTGAGAACCTGCAGAGAAGAGCTTCCTGGCTTCTCTCCTGGGTGCCTCACCACTGCAGCCTGCCCAGCCCCTCTCCCAGGGCTGTCTCCAGCTCCCAGGGCAGCACCTCACAGCCCAGGGCCCATCCCCAGGGCTCTGCAGCCCAGAAACTGTCCCCAGAGGAACTCTGCACCCCAGAAAATATCCCCAGATGGACCCTGGCAGTGGCTGCCCGGGGAGGGACTGGAAAGAGGAAGCTTATCAGCTCCTCCTGGGGCAGTTCCAGGGAAGCAGCCTGTTCCCAGAGCTGTTTGAAGGTCAGTTCCAAAGCGTTGCCAGAGCAGCAGCAGCTGCGTGAGGGTAAGCACAGAGCAGGGGGGAGCCTGTTCTTCACCTCGACTTGCTGACGAGTGCCAAAAGCCGCCCCCGGCCCCAGGCCACCCTGCCTGAGCACAGCACCAGAGGGACTGCCAGGCTCTGAAACGAGGGAGGGGGCCCGGCAGCCCCCTGTGCCAGTGTGATGGGCTAAGTCATTCCTGTCATCCTGGCGAGGGATCGCTGGGCGGGGGCCAAGCTGCCTGCAAACCCGGCCAAGGGCCCAGGAGAGGACAGACCTCCGGGACAGTTGATCCTCCTGGGTGCGGACGGAGCTCTCCCCCACGGCCGAGGCGCCCTCGGGGAGCTGGCTGAGCTGGTCCATGATCTCCAGGCCATTCTCCTCGGCGATCTGCACGATGAGGCTGTCCACCTGCTCCTGCGGCGTAGTCAGCGTGGTAGCAGAGCTCATGGAGTCCTCCATGACCTGTGACAGAGACAGCTTGTCAGCCTGCACCCCCAGCCTGCACCCCCCGCTCCAGCTTCCCACCAAAACCAGCTGCAGACCCCACATCATCACCAGCCTCCTCAGCCAGCCCTGCAGCGGAGGGCGATCAGCAGTAGTGTGGCCAGCAGGACCACAAGAGGGATTTGTCTCCTTGTGCTAAGCACTGCTGAGCCCACACCTTGAATACTGGATGCAGTTCTGGGCTCCTCACTCCAGCATGGACATTGAGATGCTGGAGCATGTTCAGGAGGGGCAACAAATCTGGTGAAGCTTTTCATGCACGAGTCTTGTGAGGAGCAGCTGAGGAAACTGGGGTTGTTCAGCCTGGAGAAAAGGAGGCTAAGAGGACATCTTCTGGCTCTCCACAACTCCCTAAAAGGAGGTTGGAGCCTCCTTTGGGTTGGTCTCTTCTCCCAGGGAACAAGCAACAAGACAAGAGAAAATGGCCTCAACTTGCACCAGGGGAGGTTTAGGTTGGATGTGAGGAACAATTTCTTCCCCTTGAGGGCTGTCACGGCCTGGCCCAGGCTGCCCAGGGCAGTGGTGGAGTCCTCATCCCTGGAGGGTTTCAAAGCCATGTGGACATGGTGCTGAGGGACTTGATTTAGTGGTGACCTGGCAGTGCTAGCTGTATGGTTGGACTTGATGACCTTAAAGATCCCTTCCAACCAAAACAAGTCTCTGACTCTAGGGTCTGATTCTGTCACAGCTTCCCTGAGGAACTCCTTTCGATGACACAGGGTCAGCCACTCTCCCTCTTCTCATCTGCTGCAAGGCAAACTCCTTTGTTGTCAGGCAGCAAAGATTCATCTTCCCCATCAATCCTGTCCCTCAAACATAGGGAACACAGGCTCAGGGGGCTTCCCCACACCAGAGGCTGCTGCAGGAGCCCAGGTGACTTCTGGCACCCGAAAGGCAGTGTGTGACAGTGCCCAGAGACCACCAGCACTCACCGATGTATGAACGTCCAGATTCTGAACCTGCTGCTCGAATTTATCCATCACTGCAGACACCTTCTGCAGGTCCATGGAGCTCAGAGCCTTATCCAAGGCCTTGGTCACCTGGGCCATGTTTTTCGTCACCTGCAAGAAGAGATTTGGTTTCAGGGACGCTGCCCAAACCCAAAGCACATCGCTGCTGAGAGGAAAGCCTGGGCTAGCAGGACAGAAACCAGCATCTCCGGTGCTCTTCTGGCGCTCACAGCACTGCTACCAGAGGCTGCAGCCAGCTTTCTGCAGGCTCAGATGGGCTGTGGGTTCTTCCAGCCATGTGTAGCTGCTGAAGGAAATGGGAAGCAGTGCAATGGGTCCCACCAGGACCACCCCAGATGTGTTCTTCCAAGGCTGAACAACCTTCAAGGTGTAGTAAGACCCTTTCTGGGGACAGCGAAGTGCAAGGTGATTGAGGCAGCGAGAGGAAAGAGCAAGCACTCTCTTCCAGCTGGGCACAGACACATCTCCAAGCCACACACCCACGCTGAGGCTCTTACCCCCTTCATGGTCACTGCGGTCTGGACCTTGGAGGCCACGGCGTCGACGCGGGAGGACATGCGGAGCCAGTTGAGGCCTTCGTTCTTCTTGCGGATGGCATTCTCTGCGTAGACACGAGCACACTCCACGTTCTTCTGCTGGAGAGCCTGCAAGGGCAAAGGGCAACCACCTCCAGACAACCTGTACTGGCTCACCACGGGTTGGTGAAACAGCACACTCCCTTCCTGCCTGACAAGTTTCCAGCAGGAAACAGCCCTCCTGAGACCCTCAGAACCCTCAGGCAGGAATTAAATCCTTCCTGGTGTCACAGAAACTGTCCACATCCACCCCAGAGACCAGAGTGGGACTCCAAACAGAGGAGCCTGCTCCTTCCCTCATCCCTTGGTGGAACGTGGCAGGAAGCAGGATTCCCAGCTGCCTGGGCACAAGGTCTGAGGGCAGGGCAAGCTCCCACCTACCTTTTTGACTTTGGCTTGCTCGGCCTTAGAGTCCTTCTCAGCTTTCTTGGCGAGTTTCTCCAGCTGCTTTGCTGTGAACTGTGGAGCAAGCAGAGGATTAGTGCTGGGATATGGTGGGGCAGGACCAAGGACCAGGGATAGCAGAGCCACAGCTGCTTCCCCCGCCCAGCAACACTAGCCATAGCTGCCCCAACTCTCTAGCTGCAGGGAGACAGACCCACTCCGAGAACCAGAGGCTTCCAGAGCACCCTGGAAAACCGGGACGTCCATTCTCGCCACTTCCTGGATGGGAAACGACAGCCCCGAAGGACAAACACGGCTAACGGGCTCCCTCTTCCCGCAGCCGCCAGCATCGGCGGAGCTCCCGGCGCACCCCCTTCGTCACTTAAAAGGCAGATCAGCACAGGGCCTCCTTCTGTGACGGGGCCGCGGTAGAAGAAGCCCTACGAGCCATGAGTCAGCGGGCGGAACGGTGGCCAGGTGCCTCCCGGAGAGGGGACGCCGTCACCAGCCCTCTGGGACCGGAGATACGTGACAGAAAGAAGGCGAAAGGCCCTCCAGGAGCTTTACCTTCAGCTGGAAGAGCGTGTCTGGAAGGGAAGGAAAACGTAGCGTCAGGAACAGCGCGCCGGGGCCGGGACCGGAGACCATGGCCTAGTCCCGGTCTCCAGCTCCCGACCCTGCTCTCCAGCTCCCGGCCCTCGCCCATAAGGACGCCCTACAACCCCCCCCCCCACGAAACCCAACACGGCGCAGCCCCCGTTACCGCCCGCTCAACCGCTGCCGTCCCCCCAACCCTTACCGTCCATCCTGCCCCGCCAGCACTTCCGGGTTCTGCCGCCGCCGCTTCCGGGGTGGGCGCGCGCGGAACCGCGCGCGAGCGCCCCCTGGCGGGGAGGTCACGTGGGTGGATGGGGCGGGTCACAGGCGCAGGACGAGGGGCGGGGGCACGCGAATCGGGGGCGGAGTCACAGCCGTGGTGGGGCGGGGCCAGACGCAGGGTGGCGGCGCAGGGGGACAAGCTAGGTGCGGGGCGGGGAGGTTAGGTGTGTGAGTGCTGCGAGCAGTCCGGGTCCCCGGCGGAGCCACACAGCCCTTGTCAGGGGCCAGTGCGGCGGGACGGGGGCCTGGTGTGCAGCGTCACGGCGTAGGGTGGGTACGTCACGAGGCATGCGTGACCGGCCATGGCGGAGGGCGGCTCCGGCGACGGGGAGCTGGAACCGCTGCGGCTGCGGAGGCTGCGGGGAGAGGGCTTCTTCGAGGTGCCGGCGGCCGACCGGGTGAGGAGCCGCGGCAGTGTGGGCTCTAGAAGCGAGAACCCTGAGCTCACGGAGGGGGTCTGGGGCGGGAAGAGGATCCCAGAGAGGCTTCAAGAGCCCTGGTTGTCAGTGGGCACGGGGCCTGCTGAGGGCGGGAGGTGATCCCGGGCTGTTGGTTGCCATCGAGCTGAGGTGGACTGGGAGCAGGGAGAGAGGCAGGGAGCTCAGTGTGTGGTGCTCGCAGGCCTGCAGGCGGGGAGAAGCCTCTATGGGGGACAGGTAGCTCAGCTCGGGGATGATTCTACAGGGACAGAGAGTTGAGCAGGAAGGGTTGGAGGAGCTGCCTCTGCCCGGCCACTGCCCGAGCCGATATGCCGGTGGTGTTTTGGGAGTGGTGATTCGCTCCGTAGGCACCAGAAAGAGGGGTGTAGGTTAAGTCGTTGGTCTGTCACCGAGGTCATGTAGAGGGGTGATGAGAAACCTCCAGAGGCTGTCCTGGAGCTCACCTGTGATGTGGCTCTTTGGTTCCAGCTGGGAAGATGCCGGAGTGTGAAGGAGTTCGAGAAGCTGAATCGGATTGGAGAGGGCACCTACGGCATAGTTTGTAAGTGTGGTGCTGGCTGCTGTCCCAGGGCCAGAGCCATGTTGTCTCTGGTGCTGAGCCTGTGCTGCTCTTGCAGACCGGGCCCGGGACACTGTGACAGATGAGACTGTGGCACTGAAGAAGGTGCGGATGGATAACGAGAAAGATGGTAATGGAGGAGGCTCCCGTGGTAGGTGTGAGTGTCCTGGTGCCCTGCTTGCAGCAGTGGTGCAGCACGGCCATTGCTTTCTGCAGGGATGCCCATCAGCAGCCTGCGGGAGATCACCCTGCTCCTGCAGCTCCGGCACCCCAACATCGTGGAGCTGAAGGAGGTGGTTGTGGGGAACCATCTGGAGAGGTGAGAGGGCCTTCTCCATTCTCCCCTCTCTTTCTCAGACCCTTCCTGGGTCCCTGAGTGGCACAGCCCTGTGCTGAGACACAGGGAAGGTGTCCCAGGGAAGGATCTTGACTGTATTTTGTTTTCAACAGCATTTTCTTAGTGATGGGCTACTGTGAGCAGGACCTGGCCAGCCTTCTTGAGAATATGCAGACACCTTTCTCAGAGGCTCAGGTAAAAGTTGGGCCAAGCTTTAAGTGCATCACTCCCAAAGGAATGTTGTCACTTGTGTGGACTCCTGGTGCTTCAGTAGGACTGGACAGCACCACGATTCCTGGGCTGAGATGGTTCTCACAGGACGCTCCAGGGACTTTTCAGGCTGGGTTTTGAGCTGTAGCAAACTGGAAGGGAAACAGCTGGGGAAAAAACATGCCCCATCATGCCTGTGAACTGAGCTGGGAAGACATGGGGTAGTGATTCTGTACAGCAGTGACTAACAGGACAGACCACAGTGGGTTTTCCTGGCTGGTGCTGCTGTCTCAGAGGTAGGATCTCTGTGTCTCCAGGTGAAGTGCATCATCCTACAAGTCCTCAAGGGCCTGCAGTACCTCCATGAGAACTACATCATCCACAGGTGAGGGCAGCAGGAGGATGAGGGGAGAAGAGTTTGAGCCCCTGGGCTACCACATCTACATCCTGGGAGCAAGCAGCAGCATGTGGGGCAGCTCTGGGTGGGAGTTTGGTGTGAACTGAGTAGGTCTGGGAGCACTGGCAGGGCAGGGAGGCCACTGAATGATGAGATTTGCTTCTCAAAATGGCTCAGCTCTGGGGCTCTGCAGCTGCTCGAGAAGCATGGGGGGAGCATGTTCAGGAGTTGTGTCTGGAGCACAGTGCTGACCAGCAACTTTGTTCCCTGGCAGGGACCTGAAGGTGTCCAACCTGCTCATGACTGACAAAGGCTGCGTGAAGATCGGTGAGCTGCCAGTTTGGCTCCTGTGACACTGCTGGAGAGAGGAGCTTTGTCCCCCTTCCTCATCTCCAGTCTCTCTTGCAGCTGATTTTGGACTGGCACGCACCTATGGGATGCCACCAAAGCCAATGACCCCCAAAGTCGTCACGCTCTGGTGAGAGGTTGGCACGTGGTGGGGGCTGTGCTGACTTGGGGTGAATCAAGAGAGTCCTTGCAGTGTGGTGAGGGCTCTGTCACAGTCCCCTTAAGCTACTGCTGTACCCTGCACAGGTACCGAGCACCTGAGCTGCTGCTGGGGATGACAACGCAGACCACCAGCATTGACATGTGGTATGGGGAGGGCAGAAGGGGACCTGGGGGGAGCTGCAGACCCACAGAAGGGGGTCAGCGGAGGGGTTTCTCTTGCTGACTCTTGCTTCTCAGGGCTGTGGGCTGCATCCTCGCAGAGCTGCTGGCACACAAGCCTCTGCTGCCAGGCACCTCTGAGATCCACCAGATCGACCTCATTGTGCAGCTCCTGGGAACGCCCAATGAGAACATCTGGCCTGTGAGTGGTCACCTGCTCCCTGCCTGTTCTCTGCTTTTCCTGCCTGCTCTCCTCTCCCTTCCCACTCATGCTCCGGCTCCCACAGGGTTTCTCCAAGCTGCCCCTGGCCAGTCAGTACACGCTGCGGAAGCAGCCCTACAACAACCTCAAGCACAAGTTCCCCTGGCTGTCGGAGGCTGGGCTGCGGCTCCTCCACTTCCTCTTCATGTACGATCCCAAGAAGAGGTAAGAGCTGTGTGCAGAACAGGGAGAAACTGGGGGTTGTTCAGCCTGGAGGAAAGGAAGCTGGGGGGAGACTTTCTCACTCTGTCCAACTCCTTGAGAAGAGGTTGAAGCCAGGTGGGGGTCCATCTCTTCTCCCAAGGAACCAGACAGGGGGAAGCAGCCTCGGGTTGCCCCAGCAGAGGTTTAAGTTGGGCAAGAGGAACAGAGGAACTACTTCTTCACCTTGAGGGTTGTTAAGGCCTGGCCCAGGCTGCCCAGGGCAGTGGTTGGGTCCTGATGCCTGGAGAGATTTCAAAGCTGTGGAGATACGGTGCTGAGGGATGTGGTTTAGTGGTGATCTGAAGTGCTGGATTAGCAGTTGGATTTGATCTTAAAGGTCTCTTCCAACCATTCCATGATAAACCTGCCCCCAGAGTGGGATTGCCTCCATCAGAGCTGTCCCCAGAGCTGGGATTCACCTGTCACATCTCTTCACCCCCACAGGGCGACAGCAAAGGACAGCCTGGAGAGCTCCTACTTCAAGGAGAAGCCCCTGCGTGAGTATCTCCCACACTGGGGCAGGGCTGGGGCACTCTGGGCCCTGCTGATGACTCCTCTGCCCCTCAGCCTGCGAGCCAGAGCTGATGCCCACCTTCCCCCACCACCGAAACAAGCGGGCGGCCAGCAGCAGCGCAGGGACGGAGAGCCAGGCGAAGCGCAGCAAGCCCTGAGCCCCCTCCCGACAGAGACAGCATGGCACAGGGGATGGACTGCCTCAGCCAGGCGCTGCCACACCTCCATCCCTTCCCAGGGTAGCTCCTCTGGTACTGAGACAAGAGGGGCACTGCCACCCTACATTTCTGCCCTGGAATGGGGCAGGCTCTGGTCTGGGCTGGGTGAACAGAGCTGCACTGGTAGGAGGGAGGAGAAATGGGGCCCAAGGGCTGCTGTGGGGTGCTGGCAGGGCCAGCCCTGTATCTTGGAGACCCTTGGTAACCCTGACTTTGCTGTCAATAAAAAGCATTTGCCAGCAGCAATGGTGGGGAAGTGGAGGGGGGGGATGTGAATCGCCTCATCCTTGGCTGGGGGTTGGGGTGGGGTGTGGAAGAAACCACAGCCCTGCTCCGCTTCCCTTGTGTCACATGTCCAGCCCTAGGGACCAGGAGAACATGCCCAGGGCTGAGGAAGTCTCAGGGATGAAGACACTCCTGAAACTAGGACACCCCCCAGGCTTTGCCTTTCTAAAACCGGGTCCAGCCCCACTGTCCTGGGAGCCAGAGCTGCTCCCACAGGATGACAGGGCAGGAGCTGGCACTACAGCCATGACCCCTTCCTGGATCACACTCTGCCCCAACTCCTTTCCTCCCCCCCAAACACCCTTCACCAGGGCAGGATGAGACCAGGCCAAGGAGGCAGCCATGCTTTACTGAGATGCACCAAGCTGTTACAGCGGGATCACTGGGGCTGGACTGAGCTGGGTGTCCCTCAGGTTGCTTGGTAGCCGTTCCCATCCCCTTCCAGCCACCCGTGCTAGGACCAGGGTCCAGAGCTGTCGGCCAGCAGCATGTCCACCTCGGTGCGCCGCAGCCAGAGCCGCTGCTGCCGCTCGCTGCGCAGCTCCTGCCCGTGGTGCTGGCTGCGGCACACGAGCCCGGCTGCACAGGTGCCGGCGTGGAGCTGCTGGCAGGTGGTGCAGCAGTAGGAGGGCAGCGTGCCCCGACGGAGGCAAGAGTGCAGCTGATAGCAGGGTAGCTCAGGGGCTTCCTGGGGGATAGCAGTAGGTGAAGCCGGGGCTTCTCCCAGCATTTGGGAGCTTCTGTTGGCTCCCCCAAGCTCTTGCTCCAGGAAGAAATGAGAAGTGGAGTCCAGTTTGGGGTTGTTCGTGGAGGGCACCAGCTCCTGCCTGCACTCACACTGGTCCCAGCCCCCAGGGTCCCTCCACAGTGCTGCATCCTCTCCCCCAATGTCATCTGGCCCAGCTGGCATCTCCTGGTAGAGATCCACGCTGTCATCATCGCAGTCAGCTCCTGCCTCTGGCTGTGTCCCCATCCGCTGCAGCATCTCCACGCAGGCCTCCACGTCCCCAGCCAGCCGGCGTGCCTCCAGCAGCTCGCTGGCACGGGGCCGGCGTGGCCGCAGCTGTGCCACCACCTCTGCCAGGATCTCACACTCCAGCCGACAAGCCAGGAAGCCACAGGCGGCAGCGAGCAGGTCGGGCCCCGGGAGAGGCCGGCGGACGGTCAGGCGGTGCTGGTCACAGCGGTCATAGCCCAGCCGGCCGAAGCTCCGTAGCAGGTCGGCCTCCGGCAGCGCTGGGCGCAGGGAGTGCACGTAGGCACCAGAGAAGGTCTGCAAGGGGTAAGGGGACGTGGAATTAGGGAAGGGTTGGGATTGAAAGGGATGGGTCCATGTCTCCTGTGAAGACCCCAGAGCTGGACCCAACACAGCAGCTGGGATCTCAGCAGAGCAGATGAATCGAAGCTGCTCCCTCCACCTGCTGCCCACAATGCTGGGGATCAGCCCCAGGGCAGGGTTGGGTCTGGGCTGTGAGTGCATGATGCAAACTCATATCCAGGGCCACCCTGACCCCAACCTCACTGTCCCCCACCAGTGTCCCCTCACCTGGATGGTGCTGAACTCCTTGCGCCAGGGGAAGAGGTAGAGGTTGACAGCTGCCCTTTCCAGCAGCTGGAAGGCTGCAGCCAGGCCCTGCAGTGCTAACTCGGGGTCTGGGTGGCCCTGCAGCCCATGGGCCACCAGGGTGGGACCATCCTCCTGCAGGGCCCCCAGCACTGCTGGCTCCTGCTGCAGCCGCTGCCGCAACTGCTCGCTCAGGGAGGGGTGGGAGCTGGTCCCAGCATGGCCTCGATGGAAGTCCTGCTCCAGGCAGCGCTGGTACTCCTGCCTGTACTCCTGCTGAAGGGCCGAGCCCGCACACATCCTGGGGGGCAGCAACATCAGCATCCTGCCCCAACACCTCCTCAGACCCTGGCATGCAGACCCCCATCCCCTGTGCCTCACCAGGGCCCCAGCACCCAAGAGCGGGACCCTCGCAGCCTTTCTGGGCCCGGTTCTCCCACTCCCGTGTTTCTCCACCCGTTTCTCTAGGTTGTCCCCCCCCGCCATGTTTTCCCGGGCCCAGTTCCACCCCCCCCACCCCCCAGTCCGTCCCCGGGGCCCAGCTCCCCTCCCAGTCCGGTCCACCGCGATCATCCGTCATACCCCGACCGACGCCGTCCCTCTCCCCCACCCCACCCATGCTCCCTCGGTTTCCCCCGTTCCTCTGTTCCCTTGCCCCGCTTCCCCACAGTCATACTGTTCCCGCACCTCCGTTACGCCGGTCCCCCACTCCGCCATGCTTCCCCCGGGCCCGGCCCCGGCCCCGTGTCCCTCTCCTGTCCCCGCCCTCTCGGGCCCGGTTTTCCCTGGTATCCCACCCCCGTCATGCTCTCCTGGGCCCGGTTTTCCCTGGTCGTACTCCCTATTTCGGGCCCGGTTCCTCTTTGTTCCCCTTCCTTCGCGCTCTTCCCGGCCCGGTTCCCTTTGTCGTCCTCCCCCGCCCAGGACTGGCTGCCCGCGGTGTCCCCCTCCCCTGCTGCCCTGTCCCGGCTCCCGTTCACCGTCCCCCACCTGCCGGCCCCGCGCTTGGCTTCCGCTTCCCTCGCCACGCCCACCGCGCTGCCATCACCGAAAGGGGCGGGGCCACGACTGCGCCCACAGTGCCCCCCAGAGGACGGGGGAAGTAGCGGCCATGCGGGGCAGAAGAGGTCCCTGGGCCCGACCCCGGGGCCACCCCCGGGAAGGGCCTGCCCCACCGGGACGCCCGGGCCCGGGGCAGCACCTGGCTATGAGTGTCAGGAGGGTCCCCCGCAGGCACCTCCTCACTGCAGGGACTCCACGTAGGACAGGGCGCTCTGCAGGGACGTCAGGCAGTACCCCTCCTCCCCAATCAGGTACCTGCCGCACACCAACATCGTGGCTGGGTCACCACCATGGCCAGGATACCAGCATCATGATGTCATGGCCAGGACACCGCCTTGGCCACTGTATCACTCCGCTCACCATGCCACCACTGCCAGGATACCATCATGGCCATCCTGCGCCCACAGGAGCCCTGCTCCCACCCTTATTCCTTCCCCAGCCGTGTTCTGGGAGGAGTGACAGTGCCCCTCACCCATGGGTGCCCACATAGATCCCCTGGGGCCTACCCCTCATGGATGAACTCCTCCAGGGCAGCACATTCGGACAGCAGCTGGGGCAGCCCTGTCTGCAGCACCACGTAGGACAGGATGGGCAGCAAGTCGTCCGCCCCACTGCCACCAACAGCAACTGTCAGCAACCATCAACCCCAATGCCTTGCCAGCAACAGGAACCACCAGCCCCACCACCCTACTAACAATGGGAACCACCAGCCGTGCTGGCAATGGCAACCATCAACCCCACCAGCAACAGGAACCACCAGTCCCACCACCACACCAGCAATGGTAACCTCAATCCCACCACCACACCATCATGAAATCGACAACCACACCACCAATGGTGACCATCAGCCCCACCAGGAAATGCAACCCCCATCTCCCCCACCACACCAGCCACAGGAACCACCAGCTGTGCTGCTAATGGTGACCCTCAGCTCCACCAGCAACAGGAAACTCCAGCCCCACAACCCCACCAGTAATGGGGACCAGCAGCCTCAACCTCACCAGCAAATGGAACCCCTGTTCCTGCCACTCCATCCCCACCCGTTCCCCAGCAGCAGGGCCGGCTGCCCCTCACGCTCCCCACACTCACATGGCAGCGGAGGCAGGGGCCCGGCTGTCCCGGCTGCCGCAGTACTCCTCAGCACACTCGCAGATGCCACGCAAGGCTCGCACTAGGGCACAAAGCGGGCACCCAGGGTCACCCCACCGCCCCCATGGGAGCTCCCCCAGCCTATCCCAGGCCCCCGACCCCTTCCCCAGCCCCACACCAATGCAGTCGAGCTTCTTGCGGGGGCAGGTCTCCAGCGGGATGAGGCGCAGGTCCTGCACGGCTGAGCCGTAGGCAGGGCTGCCAGGGGCACTGGGGAAGAGGCGCAGGGACAGCCCCATGTCGGCCGGCCCAGCCTGCCGGTGCCGCTCCATGCTCCGAGCCAGGGCCGCTTCGCGGGGCCGCTGCACGCTCCTGCGGGCAGAGAGGTGATGGGTGGCTGGGGAATGGGTCCAGGGGAGCTGAGAGGGTCCCATCCCATCCCTGGTACCTGTAGAGGGCCAGCAGTGGGGCCCACAGTGGGGGAAAGAAGGCCTCCTCCAGGCAGGCCAGGCACTGGTCCTTGCCCGCAGCAGTGTTGAGCCCCTCAAAGGCCAGCAGCGTCAGGGCCAGCAGCCTGTCTGGGAAGGGAGGAGTTACGCAGCGTGCTCGTGAGAACCCAAATCCTCCCCATCCTGCTCCCAGAGTCAGCCCTCAGGGAGCAGGGGGTCTCCTCTAACTCCTGAGGGCCCAAAGGATGGGGATACCCCTTGCCCGGTCCCTGTGGGCTGCCCAGTGCTGGTGGCTGTCCCTCACCGATGGCATTGTGGATGTCCCTCACGACGCCCTTCAGCAGCTCCGGCAATGCCGTCTCCTGCCCGGGGCCGGGCGCAGGCTCTCCAGGAGCCCAGCCCTCGGGCGATGCCAGGAATCGCTCCAGGTCCTCAAAGGAGCTTTCCCGGGGCGTCTGGGAGGCCACCACCGGTGCTGGGCAGCTGCCCTCCGCTTTTGGAGTGCTAGGGCCGGCGCCAGCGAGGGGTGTGCTGGAGAGGCTGTGCCGCAGCGCAGCGGGGCCGTGCTCGGGCACTGAGAACATGCAGTGGAGGCTGCGGGAGGCCCGGAGCCGGCGCCCCCCCGGCTCAGTGGGCAGTGAGCCCCCCGCATCCAGCGAGAGGAAGGAGAGGCCGGTGGGGGAGGCAGGGGTGGCCTCAGGGGTGCCCCGGCTGACGGCCGGGTACAGCCGGGCATACACCGAGCACTGGAGCTGCCGCAGGAGCTGGGTGATGGGGTGCTCAGGGAAGCTGGAATGGAAGGATATGGTGGGCAGGGGGGAGAGGGTTGGACAGGGGACACCAGCAAGTGGCCACGGCCCCCAGCTCCCACAAGGTCTTTCCCCACCCCGGTGGTACCTGAGGAGGCAGGAGAAGAGCCCTGACACCACGGAGAGGTCTGCAGGGCTATGCTTCAGCTTGGCCTTCCACTGCCTTGGCCAGTCCTAGGGAGCACAGCTGGTCAGTGAGGATGGCACAGCATCCTGACCCATGGGCATGGCCTCTTGCCCCATGACATGGTGTCCTGCCCCATGGCACAGCATCTTGCCCTCACAGTGCCTGGGGACACCATGGCATGCTGTTTCATAGCATGGCACCCTGCCCCTGTGGTGTCTGGAGATGGCACAGTATCCTGCCCCAGCAGCACCTAAGGTGTTAAGGCCTCTTGCCCCACAGCACCCAAGCACAGCACCCATCCTGAACCTACAGCACAGACCTGTCCCTGTGCTATCCATGGCCTCTGGCATGTACTCACATGGTCCTGCTCATACTCAAGGATGGCAGCATAGAGGGCCCTCTGCTCCTGCTCCTCAGGGGTGAGTACCACACTGCTGGAGAACCTCCTGGAGAGGCACCAGTCTGGGGTGAGAACCCTGACAGGGTGGCCATGTGTCCTTAGGGTCCCCACAGTGGCATCTCCTTACCTGTTGGCAGCATCCTGCAGCCGCAGCCGCCGCTCCTCCATCTTCCTCTGCAGCTGGGTCACAGCAAAGTCAAGGCTCCAGAACCACTGTGGCACCCAGTGCTCACCCACCGCCCTGCCACAGTGCCAGCAGCCTGGGGAGCAGGGTCAGCCCTTCTCCCACCTCCATCCCCATAACTGGATGAGTCAGCACCCAGCGCTCTCCCACTCAGGCAAGGATACAGTCTCCTCCCGGGCCTTGGCGATCACCAGGTTCTCCATCATCTGCCGCTGCAGTGACAGCGTCTGTGAAGCAGGAGACAGGTTGGGGACACCTGCTCAAAGCCCATGTGTGGTAGGCATGGAGCAGGCTGTTCCCCAGGCACCACAGGGACCCTCTCCCATCAAGCCGCCAGGGCTCCCCACTTGCCAGGGAAGTCTTCTGCAGGGCCTGGCTGGGGTTCAGCCGTGCCACCCGTGCCTCGTAGGCAGCCTTCAGCTTCTGGTTCTGCAGAGAGGCCTCCTCCAGCGGTGTCAGTTCCCTGCTGAGAGCGAGCCCTCAGCACCACCGACATGACCCTGGGGCTCCTCCCTGGGACCCCAGCAGAGCAGGAGCCTGGGGATGGCCTGGCCCGGCCTCACGGCCTCCCCAGGCGGGCGTGGGGCAGACCCCAGCAGCCCCAGGGCACGTACTTCCGTGCGCTCTGCGCCTCGGCGATCTGCAGCTTCTGGAAGATCTCCGGGGGCAGGAAGGGAGAGAGCTTCCCCCCCTCGTCCGAGAAGACGCGGCGGTGCCTGGCAAGGGGAGCAGGGCCCCCGCTCCGCTCCGGCACAGCCGGTTTTGCCTGGGCTTTCCCTGTGGGGAGGGAAGGACAGGTCAGCTGCTCCCCACATGCCACCAGCCTGCTCTCTGGGTTAGGGTTCCAGCTCCCCACAGCAGGACTGCACAACCCCCTCTGCTGACCTAGTGCCGCTGCGATGGATTTGACTCTCTCCAGGCACTGCTCTGCGAGCTTCAGCATCTTCGGTGTGTCAGGGGTGACCCCCTCGCTGCTGTCTGTGGGGAGGGGAAGTGGGATAGGTTCTCACGTTAGCCCCAGCTCACTATGGCACTGGGACCGGGCATGGGAGGCTGGGGGGTCCTGCCCTACCTGTCCCTGTCGCTGCTGCCTCATCCTGCAGGGCCTGGGCGATGAAGGCGATGCTCTTCAGGTACTCCACGTAAGCCTCCTGCCAGAGATGAGGGCTGAGCCACAACCCCTCTGGGCAGCCCCAACCATGGCGGGTGTCCAGCGGCGGCCACAGCCCACTGTGGGGGACGCCCCCGCCGCTCCCTGGGCCCTGCCGAGGGGGACAGGATCGGGCCCTTCCAGGGGGTGTCGAGGCTCAGGGTGGGGTGGGCGCTGGCCTGGGGACACCCAGGCTCCGTAGCCTGCCCGCCGTGGGGACGCCCCCTATGGTCTCGGTGATGCCTCAGGGCTGGGAGGGGACCCAAGGTGATGCCGGGCCCGGGGTCGCAGAACTGAGCCCCGGGGGTCACGTCCCGCTCCCGCCCCGCTCACCCGCTGCCGCCCGGCGCTGTCCATCTCCAGGGCTCCGCTCGCCGCCCTCATGGCGGTCTGCAGGGCCCTGCCCGCCCCGGGGCCCTGGGGCCCATCACCGCCGCCGCTCGCCGCGGCCATGGCGGCCGCCGCCCCCCGCCCCAACCCGTCCCGGAACGACACGACGGAAACCGCGTTTCCGGGGGAGAGCGCGCCGAGGGATGGACCGGCGGCGGGGCCCTCCAGGCCGGCAGGGGGCGCTTCCTCGGGGCGAGGCGCGCCGGGCCGGGCCCGCGGCGGCGGCGATGAAGCGCGATCGGCGCGGCCGGTTCCTGGCGGCCGCGGGCGGCCCCGGAGCGGCGGCGGCGGCGGCGACCGAGCCCCGGAGGCGGCTCGCTACGGCCCCCCGTGGCAACGAGGCGGCGGCGGCCCAGCCCGAGCCTCCCGCGGGGTGGGCCCCGGCCGCTGCCGCCGCTGCCTGGACACGGCCCCCCGCGCTCGGATCGGCCCCAGAGGCAGGTGAGATCCGTGCGGGAAGTGGATGGCGAGGCCGGAGTCGGTACCGAGAAGCCCCGGTGCGGGAGCGGAGTGGGGTCTCGGGCCGGGCCGGTCCCGGGAAGTCTCGGTGCGAGGAGGGAGGGTGGTCGCGGCCCGGCCCCGGCGCGAGAGTCCGGCAGCCCTCGGCGGCCGCTTCTGCCGGGGAAGCGGAGCCGCTGCAGCGGAGGACGGGAGGGTGGGTGCTGGTTGCACGGCACGGACACGACTTCCTGCTGCTCAGGCACCTACCTGATGGGCAGCGGCTGGGCTCTTGGCACGGCCGAGCCCCTCTGCTCTGGTTCCCGGGGCTCCGAACTGGCGGCAGACACTAGAGCAGTCAAGCAGTCCGGTTCCACGGCACGGATTGCCCAGGTTGTGTGGACGGGCTTCACCTCCGAAGAGCTGAAGCTGCCGGTGCCACTAAACGGCGAGGCGAGGAGGGGTCTCGTCCTCCGGTGCTCTGCCGGTGCTTGGCCCCAGTTTGGAGGTAACCGGGCGCTGCCCTGACGGCAGAGATAAAGGTCAGTCATCCAGCGGTTCAGTGCTGGGTGTCCAAAGGCAAACTGACAATGGCAAAAGATCCACACGGTGGCAACATTCCCCTAGGGCTGGCACCTGGGCTGGCACCCACCGTGCCTGCCAGCTCCCCCAGATGCTCACCCCACGTGTCACCTCTCTTGCCTCTGTCCCCACCAGTGTCCAACAGGCCCCCAAATCACTCTGATGAGTGTGTGTGCCATCTTGGTGATGGTTGGGGGTTGCAGGCAGGACCCTCTCCCTTCCCATCCTTGGCAGGTAAACATGGCTGGGAAAGGGCTGCAGAGAGGGGAGTTTTCCCTAGAAAGGGAAAATCATGGTCCAGCAGGGGAATGGGGGTGACCACGGGGCAAGAGAGTGCGTGGTTGGTAGCCCGGGAGCAGGAGAGATGTGTTGCATCCCACTCCGTGGATCCATGCTTGGCCTGTCTATGTCCCCAGCAACCTGTCCCACTACAGGGGATCACCATGGATGCTGAGAAATAGGGTATCAAAGGGGCTGAAGGAGCTGGGGTGGCTGAGGGACACAAGAAGTAGCTGTAGACGTGCCAGAGGGAAGGGAGAAGAACTACCTGAGCCGAGGGATGGTGGAAGGTGTTGGCAGAAGCACTCATGTGCATGAGCAATCTCATGAGTTCCTCTGCTGGGGCAGTGTGGCAGAAAGGCTCAGTTTGGGGGCCAGAAAGGTTGAGTTTGAGGTCAGCCACTTGTAGATCTGCAAGAGGGGTTGACAGAGAGGGTCCCCATCTTCCTGCCTGGCTTTTCTGGGCAAAGCCAGGGGGCTTCAGGGGCAGCTTGTGTCGAGGGAACATCTCCGGTGCCATCTGTGGCAGGCCCTGAGCGGCTGCGTTCCACCCTTCTCCCGCAGGGATCGGCAGGGCGCTGAGCACCGGCTACTGCCGCCTCTGCCACGGCAAGTTCTCCTCCCGGAGCCTGCGCAATGCCTTCGGGAAGGTGCCGGTGATGGGGGAGACCTCGGAGAAGCAGCGGCGCGTGGATCAGGTCTTCTTCGCCGACTTCCAGCGGCTGGTGGGCGTGGCGGTGCGGCAGGACCCGGCCCTGCCCCAGTTCGTCTGCAAGAAGTGCCACGCCCAGTTCTACAAGTGCCGCAGCGTCCTCAGGACCTTCATCCAGAGGGTCAACGCCTCCCCCACCGGACACCTGAAGTCGAAAGGAAAGTACGTGAGGATTCCTTCTTCCCAGGGCTTGCTAGGTGGTCCTGTGTCCAGTTTGGTGCCACTCTCTCCAAGGAGGGCATTGAGGTGCTGGAGCAGGTCCAGAGAAGGGCAGCAAAGCTGGTGAAGGGTCTAGAGCACAAGTCTTGTGAGGAGCAGCTGAGGGAACTGGGGTCATGCAGCCCAGAGAAAAGGAGGCTGAGGGGAAACCTGGCTCTCTACAACTCCCTGAAAGGAGGTTGGAACCAGGTGGTGTCAGTTTCTTCTGCCAAGGAACAAGCAATAAGACCAGAGGATATGGCCTCAAGTTGCCCCAGGGGAGATTGAGGTTGGGCATGAGAAAAACTTTCTTCACATTGAGGGCTGTCAAAGCCTGCACCAGGCTGCCCAGGGCAGTGATGGAGTCCCCATCCCTGGAGGGCTTTCAAAGCCATGGGGATGTTGAGGGCATGGTTTAGTGGTGAGCTGGCAGTGCTGGGTTTACAGTTGGACTTGATGATCATAAAGGTCTCTTCCAACCAAACACAGTTGTCTGATTCCATGCTTTGGTTTGTGGTCTCTGTAACCCCCAAGACTGCCCTGAGCTATTCTGTCCTTGCAGGAGCGACGCAGCGCCAGCCCAACCATGCGCCGAAGGAGATGCCTCCTGCCTGGGTGAGTGCCAGGCCTGTCCCAGCCACCATCAGGCACTGGGGGACAATCAGAACCAGATTTTCAGCTAAAACCCCGCTTTCATCTGTAAAATGAATTACACTGACAGGTGATGGGGACTGCCCCTGCCCCAGTCCATCCGGGTGCAGCGGCTTTGAGGTGGCTCCCACCTGCTCTCTGATGCTCAAGTCCCTTCCTGGCTGGGGAGTGGATCCCCAGTGCAGGAGTAGGTCTCTCCTTTCCTTGTCCCCATCCCAGGTGGGGAGCATGTCCCTCCTTGTCCCCAGTTCAGCACAGAAGCATGTCCCTCCTTGTCCCCACCCCAGGTGGGGAGCAGGTCCCTCCCCGTGTCAAGCAGTGCCCTGGCCCGTCCCAGTGGCCTGACTTCCTTTCCTGCCCCCCTCTGCCAGTGGACCTGATCACCTCGAGCCCTCAGTGCCTGCACAGCCTGGTGACGTGGACGCACGCCCACGCCGGCAGCTGCCCATTGGTGCCCAGCCTGCAGAGCGTCCTCTCCTCCGAGTACTGCGGCATCATCCGCGCCGTCTGGGGCTGCGCCCAGGGCCACGACTACGTCATGGACACGGACTCAGACTGCAGCAGCCTGCTGCTGGACACCGCCTTGGCGGGCAAGCGGGAGCAGGGCGCGGCGCGGCGCCTGACGGACAACGGGGCGGACGATGACCAGGCCGTTCCCACTCCCAAACCCCAGCACGCTCCGGGCAGGACCCCTCCTTGCCAGCAGCCCGCAAACAAAGGGGCAGCCTCGGTGCCAGCTGAGGCAGAGGACGAGCCACCGCCACCACAGGACAGGGATTCATCTCACTTGCAACTGGAGAGCATTGCTGCCTTACAGGAGAAGGTTCTGTCACAGCCCGAGTCACCGCTGAGCAGTGCTGCAGGTAAAGGATTTGCCTTCTGGTCTTCTCCAGGCTTTTGGGGAAGGGTGAAGAGCTGGGGAGCTGGTCTGGGCAGTGATGGCGGGGCTGGGGAGCAAGTGGAGAATCCTTTCAAAGGGAAGGGAGAGCATGGGCCTTTGGCCAACCACATCACAGAATCCCAGCTTGGTGGGAGCTGGAAAGGACCTCTGGAGATCATCTAGTCCACCCTCCCTGCTAAAGCAGGGTCACCCACAATAGGGTGCTCAGGATCACAGTGTTCAGGTGGGTTTAGAACCTCTCCAGAGAAGGAGGCTCCACAACCTCTCTGGGCAGCCTGCTTCAGGGCTCCGACAGCCTCACAGCTGAGTTTTCTGTCACACACAGCCTCTCTCCTCATGCCTGCAGAGGGACCTCAGGTTCTCCAGCACCACATTTGTCAGATGTTTCTTCCTGCTTAATCCAAACCCCATCTGTACTTTGGGAAGCAGGGTTCTCCCACCCAGCTGCGGCTGCAGGCAATGCCCAACACCCCCAGCCCTTTCTTGTCCACCAAGGAGAGATACCAGCAGGCTTCTGGTGGGCCAAGATAAGCAGGGCTGGCTGCTGAACTCTTCCAAATGTCGCTGCTGGATGAGCTATTTAACACCAGTTTTGAGTTACAGGGGTTGGGCTGTATGTAGCTCACAGCAGATGTCCATTGTTGGACAGAGGAATGGCAGCTGGAAGGAGCAGGGTCAGGGAGGAAAGAGGAGGTCTCTCTGTCCCTGGGCACAGGGTCTGCAAGGCCCCCAGGCTGAGTCTGGTTTAAGCGACAATTCCTTTGTTGCGGAGCACACATCTTCCCGCAGCGTGAAGGACCCCGGAGTGGCTGGCTCCTCAGCAGCTGTCTCTGCTGGCTTCCTTGCACTGCTTTTCCTTGTAACACAGCGTGTTCTCCTTCCTTCCCTAGGCCAGTTGAGTGGGAAGCAGCTCCCTTCTGCAACGGCGCATGAGCGGGTAAAAGACGAGTTCAGTGACCTTTCTGAGGGGTGAGAGAAGAGTGGGTTTCAAACAGCCTAAATGTCTTTGCCAGTATGAATGACCCACCTCAGGGAGCTCTTATTTCCATGAGTCACCTGGCCCTCGAGGCCCTGCCCTGGAGCTCATGCAGAGCTCCTCTCCTCCTCACTGCCTGTGCTGTGGGGGAGCTGTGCACGTCGTGTGTGTTTGCACATGTGTGTGCTCACCACGCTTGTTGCCTGCTTCCAGCAAACCTGGTCCTGTTTTGTCCCCCTCTCTGCTCTGGGGAGGTGGGAATGGAGGCTTGACGGGTCTGGGGGGTGATGGAGCTGCTGCCCCTACACTGGGTGGGTTGTCCAGAAGTCCTGCTCCTGGGAGCAATTCTCATGGTAGCTGCTTCACGCTAGGGCTCTGGAAGAGCTGTTGGTGCAGGAGTGCTCTCAGAGAAATCACCTCCATGGCTCATGGGGAGAGCAGGAGGCACATGGCACCTTAGAGTTCATGATCAGGGAGGACTTTGATTTGATCACAACTTAAAATGATCAGATTTGGCAAACAATCATCATCTGACTTTGCCAAATCACAAGTTAGGACTGGGCTAAACCCTTCAAGTGTCAGTATTTAAAGCGGGGCTTGTAAGCAACTGATCAGCGAGTCCAGTACCACAGCAAGCACAGATTTACTGTGGTGTCAGCTACCTCTGTCACCTTAAAAGGGCCACAACAGTTCATTGCCTCTTCCCTGGCTTTGGAATTAGTTGCTTCTTGTGCAGCTCAGGAGTCAAAATAAACCCTAAAGCTCTGTGGCTGCTGCGTGTGGGGAGTACACAGAATAACCTACAGCTTCATTAACCTGCATCAGACAATTCTGTCACATCCTTGCTCTACAAAATGGCTTTTCCCAGTGTGGAAAGTATCAGCAGCTTCCTTCAGTAATGTCTGATCTTTTCTGAGCTGGTTTTTGTTCTTCTGACAGTGGTTTGATGATTCTTGCAGAGATCTAGTCCCAAAAAAGACCAAATTTTGCTCTTTGCTGTGTTTGCTCAGGGTGATTATGGGGGAGGAGAACACATGGAGCCTCAGCTGCTGAGGCTCCTGTGCCGGGGGTGCAGATGGATATGCTGGGAGGATGGAAAACATGCTGGTGATGGGTTGGTAACACACATCTTCTCTCTCTCAGGGACTTCCTGAGTGATGATGAAAACGAGAAGAGAAATGTGCAATCTTCAGATGACTCCTTCGAGCCTTACCCCGAAAAGAAGTAAGAGGCTTGCTGGGGGTAGATAGTTGTCCTTTAGGGCCTTGGTTCCTTTCCTGTCTCCTCCTGGAGGTCAGGGTGTTCCCCAAGCTCCCCCTTGGGTTGAAGCTGGGCCACATCCCTCCTCCTCAGGCCTGGCACCAACTCCCTGAGCATGAGTCACATGCTTGATGCATGCCTTGCTAGATCCAGGGTTGGGCTAAGCCATCAACACTCGGGGATCATTTAGGTAGGAGGACAAAAACAGCCAAGACCAAGTATGAAACCACTGTCCTTGTTCCTTCTTGGAGGGTTTCTAGCAAGAAAAGTGATGGCAAAAAAGCCAAGAAGGCAGAAGAGCCCAAAATAAGGAAGAAGCCAGGGCCAAAGCCAGGCTGGAAAAAAAAAATCAAGTGTGAAAGGTAAGGAGGAGCTGGGGGCGGCCAGGCAGCCCCCGCCCTGGCATGCCGGCTGACGTGGCCTCTGCTTTGCAGGGAGGAGCTGCCAACCATTTACAAGTGTCCTTACCAGGGCTGCACAGCTGTCTACAGAGGGGCAGATGGCATGAAGGTGAGTTGAGGGGGTCACTTCTACTCCAGATCTGGAGTTTTGAGTGTTGTGGAGCTGTTTCCACAAGGAGAGGATCCTGGGCAGGTGGAAGACACCTCCTTGCTCTGCAGCAGGCAGAGAGATGCTTGAGCAGAGAAACTGTGGAGAGTTCAAGGTGTTCTGTGCTCCCAGGAGCTGCTCTGGCTCCTCATGCTCCCTGTGCTCTGGAATTCTGATGCTGGCTTGGCAGTGGCCCTCAGAGCAAGCTCTGCTGTGTCCTGTTACAGCCCCTGCTGCTGGGGTAGATTTGAGTGTATGTCTCTGGTTTTTCACAGTGAAAATTCCTAGACTCATAAAATCATAGAATTATTTTGGTTGGAAAAGACCTTTAAGACCATCAAGTCCAACCATGAATCCAGCACTGCCAAGTCATCATTAAACCATGTCCCCCGGCACCATATCCACAGGGCTTTGAAACTCCTCTAGGGATGGGGACTCCACTCCTGTCCCAGGCAGCCTGGTCCAGGCTTTGACAGCCCTCAAGGGGCAGAAATTGTTCCTCATGTCCAACCTAAACCTCCCCTGGTGCAACTTGAGGCCTTTTCCTCTTGTCCTGTTGCTTGTTCCTTGGGAGAAGAGACAGATCCCCACCTGGCTCCAGCCTTCTTTCAGGGATTTGTAGAGCCAGGTCTCCCCTCAGCCTCCTTTTCTCTGGGCTGCATGACCCCAGTTCCCTTAGCTGCTCCTCATGAGACTTGTGCTCTAGACATTAACTGATGCATGATCCTGCCAAGATGGGCATCTCATTTTTGGGGAGGATGCAGGTTTTTCATCCCAGCAGTCAGAAGCTCTATCCTTTCTTTCTTTGCAGAAACACATCAAAGAGCATCATGAGGAGGTGCGGGAGAGGCCTTGTCCTCACCCTGGCTGCAACAAGGTGTTCATGATCGACCGGTACCTGCAGCGCCACGTCAAACTCATCCACACAGGTGGGTCCAGGTCATGCAAACACCCAACAGCTCGCTGTGCAAGACCCTCTGGCTGGTGCAGAACAGTCTGCCCTGCTCTAAACCTCTGACTGTGGAGGACATGAGGCAGGAGGAGGAATTCTGACCGCAGCAGTAGGCCTGTGTGTATTTCGTGTGCTCAGGCCAGCAGAACCACTGAGCCTCTCCATTTTCCTGCTGCAGAGGTACGGAACTACATCTGTGATGAGTGTGGGCAGACCTTCAAGCAACGCAAACACCTCTCAGTCCACCAGATGCGGCACTCAGGAGCAAAGCCCCTCCAGTAAGTGCTCACCAGTGCTTAGCCATCCACTGGTGGCTAAGAGCAGGACAGTGACACGCTGAGCTCTCACCATCGCTGCCCTCACACAGAAACTCTGGGATACAAACCCTGGCTTTGTAGCTGCCTGAATCCCTTCAGGTGTTCATCCAGCTCTAGAGCTTCCCCTTGGTGTGATACTTTCTTGTCTCCTTCTCTTCACGTTGCTCTTTAGAGTAGCTGAATGCTCAGCTGCAGGCCTGAGGAGGAGAATCACATAGCTGGGGGTTGTAGATGCTATGGGCAGTCGCAGCTAAAGGTGGCTGTAGGGGACACTGAGAGCAAGCAGTGCTGTGGCTGTGGTTGTGTGTGACAGAGCTGGTGGTGGCTTCAGGCTGGGTGCTGAGCTCCTGCCTTGCCTTTCAGGTGCGAGATCTGCGGGTTCCAGTGCCGGCAGCGGGCGTCCCTCAAATACCACATGACCAAACACAAAGCTGAGACGGAGCTGGAGTTCGCCTGCGACCAGTGTGGGAAGCGCTTCGAGAAGGCTCATAACCTTAACGTCCACATGTCCATGGTCCACCCTCTGACCCAGACTCAGGACAAAGCCAAGCCACTGGAGCCGGAGCCCATTCTCCTCCTCAATCCTTCAGGGACTTCTGAGAGCCAGGCAGTAAAGTCAGAAGTGACTGCGCAGCAGGAGCCCACCTGAGGGGACAGGGGTTGGAAGGGGGAAGCTGTCCCAGTCCAGCCCAGTAGAAACCACGTGGCAGAGTGGAGATTGTTTTTAATCTTCCTTTTAGTCTCCCAAAGAACTCGGTAACTCGGTGGAATTAGCTTCAGCTTGCTCAGAAAACACAAACAAACAAACAAACAAACAAAGCTTGTTCTCATGCTGTGATTCCCCATGCTCACATCTGGTCCAGCACTGTTGTACTCAGACTCAGCCTAACCCTGGAGGCGGCAGGGGGCCGGCGGCAGCAGCCCGGCCAGGCGTCCCCCACCTCCTCCCCACGCACACGGTGGGGGACCGCAGCCGCTCCCTGCCTGCGCGAGCTGGTGCTGCCTGTCCCCTGCCCTCGCGGGCAGCGGCCGCAGAGGGTGCAGAGGACAGGGAGCGACGCTGGGCAGAGGCTTCGTTCGGAGGTGAGGCAGCGGTTGGTCGATTCCCAAAGCCAGTCCCAACGGAGAATTTGTAACCGACTCTTTATTGTAACGAGAGCTTCATGGTTATGCTTGTAATAAATTATTTACTAAGGAATTGGAAGGGAGCAGCCCTGCTGGCAAAGGTGGTACCTTGTCTGTCCCCTCTGCAGCCCTCAGTGGCTCCTGCCCTGCCCACTGGGCGCTCAGAAGAGGACCAGCTCTTCGTCCAGTTCCGTGGCTGCAGGTCTTGAGACGTGCCTGAGAGTGGCTGCCAGCTCTGCGTCAAGTTCTTCACACGTGGCCAGGAGCTGGGGAGAGAGGGAAAGTAGCTTGTGTTAGACCTTGTGTTGCCTCAACATGAGTGAGTACAGAACCATAACGTCATTAAGGTTGGAAAACACTGCTGAGATGCAGTCCAACTTGTCAGCCCAACACTACCATGGCCACTAAACCATGTCCTGAAGGGCCATGTCTGCATGGGTTTTTTGAACACCTCCAGGGATGGTGACTCCACCACCTCCCTGGGCAGCCTGTTCCACTAAGTAAATAAACTTTTCCTAACATCCAATCTAAACCTCCTCTGGTGCAACTTCAGGCCATTTCCTTTTGTCCTATCACTTGTTCCTTGGGAGAAGAGACCAACCTCCACCTGGGTATAACCTCCTTTTAGGGAGCTGTAGAGAGCACAGTAGAGGTAGTTGAGGCAAGACCAGAGGTTTTGTGGCAGGGAGAAGAGAGGAGGGAGAAGTGCTGCTGACTCATGCAGAAATGAAATTGGAATCATTTATGTTGGAAAAGACCTTTAAGATCATCAAGTCCAACCATTAATGATGAATAACAGAGTCTCCTGGCTGATAGCACAGTGCTGGGGGGGAGCTTCCAACACCCACCACATTGCTGTGCTCAATGCTTCCCCCAAGAGCAAGTGCTGGGTGAGGGCAGGGTTTGATGTCACTGAAAGAGGCAAGGCAGGACAAGGGCCCTAGGGCTGCCTGAGCAGCAGGTGTCCCCCACCACTCCCAAATGCCTTAGGAAAACAGGGAGTGGTGTCAGGGGTGAGGCACCAGTACACAACTGGTGCCCAAGAAAAACTACCCAGAGAGAAGCAGCAGTTCCAGCTCTCACCCACTGGGAGAGGAGGGAACAGTCTCAACACACCGGTTGGATGCTTCTGAAGCTCTGGGCATGGCATCGTGGGATCGCACCAAGCAGGAACCGCCGGGCTGTGGACAGCACCTCCAAGGGATCCCCCTGGAGAACAGGCAGAGGAGACACAGCGCATCAAAAGCAAGCACAACATCACCTTCAGCCCAGGTCCTGCCTCCAAAATTAAGACAGGAACCACTAAGTGGCACCTAGGGTCTGGATCCATGACTACATCCACCTGGAGCTCCTGGACAAGCAAAGACAGTGGTGAGAAAGTTTTGGGCAACAGCAGCTCCTCTCAGTGCCAAGGTGTGAGCCAGGTACCTGCATTGGCAGCTCTGCACAGGAAGATGGGAACAAGTGGCAGGAGAAGGAATAAAGAATAAGAATCATGGAATGGTTTTGGTTAGAAGAGACCTTTAAGATCATTGAGTCCAACCATGAATCCAGCATTGCCAGGTCACCTTTAAATCATGGCCCTTAACAATCACATCTCCATGGCTTTGAGACAGCACCACCCTCAGCAACCTGGGCCAGGCCTTAACCACCCTCAAGGGGAAGAAATTGTTCCTCATGTCCAACCTAAACCTCCCCTGAGGCAACCTGAGGCCATTTTGTCTTGTCCTATCACTTGTTCCCTGGGAGAAGAGACTGACACCCACCTGGCTCCAGTGTTCTTTCAGGGAGTTGCAGAGAGCCAGAAGGTCTCCACAGGTACAAGATTCATAGTTACAGGAGGGGAACAGGGGGACTGAGCTTCACTCACATGCTCTATGGGCTCTGGGCTTTGTCCCATTTGGTCAGGCTGGGGCAGGTCTTTGCCCTCCACGAAGAGCCGCAGCAGCTGGATGTACAGATCAAGTGCTGTGTAGAGGAAGCTCTGTTCTCTGGTTAGCAGCTCGTGGTGAAAGCCAGGGGTGAGGCTGGAGGAGGTCACACATCGTGTCACAGAATCCCCAAATCCCAGCATGGTGGGGGTTGAAAGGAGCCTCTGAAGATCATCCAGTCCAACCCCCCTACTGAAGAAGGGTAACCCACAGCAGCTTGCCTGGGATCACAATGTTCAGGCAGGTTTGGAATCTCTTCAGAGGAGGAGACTCCACAACCTCTGTGGGCAGCCTGCTCCAGGGCTCCAGCACCCTCACAGCAAAGAAGTTTCTCCTCATGTTTAGGTGGAACTTGTTGGGTTAGCAACGGTTCCATGTGGACTCACAAACCAACAGGAGGTAAATGCAGCTGGTTCTGTCACCACTGCCCATTTTACAAGTCCCACTGTGTACAGGGCCACCCAATGCTGGGAGCAGGACAGCCAAGGACACTGCTGTTTGGAGCTCAAAGCTGGAGGGAACTTCTGTGAGACGTAGAGCTCTGAAATAGCAACCCAGCCCTGCTCCAGCATTCTCCCCTGCACAGCTCAGGCCAGCAGTGCTGTTACCTCCATGACAGCAGATTTATCAGCATTTACTTTTCACTGCCTGCTCACTGCAGGAGCTTTGGACTAGATGACCTTTAAAGGTTCTTTCCCACCCAAACCACGAACACCTCCCTTCCAAGCCCAGCATGATGTTACCAGTAGAAGGCCAGAGGCAGGAGCCGGCTGTGACGTTCCGAGGCTGCGCTGCGCAGGATCTGGTATTTTCCCAGGTCTGCAATGGACAACGAGGAGCACTGAGCATCTCCAGTGGTCCTCACCCCACCCTGCATGCTTCCACAGCAGCACAAGGGCTGCAAGTCCCTTTCAGCCCACAATAAACACCAGTGCTTGGGTGTGGTGACCACCGAGAGAAGCGAGCTGTCCCCTCTGAGGCTTTACCAGAGGGAACACCACCAAGGGCTGGTCATTCCTGGTCAGCACACTGCACAGTAGAAGCAGGATGTTCTCAGCTTTTGCTCCAGTAAAGGTTGTTTTGTGGTGCTTACAAAGGCCCATCAGTTCCAGTTCTTTAAGGTACATTCATCAATCAAAGCAATGGGGCATCACCAGACATCACCTTTCTACCCTGGGTGGGGGCAGGACTTGCTCACCTCTCTCTGCTGGGTGGAAGAGAAGTGGCCAGGACACACCTCTGTTTTCCAGGCACTGCAAGACCTCCAGGGACCATTCCAGAGCTGTCTGAAAACCCACTCCCTCCTGTATGTCAGAAAGGACAGGTCTTGTTTGTCTCAGGCTTTAGTTGCATCAGAGCAGAATGGAGCCCCTCATGCCAGAATCCCAGTGTGGTTTGGGTAGAGACTTTTAAAGGCCATCTAGTCCAACCCCCCTGCAATCAGCAGGCTCATCTGCAACTAGAGCAGGTTGTTTAGAGACAAAACAACCTGACCTGCAATGGTTCCAGGCATGGGGCATCTCCCACCTCTTTGGGCAACCTGGGACAGGGTCTTCACCACCCTCAGTGTCAAAAAATTCTTCCTTCTATCCAGTCTGAAACTTCCTCTTTAAACCATCACCTCTTGTCCTGTCACAACAGGCCCTGCTCAAAAGTCTGTCTCCATCTTTCCCATCAGTCCTTTTTGAGCACAGAAAGGCCACAAGGAGGTCTCCCACACTTCCAGCCTGAGGAAAAAATGTCATCTAAGAAGTGGAAGATGCTGCACAAAAGCTCAGACTGAGAAGAGAGGAGGATCCTGCACTACCTGGGAGGTGAGGAGTCTGAAGAGGGAACTGAAAAGAGCAAGTAGTTCAGGAGAGAAATAAAAGCTGCCCTGGTGCAGGGGAGATAATGTCAGCTGCAGGAAAACGCAGGTTTAATCTGATAGGAAGAGAAGGGCTTTGAGCAGGCTCTGTCTGGGGTGCTGCTGATCCTCTCCTTCTGGCAGAACAACCAGCAGCCTTCACAGGAGCAGCACAAAGCACTGCAGGCAGCAAACAGCAGATCAGACACACTCAGTGTCATGAGAATTCCCTCAGGGCTGAGCTTACCTTTGGTGCTATTTTTGCCGAGATGAGATCCATGAGGGAGAAGAAGAGCAGAGACAGGAGAAGCTGCAAGCAAAAGAGACCTGCTGTAAGTGCTGGCTCTGCTGGTGCCTCAGCACTTGTGCTCTCCCAGCAGGAGGTAACATTTTACTGAACACATTCCCAGGATGAACCTGGATGAGCTACAGGTTCTGCTGCTCCTCCCAGGTGAGGGCAGCATTCTGGAAGCATTATTCCTTGCCTCTGAGGGTGAACTCCATACCCAACTCACTGTTCCTGAAGCAAGTCAGGTACCTGGTGAAAACTTCTCCCAAATACAGGGAAAACCAAGTGAGTTACCACAGGTGTAAACCTGGAAGAGAGCTGATGTTGGTTCACAGCCAGCATTCCACCAGCAGATGCTGGGCAGCATCTCCTCTCAGCATCATAATCCTGCCCTGGCACATGCTGGGTATGGCTTTTATGGATCCAACACACAAATTAAAAGATGTGGTGGCTTTGTGATCCTGGGGAGTCAAAGCAGTTTGCTTATATGTGCTGCTAATCCAGTTGTAAAGCTGACCCTCCTTTCTATGCCTCTGTCTGGGAAAGGAGACAGCATGTTCTGAGTGCAGATCTGTCTGCATAGACACTGTGGCCAGGCCAGGGGACATGGCAGCCAGAGAAGTCTCCTTTCATCCAAGAGTTTTGCAGAAGCTCTGACTGCTGCACGTGGATGAAAGAAACAAAAAGGAATGGCACGTGTGGCTTTGGAGTTAACTGCAGTGTCTCACCCCCAAAAGGTGGCTAACCCCACTCCCCTTCTGACAGAGAGAACCATAGCATCATGGAATGGTTTGGGTTGGAAGGGACCTTAAAGGTCACGTAGGGCAGGGACATCTGCTAGAAGTGGTTGCTCAAGGCTCCATCTAACCTAGCTGGGAACCTAGCTGAGACCCCACCTGGAGTACTGTGTCCAGTTCTGGAGCCCCTGTTACAAGAGGGATGTGGAGGTGCTGGAGTGTGTCCAGAGAAGGGCCACAAGGATGATCAGAGGGCTGGAGCACCTCTCCTATGAGGACAGACTGAAGGAGTTGGGGCTGTTCAGTCTGCAGAAGAGAAGGCTCCGAGGTGACCTAATTGTGGCCTTCCAGTATCTGAAGGGGGCATACAGGAAGGCTGGGGAAGGACTTCTCAGGATCTCAGGTAGTGATAGGACTAGGGGGAATGGAATGAAGCTGGAGGTGGGGAGATTCAGGCTAGATGTGAGGAGGAAGTTCTTCACCATGAGAGTGGTGAGACCCTGGAATGTGTTGTCCAGGGAGGTGGTCGAGGCCCCGTCCCTGGGGGTGTTTAAGACCAGGCTGGATGAGGCTCTGGCCAGCCTGATCTAGTGTAGGGTGTCCCTGCCCATGGCAGGGGGGTTGGAACTAGATGGTCCTTGTGGTCCCTTCCAACCCTGAATGAAACTATGAAACTATAATTCCAGGGATGGGACCCCAGTTACATGCACTCAGCCCTCCCACTGTTCTCCCTCTCTCTGGTGTCCTCTACCTATCTCAAGGTAGATTGAGGTGAAAGTTGCTGTTACTCCATAGGTCATCAACTCTCCTGTCAACACCAATCTGTGACTAACAGCTCTTGGCTCTAGGCCAAATAGTGGAGGAGTCGATCCTATAGCAAGAGGAGCTGCTGCTGTGACTGATGCCTGGAGCAATAAAACTTGAGAGCAAATAGTAAAGCACAAGGTTCTGCTTCAGAGCCACTCCCCTGTGAATGTCTTGGCATGGGACACTCCCTGTATGGATCTCTGATCCTGGTTATCCCTTGGGAGAGCAACAGAGAAGACAGAGCTGGGATTCCTCCTCTGTCCCACATGTCAGATCATTCCCCTGAAGAGACAGCACTGAGCAGAGCAATGTGGAGGAGGCATTTCCTGGGACAGACTCAGGAGACCCTCAGGAAATCCATCCCTGAGATTCCCAGAGTCCTTAAAATTCCTTCACTCCTGTCTCACCAGCCTTTCTGCATCTCCTTAACCTTCCATCCAGGTCACCAGAGCTAAGATCCAGGAGGATTGCTCCTCTTTACAAAGGCGTGGAGTGACAGGGTGAGGGGTGATGGCTTCAAACTGGAAGAAGCTGGATTTAGATTAGGCACTAGGAAGAAATTCTTCCCCATGAGGGACGTGAGGCACTGGAACAGGTTGTAGAGGCTCCAGACCCAGAGATATTCAAAGCTAGGTTGGATGGGGTCTTGAGCAAGCTATTCTAGTAGGAGATGTCCCTGTCCATATCAGGAGGGTTGGAGTTAGATGATCTTTAAGGTCCCTTCCAACCCAAACCATTCCATGATTTGTCAGAGGAAGAGTGACCCCAGCATGCCATGGATTGAGCTCTCCATCTCCACAGAGCTCTCCCCAGCTTCACTTTTTAAGGCAGCTGTTCAAAGTCCTCCTGATTTCACAGAGGAGCCACGATCTGAGCTAAACTTCTGACTCTGGAACAACTTTGCCCCTAGGATAAGTATTTAGCAACTGGCAATTGACAGCCACCTTTCATCAACTATCCACCAGCAAGATTTATCACCAGGGTTTATCACCAGTAGCTGTGAACTCCCATTTCCCAGTTAAAGCCATTCTGCTCCCTGTTTCTAAGCACAGGGAACAGCAGGCTTGTAACACAGGGCCAAGACTTGCCTCCTCTGTGCCAGTCCCCAGCCTCTCCAGTACCCCTTTCTCCCTTCTGTGTGGTGACTGCTGGTGAACAGTGCAGTGGAGGAAGGCAGCTGAAATCCAAGGAGGGCCAGAGGGAGAAAAAACTGCTCCTGAGGAAAGGAAGCTAGGAGAAGAAAAAACAGCCTGTCATGAGTTTGGATGGGAAAAAGAGATTAGAAAAAGAAATCAGAGCTGTGAATAGGGAGAAAATACATCAGGGGCTTGGGCAAAAGCAGCAAAAGAAACAATTCTTCCCTTCAGTTCTTTCATCCTGCAGTTGGATGCTACACAGAGACAGTTTAGAAAGAAAAATGTCTAGGAACAGACAGCAGCATTCCCAAATCTCTTTGATCAGAAGTTGGGCAGGTAGTTAACTCCATACTCTACTAGAGACACATGTGATTGATGCCTGCAATAACCTGCATTGGGATTCTTACACTAAATGCCCAGCTTCGGGAGATGCTGCATGCTGAGCAGACATATAAGGGCAGGTAATGGAGAAAGCATCCAGCAGCCTCAGGAGACCAGGGATTGACCCAATCCAGGGAGCAGAAGGTGTGGCAGCTCCAGCAGATGACTCAACACTGTGCTAAAGGCTATTTCCAGAGTTTGTCTAAGGAGGACTCTGCCTGCCAGTCTCCTCTGAAGAGATTCTCTTTTCCTTGTGGTGAAACCCTCTGACCCACATTACACACAAGGCCAGACTAAATAATTATAGTGACCCACTTGCAGTTTAAACTCCACAAAGGAACCCATATGAAGCTGTCCTACCAGCCTCAGCCCACAGCAGCACTTCCTACTGCCTGCTGAACCCCAGTCTGGCTGAGAGCAGCCTTCCTGGACCCTCCAAGAAAGACATTGACATGCTGGAGCATGTCCAGGCAAGGGCACCAAAGCTGGTGAAGGGTCCAGAGCACAAATGTTGTGAGGAGCAGCTGAGGGTACTGAGGCTGATCATCCTGGGGAAAAGGAGGCTGAGGGGAGACCTTCTCACTCTCTACAACTCCCTGTGAAAGGAGGTGTGAGGCATGTGGGGCTCAGTCTCTCTTCCCAAGGAACAAGCAACAGGACAAGAGGAACCAGGCTGCACAGGGAAGTGGTTGAATCCCCATCCCTGGAGGTGTTTAAAAGGTAGAGATGTGGTGCTGAGGGACATGGTTTAGCACCAGACTTGATAAAGTCAGAGAATGGTTTGACTCCAAGGTCTTTTCTGACTGAAGCAATTCCATGATCTCTCCTGCCTCTGGGTTCCCCATACACACCTGGTAGCTGAGGAGTGCTGCTCCCTCAGCCTTTCCAGCTCTTCTGCAAGTGGAGCCCCAAAGAGCCTCTTCCACTGTGAGCAGATCACTGGCTCCAGCCTTGGCCACCACAGCTAGAAGGAAAGATGGAAACCAGCAGCATTAGTGGTGCACACTCAGTGGCTGTCTGCAGGCAGATTATCTCAGCCAGCTATGCAGAGAAAGGATTTTTTTCCCCTGTCTCAATAGAAAGTCCAAGTTGCATATAACTGCAGGAGAAACCTGAGAAGTTTCACTTCCTGGCAATGCCAGCAGGGTCATTTGTGACCATGTTTATACCGTGGTGCTCTGCAAGCCACAATAAAGCAGCTCCAAACTCATCTCAAAGCTGATGCACATGCAGAAACATGTGTCCCCACGAGGAGTTACACACAGGAGAGAGAAAAATGCATGCTTTGTGGCCTTTTTGGTCACTTGACCTCTATCAACCAGTGCATCTGAAATGAAGACAAGTCTCCCAGCTTCTCACTGTCAAGCAGCCTCTGTTCTGCTGATCTAGACACTCCAGAACCAAGGCTGCATGCCCAGACCTGGGATCAGGGTACACAAACATGCTGCCATTTCCCAGAGGCATCAAGAATTATTATCCCCACACTTCACAGTTTACACTGAATGGAGATTAAAACAAGTGCCATGACCCCAAAGTGAGTTCTCACTCCTCAGATGAAAGAAGTTACCACTGCAGAGAAAAGCAGGACAGGGCACCGGCTCTGACAGGTTGTTAGCACATTGCTGACCACCACTGCTGGCTCCTCGCAGTCCAAGCTGGCATTAAGCAGGCCCTGGAGGAGAATGGGTTAGAAGATGACTACACACAGGTCTCAGTTGCTTTGAAATGCCTCACAAGCCATGTGTGAATTGAGCAAAGATAACTGTAGGGGTCAGCATGGGCTCAGCAAAAGAAACCTACAGCTGCTGCTTCCCTCACCAGCTTTGCTGGATTGGATTTAAAAGAAGCTCTGCCTCTGCTTCCTCCTGCTTCTTCTCTAGATGACTGCTCCTTGTCTGGGAATTTACACCAACAATTCTCAAAACAAGAGTACAAAGAGCAGGTCTCATTACTAAGAATAGCTTCCCTGTGAGGAAGAAAGGCTGAGAGACCTGGGGCTGTTCAGCCTGCAGAAGAGCAGCCTGAGAGGGGATCTGCTCAGTGCTCAGCAAGAGCTAAAGGTTTGGGGGCAAGAGGATGCGGCCAGACTATTGTCAGTGGTGCTCAGTGACAGGACAAGGGGAACCCAGGAGGTTCCATCTGAACAGGAGGAGAAACTTTGCTGGAAGAGTCCTGGAGCAGGCTGCTCAGAGAGGTTGTGGAGTCTCCTTCTCTGGAGAGGCTCCAAAGCCACCGGGATATTGTGATCCTGGGCAAGCTGCTGTGGGTGACCCTGCTTTAGCAGGGGGGTTGGACTGGATGATCTCCAGAGGTCCCTTCCACCCCCACCATGCTGGGATTCTGTATAGTCAGGGATCCTGGTAAAGAAACATCTACTCTGGCTAGCACAGGCACTGCAGCAGGATGACAGAGGCAGGCATTACCCTGAAGAAGTGAGCAGTGATGTCGTAGGAGAGTGCATACCCTCTGGAACAGGCCTGCTTCTGTGGGAAGATAAGGAGAGAACAAAACATTCATTCCTTCCCATTTGCACTGTGATTTTCTTAGACCATTTTGGGCATCTGGCACAAGAGGACTTGGCACAAAACCACCCTGTGAGATCCCAAGCATGAGTCTGGATTGCAGAAACCTCATCTCCATAGAAATCAACACCACAGACTAGGTCAGTGCTTCACAGTCCCAGCACCAAGAAGCAAACAGAATTATAGAATCATTGGGTTAGAAAAGACCTTTAAGATCACCAAGTCCAAATCAGGCACCATGTGTCACAGACAGCAGGAGCAGTTTGATTAACAGTGTTGGAATGGAGGATCCTGGTTATACCTAACATGACAGGACAGGAGGGCTTGGGAAGGGCAGTCAGGATGAATACCCAGAAACAACAGTGATCCTTCAGAGCATGAAACAGTGCCCTGTGGGACCTGCAGATCAATGCTCACACCCCAGGAAGCTGCAGGAGTGTTGCTGAGTGTTGCTCTAGTGAGCAAACACGGGAGGATGAGCGGGATCTCACTACACACACAGTGAAGTCGTTTAACACCCTGGCACAATGGAGAAACTGGAGAAGAAGTCATGTTCAGCCCCTTCCAGGCCTCCACAGGAACACAGCAGGTTTCTCTCTAACCCATCATCAATAAATGAAGAGTGGTGGCAGAGAATGATGCATCCACACAGGAGAGAGCAGCCCCGAGGCTGCTGCATGTATGTGTGCACCACAAACACACACTGTTATGAGCAACACAGCTGGGAGGAACACTCCTACTGCTCCAGCCACTGCCAGGCCACTCTGATTTCACCCCTGGACTCTGCATACTCAGCTCCACTGCCATGCTGGTTGGCTTCACCCTGGATTTCCATAGACCATTTCCCAAGGATTCTCTTTCCACAGTGTATAATGCCATCAAATTCCAAAGGAATGAACCCAGAAGTCACCCCACAGCAGACAGTGCTGAGAGGAGCCTGCAGAGTCAGGGGCTGGAAAAAGCCTTGAGCATGATAAGTTGAACACCCTGATATAAGCTCAGCTTAAGCTTGTCTGCATTTTAACTCCTGTCCTAACCCTAAGTTTAAAGTCTTTATGTAGAACACTCAGGAAGGAGCAACAATCACATGGCCAACACATACCAGCTCTGAGTTTACAAAATGAAAGAAGTCTTCACAGTCCAACACAGTTTTCCTTCCTTTTTGACATGTCATGATCAGAGAGGATGCAGGGAGCCCTACCAGAAGCCTGTGGAAGGAAGAACAAAAGCCAAACTGAAGTTACCACCAAGAAGAGAACCAGACCCCTCCACTCAGGGTGATGCTCAGGGGCACTTTGTCAGACAGGAGCAATCTCAAACACATGGACACAAAGTGCACAAGGAATTTTTCTAGTTGCCCAGAGAAGAACCAGCATGTCAGTGAGACCCTGAGATACAAACCACGTTTCAAAGATGCTGTAAATGGGTCAAAAATGGAAACACAGACTTTGATGACAGCAGCAAACAGAGTCATTCAGTGATGGCTAACTCAAGTGGTGGGTTAAGAGTGTTGCTGGCTGTAAACATGAAGGTGTGTGGGTTTGCTGGCAGGGGCAACTTGTAGCCTGAGACAAAGTTAATTCATGGGAATAGCAGGGCATAGATCTCTCTTGCACAGTTGTTACCATGACATTAAAGTGTTATTTTCACTGGCTGTGGGAGGCTGCCCAACTCTGCAGGGACACACCATAACTGAATGGGTTTGTTTGAGGTGTTCCCAGCTGTCCAGGTCTGAACTCACCTTCTGTGCAGCAGCAGCTCCTGCTGCCTCCACAGCTCCTCACCCAGAGCAGAACCAGGTTTTCTGTTGTTCAGCCTCTCCTGAAGGATCTTGAATAGGAAGTGTCTCTGGCTATCCCTGCAGCCAGCAAGGAACCTTCGCCTACAGCCCAGCTCCAGCACCAGCTCCTGAGCAGGGAGAGGGGGGAAAATTGCTTGTCAGGGCCACATGCTGGTTTGTCTTCAAACCCTCTGTGTTTTGGTTAAGTAAAGCAAAGAGATCAATAGGAAAAATCTCTCTCTCCATTTCCATGCTACTGCTCAAGTCTGAGAGCCCAGTATCAGCCTTGCACACACTGAGGTACTGGGAAACACTCTGGTCAAATTCAAGGGTTGAATGCTTGCATCAGAGCCTGAAATCACCTGCAGCCTGCAGAGCATGTCAGGGTTGACCCACATCTTCGACTGGCCACAGCTACCCAGGTCCAACCTGGAATTAAGAGACACACCAGGTGACTGTCCCTGTCAGCCCAAGAGGAGAACACCACCCAAACACAGTGCCTGCAGATGAACATAAATCTCCAGCATTAATGCTCCTTAATAAGCTGTAGTTGAGGCAGCACCTCTCCTCTAACCCACCCTCCTCATACTGCAGCTTCAGCCAGTTCCTCAGGGGCACTGCTGCCTGTCTGGCCAAACCAATCTGAATATATATTTAACTTTCAAAGGAAAGACAAACAGAGATGGGGCAGTGACTGCAGCCCCAGACCTCTGTCACCTACAGCAAGAGTCTGATGCAAAGATGGGTGAGTCAGGCAGAGCCACCTCCCAGCCAGCACTGGGAGGAGGGAATTGTAGCCACAGCCCCACATAAGGCACTGGCTCCTGGCTGGAAGGTCATGAGCAGCACCACTGCTGCTGTAAAGCACAGGGATGGATACAGACTATTGTGGAGTACTAGGAACAGTTGTGGGCTCCCCAGGTCAAAAGAGACAAGGAGCTACTGCAGGGAGACCAGTGGCAGCTATGAAGATGTCAAGGGGGAACTGAAGCATCTCTATGCTGAGAGCCCTGGGGATGTTTAGCCTGGAGAAGAGCAGCCCCAGAGGGGAGCTTCTCAATGCTCAACAAGAGCTATAGGTTGGGGGTGGGCAAGAGGATGAGGCCAGACTCTGTCAGTAGTGCCCAGTAACAGGACAAGGAGCAACAGGCATGAACTGGAACCCAGGAGGTTCCATCTGAATAGGAGGTGAAAATTCTTTACTGTGAGGGTGCTGGAGCCCTGGAGCAGGTTGCCCAGAGAGGTTGTGGAGTTTCCTTCTCTGGAGTGATTCCAAGCCTGCCTGGACACTGTGATCCTGGGCAGCCTGCTGTAGGTGACCCTTCTTTAGCAGTGGGGTTGAACTAGCTGATCCCCAGAGGTCCCTTCCAACCCTCACCAGGCTGGGATTCTGTGAATACCTTTGTAAGGAGTCCAGAATGGCATTGACAATAATGCCACACGCTGCCTCCAGGTCTCCATCGCAGCCACCAGAAGCAGAAGGTGCAGGAAGATACCACTGATAGATAGCCCAGTAATGGAAATCATGCCTGCAGCATTGAACAGAAGGTAGAAAGGCTGTCACAGAGTTTCAGTGGTGCACTTCCCGTGAGGTAGGAGGAAGTTCATACACCAAGTGACATTTTAGCAGGGCCTGTTGTGACAGGGCAAGGGGTGATGCTTTCAAGTAAGAGGGAGATTCAGGTTGGATAGAAGAAATGTTTGACACTGAGGGTGGTGAGGCACTGGGTCAGGTTGCCCAGCAAGGTGGGAGCTGCCCCATCCTTGGAACCATTCCAGGTCAGGTTGTCTGGGGCTCTGAGCAACCTGCTCTACATGCAGATGTCTGACTGCAGCGGGGTTGGACTACATGAGCTTTAAAGGTCCCTTCCCACCCAAACCAGTCTGGGATTGTATGAATGACAGATAAAAGCACTCTTATCATCACAGATAAAGTCATCCACCATCCTCATGTCCTACTTTCAGCCATCTCTTCCTTCTGGAAATGGAGAGGTTCTTGTGAAGTTATCTAGACTGCACATGAAGGGCAGAGTTTATCTAGGTGAACTTCCTGTAGTTAAAGCACACCTCATGCTGCACTGACTGAACTCTGGACAATCCCTACTAGTCAACAGGCATTTGTGTCCTGCAACAGCTTGAGTTTTTAAGTCCTGATCTTCACTGTTCTTCCTTAATTTGGGTGGGAAAGACTCTTGAAGTGTTAGAGCCTCTCTTGCACTCACCTCTCTGAAGCAGAGAGAATGTCCTTCTCAGGGAACACTTCCACCTCCCACAGCAGCCACTCCCTGAAAGACAACTGGGAAAAGCAGAGACTTAGATAAGAGGGTGACAAGCAAAGCAAGTAGCTTGTAACTTCAGGTAAAAGGGCAGAGCAGTTACCTCCTTCCCAGCACAGAACCCACCTTCACCCACACCCAGACACAATCCTGCTCAGATTAAGAGATAAGAAGCAGGTAGATATCAACCCAAGGAAGTTCCTGCATTGTTTCCCTTGCAGGGAATCTCACCTCAAACCCCACTGGTGTTCCAAAATTCACTGAAAGCAAGCTTATAAAGATCTCTGGCACACACACACACACCCCCCTTGGACATTTGCAAACATGCTCATCCTCTTAAAATCTAGATACCAGGATGAAGGTCTGCTCTTAGAAATAAACATGAGCCAAGGGCTGCAGTCAGACAGACTGGGCTGAGCATCAAAGGAAGGCTGTGATGCAAAGGTGCTCCAGCTAGCCACTCACAAGGAGTCATTCTAGCAACAGGAGCAACTCCTCTGCACAAAGACAAACTGGTTTGAAAGGAACTAGGTTAAAATAAGAAATCCTGTCAAATCAGATGCATTGCAAGGCTGGGGCAAAGAGAACAGCTGAGGTCTTAACCTGCTTCACAGCAAGGCAGAGCCAAATGATGCGAGGTACAGCAGTGGCATTTAGACAAAGCACCAACAAAAGTCAGTGTTTTCTGTTGTGTGGCTCACCACCACTCCTCAGGTCCATTCCCCACCCCTCAGCATGGAGCCTGAGCACAGTGTTTGTTATGGACAAACCTTTTCTCTACCATTCCTGATCATTTTCTTACTGATAAGGTACATCTTGTTGTGCTTTCTGCTATTGCAATAAGGAGGACATAAAAGCTTCACCTCTAGTTTCCTATTTCTACCTCATCATCACCATCTATTTTGAGCACACAACCCAGCACACACCTTCTCCAGCTGTCAGACCAACCCTTCAGGCATTAGGATCATAGAATCACAGAATCACTTTGGTTGGAAAAGAGCTTTAAGTTCATCCAGACCAACCATGTCCCTCAGCACCACACCTCTGAGGCTTTTACACCTCTCCAGGGATGGGGATTCGACCACCTCCCTGGGCAGCTTGTTGCAGTGTTTGAGAGCCCCTTCAGTGAAGAATTTTCTTCTAATGGCCAACCTAAACCTCCCCTAGTGCTACTTGAGGCCATTTCCTCCTGTCCAGTTGCTTGTTCTTAGGGAGAAGAGACTGGCTCCAACCTGGCTCCAGCCTTCTTTCAGGGAGGTGGAGAAAGCCAGAAGGTGTTCCCTCAGTCTCCTTTTCTCCAGGCTCAACAAACCCAGCTTCCTCAGCTGCTTCTCACAAGACCTTTGATGCCCTTCTCTGGACATGCTCCAGCACCTCAATATCCTTCCTGTAGTCAGGCACCCAAAAATGAACCCAGGATTCTAGGTCAGGGAGACGATCACTTCCCTGGTCCTGCTGGCCACACTATTGCTGACCCAAGCCAGGATTCTGTTGGCCTTCTTGGCCACCTGGGCACATGCTGGCTCACCTTCAGCCACTGCTGCTCAAGCCACTCCTGTTTCGACAGGAAGCTTTATATCACCTGTAAGGAAATTGCAAGGGGCAGGTGTGAGAAAGCAGAGTCATGGAAAGATTCATACCTGGAATGCTTTTTCCTTCAAGAGCTCTTGGAATTGTGTTTGCTTCCATAAAGAGAGGCTGGCTCTTCTGTAGTTGAGGGAGGGACATGACAGGGAACTCCAGATTGGATCACTTTGAGCCTCCTGGCACAGGATTCCTCGAGCTTCCAAGCACAGCCGGGGCACAAGGTACTGCAGCTAAAACAAAGACACAAACTCTGCTCATTCCCAGCACCAAAGCAGCCCACTGCAGCCTCTGGTTGTGTGAAACAGCCAAACAGGCACATCCACCAAATGGCAACCTGGGAGGGTACCAAAAGGCATTATTACATAGGGGTTTTTGGTACCAATTATGGGGGAAATAGAACCCAAACTGATTTGTCTCATGAGTAACAGCAAAACATTTTCACTTTTACCTTCTTAACAAGGCCAGGAGGAAGCAAGGCCCTCAGCTCTTCATGAGAAGAGGATGAAAACTTGCACATGAGATAAGATACTGCTGCAGTGCAGAACCTGACAAAGAAAAAGTACAAGCTCTGTTATCTGGTTGGTTCCATCATATCTTTTCCTACTCATGGAAGTCCAAAGTCAAAACAAAGATTTGACTGTGAAAAATGCTTTTAACCAATGTGCCACCAAACCCCAGCAAGGTGGGGGTTGGAAGGGACCTCTGGGGATGATCCAGTCCAACCCCCCCTGCTAAAGCAGGGTCACCCACAGCAGGTTGCCCAGGATCACAATGTCCAGGCAGGTTTGGAATCTCTCCAGAGAAGGAGACTCCACAACCTCTCTGGACAGCCTGTTCCAGGGTTCCAGCACCCTCACAGCAAAGTTTCTCCTCCTGTTCACATGGAAACGCCTGGGTTCCAATTAGTGCCCATTGCCCCTTGTCCTGTTGCTGGCCCCATCCTCTTATCCCCTCTCCTTTAACTCTTGCTGAGCATGGATCAGATCCCCCCTGGGGCTGCTCTTCTCCAGGCTAACCAGGAGAGGTTAACCAGGCCCTAGGTCCTTCAGCCTTTCCTCCTCACAAAGACACTAATTTGCTTTCAGGACCACTTCTGTTGATGTTGTTCCAACCCCACCTACATCAACAGCACAAATTTCAGTACCAGAGACTGAACTGAAACCTCTGACAGCATCCAGCCAGCCCTTCCTTCAGTAGGCAGCACAACCAGGATGCTCTTCCAGGTGGGATCTGTTTCTCTGTGCAACACAAACACATTGCTCTGGAAATGCTCCACAGGAGCTCCACCAGCACCCCTCTGTTGGCAAAATGAAACCCATCACCCAGGGAAGTGAGGAGGTGGTGGATGCCTGATCTTACCTCATGCAGAAGACAAAAGACTCCTGGGTCCTGCATGCTAGCAAGCAGTTCCAGTACTCCAAAATAGAAAGGCCCTGCTCAGGAGCAGGCTGAGAAATCCCAAAACTGGCTTTCACTGCAGGGATTAGAGCTCTGGACTCACTCAAGTGGATCACAAAAGCTGCTAGTCCTAAAATGTGAGCGTCGTTCAGAGAAGGACCCTGCAAGCCAACCACGAGCAAAGAACCAAAGGGTCAGAACCATTTCAGTTGCAAGAACACAACTTTTGTCAGAAAACCCTCAGAATTAATCTAGCAGCAGAGCACTGCTTCTGTCCAATGACTAATTAGTGCAGCAATGTCAGTTCAAGAGAGGAGGAGGCACCAGCTCCTTCAAACATGTTCTTCCTTTCTTGAAGTCGTGCAGCTGTCTCAGGCCAACCTGCAGCTCAGTTTGTGTGTTTCTGTTAAACAACAGCTCAGAGCATCTAGCTGTAATCTAGTCCAGAGAGTATCTGAGACTCTGAAGGCTTTTTAATTTCTGTGACAGCTAACCTAGTTCATCAACCTTTCATTTCACCTTTTCAGTTTCATGGGGTGAAGGAAATAAGCCCAGTAGTTCTCCAGAAGGAGACCACGCACTGCGGTACCCCAAATGTAGGGTCTTCCTTTCATTTTTGATGGGGTCTGCAACTGAAATCCTCAGCATGGAAGCTCTGGAGTGAAATACTCAGCAATTTTCTTTTGTCTCTGCTCATAAACTTCCTTACTTTAGCTTCTCTAAAAGCCATCTCAGAGTGCACTACTCTTCAGCAGCAGTATTTCTGTAGGGAAAGCCTCAGCTCGCATTCCTCAGAGCAAGCCCTGATTATCTGTCCAAAATGAGGGCTTGGTTTTGTTCTTTGGGGTGCTTTTGAAAGCCTGAGAGCTGATGATTTCCCTTGGTGGTGCAGTCCAGACAGGTAATGCCCCACAGCTCAGGAAATGGAGGTGGGATAGCCTTTAGCACTCTACAACCATAGGATTGGTGGCTGGAAAACTAACCTGGTGATAAATAAGCTGGCAGAGCCTGCCCAGGAGCGCAGGTAAGAGATTCCTGTGTCCACACATCATCTTCACCAACAAGGAGAGGCATGGTCCCTGCCTGCAGGAGGGAGAAAAACACATGCTCATTTTACTGCTGATTTTTACCCCCAGTACAAGAAGAGGTCTTTAAAAATGCTTAAACACAGAGAACCTAAGCCACGCTTGCCTCTAAATACAGGACAATTATCATGCCAGCCTCCAGTGTCACTTCTGGAGTGACCTGAGCAGAAGATCCCCACAAAGGGAAGAACTCCACCAGTGCCCTGCCTCAAACATTATAAAATGTGTGGTCAAAGAGGTGTCCTGAGATGACTACAAGGAGAGGAGGAAGCTGCCTGAAGCACAAACAGCTTTGTTCAAACGGAGAGCACAAGGTAAACAGAGACAGGGCAATAAATGGGATCAAAAGCCAAAGCAAGAGAAGAAGGAATGAATATGACAAGGTCCTGTTGCAGAATAGAGAAAGGGAGGGAAGGAAAAAGGGAAGGAGGGACTTTCCCACCCAGCTAACAGGAAAAAAACATCCTCAAAGGAGATCAGGTGAGGAGTTGGGGTTAGAAACAGTTTCCTAGGACATTCTTGTTTATCACAGCTACTTCCCAGCACAGATGTTCCACACACCTGCTCCAGGGCAAACCAGGCTAAGGGAGAGGGAAAGAGGCAGACTGCACTTCAGAGAGGCAGCCACTGCTCCAGCACTGTGGGCAGCAGCAACCCCAGGCAACTTGTTTTCCAACAAAACCATTTTCCAGTGAGCATAATGTTTAGAGAATTCTCTTATGTCATGAAGATGGCTACTGAGAGTCCTTCCAGGGCTGGAGGAGTGCTCATACAGTCCAGAGCCAGAACAAGTCCCCTCCAGGGGCAACAGGGGATGGGAGGCAGAGAGAAGGTGGACTGTGCTGCTCCTCTTGCACCTGCAGTGCTCAGCCTTGTGCCTCACTCATTTCATGTTAGAAATGAATGATGAAGGCTGAAGGTACCAAAAAGACACCCCAAAGACACAGAAGCACTCACTGTCAAAGACAAGCCTCCTCCTCCCTGATCTCTGGTGTCAGCAAGGAAGTAATTCCTGGAGAGAGGGAGTTTGCTCCATTCCCCACCCCTCAGCATGGAGCCTGAGCACAGTGTTTGTGGGAAGCTGTCACCGAGCACAAAGCAGAGCCAAGTGCCACCTTCTTCTGATGGGATCAGTAGCAGGAGCACAGAGACACATCAAAGTGAGATAGTTCTTAGATTACAGAAACTCAGAACAAAGCAAGTCCCTCCTCACCCCTGGGTAAGCACTGAAATTCTAGTGTTTAGCCAGTTCTGAGTTCCCTGCTTCTTTCACTCACATCTTACCTGTCAGGAGGGTTCGAATGGGAAGCAGCAATTAGGTTTTGGCAGAATGATGTCAGCAGAAGATCAACAACCTGCAATGAGAGGCACGTTGCTAATTCCTACTTATCTAGGTCTGGTTTTGTGCTGCATATGTATTGCTTCTGACATTGAAAGAAGAGACAAATTGGTTAATGGCATGCACCAGTTGCACAGGATCCACTGGTGCTGAGAGAAGCTGGGAAGTTAAGCTCCCAACAGCCCTGGAATGATCCCAGCCCCCAACTATCAAGAGGAGCCTGCTGAAGAAAGCTAAGCTCACCATAGGATTGCTCAGACAGGACATATCTCTACATCTCACCACCAGTCACCCCACAACTTCCAGGAGGTTAAACACATGAATAGTTTGTGCAGGGCAGGAGCAGGCAGACAAAAGGAGGATGAATTTCCTGGTCTCTGCAGACAAACAGCCTTTCACACCTATCCAGCTGCACTTTTACCTCCCCAGCCTCACTGTTTCTCACCCCCAGCCAGATGGTACTCACAGGCTGATGGCTGGGCTCCAGCCTGGGGGCAGAAATGTCTATTTGGATTGGAGAATTTGAAGTAGCAGCTTCATTCTCATCGCTGCTGTGGCCCAAAACGCTTCTGAGTCTGTCAGAAATAACAGCAATCTGTGCTGGCACATCTGCAGGAACAGAATGGCAGAACCAAGACAGAAGGCATGGAAGAGTTACACCTCCACATGGCAGGAAGAACAACAAATAGATACTGAATAGATTAATTCATCACAGCCCAAAGTAGGTTATGAAAAGCTTTACTGAGCAAAAAAATGTTAGCTGGGACACAGTGATCACAGACTCACAGAATGATAGTTTAGGCTGGAAAAGACCTTTAGGATCATCAAGCCAAATCATTCTCTAACTCTAGCAAGTCTGCTGCTAAACCAACTCCCTCAGTATCACATCTCTTGTCTTTTAAATGCTTCCAGGGATGGGGATTCAACCATCTCCCTGGCCTGTTCCAGTGTTTGAGAACTCTTTCAGTCTGTAAGTTTCTTCTAATGTCCAGCCTAAACCTCCCCTGGTGCAGTCTGGGGCCATTTCCTCTTGTCCTATCACTTGTTCCTTGGGAGAAGAGACCAACAACCACCTGGCTCCAAACTCCTTTCAGGGAGTTGTAGAGAGCCAGAAGGTCTCCCCTCAGCCTCCTTTTCTCCAGGCTCAACAAACCCCAGTTCTCCCAGCTGCTCCTCACAAGACTGGTTCTCCAAACCCTCCACTAGTTTCATTGAATCACCATCTCCACCTTAGAAGCCAGCAGTACTTTTTCCCCAGTGCTACTACCAACACACATCAGGACCAGTTTTTCACACCAGAAAGGAAAAAGGTTCAAAAGGGGCCCAAACCACTGGGCAAGCCCAGGAACGGTGCTGCCCCTCTGGCAGAGATCAGTGTGGTACCAAGTGACCATCACAAAGCTGCAGACCTGGAGTTCTGAGCTCAAGTAGGGGAAAGGAGAGACCTTGCTGTGGCCTTTCAGTACTCAGAGGGGCTGGTAAGAAGATGGGGACAGACTTTTTAGCAGGGCCTGTCGCGACAGGACAAGGGGTGATGGTTTAAACTAAAAGAGGAGAGATCCAGACTAGATAGGAGGAATTTATTAACACTGAGGGTGATGAGACCCTGCCCCAGTTTGCCCAAAGAGGTGGGAGATGGCCCATCCCTGGAACCATTGCAGATCAGGTTGTTTGGGGCTCTGAGCAACCTGCTCTAGTTCCAGTTGTCCCTACTGGCTGCAGGGAGGTTGACTGGATGAGCTTTAAAGGTCCTGTCCCACCCAAAGCAGTCTGTGATTCTGATTTCACAGAAGGAGCAGCACATGTGTTTCCAAACTATTTAATACTGTTAAATGAAGGAGCAAAAATGAGAAGTCCCTTCCAGCAGCTCTTCCCTGGTGAATGATTGATTCTGTCCCCTGGTCACTCTGAAGTGCAGCCATTTTTGTAGTCACCTCAAAGATGGGATCAGGGAACAGATTCCAGTTAACAATAACCAGTCTGTGATGGTGTGAAAGACATCAGCTGTTAAATACTTAGATATTCATAGCTAGAAGGGCTATACAGATCTGAAAGATGACCATCTTCAGATCCCAGTGGCAAGTAACTCCTGCTGCTGCTCTGGCCAGCATTAGTCACCTTTATTAACCCAGCTGTTGCAACAAGCACTTAGGGGTGGCTCTAACTTGCCTCCCTGCATACCTTTGTGTTTAGCCTGGTCCACAACCAGTGCTCTCAGCTCAGCCAGTTCAGCCTCCAGCTGCTCAATAGGCTCTTTGGAATGGTCAGTCTTTGCTTTTGCTTCATCTGGATATGAGAGAGAGAGAAACACAACAGCTCATTCTCACCCCGTGTGTTACACCAGCATTCAGCAGCAAGCAGCAAGCAGCATTTCCTTTTCTGAAAGGCATAGCAGAGCCCCAAAACATCAATCTGCCACAGGTGCAGCTCTGCTTTCATGTCCAAATGTGCCATTTGATTAATCATTTATGAGCTTACACCTAGCTGCAGAAAGGATTCAGCTTTTAAAGACAAAAAGGAAAGGAATTCTCCTTCCAGAGCTGCCTTCCTACTTGCTTCAACTCTCTGCCCCTCACAGCAACGTTTGCTGTCCTCAGAAGACTCAAACACAGACACATACAGGATGCTACAGCACCAGCTCCTCAAGCCAGCACCGTGCCCCATCTCCAGACATTCCCTGTAACTCTTCTTGGCTTAAAGAAGAAATAAAAGGAAATTCCTGTTGCCACTACAAAGAGTGTCACCAGCTGCCACCTGTGCAGCTGGCTGGGCAGGACAGAGTCTCCTACACAGCCAGAAATAACCCAGCCAGGAACAGGAGTAAATAATTAATTCAAATTAATACTCATTGCAAAGAGGCTGTAAAGCAGAGAGGTGTTGGGAGCCTGCTGAGTCACCTCCTGTGCTCAGGGAGCACCAGCAGGGCAGGCCTGGAGCTGGCAACAGCCAGTCCTGCCCCAAATCCTGCCTCTGTGCAAGGGGCCCAGGAGGGATCTGGGTGCAGGGCGTGGGACTGGGGAGCAGGGGGTGGCAGAGGACATAGAGCAGAATGCAGGGGATGGGATCAGGATGCAGATCAGGATGCTGGGGAATGGCAGGGACCCAGCTCAGGTCAATCAGAATGCAGGGGACACGATTAGGATGTAGGGGCTGGCAGGGGATGCAGATCAGGATGCAGGAGACGGGATCAGAATGCAGATCAAGGCGTAGGAGATGGCAAGGGGTGGGATCAGGACACGGGACACAGATGAGGATAGAGGGGATGGATTACCATGTAGGGGATGGCATTAGGATGTAGGGGATGGCAGGGGGTGCAGATCAGAGTGCAGGGGATGCAGACCAGAGTGCAGGGGACGCAGCTCAGGCCATGCCACTAGAGGTCACTGGCAATTCAAAGGCTCCTGCAGAGCCCTGATTGCCCGTCGGGATTGTGCCCATCCCGGCAGGCCCCAGGGATCCCTCATCCTTGCCGTTGCCAGGACAACCTCCGCAGGCAGGCTCTGCACATCTGCGCTCCCAGGACTGCTTTGTCATGGCTCTGAGCTGCAGCATGGCCAGGAAGCTGCAGCATGGCCAGAGAGCTTCCAACACCCCAAAAGCACTCCAAGAAGGGGCCAGTCACAGATCCAGCTTCAGACTGTCATCCCCTCTACACCCTGGGAGTGATCCCTGCTCATAGTTTGACCTTTTCATTCCACATAAACCTGCAGTGAGGGGGCTGCCTGTTTTAAGAGGCACTGGAAACACCCACTTGCTGAAAGAGAGAGCAAAGCTCATTACATACCAGTTAAACCAACACACCAGTGATGTGGCTGCAGGGATGGGGCCTTCCCACCCAAACAACTGTAAACTGCACTGCACCCCCTTTAGAGCTGACACCTTCCCCAGCCCCTTCTGTTCTCCAGGCCCCAGTAATGCACTCTTAAAGGAGGATGACATTACTCAAGGGCTGAGCACAGCCAGCTCACACCCAGGGCTGTGAAGCATCCAAGCTGCAAAGGCTGATTCGTTGGGATGTGTTTGAGGTGATGTCAGTCAGCCAGACTGAGATGATGTCAGTCAGCCAGCTCAGGCATCCTGCAGCCTCAGCACCATGCTCTGCACCAACCCAGGGCAGAAATCCTGCCTGAGCAGGAGACAATCACTGTAGGAGGAACTAGGTGGTGTCTCAGTAAGAGATTAAGAACATGCAGGTATGTATGGACAGGTTAAAGACCTCCTCAGCCTTAACTTCTGGAAAGTTTCCCCTCCAGGGGTGAAGCAATGGAAGTATTAATTTGTCTTCAAGCTGATGCATAAGTAGATGCATTTTTTACCTTGTGTTTTCTCCTTCAGAGCATGACAGGCCTGTGTGTACGTGGAGTACAAGTTTGAGGGGATTTTATCAGCTCTAGGAGAAGAAAGAAAAAGACAGACATCTATTATACCACATAACCTCATTATGGTAAACAGAAGCACACACAGCAGCTCTGCCATGAAATGTCATTACAGCAGCTCTGAAGCACAGAGAGCATCTCAAGCATTTTTTTAATCATCATCTGACACAAAGGCCAGAAAATTATATCCAAGGCTTCCAGGGCCAGTATTAGAGGTGTGTAACACACACTAGAATCAGAGAACCATGGAATCATTTTGGTTGAAAGAGACCTCTAAGATCATTGAGTCCAAGCATTAGCCCAGAACTACCAGGTCACCACTACGCCATGTGCCTCCACACCACATCTCCATGGCTTTGACAACCCTCCAGGGATGGGGACTCCGCCACGGCCCTGGACAGCCTGGGCCAGGCTTTGACAACCCCCAAGGGGAAGAAATTGTTCCTCATGTCCAACTTAAATCTCCCCTGGGGAAACTTGAAGCCACTTCCTCTACAGGAGCCCAATACTGACTATGTTATTAATGCATTAATACCCATTTCATGTGCAGTACATGCTTAAGATCACAAGCTGTATGACATGCAGTGTTCACACACCTAAAACACCCAGGTGATGGACACCAGTCTGACCTTCAGACTCAGCACAAAATTATATCCAGCACTAAAAACATATCACACATTCAGCTGCTTCTCTTCCAGCTTTCCTGATGAAGAGTGATCCAGTCTGTTTTAGCCAGACTGAAATGACAAGGTAGGACCCAATCCCTCACTTGCAGACAGAGCTGCTAACATTTTTTCCTTCATGACAGGTAGCAGAGGAATTACTGCGTTTAAAATCAAGCTGCAATGCAGACAAGCTCTTTCAAACAGGTCTGCAGGACAAGCCTGAGTTCTGAGAGGGGCTAGATGATCCCTAGAAGTCCCTTTCAACCTCCACCACTCTGGGATTTTGTGAAGAAGAAAGTCCAGAAGCTTGTGGAGAAAATATCACTGGGATGTCTCAGTACCTCTTCAAAGCCTCTATAAAAGCCAGGCGAGCATCTGGGGTTTTTGGAAGCTGCAAGAGAAAAAGGAGGAAGTCAGGAGCAAACCCACAGCTCCTGGGAGGGTCACAGAAACAAAACCAAGAGCAAATACTAACCACACGGGGCTGGAGCAACGCAGGAAGAAACCAAGAAGTGTAATAAGGCCGCCTGAAAATACTGCAACAGAAAAGGAGTAGAGCAAATTATTAACAGTGCTGAGGCTGCCAGGAGCCATTCCCTTACCTCGGGAATTCATTTGGCTCCTGCAACACCAGGAATGACCACAAATTGAGTTCAGCTGAGATGAGCAGTCATTAATTCCTTTAACTTAGCTTTTTACTTAGCAGAAGAGTTGTGGACTTCTCTTGCAGTGTGCACACTGCTCCAAGAACCTCTCTGTGGGTGACACCTGAGGATGTGGGGAACACAGGAAGACCTTCCCCAAACTTCTTTTACTCACACCCTCAATTTTCCTTGTTTTGTTGTTTTGCTTTGGAGTTGGCTAGTAGGAATGGAATGGAATGGAATGGAATGGAATGGAATGGAATGGGATGGAATGGAATGGAATGGAATGGAATGGAATGGAATGAACCAGGTTGGAAAAGACCTTTGAGATCATCGAGTCCAACCTATCATCCAACACCATCTAATCAACTTAACCCATGGCACCAAGCACCCCATCCAGTCTCTTCCTAAACACCTCCAGTGATGGGGACTCTACCACCTCCCTGGGCAGCACATTCCAGTAGCCAATCTCTCTTTCTGTGAAGAATTTCATCCTAACCTCCAGCCTAAACCTCCCCTGGTGCAGCCTGAGACTGTGTCGTCTTGTTCTGGTGCTGCTTGCCTGGGAGAAGAGACCAACTCCCACCTGGCTACAACCTCCCTCCAGGTAGTTGTAGAGAGCAATAAGGTCTCCCCTGAGCCTCCTCTTCTCCAGACTAAGCAACCCCAGATCCCTCAGCCTCACCTCACAGGGTCTGTGCTCCAAGTAGTAGTAGTAGTAGTAGTAGAGCTAAAGTCAAGAAGAGTGGAGAAGTACCTGGCTTCTATCACAGATGTTGGGATCTTCCTCGTGGTCTCAAAGATCTGAAGGGCCTTCTCAACATCACGAAGGGCTTGGCCCTGGGGCTGGCTCACACAAGCAACAAGAAGAGAAAACTGTGGTGAGGAATGAAGGGTGGAGATAACCTTCCCTGCTTGTTCTCTTGGGGTTAGGAGCAGCTCTCTGTGCTGTGAAGGGAGACGATGAGGACTGCCTGATATGCAGAGTCAAACTATGGGATGGAGAAACAGGGTCTGAGCCACCAGCCCATGTCAATAAGGCTGGTACTGGCAACAACTTCATTGGGTCAGCCCAAAGGTCCAGGTGGGTCTATCCCTCCTACACCAACTCCACCAGAGACTCCTACTCAACATCACACTGTTTATCCAATCTTCTCCCAAGAGGACAATATCTTTTCTGTCACAGAACCATTTTGGTTGGAAAAGACCTTTAAGATCATTGAGTCCAACTATTACCTAACTCTACAAAGTCTGGTGCTAAACCATGTCCATGAGTACCACATCTCTGTGTCTTTCAAACACCTCCAGGGATGGGCATTCAACCACCTCCCTGAGGAGCCTATTCCAGGGTTTGAGAACACTTTCAGTGAAGAAGTTTATTCTAATATCCAAGTGCTAAGTCTAGTTTTCCTGAAACCTGGGGAGAACCTCCATATTTATAGCTACTAAACCCTCTGTTTTAATGCTGGAGATTGCCAGCATGCTCAAACATGGTTGCAATGGCAGAGAGGGGGGTGACCTAAGCTCTTTTCCTGTAGAAAAAGAGCAGGACTGATGAGAAGATGGTTAATCAGAGCAGCAGTACCTGCACAGATTCATCTGTGGAAGACAAGTCTTCATAGAGCCCCATATCTTCTATTGCAACCTGTGTGAGGTAAGAGAGATGCACATTGTCACCACAACACAGCTTATGTCATGGCAGATGCAGAAAGAACTCTTCAAAGAGACAATTTGCACTAACTTTGAGGTCAGCCAGCCTGGTTTTAGCCAGAGTGATGTACTCCAAGAGAAGGGAGCGATGCTTTGCTGGCACCACCGGCGGGTACATTATATGGACCTGAAATGGGAAAGTCACAACAAGAGCTGCCAGTGTGAAAGAAATCCATGGAAAATCCTGGTTAAGGTCTACAGTCATTTACCTCAAACATCCACAGGATCCCTGGATCCCAGCATAGTGGGTGTTGAAAGGGACCTCTGAGGATCATCCAGCCCAACCCCACCACTAAAGAAGGCACCCACAGCAGGCTGCCCAGGATCACAACATGCAGGAGGGTTTGGAATCTCTCCAGAGAAGGAGACTGCACAACCTCTCTGGGCAGCCTGCTCCAGGGCTCCAGCACCCTCACAGCAAAGTTTCTCCTCCTGTTCACATGGAACCTCCGGGGTTCCACTTTGTGCTTATTGCTCCTTGTCCTGTCACTGGGCACCACTGACAATAGTGTGCCCCATCCTCTTGCCCTCAAGCCTTTAGCTCTTGCTGAGCACTGAGCAGATACCCTCTCAAGCTGCTCTTCTGCAGGCTAAGCAGCCCCAGGTCTCTCAGCCTTTCATCCTCACAGAGATGCTCCAGGCCTCTCAGCATCTGTGTAGCCTCTGCTGGACTCTCTCCAGTAGTTCCCTGTCCCTCGTGAACTCTTCTGTCAGTCTCCAGCAAACCATGTCTGTCAGCATGTCCTCACCTTCAAGTATGGAGCTGTCTCAAAGGGCACAAGCTCTGACAAGAATTCAAAGAGGAAGACCAGAGCTTTCTTGCTGCTCCCATGGTGACCACCAGCATTCCCAAAGGAAGTCTGTGAAAGAGGAGAAAATGGCAATACAGTCCTTCAGTGTGGAGAGAATCCACATCCCACACAAGTCCCAGACATCATCCAGGTATCTGCCTTCTGGTGAATTCTTCAGGGAAAGCCTAGAGAAACCTCTATGGAAGTTGTCTTTGTGCCTCTTTGTCTAGTTCCCAGAAATCCTGCCATGCCATGCTCAGATTTCTGATGTGCTCTCATAAGAACACTCAGAGTTAAACAAAGCAACACCAGCTTTGAAGGGGGCTCACAAGAAAGAGGGAGAGGGACTGTTTGCAAAGGCATGTAGCAACAGGAGAAGGCACAATGGGTTTAAACTAGAGAAGGGTAGGTTTAGATTGGACATTACTATACTTTCCTATGAGGATGGTAGAACACTGGAACAGGTTGCCCAGGGAAGTGTTGGAAGCCCTATCCCTGGAGACATTCAAGGTCAGGACTGATGGGGCTGTCCCTGCTTACTGCAGGGGGGTTGGACTAGATGACCTTTAAAGGTCCCTTCCAACCCAGGGCATTATATGGTTCTATGAAAATGCACCAAAGAACTGAGATTTATGAGGGGACCACCACACTGCCTGTTTCCACACAGCTTTTTCTGAGCATGAGATGGAAAACAGGCCACTCTAAGACTTGCAGAACACAACTAGCTTCCCTTTTGGTACATCCTGATACATCAGCAAAGGCTGAGCTCAGATTTGCAAACTCAGAGGAAGGCATCTGCAGGTCTGAGTGACATTTGCATACCTAAAATACCTGCATGTTTACAGCTAAAAGCTAAGGAGCAATTATCTCTGAGGTCCAACACAGCAATTACAGCTGCATGCAAACATCCAGGAAACAGGAATGCTTCATCTGCAAAACCCAACAACTTATGCAACAGCACTGGTTATCAAGACACTGAAACACATCCAGGATTATGATTACAACAGGAATTACATGTCTGCATTCCTGACAGATCACTAGAGGAGGCAGCATGGACTTCCAAGATGAAAGAAGGGAACTCTGGAGAAAGCCAAATATATTCTGTGCAGACACAAAGGCTGCAATAAATATTAAACCATCCCCCAAAGTAATACAACCACTCATTACTCTTCTTTCCTTTCTTACTCCCCTCTCTCTCTAATTCCTGAGCATCTTGTGTGAAACTAGGCTTTTGCTGGGCAGAACATCCCTCACACACAGGTTTCTCACAAACTTCAAACAGAGATTCCCAGTCAGGCCTCATTTGGTCTCACCTTAAACCATTCAGAGTAGGGCATGAAGACAGCAGGGCCCTCCAGAGCAGCCTGCCGAGCGATCAGGAAGGCTGTGATCAGGTTCTCCATGTCATAATTCTCAAAGGCCTTTAGCAGGAGCTGGCCCAGCAGATCTAGGAACAGAAAACCAGAACCTCAAACTTTGCTCTTGCAATGGTGCACAGTAAATGGGGACAAATACCTGTGATGGAGTGTCTGCCACATGAAGAAGGATATACACTGCAGCTTGGGGAACCCTTAGGACTTGCTTATCTCTTTTCATGCATTTTGAACAGTCAAATAGTCTCAGATTTCACAGAATCACAGAGTGGTCTGGGTGGGAAGGGACCTTTCTAGGTCATCTGCAACAAACAACCTGACCTGCAACAGTTGCAGGGATGGAGCACCTCCCACCTCTCTGGGCAACCTGGGCCAGGGTCTCGCCACTCTCAGCATCAAAAATGTCTTCCTTCTATCCAGTCTAAATCTCCCTCTTTTAGTTTCAAACCATCACCTCTTGTCCTCTCACAACAGACTCTGCTCAAAAGTCTATCCCCGGCCTTCTGATCAGCTCACTGAAGTTCTGGAAGGCCACAAGAAAGTCTCACTGGAGCCTTCTCTTCTTCAGGATGAACAACCCAAACTTTCTCAGCCTGTCCTCACAGCAGAAGGCTTTCAGCCCTCATACCATTGCTGTGCCCTCCTCCAGCCCTGCTCCAACAGGTCCATGGCTCTCCTGTGATGAGGTCTCCAGACTCACTGCAGGACTTTCAACCTGCAATAACTACAGGGAGTCCAGCAATGAGACAACCAGTAAGATAATCTACCAAACTCAAACAAAAGGGGTCAAAAGCACAGGTCTTGTGAAGAGCAGCTGATGGAACTGGGGTTGTACAGCCTTGAGAAAAGAAGGATGAAGGGAGATCTTCTGGCTCCAGGTGGGGATCACTCTCTTCTCCCAAGGAACAAGCAACAGGAGCAGAGGAAAGGGAAACAGCCTCAGTTTGCCCCAGAGGAAGTTCACTTTGGACAGTAGAAGAAACTCCTTCACTGAAAGGGTTTTCTAACCCTGGAACAGGCACCACAGGGAGGTGGTTGAATCCTCATCACTGGAGGTGTTTGAAAGACACAGAGATGTGGTGCTGAGGGACATGGTTTAGCACTAGAGTGTGATTCGATGATTCTAAGGTCTCCAGCAAAGAGAAGAGAGAACAACTAAGCTTCAGTAATCACTACGCCAATTAATTAATTATTAAGATAATTATCAAGTAACCACTCTCAGCTATACACAAAGTCTGAGAAGCATCAGGCACAAGGTCTGATATGGACTCTCTGAATGGAAAAGAAGATTTTCTGCTGTTCTTTTCCACACAGCAATCTCAACCCACCAGCTAGGCACAACTCTGCCGCTGCTCAGCCAGCACAGTTCCCTCTGAGAGCCTTAGGAGCAACTAAGAGACCTTGGCTTGCAGGCTTGGCAGCCCCCACATACCTTTGAAGAGCTGCTCAGCCTCAGCCTGACAGACCAACAGTGTGGAAACACAGGACAGGATGTGCTGCCAGTTCACCTCGTGGGTCTCCAGCACTTGCTGCAGCTGGCAGATTGCCTCCTTCGCACCCAGCACCACGAACAGCTGGAAGAGTGACAGCAGCTCATTTTAGCTGTGACACGCAGCCATAGTCAAGGTTAGTATATAGCTAGAAGTACTTTCCCCTCATTCTTCCTCTTGCCTACAGTTCCTGGCAACTGGGTCAGGTGCTGTGATGGGAACTGACTACTTTTGATTAATCTTGTTTCAGCTATTTCAGCAAACATAAAGCCAGCAGTTCCCCTTGTGGCAGCGGGCAGACATACTCTGCGGTACAGGGTGGTCAGCAGCGAGCAGGTTCTTGTGAAGCTCCACTCCTTCTGCATGCGGATGGCATCAGGCACTGCAGCCAGAGAAAGAAGAGTTTAACTCATCAGATTTTTAAAACACATCCAAAATGCAGAAGTTAACCACAGAAGTTCTCCCTTTGGCAGCCAGCAAAAGCTGCCCACTGAAATCTTTTCTAGGTGGAAGGCAGCGATGACCTGGCTCTCCTCCACACTACAGGCCAACAGCTCAGAGTGATTTTACCAGAGATTTTGGAACTTAAAGGTATTTATTCCTTAAAACACTAAGCTGCACAATCACCAATCTCAGACTAAACCCCTTCAATCCTGCCTTTTTCTCAACCAAAAGAAAGGCCACATCTTGTGCCTAAAGCCACACAGGGGCCAGATCAATTTAGCCCCAAGCTCTCCCCACAGCACCACCTCTCCCATCCAGTTCCTCCCTTAGCCAGAGCTGATCCCAGCAGCCAGAGCTCTCCAGTGTCATAGAATCATTAAGATTGGAAAATACCTTAAAGATTGAGTCTAATCATTAACCCAGCACTGCCAGGTCACCACTAAACCATGTGCCTCAGCACCACATCTCCATGGCTTTGAAACCCCTCCAGGGTGCTGGGCAGCCTGGTCCAGACCTTGACAACCCTCAAAAGGAAGAAACTGTTCCTCATGTCCAAACTAAACCTCCCCTGGGGCAACTTGAGTCCATTTCCTCTCGTTCTATCACTTTTTCCTTGGGAGAAGAGACTGACCTCCACCTGGTTCCAGCCTCCTTTCAGGGAGTTGTAGAGAGCCAGAAGGTCTCCCCTCAGCCTCCTTTTCTCTAGGCTGAACAACTCCAGTTCCTTCAGCTGCTCCTCACAAGGCTTGTGCACCAGACCCTTCACCAGCTTAATTGCCTTTCTCTGGACATACTTCAGCACTCAATGTCTTTCTTGGAGTGTGGGGCCCAAAACTAAACCCAGGATTCAAAGTGTGGCCTCAGCAGTGCCAATCAGATGTTAGTCCAATTATCTGCTCAGCAGCCATCGGCTGAAGCTGTGTTTGAAGGCACTGATTGATCACCTCAGCTTTTCTCCTGAACTACAGCTCTCTACATGATTTTTCTGTCTCATCTGTCACTCTGCTCACACAGCCCCTGGGAAAGGGCTGGAAGCTGGGCAGCTCTGCTCTACCTCAGGATTCTCCCGGCTGGGCGCCACCCAGTGAGGCCTCAGTGAGATAGATGGAGCTTTGGACAGGAAACAACACACCTTGAGGACACTTCTCCTCCCCTGTTCCTACCTTTCAGCAATGGGTTGTAGGTAAGCACCTTGGTCAGGGTGTGTCTGAAGAACTGCTGCAAGGAATCCGGATGCACAGCGCTTTGATAAACAGGCACCCTGAACACGTTCAACCTGCAAGCAACCAGGAGACCAAACAATGTACAGCAAAGACCAAGCTGGTTAGAGACTCATTTTCCTTCTACATCTTTCTCCTCAAACTGCCAGAGCTACCCTTTTTAAAGTGTGTCTTTAAATATCTGTTGGTCACTCAATATTACACAGAGGTCAGGTGTACACAGGTGACTCTAACACACACCCCTGCACAAGACAGGTCTGAAGGGTGATAGAGAATCACAGAATGTTTTGTGCTGCAGGGACCTTTAAAGGTCATCTAATCCAATCCCCCTGCAGTCAGCAGGGACATCTGCAACTAGAGCAGGCTGCTCAGAGCCCCAAACAATCTGACCTGCAATGGTTCCAGGGATGGGGCATCTACCACTTCTCTGGACAACCTTGACCAGGATCTCACCACCCTCAGTGTAAAGATTTTCTTCTTGTATCCAGACTCTTAATTCAAATCATCACCCCTGTCTTGTCACAACAGGACCCTGCTAAAAACTCTGTATCCATCTTTCTTATCAACTCCTTTACATACTGAAGGTTCAAAGCAGTTAAATAGCAGGTCTGGAAACAAGATTTGGGAGATGAAGGCACCTCCTGGATGTTTCTGCTCAAAAGCAGAATGAGACATCTGACAGGGGGAACTCAGTGCAGGCCAAGAGGGTGCTCCAAGGTTGGTTCTAGCCCTGCCAGAATGCCTTTTACAGTATCACAGTATCACCAAGGTTGGAAGAGACCTCAAAGATCATGAAGTCCAGCCTGTCACCACAGACCTCATGACTAAACCATGGCACCAAGTGCCACGTCCAATCCCCTCTTGAACCCCTCCAGGGACGGTGACTCCACCACCTCCCTGGGCAGCACATTCCAATGACCCATTCCAATTTTCCTACCCAACACTCAAATTTTTATGAGCATTTTCACTTGCACATGGATGATCTTCAGGATTCTCTAATAGACAGCACTGGGGAGGGGTGGGCATTCCCCCTATTTCAGTAATAAGAATAGCTATGATGTTACTCAGAGGAAATGTTTCTTACCAGAACTTCATAGCTTTCAACGTGGAGACATCTTCTTGCTTCTCCTTACCAACAGCATCAAGCACCCCTGCACCCCAAAATGAAGACACAAAAGTACAATGAGAAATGGAAGGAGCTGTGACACTGAACTCCATGGGCAAGAACTGACAGGAAAGAGAAATTTCTTAGAATCATAAAGGTTGGGAAAATCTTTGAGTCCAACCATGAACCCAGCACTGCCAGATCACTACTAAACCATGTCCCTCAGCACCACATCTCCATGGCTTTGAAACCCCTCCAGGGATCCCTGCTGCCCTGGGCAGCCTGGGCTAGGCTTTAATAACCCTCTCAAGGGGAAGAAATTGTTCCTCATGTCCAGCCTAAACCTCCTCTCAGGCAACTTAAGGCCATTTCTTCACTTGTTTCTTGGGAGAAGAGACCAACCTCCACCTGGCTCCAACCTCCTTTTTCAGGGAGTGATAGAGCCAGAAGGTCTTCCCTCAGCCTCCTTTTCTCCAGGCTGCACAACCCCAGTTCCCTCAGCTGCTCCTCACAAGACTTATTCTGCACACCCTTCACCAGCTTTGTTGCCCTTTTTTGAACCCACTCCAGCTCCTCAATGTCCTTCTTGGGGTGAGGGATCCAAAACTGAACCCAGTACTTCAAGGTGTGGCCTCACCAATGCTGAGTACAGGGAGACAATCTCAGCCTTGCTCCTACTGGCCACACTGTCGCTGATTCAGGCCAGGATTCTGTTGGCCTTCTTGGCCACCTGGACACACACTTCAGCCTCCTGTTGATCAGCACCCCCAGGTCATTTTCCACCATGCAGTTTCCAGTCACCCTGCCCCAAGCCTGGAATGTTTATGGGGTTGTTGTAACCATGCCAGATGCAGTTAACAGTTAATTACGAGAGGGCAGTGCCTGGGTGGCCCTTTCCCTCACATGCCTTGCTAAGGCAGTGCACAGCATGGAGCTCTCTCCTCCCCTGCTGAGAAAAGCTTCAAGGTTAAGCAGAGAGAAAAGGAGATCAAGTCCACTCATCCTCGGGCACGGGAGTTCAGCTGAGCACTGTCGGTGCTCCCGTGCTGTGCTCAGCCTGTCCTCCTCTGCTGAAGGTTTTCCTCAGTAGTGAATTATTTCACATGAAGAATCTAATGTTCTCCCAAGCAGCTGATTAAACCCCTCAAAGGTGACCCAAAAGTGCACACTAATAAAAATACCTTATAATAAAAACTCATTTAACAGAGTTTTCAGACACACAGACTGCAGCAGCCTGCAGCAGCAGGGACTAAGCAGAGTGAAGGTCAAATGAAGAGCAGGTTAGCAGAGTCCTGTTTGCCAACTGCCAGCTTGTCCTCCTCCTGGTTATTTTTCACTGTTAAAGGGTCATCTGAGAAAGGGACTCCTCACATTAAATCCTAAACCACTTCTCTCACTGACTTCCATTTGCAGAAGCTCTCTGTAAGGCTCTGGCTGCAGACAGCAATCCCTGATGTGAAGTAAAGGCCCAGCCTGGCAGTGCCCACAGGGAGAGACACAAGAGGGAGAAACCTTGGCACAGTGGTTCTTGGTTACCTTACAGCAGCAGGGAAGCACCAGCAGTGAGCACCTCGTGACACATGCCAGCAGGACACCTGGCACAGCCTGGCACCGAGACAGGAGGGTGATAGAGGGTGTACAGGCAGATAAGAGAAATGCACCAGTGTAAGGCACAGGAGGAGGTGCCAGAGAGCATGAGGAGGAGCTGAGAGTGTGAGGTGTTAGTGAGCATGAAGTTGTAATATGTGTGTAAGCAGATGCTGAGTGAGCAGGATCTGTCAGTTAGTGTGAGGAGGTGCAAGCAAGCAGGAGGAGGTGTGAGGCAGTGTGAGCTGTTAGGCAGAGTGAGGAGGTGTAAATGAGTGTGAAGAGCTGTTTGGATATGAGGAAAAATTTCTTTACTGAAAGAATGGTCAGGCATTGGAACAGGCTGATCAGGGAGGTGGTGGAGTCACCATCCCTGGAGGTGTTCAAAACGTGTAGACATGGTGCTGAGAGATGGTTTAGTGGGCAGGGTGGTGTTAGGCTGATGGTTGCACTCGATGATCTTAGAGGGCTTTTCCAAAGGAAACAATCCTATAATTCTGTGAGGGGAAAGTGAGCATGAGGAAGGAAAGGCAAACCTGAGCGTGAACTGAGCAAGCATGAAGAGCTATGGGCAAGGGAGGAGGAGTAAATAAGCATGAAGAGATGTAAGCAAGCAAGAGCAGCAACTGTAAGCTGTGAACTGTTAGTGAGCAAGGAAGTGTAAACGAGAGTGAAGAGGAGCTGTGAGTGAGTGTGAGCTGTTAGTGAGAGGGAGGATGTGTAAACGTGTGAAAATCTCAGTAAGGAGGTGTAAACCAGTGTGAAGAGCTGTTAGTGAGCCTGAAGAGGAGCTGCTAGTGAGTGTGAGGAGGTGCTAGTGAGTGTGAGGAGGTGCTAGTGAGCGTGAGGTGGTGTCAGCAAGTGCTTCCTCTGCTGTACAGCAGATACAGCAATTTACCGTGAAGAGCACCTGTGACACGACAAAAATAGCCTTCCTGGGTGCTTAGTCTTTCTGCATCAGGATTTGTGATGCAAATCAGGGGCTGCTGCACTTGAGCTCACAGAAACAGCAGGACTTGCCCGGGCCAAGAAGAGTATGCTGGGACACCTCTTGAAGATTGGCCTTTTAAAATGTGAACAGTAGTTGTCTTTCCTCAGCATTAAAGAGAAAAATAAGTTTCACAAACATTAGTCTGCAACTCCAAACCATGAGCCAGCAAAACAGTTTATTTACACCATAACTTTGTGAATTCAAAGTTTAGTTTATTGAGCAGAAGCAACGGTCCTGGCCTAACCTCTCTGCTACAACTACTTCCCATGAAATCCATTGAGGGATCAACCTGCTGTTGCAGCTGGGAGCAGAACAACGAGCTGGGCATGAAAGGCAAGGGATGATCTGCAGGGTTAGGAGGCACTTCATAATAGGGAAAGGAAAAGCAGAGGCACAGGAAATCAGTCATTGTACAGAAGGAAAAGCACCCCAGGCAAAGGATTCCTGCTGAGAGATTTAGTGGTGAAGGAGGAACATAAGTTGGGCAAACAGCAGTGACTGCCCAAAGCCAGGGATCACAAAAGCACTTACATGTCAACATCCTCTGCAGGACAGCGTGGCAGATCTGTTAAAAAAAAGAACAAATTTAGAACATTCAGAGTTTGAAAGAGCTCCAGTTATATGCAGGAAAAGCAAGTTGACTCAAAGAAAGAGCTTTGTCCCCCTTAAAGCTGAACTGTTACCTCAGGCTGTGCTGCAGAGCAGATACAATAGAGGGTGAGGATTTCCCATGCTCAGTAGCATCCTGTGCCTCACATTCAAATGGAGAAAAGAGCAAACGAGGTGAAACCAAGAAGCTTAAAGCCTTTGACACCGCACCCTGGTCCTTAAAACAGCCTTTGTCCTGGTCTCACCATTCCTTCCTCACCACTCCAACACCCAGACCACCACCCTTTCTTTGTTCCTGATTTATTCACACCCAGCAAGGCACAGAGGTGTATAATGGAGCCACTTTGAACAGCCCTTTGTCAATAGGTTCCCTTTGTCCTTACAGAGGGGATCTTCTTGGATTCCAACTTCCTCCCCAGCTCCCAATTCTGCTGAAAGCCATTCTGGAGAAACACGATTGCCAAGTCTGCAAATAAAGGAGGAATTAATGTTTCAGAATCTCCATTTCTCTGTCCTTCCCCCACCTCACAACAGCTTCAGTGTCCGAAACACCTCGCTCACTACATACAGGAACCATTTCTTTTCCTGGAGTAAAACTGCTCCTAGGCAAAATGGCCAAGAACAATGGATGGTGAGGGGAACAGACATTCAAAGGTCTTACACTGTGGTTAGCACCTCAGAACTCACATGGAATATACCTGAACCACTGCACTGCTCCAAACTCCTTCCATCACATTGTGAAGGGATTTTCCTCCCCCCCCCCCCCCCCAACAAAATGGCAAAATAACTACCAGAAAACGACTGGAGGTAGAACTGCTAAGTATTCCTGATCCAAAATCTCTCAGACACTTTGCAGAAGTGTCACACTCAGCATATCATCATCTCTGGCCTCACAGACCTCACAGTCATGCTTTCTTGTGATGCTCTAATGAAAAGGGGCAGAGAATTTCAGTATTTCCCTCACTGAAATGAGGAAAGAAAACTCAGGGAGGGCTCTGTCCTTACACTTCCAAGCCTTTGGCTCATATAGCCCTCACTGCAGGGACTGTGGACTCACATCCAGCCCTGCTGCACCAGTGCCTTGCCTGAGAGAAGGTGCCTGGCAAGCTCCACATGCCCGGTGAGCTCCACGTCCTCAGCCCGCTCGCAGAGCCCCCGGAGGCTGCTGCACAGCCACTCCACCACAGCAGGGACGGCAGAGCTGCTGAGAACAAACCAAACACACCAAACTCAATCCCTCCTGCTCTCTCTGAGGTTTGGGTTTTCCCACCACCATTCTCTTGGACTCAGCAAAGAGCCATCTGTGCCGGGCTCCACCCTCAATGTGGCATCTCATTTCTTTAGTCTGAACCAGCAAGAGCTTTATTTGCTTTGCAAACAGATGCCACAAACACACCCAAAGGAAAAAAAACACATCTGCAGTTGTGTGCTCAAGTGTCTCATAGAACCAGAGACTTGTTTTGGCTGGAAATGATCTTTCAGACCATCAAGTCCAACTATTAGGCTGGATGTTAGGAAGTTCTCCACAGAAAGAGAGATTGGCCATTGGAATGGGCTGCCCAGGAAGGTAGTGGAGTCACCATCACTGGAGGTGTTTGGGAAGAGACTGGATGGGGTGCTTGGTGCCATGGTTTAGTTGATAAGATGGTGTTGGGTGATAGGCTGGACTTGATGATCTCAAAGGCCTTTTCCAACCTGGTCTATTCTATTCCATTCTCCCAGTAACCAACCAACCAACTTCAACATTAGACATCAGGAAGAAATTCTTCCCCATGAGGGTGGTCAGGCACTGGAACCAGGCTGTCTAGAGAAGTTGTGCAGGCTCCAACCTCGTGTGTGTACAGAACCAGGTTCTATGGGACCTTGAGCAGCCTGGTCTAGTAGCAGGTGTCCCTGCCCATGGCAGGGGAGTTGTAATGATCTTTAAGGTCCTTTCCCACCCAAACCATTCCATGATTCAACTGTGCTAATTAACCTGGAGTAACCTCCCAAACCAGAGTAACTCCTTAACTCCTGTTAATCTGATCACTTGCCAGCACCTGACTGTATTCTTAGTCCAGAATACTCATGAGACTAATCCCTGATTTACATCTCAACAGGCTTTAAAGGATTAAATACATCTGCAAACCTCAAAACCTCTGCTCACCTCTCCAGCAGCTCTCCCAGACCAACAATGCTGCCCCTGTGCAGGTGCCACACAGCTTCCAGCACTGGAGGGTCCTAAGTAGACACCAAAATTAAGCACAGTGAAGTCTGCATTTTGCAGTTAACATTTGAGTGACATAAAGGATACTTAAATAACTAAACCTACATTCCTTTCCTTCAAACTCCCCACAACTTATTCAAACCTTAAAACAACAGCAGAGGAAACCCCAGATGAGGAAAGATGACATTTGATTTCCCTGCCCCCTCCCCCAGTACAAATTTCATAGTTTAGGGCTGTGGATGCATCATCCCTTTAATTATTCATGGTCAAGTAATCAATACACCCATCTGTGTCCTGCTGCAGTAATGCTGATGCTGCATGTTCAAAAATATCCCAGAAAACAGGAAACACCACAAAGTTTCAAGCCTTGATTCAGATCCAGAAGTAGATCAGAGAATTAGCAGTTGGCTCATGATGTGTTTATTAGTCTCTGTGAAGCCAGTTTGCCGCTCTCAAACCCCTTTCCTAATTGGAGATGATACAAAAGGACCCTGGAACCATGTGGGCAGAGAGGACACAGAGGGGAAAAAACAACCCCTGCTCCTCAGTGCCAGGCTTGCCATCTGCAAATGAGGCACAAGGCATCACTCCCATGGGAATGAAACTCCTGCTCTTGATGCCTCCCTGCAACGTCCTCCCAAATCCCACCTGCAACAGCATGACCTGGACATGCTGATTAATACCTACACAGTAGGTGGCCACAGAATGGGGCCAGAGTCTTTCTGGCAAGGGGCAGCAGACACAAACTGGAACCAGGAGGAGAAGAGCCTTTGCTGTGAGGGTGCCAGAGACATGGAGGAGGCAGCCCAGAGAGGCTGTGGAGTCTCCTTCTCTGGAGATTCCAAACCTGCCTGGACATTGTGATCCTGGGCAGCCTGCTGTGGGTGACCCTGCTTTAGCAGGGAGGCTGGACTAGATGATCTTCAGAGCTCCCTTCCAATCCCCACCATGCTGGGATTCAGTGAGAATCCTGCAACCAGCAGGGAAAAGGTGCAGCAGCAGCAGCTTCCGCTTGTTCCAGCCTCTACCCAGAAGTGCTCCTTGTGAAGGAAGAGGTATGTGGGGGTCTGTGGCACACAAACCATTCAGGAGAAAACCCCAGCAGCTTTTCACAGCCACCAGCAGCTGCTGAGTAGCGTGACCCCAGACTTGCCCACACACTTTGTCCTCAACAATCCAATTCTTTCCTGTAACAATCTCAGTTACACAGCAGCATTTGATCTCCATGTCTACCTGAGAACAAGGAGATCTTGATCAGCCCACAAAACACATGGGATTCTATTTTCAGCCCAAGATCAGATACTTGAGACCAGAGTATGCCTCTTATCCTGGCAGATCAGCCTCCTCCTTTCCCACCAGAGCAGCAAGCAACCAGAACTGTCCCCCCAACTAAAAAAGTCCTTAACCCCACTTAGGGCATCACTTAGCTCAAGATAACAAAGCACCCAAGTGAAACCAAGACAACACATCTGTGAAGCACCACAACCTGCTAACTGCTATCACATTTCTCTTGGGCCATTTTCTACCTGAACTCACTGGGGCTTATCACCATTCCCAGGTAAATGGAGCAGAGAATTAGAACAGCAAAGACAGTCTGAATATTGGGGGTGAAGGACATAAAGGACTTTTGGAACTGTGCCACCCCTGAGCTAGCTGGAGCCTCAGCACTGCCTGGTCAATCGATCTGGATTGCTTAGCACAGAGAGCAAAGCTACTGCTGGAGACTTATCAGAGTGCTTCACTGATAACAACAAAGCAGAGAAGCAAAAGAGGGAAGAAAACGATCCCCCCGCCCCCCCTGAGCTTCCACCAAGGTGTGGGGCCACCTCAGATGAGTCTAACCCTGTTAGATGCTGTAATTCCACACACTACTGCCATGTCCCTCCTGGCTGGCTCTGAGTGAGGAGCAGCCATGCTGAAGAATCATAGAATCACACAGAGTTAAAACATCTTCTGTGGAGAGTTAAGACACTCTCCTAGCTCCCCCAAACACCAACCCCTGACCACCAAGATGCTGTCAGCTCCTTTGTGGCAGCTTCCTACAAGTGGCTATGACATTTTAATCATCCACTTGCTCCCAAACCTCTACTAAATCCTCTACAAAAAACAAACAAACAACACAAAACCACAGCCACAAAAACAAGGAAGCTCCCAGTAAAGCTGTTTTTAAATAAACCAAACCAACCCCCAGCATTTATAGTTCAGTTCATGCTTTGGATAAGGTCAGAAGGACCTTTTCAGGAGGAGTGAATGATTCAAGAAAACCATGGCCAGTGATGAGACTGCTCTGGGGCACCCAACACCCACTGGGGGAAGCAGAATGGACATCACAGTCCTTCACCAGTCCATTTAACAGTTATCCTCAGCCTTCATGGGAGGCTGCCACATCCCACAGATGAAGTCTAACTGGTCTGTAACACAGCAGTGTTTCTCCATGGGCTCTTACCTTCATTCTCCACAGCTCCTGACAGAAGCGGGAGCGACAGAACAAATTGTTTGCCAGCAGATCCTTGATGGCTTGAAGCAAGCACAACAACTTCCTCTGGAATCACCCCAGAAAGGAAGCAGAAATTATTTCCCTTGTAAACAACACATTCTGAGAATAACAATTGGTTGCTTTTCCTTGTTTGCTGCTTTTTAAAGGCTGGAGAGGATTCATGGGGAAAGCCCAAACGTCTCTGCTAAGGTTGAACTAGAGGCAGCCAGGCTGAGCAGTGACAGCAACAAGTTTTTGGCCAGCACCATACCAAGCCACATCAATAAAGGTGGAATCATGGATTAAAGAGATGAAGTTACAGCAGAGGCTACAGCTCAGGATCTGCTTAGAGAAGCTGTCAAACCCAGCCACCTCCCTGCTGAGGAGCGCACAGCACTCCTGCAAGCGTGTGGGGCACATAAATGTGTAATTGGCCACTCAGGTCCTAGGTGCATGGGTGGCTTTATCAGAACAGATAAACTGGGTTTAAAGTCAAACCTAACAACACTGTTTGCTTGATAAACTGAATGTAAACCTCTTCCCTTACCCTCTGGTCCAAGCTCAGCAGTGGGCCTTGAGAATGGCTCGCAGAAGCCCGGCAGATCCGTTCAATATTGGTAGTGGCAGTTTTGGCTGCCAGGATGGCTGGGGGGACACCCAACCTCGAGGCTTGCTCCTGCAGGACAGAGGCTGGGGAAAACAACCAACCAACCAAATAAAACAAACAAACAAACAAAGCAGAAAGCTGACAGGCAGAAAATAGTACTCTGAACATATGACTAAGATGACAGAAATCCCAAGTCTTAAACTTCTTCAAACACAGGTGTCATTTGTTCGTATCATTTTAATTCCCATCGTATCATCCCTTTACTGTCCACAAAACAGAGGCAAAACAGCCAGGGCTAGAGGTGAAATATCCCCCCTAAGCAGCTCCTTAGGAGTATTTCAGTCTTGTGGGGCTCACAGTAACACTTTCACATCAAATTTAATAATCAGACCTTGCCAGAGGTGCTGGCACCAGACAAGTAAGCAATGGAATACCAGAGCAAAGGAAAGAAAGTAAAATTAGGATTGCATTGATCAGGCAGAAGTTCAGAACATGAAGAAAAGCTCTTTCCCACGTCTGTTTCCAACAGATTCTCTTTCACTCACCTACAAGTGATTCTGATGGTGCATTCCCAGCTGGCTTGACTGAACCTTCCACCTAGAAACCAAACACAACCAGAACAGTCTTGGATGTCCCTCACAGCCATTGACAAACCTCTTCTCTCTCAGCACGCTGAGCAGCCCTGGCATTCCTGAGGGCTGGAGCAGCTGAAGTGAAAGGAACTGCAAGTTCCCACATGGTTGAGGTAAACCAGAGATTTCAGGGCACCTTACAAGATGGAACATGTCAAAATGTTGGATCCTTTTAGAGTTAAATCCCCTTTTTTTTTGCTTTTTATACAGAGAGATCATTTGCACAGAAAGAAACATCCTTGTGGCTGAACTGCAAGAATTGTCTGTTCTATCTGAATTGTCTACTCAAGTTAACAAAATCAAAAGCTTTCTCTAGTGTGTGAGAAGGTAGAACATGACCAAGTCAGAATGCTGGCTCAGGTGAACTAAAGAGGTTCTCATAAAGGGTGGTAATTTGGAGAAAACCCAATAGTGTCTCCTGACTTTTTTTTCCTGTATTCACAAGAAGCCAGTTGTGACCCCTCCCAAAAGGTCAGAAACCATGCTTAACCATTTTCAGTCTGTAACAATAAAACACAGAGGGATAAAGGGGGGGAAATAACCTTATTTGTGCAACACATACCTCTCAACTTCAGCTTACTCCTACAGTGCTGGTTTGTCTTTCCTTCTATCAGCAAGACTTGCCCCTAGTACTTTCATTCTGCAGTTGCCCTGATCGAACCTGCCTCAGCCAGCACCTCCTGCAATCCCCATTCTGACCATTACACCCCAAACTGCCCGCTCCTACCTCCAGGAGGAGGTCATTCAGATTCTGATGGTGATCCAGAAGGCGCAGGACTGCTTCCCGGACCTCTGCTTCACTCCCAAAGGTGATTTTTCGTTTCCTGTCTCTCCCTGCTGAGAAATTAGGATTGATTTTAGAACCTACACCTTGCTCCCATAGCCTCCCAAGGCCACCTCCTTGTTACTGATAGGACAAAGGTGGCCCCAGCCAGACCCTTGCTAGCTGGCAGCATGGCACGAGCAGCGCAGGATGTTGCTGTAGAGTTTGTTCCAAGCAGTTCTGCAGATGAAGCTTCATGGCCTTCAGTGTGAGCAGCACAGCACAGCACAGCCAAAGGCCTGTCTGGCACTGTCAGGCATCAGCTTCCAAAGGCCCTGATGCTCCTATTCCAGGACAGGAGCCATGGCACGGCCACAGGATATCCATTAGAAGACTATCCCTATAGGAGCCACAGCAGGGCCACCAGTCTTTTGGAGAAGACTCCTGGGGAAAGCAGGAGCTGAGGCGAGGGGCTGCCAGAGCCCAGCAAAGGTCGAAGGGAGGGGGGTGGGGGTGGTGTATGTGGGCGGAAACATTCCTTCTTCCCTTCCCCTCTCCCTGTCCCTGCAGAGATCGCCAGGCCACCACCTCGGTCAGGGGAAACCCGTTGCTGCTCTCAGCCCGGACCTACCCAGCAGGTCCCGCCATGTCCTCCCGCCCGTGCCCGCCATCATCCGCCAAACTAACCCGCCCGCCCTGCGTCGCCATTGGTCGCGCTGGGCGAGGCTGCCGTGGACCATTGGCTGGGAACGCAGAGTGGTTCCGCCCACTGGCTGCGAGAGCTGCGTGGTCCCGCCCGTCCGTCCGCCATCTTGGTAGTGGCGGAGGCTGTGCCTGCCATGTCGGGGAGGGCGGGCGGCGTGGAGGGGGTGAGCGGAGCTGCAGTCAGCAGGGACATCTGTAACTGCAGCAAGTTGCTCAGAGCCCCAAACGATCTGATCTACAATGGTTGTAGGGATGGACTCACAGCAGAGGGTTTCCAGCCCTTGGATCGTTGCTCTGACTCCAGTCTAACAGGTCCATGTCGCTCCTGTGCTGAGGACTCCAGAGCTGGACCCAGCACTGCAGGGTGGGTCTCAGCAGAGGAGAAGGGCAGAATCCCCTCCCTCCCCCTGCTGCCCACACTGCTGGGAAGAGCCCAGGATATGGCTGGGTCTGGGCTGTGAGCACTCATTGCCGGCTCATATCCCGCTTTTCACCCCCACGGTTTTCACAGTGCTGCCCTCCAGCCCTTCATGCCCCCAGCCTGGACTAGTACTGGGGGTTGCCCCGATCCAGGTGCAGGACCTTTCGCTTGGCCTTGTTGAATCTCATGATGTTCACATGGTCCCACTTCTCCAGCTTGTCCAGGTGCCCATGCATAGATCCTGTCCCTCAGGAGTGTCACCCACACCACTCAGCTTGCTGCTGCCTGTAAACATGCTGATGGTGTTCTTGATCCCACTGTGTCACTGATGAAGATAATAAACAGCACTGGTTCAAATGTGAACCCCTGAAGGACACCATTGGTGTGTCTCCATCTGGACATCAAGCCATTGACATGGTCACAAGGCTTTGTCACAGGGCTTTCCCTTGAGAGGTCCTGAAGGGAAGACACCTGGCTCCAGGGGGCCCAGCACAGCAGCAACAGGGGTGAAGCAAGGCCCTTATAACCCCACATCCCTCAGGGTGAAGGTGCTGCATGCCCTTTAGACCCCCAGGAAGGGGACAAGTGAAGGCTGGAACTCCCACGGGGAGAAGTTACCATCTGGGCATTGCTGGGGGCAATAAAAGATTCATGAGGAGCAGCATGGAATTCCCACAGGGATTTTCCCTGGTTGCCTCTTATCTCATCCTTCCTGGAGATTAACTGCTGCTGTTAGTGTGCCCTGCAGAGGGTTGGGACAGGAGGTGGTAATTCCTTAGAAGAAGGATGGCAGGTGAACAACCCTTGGGTAGTCACCATCACCCTGGGGTGCTCCCTGTTAGGAGGCTACAGCTTCTGTTTGCAGAGGTTGAAAACACTGTGCTGGAACTGGCTGGGGGATGTTTTTCTTGTGGTACTGGTGACTCAGCAGCACTTGCTGCTGAGAGCTGGAGAAAACCTTTCTCAGCAGTGCCAGCAGGAGATGAGGGTCTGGGTCTGGCACTGCCAGTGTGATCTGCTGCAGAAAGTCACTGCATTACTGAATCTGGACTTGGAGACAGTAAGTGAAACCCTTCCCAGAGTGGAACCCTTTCCAAAATCACATTTCCAAATCACTTTAAACCCCCAATGCCATCATCGTATTTGTGACAGCCCCAGGTTTTGGAAGGGTACATCACATTCGTCCCTTCTGTCCCCCAGGCAAGTTGCAGTGCTGACTGGAAAGCTGAGGGAGCCCTGACTGAGCAAAGCAGATAAAAACCTCAACCCTGCCAGGAGGGGCATCTATGGGACTTGTGGATGGTGGGAATGGTCTACACAGGGCAACAGAAGACACAGTCACAACTGAAGGAGTGGGGATATGAGATGTGGTACCTCCACATTGTGCCTGGGAAGACTCAGGCAGGAGGAAAAGGGAAGGGAAGGGAAGGGAAGGGAAGGGAAGGGAAGGGAAGGGAAGGGAAGGGAAGGGAAGGGAAGGGAAGGGAAGGGAAGGGAAGGGAAGGGAAGGGAAGGGAAGGGAAGGGAAGGGAAGGGAAGGGAAGGGAAGGGAAGGGAAGGGAAGGGAAGGGAAGGGAAGGGAAGGGAAGGGAAGGGAAGGGAAGGGAAGGGAAGGGAAGGGAAGGGAAGGGAAGGGAAGGGACTAACCTGCCTCCAGACATCTTAGAGATAAGCAGGGAAGAAGAAAAGGAATTATTTGGCAAAGAACAAAGAGGAGAGCGTGGGATGGGGCAGGGAGGGTAATTTCAGCTGGAGGCAAGAGGAAGCTGCCTGTCTGAGGTTGACACCACTGAGCTCCAGCTATGGGGAAATGTCCCAGGCATATGGAGGCTCAGTGGCACTGGGATGTCCATAGTCCCATCCTCCCCTGCAGACAGGCCAGTACCCATGGTGAGGATGCCATTGCCCACGGGTGGCAATGGAACAGTAAATGTCTGTTACTAGTGCTGGTGGCAGGTCCCTGTGGCCTCACTGTCTGGTTGGCCATCAGCGAGCCGCGCTCGGTGTATTGAATCCTTCCCTGCGCTGTGTGAGATGCATCAAGTGATGCCATCTGTGCACAGAGCTCTCTTTAATTAAAATATTCATGAAGAAGGATCAAGAAGGGGAATGGAGCTTTAACAAACCTGCTGTGATTCAGTCTCTCTGCTCTCCACCCCATTGCTCTCCTTCCACAGCAGGGCAGAGCTGGCTGAACCTGGCTGGGCTGGGCACCAGGATTAGGTATGGGTGTAACCTGGAACCCAGGAGGTTCCATATTTGCTGTGAGGGTCTGGATGTTGTGATCATGGGCAACCTGCTGTGGGGGGTGGATTAAATGATCTCCAGAGGTCCATTCCAACCCTTGCTTGGTGAGGGCAAGATCCAGCCCAGAGGCAGCGATGTGAAGCTGGCAGATCTGGAGAAGGGCAGAACAGCCAGCGAGTTGGGCTCACTCCTTGTGTTCAGAGAAAGGTTGTTCTCACCTGTACAAGAGGTGCACAAAACATTGTGCAATAAAACCTACTCCAAGAGGCAGATGATTGTGCAGAAATCCAACCAGATCTGTTCACACATCACACCCATGAGCCACACTTCCCAGCAGGAACAGGCTCATCTCTGTGCTGGCACCTCCTCAGGTGCAGGCTCCTCCTCGGGTGCACCAATGCTCATAATCCCATCACTTTCAGCAGGATTGTGCTCTTCCAAAGTGATGATCCAGCATGGCTGACCCCAGAGCCTGGCTTTCTGGGGTGCTCCAGAAGTTTGCTCATGTGGGAAGACTGGGGAGCTGTGCTCCAGGAGTCTGGTGCCTCCACTCCACACCAGACCTCCTCCTGCCCCACAGTGGGGTGAACACCACAGGACAGGGCTCGATGTGCCTCTCAGGGAGACTGAAGTGACAGTCTCAGAGTGGGGAGTTGATTGACTCAGGACTGTCCAAGGCATTTTGAGCAGGAAATCCCTGTGCTGTGGCCCTGCTGCAGGGTGCTGGGGAAAGGGCTCTGCCCTCACCATGTCCCACTTTGATGCAAACCCAACCCTCCCGTGGCGCTCTGTGACCACTTCCCATGCCGTTCTGGGTTTGTTCCCCCATTTCTTGCATTTTCCTTGCATGTTTATTATTTCCCCTCTGTACACACATGCTGGGCTTTTGTTTGATTTTTTTTCCAAGACAGGAGCTTTTAATTACATCTCAATTTCATATTAATTAGTTTCACTCCAAGCAAAGCTCTTCATGCTTTATAATCCAAACATTAAGACTGCAGGTTGGGTTATCTCTGCACGCCCTCCCTGGCAGTGCCGCCCCAGCTGTGCCCAGAGGCTCTGGCAGTGTTGTGGGGCGTAGGAGAAGCCAGCAGCCAGCTTGGCCTCAATGTGGTTGGTGACACGTGTGGCTGTCCTCCCTCACAGGTCGCTCCCCAGGCAGGCTCTGGAGCTGGCTGCCTGATTACAGGGTGGATGTCGCATTCAAATCTCATCTGTCGGGGAAGAAAGTCAGACCCAGACATCAGCGTCACGGCCAAGAGCAGTTCTGGGGGGTTGGAGTGACTCTCCTGAGACGTGCAGGTTTGCTGATGGTGCCAAACTGGGAGGAGTGGATAACATACCAGAGCTGTGCTGGTGTTCAGCAAGACCTGGACAGGCTGGAGGTTTGGGAGAGAGGAACCTCATGAAGTTCAAAGAGGGCAAGTGTAGAGTCCTGTACCTGGTGAGGAATAACCCCCTGCAACAGTACAGGTGCTTTCTTAGAAAGCAGCTCTGGAGAGAAGGACCTGAGCATGCTGGTGGACAAGCTGCTCATGAGCCAGCAATGTGCTCTCATGTCCAAGAAGGCCAATGGTATCATGTGGTGCCCAAAGAAGAGTGTGGCCAGCAGGTCAAGGAAGCTTGTCCTACCCCTCTGCTCTGCCTTAGTGATGCCACATCTGGAGTCCTGGGTCCAGTTCTGGGATCCCCAGTTCAAGAGGGACAGTAAACTACTGGAGAGAGTCCAGCAGAGGCTACAAAGGTGCTGAGAGGCTTGGAGCATCTCTGTGAGGAGGAAAGGCTGAGAGACCTGGAGAAGAGCAGACTGAGAGAGAAGCTTCTCAATGCTCATCAAGAGCTAAAGGGTGGGGGGCAAGAGGATGGGGCCAGACTCTCTTCAGTGGTGCCCAGCAAAGGGCAACGGGCATGAACTGGAACCCAGAAGGTTTCATCTGAACAAGAGGAGAAACATTTTTGCTGTGAGTGTGCCAAAGCCCTGGAGCAGGCTGCCCAGAGACGTTGTGGAGTCTCCTTCTCTGGAGAGATTCCAAACCTGCCTGGACACTGTGATCCTGGGCAACATGCTGTGGGTGACCCTGCTTTAGCAGGGGAATTGGACTAGATGATCTCCAGAGGTCCCATCCAACCCCCACCATTCTGAGATTTGGGGATTCTGTGCCAATCTATCTGGGGCTAAGGCTTGACACTTTTGACAACAGTGGTGGTGTATTTGAGTGATCCTAGAGATGTCTGGACCCTTTGGATCACCTGAATCCATCCTCTCCCTTCCCAGTCTCTGGGGAAGGACTGTGTTTCCCAGACATTTCCTTCTCCAGAGATGGATTTGACACTGTTCAGGTTCTTCAGGATGCAAATTCTCCCGTGGCACTGCAGGCACTATCCCAGATCCTTTGTCCAAGGTTCCCAGCCCTAGGGCACCTCTTTGGCCTTGAGGGGCACACCAGTGCCTGTGTGCCAGCTCCATCCCTCTCCCAGCACAGCTCTGGGACTGGCCCAGTTAATGCTCACGAGTTAATCGAGCTGAAACAGGCTTTTATGTTCTTTCCATCATGGAAATGGGAAGCTCATGATGACAGGAGATTTAATTGTGTGACCTTTCACAGTGGCCACTGTCCTTGCTGTTCTGCCAGGACCATCCTGCCCACCTCACAGGTCTGGAAGGTGCCAGGGTCCACTCTTGCCCTCAGGATGTCATTCCCCCTACACTGTGTTCCCTTGGGACGTCATTTTCCTGGAGACTCCAGCTGTTCATCCCAGCCCCTTCAGCTGCTTCTGCTGCTCCTGGTCATGTCCAAGCCACGCTGCTGCGCCCAGACCTGCCATGTCCTGCCCCACATGTGGCACACCAGTAGGTACCACGGGCTGAGTCCAAGCTGTGGGCACCCTGGAACTTGCAGGGAGCAGGATCCATAAGCATGTCCTCTGTGGAGAGCTGTCACCCAGTAGTGACTTGCTCCCAGCACCCTGCACTTATCCTGGGTGCTACATCCTACACTGATCACATGCCCTGCACCTTGGGGACACCCACATCCTGCACCCAGCACCCCGGGACACCTGCATCCAGCACTCTTGCATTCATCCTGGGTTCTGTGTCCTGCACCCATCACGTGCCTGGCACCCTGTTATGTGCCCTGTGCTCCACACTCCTCTTGGGCACTTTGCCCTACACCCAGCATTCATCTTGGGCATTGAATCCTGCACTCATCATGTGCCCTGCACACATCATCCTGGGGACAACAGCACCCAGTGTCCTGGAGGCACCTGCACTGTACACCCAGCCGTGAACCCAGCATTCATCCTGGGCACTGTATCCCGTGTCCCGTTATGTGTCCTGCACCCCACACTTTGCACTCATCCTGGGCACTGAATCCTGCATCCGTTCCGAGCCGAGCTGCGTCCTGCCGTGCCATGCCACACCGTGCCGAGCCGAGACATACTGTACCGTTGTGTGTCATGCCAAGCCGAGCCGGGCCAAGCTGCATCATGACTCATTTTACTGCGCTGTTCCTTTCCGAGCTGTGCCGTACCGCACCGCCCCGTACCTTACCACACAGAGCCGTGCATGCCGTAGAGTCCCATACTGCAGTGTCCCGTACCATACCAAGCCATACCGTCCTGAATCGAACCAAGTGCGATTACCATGCCGTGACATGCAGCACCGCTCCGTCCCGTCATGTACGGCATCGTACCGAGCTGTGCCGACTCGCACCATACCGAACCAAACCGTGCCGTACCTCATACCAATCCAAGCCTTGTCGTCCTGCATCATACCGAACCTATCCGTCCCGTCCCGCACCGTATCATCCAAACGTTCCCAATCCCCGCCGTATCCCACGGGCACCGCCTCCTCTTCCCCCTCCCGTTTCCCTGCCCCGGCGGCCGGCTGCGGCGTCGGCGGCACAAGGCGGGGCCGTCCGGCGGTGGAGGCGGTCCCATGGCGAGTACCCTCCCCTGCCGTGTTCCCTCCCTCCCTAGCTGCCGTGCCGTGCCGGTAGCGGTGGCGGTGCCGGTGTTTCGGCGGCGGGGATGGGGCGATGGCGCGGGCGGCGCCGCGGGAGCTGTCCCTGGAGGAGGTGCTGAAGTGCTACGAGCAGCCGCTGAACGAGGAGCAGGCCTGGGCGCTCTGCTTCCAGAGCTGCCGGGCCGCCGCCGCCGCCGCCGCCCCCGCCGCCGCCCCGCTCCGCACCGCCGACATTCGCCTCCGAGGAGACGGCACCGTCCGCCTGCCCCCGCCGCCGCCACAGCCGCCCGGTAAGTGAGCGCCGCGCCGCGCCACGGGGTGGTGATGGCAACGATCAGCAAGCGAGATGGAGCGGGGCGGGGGGAGGGGGAGCAACGGGAGAGGATTGATAGTAATGGGAATTACCGGGAGTTACCGACACCAGGATCTACCGGCACTGGGACCCACGGGCAGCAGGGTTTACCGGCACTGGGACCTACGGGCAGCAGGGTTTACCGGCACTAGGACCTACTGGCACCGGATCTTACCGGTACTGGGAATTACTGGGATCTACAGGAACCAGGACCTACTGCCACCAGGGTTTACCGGTACCGGGATTTACCAGGACCTACCGGCACCGGGGCTTACCGGTACTGGAAATTACTGAGACCTACTGGCGCTGGGACCTACCGGGAGTTACCGGCACCGGGAATCACAGCAACATGCCGGGGCTTACAGACACAGAGACTTGCCGCCAGTGGGAATTACCAGCAGCGGGGCTTACCGGCGCCGGAGCTTATCCTCACCAGGACTTAACGGCGGGGCTTACCGACACCGGGGCTTATTGGCATGGGGATCTACTGGCAATGGGGTTTTCTAGCACCGGGAATTGCCGGCACCGGGAGTTACCGACACCAGGGCTTGCCGATACCGGCAGGGAGTGATGCACCGCGCCGTCCGCCCGAGGAGTGCCGTGGGGACCGGGGATATCGCAGCGGGGGAGGGAGCCTCGCACCGGCAGCGGGGGATGGGCAGGGAAAGAGGCTCGGGCAAGGGCAATGGAGAGGGCAGGCACTGGCGTCGCGGGTACCTGTAGCAGGGGAGTGCTGCAGCACTGGAGTGGCACCGGCTGCGGCACCAGAGAGACCAAGAGAGCCGGTACAGTCGAGAATGAGCGCCGACCCCAAGCCACGGCGCTGCCAAGGGGAACTGGCACCAGCACTGGCGCAGCCGAGACTGCGGTTACTGCCACTGGGACAGTGACTCGGGGTTGCAGGACTGGTGTGGCACCAGAACCACAGGGGGTCCGTGGGCCATAACCCATTGTGGAGCTGTAGGACACCAACCAAGCCCATCAGGGCAGGCATGACACACGGCAAGGACAGGTGGACAGACACAGGGACAGGTGCCCAAATGCACCTATTTACCCAGATACTGTCCTCAACCCAGTATGTCCCCATGGGACCCCATCCCCAGCTCAGTGTGTCCCCACAGTACCCCAGCCCAGTGTCCCCCAGGACCTGGTACCCAGCCCAGTGTGTTCCCATGGGACCCTGTCTCCAGCCCAGTGCATCACAGCTGGGACCCTGTCTCCAACTCACAGTGTCTTCCAGAACCCCATTCCTAGCCCAGTGTGACCCCCAGGACCCTGTCCCTAGCTCAGTGGCATCATCCCCCCTGGCAGCATCACTGTGGCCCAGTACCACCCTTGACCTTTGGCCCCACAGCCGTGCCCTCTCTGCAGGCGGTTGGCACTGCTGGGCAGGGCCCTGGCAGCTACCTGCTGTTCCAAAGCTGGGCCAGCTGCCAGCAGTGATGGCTCTGAGCACCCTGTGCCTAATGACAGAGTGTGGCACACAGCGTCACCTGCCTCACCCTGTGTGCCTGGGGATAATGGCACGTGGTCAGTGTTTGGCACTGGTCAATGCTGCAGTGTCACTGTGTGTCCTCACTGCTAGTGCCTGATGGGGACCAAGGCATGAGGGGTAGCTCCATGCCCAGGGTAGTGCCACATGCCAGCAATGGCTGGGCACAATGTAGTCACACAAGCTCCACCGGTCTAGAATGGCACCACACCCTTCCCTGAGCAGCCATGGCCACTGTGCCAGAGCCAGTGCCACTGTGCCACCTTGTGCTCCCATGTCCCTTTCATGCCAGCCTGAGCTATCTCCCCAGGGATGGATTTGGGCTCTTTGCTGTGAAGCCCAAAGCTGGAATGGCTCTGGTGCCTCCCAGCACCACTGCAGGTGTTGACACCAACCTGGCACACGGCTTGGCAGCTCCACTTAGGCATCAGGCTGGATACTGAACTGTGTGAGCTGGCAACCACTCAAATTCTACATCCCATGGGAACTGTCTCGTGGAAGGAATCGCTGGCACTGACCATACTCAGCATACCAACCTGGCACCCACTGTGTTAGCTGCACCATGCTTGTGTATGACACCACAACAGGGACAGATACCATATCTCTGCTGCTCACACTGCCCTTCCCAGCACAAGCTTGCCTTGTTGGCATATGGCTGGCACACAGCTGGCACACAGCTAGCACATGGCTGGCATATCCTGGCAGCTGCTGCATGGATTGGCTAAGTGGAGAGCTGATGGCCAATGCTCCCTCAGGATGGGCAGCAGCTCCGCAGCGCTGTCAGGAAAGTGGATCCAAGTGCCCCTGAGGGCACTGCAAATGCCACTCCCACTGCCCAGCTCATGGCCATACTGCTGCCAAGGGTCTGAGCTGCCCACAAGCATGTGCTGGGCACGTGTGTGTCTGGGCACAGTGCTGGGGATGTGCCAAGCCATCTCTGACAGGAAAAACAGCATCATTTACTTGGCCCAGAGCATCACCAGTGCCCACACTGCCATTGCCTGTGCTGCTGGCACCCATGATGCCACTGCTCTCACTGACAGTGCCCACGCTGCTGATGCCTGTGCTTCTGGTGCCCACATTGCCTGTACCCACACTGGCAGTGGCCATGGTGTTGGTACCCACACCACTGTTCTTACACTGCCTATGTTCATGTTGCTAATTACCCAGTTGCTGGTACCCACCCTGCTGGTACCTGTGTTGCTGGTGGCCATGCTGCTGATACCTATGGTGTTGCTACCCACACTGCCGTGCCTAGACAGTACCCACATTTCTAGTGCCTGTGCTGCCAGTGCCCCCACTACTGGTGCCCAGCCAGTGCCTACACTGCTGGTGTCTATGCTGCTGGCACCCACATCATTGGTGCCCAGCTGTTGCTCATGCTGCTAGTGCCCACACTGTTGGTGTTCACTGGGACCAGCTAAGGATGAGTGTCCTAGCTTAGGGTAGGAGCTCCTGGTGATGTTACCTGCTCAGGGTGGCACCACTGGGTGCCCCACAGCCAGAGCTGGGGAGGTTCAGCACTCACAGGGTGTCAGGCAGGAGGTGACACCAAGGGTGATGTCCAGTGTGGGGCTACAGGTGCCAGTAGTGACTCTGCCCTTCTCCCCCCAGATCTGCCCCTGCTGCTGACACCCTCCGCTGAAGCCCAGGTATGTGGGGGCTGGATGCCTGCCTAGTCCCACTGCCATTTGCTGGTGATATGACTCATTTGCTGTTGCACCCTGGCACAGGGGCCCCCCGGGTGGGCACTGCTTCCTGCCTCCCTCACTCTGAGGTGGTGGTGATGGGGTTCTTGGGTGCAGCAAGGGGATAAGAGTGCAGTGCAGTGCAGAGTGCATGGGGGCCAGATGGAGCCAGCTGGGCATGCCAAGGGGATTCCTCCAGCGCCAGGGTCTGGCCAGGACCCAGCTGATGCCACCTTCCCACAGATGGTGCAGTCACTGGGCTTTGCCATCTACCGGGCACTGGACTGGGGGCTGGATGAGAATGAGGAGCGGGAGCTGAGCCCACGGCTGGAGCAGCTCATCGACCTGATGACCAACAGCGACTCAGAGGACAGTGGCTGCGGCACGGCTGATGAAGGCTATGGTGGGCAGGAGGAGGAGGAGGAGGCAGGGGAGGGGCCGCCGCGTGCCGTCCGCACCTTTGGGCAGGCCATGAGGTGCTGTGCCGCCCGCCTGGCCGACCCTGCCGAGGCACAGGCACACTACCAGGCTGTCTGCCGGGCGCTCTTCGCTGAGACTGTCGAGCTCAAGGCCTTCCTTGCCAAGATCCGGGATGCCAAGGAGGTAAGTGTGGATTCCACTGACACAGCTGGCACTGCTGCCCGGCTGAGGTGACAGGCACTAAACCCTGGGGCAAGCACAGTGCTCCCTCTGCTCACTCCAACCAGAGATGCCAGCACCGGTCTCTGACCTCTGCCAGGATGCTGTGCCATGGTACTGGCTGCTGCCAGCAATAGTGCCAGCTTGTAGTGGGAACAGGGGAGCTTTGAGGGTACATGTCAGGGCTGTGGCACCATGGCACATGCCCCAGCCCCAGATGGAGCCTTGGTGTCACCAAGCGCCAGAGTGTGGTGATGGTGTCCTGTGCTGTGGCAGATGCTGGAGAAGCTGAAGGAGGATGAGGAGGCAGAGGAGCGACGGGCAGCAGCAGAACTGGGCAGCCTGCGCAACACTGACTGGGTACGGTGGCACAGCCAGGCACGGGGGCCATGCCAGGGCTGTGCCAGAGGTGTGACACTGTGTCTGTCGTCGCCCTGCCAGGCCCGGCTGTGGGTGCAGCTGATGCGGGAGCTGCGGCACGGTGTGAAGCTCAAGAAGGTGCAGGAGAAGCAGTTCAACCCCCTGCCCACTGAGTACCAGCTCACCCCCTTCGAGATGCTCATGCAGGACATCCGTGCCCGCAACTACAAACTCCGCAAGGTCATGGTGAGCGTGCCCAGGCTGCCCCCGTCATGCACCCCCACTGTGGTGCCCTGCTACCCGCCAGCCATAGCACTGATGCCACCCACAGCCCCTCTGCCCTCTTCCAGGTGGATGGAGACATCCCACCCCGGGTGAAGAAAGATGCCCATGAACTCATCCTCGACTTCATCCGCTCCCGGCCACCGCTAAAGCAGGTGGGTGCTGGCCCCAGGACACCTCCATCGCATGGTACTGCCTAGCACCTGGATGGGCACCCCAAGGGTGCTCACCCTCAAGCTGTGGCCACCATTTGAGATCCCCTCTGTGCATCCCACAGGCATCAGAGAGGCGGCTGCGGCCCCTTCCCCAGAAGCAGAGAACACTCCACGAGAAGATCCTAGAGGAGATCAGGCAGGAGAGGAAGCTTCGACCTGTAGAGAAGTCCTACTGTGGCCAGAAAGGTACCAACATCCCCTGCCTGGTGCGCCTGGCACCATGAGAGGGTCCCTGCTGTGCCAGGACTGAGCCCTGTCACCATCCACAGGCTACAGCTCCCTGCCCTGCATCCCACACGCCTGTTCAGACCGCCTGGCCTCCAGCTCCTGCCTTGAGCTCTCCCGGTGCGCAGCCAGCACCATGCCAGCACGCCCACGTCCCCGTGTCCTGCTCAAGGCACCTACGCTGGCTGAGATGGAGGAGATGAATGTCTCTGAGGTGAGAGAGGGGACCCGGTGGGGTGGAAGGGTAGGGGTTAGAGGGACACAGGAGGTGCTGGAGGTCCCCAGAGTGACATGGTACTCGTGGGTTGCAGGAGGAGGACTCACCGGGCACAGAGGTGCCGCTGAAGCGGGATCGTTCCTTCTCGGAGCAGGACCTGGCACAGCTGCAGAGCCAGCTGGGGGGCGGCCAGGTTGCACCGCCAGAGCCAGAGCCACTGCAGCCCGAGCCCCGACCCCGCTCAGGTACCCACCAAACCCTGTGCCACCCCCATTCTCCCATTCCCAGGGTATCTGCCCTGTGGCAGGGCTGGCACTAGGCAGCATGGCCTTGGCACATCCTCTTTGTCTCTCCCTGCAGGCTCTGTCCCTGCTAGCTGCCATCCACGGCCAGATAGCTCAGCACCACCCCGGGCTGCCCTTGGTGCTGTGGAGGAGAGACCAGAAGAGGGATCCAGTGCTGCCCCTGGCACCAGCTCCAAGCATCTCTGGCTGGTGAGTACTGGTGTTGGAGGTGAAGACAGCAAGGCTGGGAACACCATGACCATGGGCACACGGCAGCCTGGCATGAGGACACAGTGTGACTCTCTCATGGCCTCTCAGTGCACTCCCTCTACAGGAGAGGAGTGGCTTGAGGCAGCTCATACCATGTGCCCATGCCAGGAGGTTCTTACTGTGTCAGGGATACTTTGACCATGCTGGGAAGTTCTGTCCATGCCAGGACCACTCTGTCCATACCAGGATGCTCTGCCCAAACTGGGAGGCTCTGCCTGTGTAAGGGACACTCTGCCTGTGCCAGGGATGCCCTGCCCGTGCCAGGAGGTTCTGCCTGTGTTGGCAATGTTTTACCCATGCTGGGAGATTCTGCCTGTGCCAGGGACACTATGCTTGTGCCAGGGATACTCTGCCCTGCCTGGGGACACTCTGCCTGTGCAGCACATGTTGTGCCCATGCTGGCAGCTTCTTCCCCTGGCCCAGGGACCCACCAGGCTGTGCCTTGTGCTACAGCCCCATGGTAACACAGGCTGATGACCTTCCTTGCCAGCAGGAGTTCAGCCACCCCGTGGAGAGCCTGGCCCTCACCGTGGAGGAGATGATGAATGTGCGCAGGGTGCTGGTCAAGGCCGAGATGGAGAAGTTTCAGCAGAGCAAGGAGCTCTACAGCAGCCTGCGGAAGGGCAAGGTGGGACCTAGGACCTAAGGGACCCAGTGCCACCCACCTTGCCCCCTGGCTCTCATCTTGTTCTGCCCATAGGTCTGCTGCTGCTGCAGGGCCAAGTTCCCCCTCTTCTCCTGGCCTGCAGCGTGCCTCTTCTGCAAGCGGTGAGCGCCGTGCCATGCTGTGCCCTGGGGCTGGGAGGGTGGCAGAAGGGTGGCCCTGCTCACTGGCCTCTCTCTGTGTCCCCAGGTCTGTCTGCAGCTCCTGCAGCCTGAAGGTAAGGGACTAGCTCTGGCTGGTGTCACTGTGGCCCTGTTCCTGTCCTTATATCATCAATGTCCCATCCTCATCCCTGTTGCATCCTCATCCTTGTCCCTGGTTTTCCCTATCTCATCTTTGTCCCATCCCCACCCTTGTCCCATCCTTGTTCCTGTCCCATCGCTGTCCCTGTTCCTGCCTCACCTCTGTTCCTGTTCCATCCATTTCTACCCTGTCCTTGTCCCATCCCTGTCCCTTCCCCATGCCTGTCCCTGTTCCTGCCCCATCCCTGTGCTTACCCCATGCCTGGCCCTGTCTCATTCCTGTCCCTGTCCTGCCCTGACACCCTCCCACCCGGCAGATGAAGATGCCTTCCAAGAAGCTGGCTCACATCCCTGTCTATGCCCTGGGCTTCGAGAGCCTCCCGGGCTCACTGCTGGCCAAAGCCCTGCCGCTGCGGAGGAGAGAGACCTTCCAGTAAGTCCCACAGCCCTGAGCCTTCTTCCCCACTCCTCCTCCTCATCCTTGGGGGGCTGACGGGGTGTCTTGTGTCAGCAGCTCGCTGCAGAGCACCTCCTGGCGCCGGGTGGAGGAGGAGTTCCCCCACATCTACGCACAGGGCTCCGTCCTCCGCGACGTCTGCAGCGACTGTGCCGGCTTCGTCACCGACGTCATCTGCTCCAGCCGCCGCAGCGTGGCTGTGCTCAACGCCGCGCCGCGCCGCGCCGCCAAGGCTCGCTCCCTCTACGGCGACTGCTGGCACAAGTGAAGGGGCCCCCGATGTACATACATATACATAGGATGTATACATACAGCCTCTATATTTATATACCTGACTGACGGACCAGGGGAGGTGAGGACGGGTGGCATGGCAGGACACCTGCTGTCCCCTCCTGGGGGGATGGATCTTGCTGCGGGGTACCTGCAGTCACCAGCCTTTGCCTCCCAGCCCCGCTTTGTGCCAAGCCCTGACAGGTGCTGGCCACGGTGGGGGCTGGCACGGCTGCTCTGTATGCCCCCACCCCAGTTAATAAAACTGCTGGGCTGCCCTGGGGTCATGGGGGTGTTCCTCAGGGGGTATTGGGGGGAGGGGACAGGGGTGGAAAGTGCTGGGGGGGCAGTTCTGAGTGCCCCCCTAGGTCAGAGCTTGTTGTCCCACTACCCCCTGCACACCACTGTAGTCTCCTTGATCATGGGTATCCCACTTGGCCATCTTCACTGTGTCCTCCCCAGGCTGTGTCCCAGCCATAACCCCACAGAGGAGCTGGTGGGATCCTCCCATGCCCCCCCCGCCAGACATCCCACCCATGTAACCCCACCCGCAAGCATCCTGTCCAACTTAGGACCCAGTTCAGGGGCCACGGGACCTCCTCCCTCATTCCTCTGCTCCCCCTAAATGTCTCCTGTGTATCCCTGCTCTCACATCAAGCTGTCCCTCTGGGTTCCTCCCAGCTTGTCCCCTGGCTCCCAGCTGTGTCCCCAGGCTATGTCCCACCAATGATCCCACATGGAGCCAGTGGGAATCCTCCCCATCATTTTCATGCCCTGAAACTGTCCCTGTGTGTCTGCAGGCCAGCCCCAGGCAGTCCTCTTGGATGGACTCTGTCCCACTTGTGACCCAGTAGAGTCTGTGAGACTCCCCCTACCCCCTTCCCTTGACATACCCATATGTCACCTTTGTCCCCCCAGGCCCATGCCAACCTGTCCCCAGGATCCCTTTGGTGTCCTGAGCTGTGTGCCACCTGGGACCCCACACAGCGTCCATTCCTCTGGGGTCCCGTGGGACTGTCCTCCCCATTCCTCTACCCGCCTAAACTGCCACACTGCATGCCTCCCACCCCTGGTGCACCCCAGACTGTCCCTTTGGCTTCTCTCCAGCCTGACCCCAGGTCTCACCCATGTCGACGGGATTTGTTTTGCCCATGATCCTCACCAGGAGCCGGTGGGAACCCCTCACCCCATTTCCACTCCTCCCAAACTGCCCACCTGCATGTCACCAGTCCTAGTCCCATCCCAAGCTGTCCCCTGGCTCCCACCCGTGTCCCCAGATTGTGACCCCGCACAGCGACCGCGAGAAAGTGGACTCTCCCACGCCCCTTCCTGCGACACACTTCACGTGGGGCGCGCAGCCGGTCCCGGCTGGGGCGCGGGGAACACGTGCGGGGGGCGGGGGCTAGAGGTAGTGTGGGGGGGGGTGTCAGCGGACGGGGCGGGGCCCGGAGGGCGGCTGTGCGCGTGACTCCGGCGGAGCACGCAGTGGGCGGGGTCGCGCAGGCTCAGTGGGCGGGGCAGAGCCGGGGCAGGCGGAAGCGTTCGTGCCGCGCCTGCGCCGTGCGTCCCCGGGCTCCATGTCGCGGCGGGCCCTGCGTCGGCTCCGGGGTGAGCAGCGGGGCCAGGAGGAGCCGGGCCTGGGCGAGCTGGGCCTGGATCCCGGCTCCGAGACAGCCCAGGAGGAGACACGGCCGCCAGTCGTCGGGAAGGGACCCCGCGGGCCGGTCCGCACCGGTGTCAGCAACCGCTTCGAGCTGGTGAGGAAGGCACAGGGCCGGGGCAGGGCTCTGGTCTTGTGGGGTGGCTGTGGAGGGGTGGCAGTGGCTATAGGCGGGCAGCTGGCATGGCAGTGGCCGTGTGAGATAGGACAGTAACTGTTGGAAGGGGGACAGTGGCTCAAGCGGGAGCGGCTGGGGTGATAGTGGCTGTGGAAGGGGTGGCAGTGGGATGGGACAGCTGGTGTGGTAGTGGCTGTTGGGCAGATGGCAGTGGCTGTGGGGGGTGGTGGTGGCTGAGGGTGGGCAGTGACTGAGGAAGGTTTGGAAGAGGATAGGTGGCTGTGACTGGGGTGACAGTTCACAGGAGGGACTGATATGGGGTCAAGGACCAGGTTGAGATTGAAGGGCTTGGAGTGATGGGCGACTGGGAGGCGCTAGGAGGCATAAACTGGAGCTGAACTGAGACAGAAGATCTGGATGCTATGGTACAGGATGTTGTCAGAGCTGGGCCTCAGTGTCAGGGTGGTCAAATGTGGGAAAACTGGTTTTAGGGGCATCCCTGTCCCCTTCCCAGTCCTACAGAGTCCTGGTTTGGGGTCAGAGAACAGCACAGATGGGTCTTTGGGGGTGACAGAGCCTGCTCCCTCCTCTCTGGCCACCTGCTGGGTGGCACACTTTAAATGAGGGGTTGTCCCCATCTACCTGCTGGAGAAGCCACTAGGGTGCTGAGCACTGTGCTGCTTCCATGCCATTTTTCTCTTCCATTTACAGGTTGGATCCCTGTGGAATTCTGTCTGCTGAGTGCAGGAGAGGGCAGAGCACAGCCCCATGCCAGCCATTCCTCCAGCTTTCCCATCTCTTTGCACAGATCCTCGCTGATGAGTCTGAGGATGAGCTGCTGCCTGGAGAGGAGCGAGCTGCTGCCCATCTCAGCAAGCAGAACGGGGCAGGAGGGAAGCAAGAAGGGGCTGTGCCTGAGGACACTGATGGTGATGGGCAGAGAGAAGAGGAGGAGGCAGAGCAGGACCAAACGGTAACTGCACAGTGATCTGCTGGTGATGGAGGCCATCACATGAGGCATGGAGAGAAGGTTTTGTGTCTCCCTGTCTCTGTATGCACTGAGGTGGTGACAGATGAGTGTGGTTCTCTTCCTTTGTCTCTTGGATTTGTTGGAGGTTGATGATATAGGGAGGCAGACTTTTGAGCAGGGCCTGGTGTGACAGGTCAAGGGGTGATGAGTTTAAACAAAATCACTGGAAGTGTCCAGGAGGAGGCTTGGTGGAGTCCTTGGTGCCATGGGTTAGTTGATTAGATGGTGTTGGGTGACAGGTTGGGCTCGATGATCTTGAAGGTCTCTTCCAACCTGGTTTAGTCCATTCTATTCTAAAAAGAGGGAGGTTTGGACTAGGAGAGAAGGAAGTAATTTTTTTTTACACTGAGGGTGGTAAGATCCTGACCCAGGTTGCATAGAGAATTGTGAGATGCCCCATCCCTGGAACCATTGGAGGTCTCTGGGGCTCTGAGCAACCTGCTGTAGTTGCACATGTCCCTGCTGACTGCAGGGCAGTTGGATTGGATGACTTGGAAGGTCTCTTCACACCCAAACTATTCTGTGATTCTAGGAATTCTATTCCAGAGGCTGAGGGAGTCAGCCTCAGGGGTAGGACACATGTTTCTTCCAAACATGATGTGTCCAAACTGTTTTCTTGCCTGATTTTGTGGTCCTGGACATTGATACAAAAGTGAGATGAGGTTTGCCTCTTACACTGGAAATGTTTAACCCTTACCTGTGCAAACCTTTGGTATTGTCTTCCATTTTGTGTCTTTATTTCCTCCTGTCTTGATTTCCTCTTTGTTTCTCAATCTTTGCTCAGTGAGAGCCTTGAAAGGCTGAAGCTGGTTTTGATATTCAGGTCTTCCTAGTTTCATAGTTTCATTCAGGGTTGGAAGGGACCACAAGGATCATCTAGTTCCAACCCCCCTGCCATGGGCAGGGACACCCCACACTAGATCAGGCTGCCCAGAGCCTCATCCAGCCTGCTCTTAAACACCTCCAGGGATGGGGCCTCAACCACCTCCCTGGACAACCCATTCCAGGGTCTCACCACTCTCATGGTGAAGAACCTCCTCCTCACATCTAGCCTGAATCTCCCCACCTCCAGCTTCATTCCATTCCCCCTAGTCCTATCACTACCTGAGATCCTGAGAAGTCCTTCCCCAGCCTTCCTGTAGCCCCCTTCAGATACTGGAAGGCCACAATTAGTCACCTCGGAGCCTTCTCTTCTGCATGTTGGTCTCTGTGGGAAATGCTTTTCTCCCCATGGATCTTCCATCCCTGTGGTCCATGGATGTGCTCTGACATCCCTTTTCTTTTCCCAGCCTGTGATGAGTAACAAGTCACGAAAGAAGAAGAAGAAAAGGAAAGCCAAGAAGGCCTCAGCAGGGGAGGCTGTGGTATGTCTCTGCTCTGAGAGTCGGTGGCTCTGCTGTTTTCTTCATTGGGGTTGGGGAAGTGACAGCTCTGAGGTGGCTGCAGAAAATGGTTTTGGGCAAAACTGCTGCTTTCTGGTGTTGTGCTCATTTAAAACCATGAAGTGGCAGCATCCAGTGGCTTGGGACTGGCACAGCTCTGCTTCAGGCCTGAAATCCTCACAGTGGTGGCTTCCTTCATCTCTGCTACAAGGCCTTGTGTTGGAGGAGGGATGATGTGAAGGATTTTGTATTTCCTTGATATTTTCTCTGCCCTACTTGGGAAGGTCTCCTGGTTCCACAGAGCTACACAGGGTTCTGGCTGCTGGCTGTCTCCCCATGCTCAGCCATGTACCATCTCCATGGTTGGACATCTGATATCCAAGTGCCAACAGGAGCACCTGCTCAGTGTTACCATCTAAAGCACTTCCAAGTGTCTTCTTGTGGGACATGTTCCATCCCCACAGTGGGGACTCAGATCTGGGGAGTACTTCATCCAGTGTGTGGTTCTTGTGGGTAGAGCCCAAGGGAAAGTGATAGGACCAGAAGAAACAGCCTCAAGTTGCCCCAGAGGAGGTTTAGGTTGGACATGAGGAACAATTTCTTCCCCCAAAAGGTTGTCATCAAGGCTTGGACCAGGCTGCCAGGGCAGTGATGGAGTCCCCATCCCTGGAGGAGTTTCAGAGCTGTGAAGATGTGGTGCTGAGGGTCATGGTGTAGAGGTGACCTGGCTGTGCTGGTTTCATGGTTGGACTTGATGATCTTCAAGATCTTTTCCAGCCAGAGCAATTCTGTGATTCTGTCCATGGAGGTGGGATGAGCTGAGGGACTTGGAGGCACTGGGTATGATCTCAGCTGGGGTGACTCATTCTGTAATAACTGCTTTGCTTTTTCCTGTCTTAAGGAAGACAATGACCTGGAGGACATCGACAGCCTGCTGGAGAAGATTGAGGACACCAATGAGCTGTCGCAGCAGACCCAGAGCGGAGTAATCACCGACAGCCGCCCGCTGCTCTACGTAGAGCACAGGTAGTGCTTGCTTCCAGCCCAGCTTTAGCCTGGCATCTGACAGGGATGGAGATCTGTCACCCAAAGGAAACCAGTTGGGAGCCTCCCAGCATGGGCTGGCCGTGAATTGAGGGCCTTGGCTTGAAAAGGGCTGTGGAAATGGTTGTGCACAGCTCTGTTTACAGCCACCCCTTAGAGCTGTGTTGGGTTTGGAGTGACTGGCATTCTCTTCTGCCCAGCCTGATTTGACTGGATGTTTGGACTAGACTAACCTCCAGAGGGGCTTTCCAGCCTCAACCATGCTGTCACTCTCTTGGAGAACCTCTGCAAAGGTGCTCAGAGCCCTGGCACTATATCAAGGTCTAGGATCAAACTGGCCTGGCCAGGTGACAGGCTGCATGCAGGTCAGGTGCTGTGATCAGCCAGCCCAGTACAGCCTTCAGAAGAGGGCTGAGCAGTGCCAGGAGGTAATTTCACCAGGAAAGCAAGTTAGACTGGTTTGACCTTTCCCTCTTGTCACCATCAACAAAGTGGACCAAGCACCAAGTCAGTCCCAGAGCTTGCCTCAGGCTTGAGATCTTTTACATCTGAACCTGTATCACTCTGGGAAACACATTAGGAAAGGTGTGTCCAGCATGTTTGGAAACCTTGGGCCGGTGGAGACACAGAATCTCCAAATCCTAGCATGGCTTGGACTAGAAGGGACCTCTGAAGATCATCTAGTCCAATCTCCCTGCTAAAGCAGGAGCACCCACAGCAGGCTGCCCAGGATCACAGTGTCCAGGTGGGTTTGGAATCTCTCTAGAGCAGGAGGCTCCACAACTTGTCTGGGCAGCCTGCTCCAGTGCTCCAGCACCCTCACAGCAAGGAAGTTTTTCCTCGTGGTCAGATGGAGTCTCCTGGATTCCAGTTTGTGGTTGTTGCCCTTTTCCCTGTCACTGAGCACCACTGAGAAGACCCCATCTCTTGCCCCTCAGCCTTTAGCTCTCCCTCATTGAGAAGATGCCCTCTCAGGCTGCTCTTCTCCAGGCTGAACAACCCCAACTCTGTCCTCACAGCAGAGGGAGTTATGTTTCTGACCACATCTGTAACCCTAATCCCTCAGCTGGCCAGTGCTGGATCTCAGCCTTCCCACTCTCTTCAGGCCCTGCTTGGTGGACAGCAGAGAAACCCTCCAAAACACATCTCCCTTCTCTGAGCCAAAGGTTAGATCAAGAGACCTGTGGCTGTTGTTGCACTTTGGTACAAGATCATTGTAGTTAAAAATCATATTCTAGTCCTTGCCAGCCCCCATGCAGTGATGGGGGCACATGCCCCCCCGCAGCAGCTATCTCATGTTCTCCAAGCACACAGAGCCCAAATGGAGCTTGTCCTGGGGTTATCCCAGGCTGAGAGCCCAGCTCCCCTGGAGAGGGCAGCAGCAGCATTCCCAGCTCCATGCCTTCCTTGCAGCAGAGCATGAAGGAAGCATGGTCTGCTCAAATGGGGCTTTCAGTGCCTCCTGATAACTTTCTGATCATTTTTAATCTCCTTCTGTGAGCTGTGTCCTACCAGGGCAGATTTGTGTAACAGCTCAGGGCTTGGCCAGAGGCAGTTTGAGTCACAGAGCACTCGGTGTGGATGGAGAGGACTCAAGTGTGGGACTTTGAGCTGTGTTTAACTGGTGGTAACTTTTCCTTCTTATTCTTTCTTAGAAACCTGAACCCAGAGAATGAGTTGAAGAGATACTTCGGGGCTCGTGCTGTTCTTGGTGATCAGAGGTTAGTCCAGGATTTAACACCAAACCCTCTCACAGTAGGAGTTGCTGTGTCTGTCCTTCCCTTGGTGTGACCTTCCCAGCCTCCAGTGCCACAGCTGGGCACGGAATCCAGGGCTCAAAGTGTCTAACTCATTCATGGTTGGGAGAGGAGAATATCTTTGGTGGTATGTGCGAGGAGAGCAAGACTTCTCCAGGCATTTGCTAGCGTTTGCTTTTTCCTCTGCTGATTGCCCCTGTCATTACTGTTGAAATACCCTCCTAAAGTACTTGCTTACAGAACAGATTTTTAGGTTTTTCTTCTTTCTCCCACATTTTGTCTCTTTTGCTGTTCCAAAGTCTCTGATGTGTTAGAGTGGACCCTGAAGACCTTCCGGGGGTCTTGCACACTTGCTTTCAGGAACCAGGGAACCTCCTGCTGCTTGAATGTGAGGCTTCCATGCAGTTCCCTCTTGCACTGTGGTCAGTGTTACCCAGAGAACCCCAGCTCTGGCAGAATCCCAGCATGGTGGGAGGTGAAAGGGACCTCTGGAGATCATCTAGTCCAACCTCCCTGCTAAAGTAGGGTCACCCAGAATCAGAATGTCCAGCTGGGTTTGGAACCTCTGCAGAGAAGAAGACTCGCAGCCTCTCTGGGCGGGCTGGGCCAGTTCATGAGCTGTGTGAAAAGGGTACATGTAAGAAGTGTGTAAGCTCAGAGCAGTGGTGGTGGAAGCAGGACCCTTCTTGGAGAGAGTCAGTGGATGAATATTTAGTGCATGAGGGAGAAGCAGCAATTCCTCACTGAGGAGGCTGAATTCCTCCTACCCTGAGCTAATACATTGGTTGTGTTTGTGAGCATGACTTAAGCCAAACCAGTCAACATTTGAGGGCACTGCTGGGAAGGGAGATGAGTCAGTGGGCTATGGGCCTCTCCTAATTGGGCCTGGGAAGCTGTTTGAAGCAGCTGAGACCTTGGCAGGAATGAAAACAGGGAAGAGAAGCTATTGAAGTGGAAATGCTGGAGGCACTGGCTGGCTCAGAGTGGGATGGTTCCAAGTGAGGCCGAGCCTGAGCGAAGGTATGTTGTGTCTCGAAGGCAAATATGTTGAAGCTCCCTGTGGCAGGGCTGTGGCTGTGGGAGAAACTGGGTCTCTCTTTTTCCTTTTTTTTTTTTCCCTGAGTCATCCTTTTTTTGCCCCATTTCACTGTGTTAGAGCAGAGGAATGGTGACCTGTGGTGGTTATCTCCCCAGGCCCAGGCAGCGGCAGCGGCAGTACGTCCGCAGCACGTGGCTGACGGCTCCCAAGAATACTTGGCCACGCTACAGCAAAACAGGTGAGGCTCTCAGTGCCACCTCCTGCAGCACCACCACTCTGGCACAGTCAGCTGATTTCTCCAGCTGGGCTTTCCTGGAGCCTCAGAATCACAGAATCATTAAGGTTGGAAAAGATCTCTCAGATCATCCAGTCCAACTGTCGACCCAATGCCACCACGCCCTTGTCCTTAACAACCTGCCTGGGCACCATGTGTGGATGTTGCCTCTGGAGAGATGAGAAGGGAGTGGAATTTTCTGTGACTTTGTGAAACCTCATTTCCCTTTGGACCCATGATGGGAATGAGCTTCCTGTGTGAGAACTGTTACAGGATCACAGGATGTTAGGGGTTGGAAGTGACCTCTGAAGGTCGTCGAGTCCAACCCCCCTGCCAGAGCAGAACCATAGAATCTAGCACAGGTCACACAGGAACACATCCAGATGGGTCTTGAATGTCTCCAGAGAAGGAGACTCCACAACCTCCCTGGGCAGCCTGTTCCAGTGCTCTGTGACCCTCACAGTGAAGGAGTTCTCCCTCGTGTTGAGGTGGGGGGTTGTTGTTGTATTTGATGATCTTAAAAGATCTCTTCCAACCAAACCCATTCCATGATTCTGTAAGAGTAGAAGCTCTGCTGATGTGCTAGCAGGGTGGTGGCACCCACCTCTCCCCTGCACCCCCCAGGTATTACCATGCAGCTGCTGGACACCAGGAGAGGGGTTCAGCACTTCACCTTTGAGCACCATCGTGAATACCAGCAAGTGCAGTTCAAGTTCCTGGACGCTGTGGAGTCCATGGACCCCAACAACATTGTGGTACGTTGTAGGACTGGGTGGCCCACGCTCTCACCTCCTGTGTTTCCTGGCAGGGCACGTGGGTGATGCATCCCAGGGCTTATTTTTCTGCCCTCTCATTCTGAGCCCTGCATCCCCTCTGTGTGGGGCGAGGCAGGGTTGCTCACTGAGCTCTCTTTCCACCTTATTGATATGGTAAGTGGCCTCCTTGGTATGAGTAAGGTCCAGGGGCTTGTGGCTGAGCCTTGGTGGCTTTACCCAAGCATGCCAGGTAGCTGTGAGGAAGAGGAGCCTATCAGAACTGCCCATTTGGCTGAAAGGAGAGGAATGAAAGCTGCCCTTGTCTCAACTCTTAAGCTGGGAAAGGAGAAATCATGTATCAACCCATCTTTAACTGGGAAATCTATAAATACACTGTTAGTGTCAGCTCCAGCATGGATGAAATATGTCTTTTCTTGGTATTTCAGCAAAACAGGCTTTGTGTGGCAGCTCCTCAGGCGTGTCCAAGCTCATTAGGCTGTATGGTAACATTTATAGTTTGGAGCGATAAGCAGCAGGGAAATTGCTCTGCACCCTACTGTCCATAACTGAGGTATTTTTGCTCTGCAAACCTCCTGGCCACATGAGCTGGGATCCATGCCCTGGAGAAGTTCCTTAAAGAGCCCATTGTCTGCTAAATAAAGTTTGATTTCCTCCTGCTTTCCCACCCTCGGCTCACAGCCACTGCTCCCTCCAGCTCATCAGTTCTGCCTGCTGACTGTACCCAGTGGCTCCCAGTCAGCCTGGTAGCTGGTGGCCCCAGGACAGCTCAGGCATGGGTTGTGCAGGTTTTCCTCCATGCCTCATAGTCTTGATGCTCTGTCCCTTTTTGGTGGGTCTGAATATAGAATCATTAAGGTTGGAAACGATCTCCGAGATCATCAAGCCCAACCATCAGCCCAACACTGTGTCATGGCCATTAAACCAGGTCTCTCAGCACCACATCTCCACAGCTTTGAAACTCCTCCAGGGATGATGACTCCACCTCCTCCCTGGGCAGCCTGGTCAAATGCCTGACCACCTTCAGTAAAGAAATTTTTCCTAATAGCCAACCTAAACCTCTCTTGGTGTGCACCTTGAGGCCATTTCCTCTCATCCTATCACTGGTTACTGGAGGGGCAGAATCACAGAACCAATAGCTTTGAAGATCTCAGCATCTCAATGTATTTCAAACCCTTCTGTGAATCTCTGAGTTCCATCAGCTTTAGTCTCCCATTTTCCTGTCCAAGGTGGTAATCTAACAGGAGGGTTCAGTGGGTCTGGTTTGAAGATACTCCACCAGCTTTAGTCTTTCACTTTCCTGTCAAGGGTTAAATCTGGGTTTACCAATGCCAGTTCCTGGTGCTAACCACAGCCCAATTGAACTCAAGCCCAGATCAGCCTTGCTGTTGTGGTTTCACCATGCAAAATGTTATTTTTTGGGAGCCCTGCTCAGTGTGTTTTCTCCCCTTGACAATGGATTAAAAATGTCTTGCTGCTGAATTAAGAGTGAATGAAGAGCAGCTTTTCCCCCATCACAGCAACCCTCAGTGCTCCATCCCTTCCAAAACAGACTAGAAAGGAACTTCAGAGTGAGTAAGGAAGTGGTAAAACATCAAACAAGTGGCACTGAGGCAAAGGACAGACTAAACACGAAGGCTTTGTGCTGTAGGTGGCCACACTGGCCACCACCCTGCAGATGTGCAACATCTGGAGCTTCTGAAGCTGTATTATTTCACTTTAGGGGTAGAAAGGCCACCCAGGACTCAACAGTGGGATTTGAAGCAGCTTCAGTAGCTTCACATTAAGCTTGAGTTTTAGGTGCTTGGTGAAAGTATCTCAGTTTAAACACTGAGTGAACGTAGAGGCTGTTCAGGTTAAGCTTCTGTTCTGAAGCCTGGAAATAACAAATCCATCTTTAATCCATTAAGCATTCCACAACTGGAATTGGAATAGGTGTGTCCAAATGTCCTCTCAGTACTGAGAGGAAGCAAAAACCTCATCAAATCCTCAGCATTGTGTAGGGATGGAGAATAAACCAGAAATGCTGTTCTGCCTCTGCCTGCCCTGTGAATCTTGTGAGCAGCTCTGGGCCCTCACCTTCAAAAGGAGCTGGTGGAGCTGGAAGAGTTGCAGAGGAGGATGGCAGAGATGATCAAAGGCTTGGCATGGCCTCGGCACTGGAAAAGCTGGGCCAGCCGGGAGGGAGCTGCCTGGGGGAAGCTGCAATCAAGGGTTTGGATCCTGAGTGGGGCAGGGAGAGTTCTCTGCCATCTTCTCTATCTTAAGCATCTGGTTCTGGGGACAGGGCAGGCTGAATGTCTGCTCTGATCAGCATGGCTGTTCATAGGCTCCTTTGATCCCTAGTTTTGGCCTTTCACCTGCAGTGTGTCCCCAGCCTGGCCCTGAACTGCCTGATGGCTCTCCGATGGTGTGGGATGGGATTTCTTTTCCTTCAGGCCCAGGACCAGTGCCTTACACAAAGCAGTGATTTGTGCCATCATGTAACCTAACTGCTGCTTTCCTCCAGCTGCTGCTCCAGATGAACCCATACCATGTGGACTCCCTCCTGCAGCTCAGCGACGTGTGCCGGATGCAGGAGGATCAGGAGATGGCCCGAGACCTCATAGGTAAGAGCTGAGGTGAGGAGCAGATGCCCTGCTGTGAATTAGTGGAGTTGGTGCATGTTTGGGGCTCTTTTGACAGAGAAGCAGCAAAGCAGAAGGGTTTTGACCCAGTGCCTGTGACTCAAGGCCAAGTGTTTATGGCCCAGCATGATCCTGCAGAGCAGAAGCTTTGCTGGAGAGACCTGAAGAGCCAGACCTGCTTGTGTGGCTAAAGAACATCAACATTCACCTTCAAAATGAACAGAAGGATAGTCTGGACATCTCTAGCTCCTCTCTTGGAGGAAGAGGGTCTGATGTGGTAGCTGCAAAATAGAGCAGTGAGAGGGTCTGCTCTAGAAGCTCAGTGGCAGCTCCTCCAGGCTAGCCTGACTCTCCTTCCTCCCACCAGCAGCGTGTCAGGCTCTGCCCCTGGCTGCCTGGCTGCCTGTTTGGTAACCAGGGCATGTGCTCTCCAGCATGACCAGAGGGGCCGGAGGCAAAGTGAGGACAGGAGCTTGGGCTGCCACATGGAGATAGTTGTGGCAGAGCCAACTTCAATCCCAGGCTTCCTCCAGGAGAATCATAGAATCATACAATTGTTTAGGTTGGGAAAGACCCTCAAGATCACTAAGTCTAACCTTTCACCCAGCACCAGCAGGTCACCACTAAACCAAGTCTCTCAGCACCACATCTCCACAACTGTAAAACTTCTCCAGGGATGGGGACTCCACCACTGCCCTGGGTAGCCTGGGCCAGGCCTTGACAACCCAAGGGGAAGAAATTGGTCCTCATGCCCAGCTTAAACATCCCATGGGGCAACTTGGGGCAGTTTCCTCTTGTCCTGTAGCTTGTTCTTTAGGAGACCAACCCCTGCCTCCAACATCTTTTTCAGGGAGTTGTAGAGAGCCACAAGGTCTCCCCTCAACCTCCTTTTCTCCAGGCTGAACACCCCCAGTTGCCATGTGGAAAGAGCTGCTTTTCACAGCCAGAGTGTGATGCCTGCAGAGAAGAACAAGGCTCACTTGCCTTGGTAGCTGCTGTGCTCATGTTCTCTGAATCAGCTTTATACCTTGCTAGGCTGTGCATAACCTTATTTCATGGGTGCCAGAGCTCTCAGAATCCCCAAATCCCAGCATGGTGGGAGTTGAACCTCTGAAGATCATCCAGTCCAACCTCCTGCTAAAGCAGGGTCACCCACAGCAGGCTGCCCAGGATCACAGTGTCCAGGTGGGTTTGGAATCTCTCCAGAGGAGACTCCACAACCTCTCTGGGCAGCCTGCTCCAGTGCTCCAGCACCCTCACAGAAAGGAATTTTCTCTTGTTCAGGTGGAACCTCCTGGGTTCCAGTTTGTGCTTGTTGCTCCTTGTCCTGTCACTGGGCACCACTACAAGAGTCTGGCCTCATCCTCTTGCCCCCATCCCTTTAGCTGAGCGTTGAGTAGATCCAGGCTGAACAGCCCCAGGTCTCAGCCTTTCCTCCTCACAGAGATGCTCCAGGGCCCTAAGCATCTTCATAGCCTCTGTTGGACTCTCTCCAATTGTTCCCTGTCTCTCCTGAACTGGGGATCCCAGAACTGGACCCAGGATTCCAGCTGTGGCCTCACCAGGGCAGAGGAGGATCAAATCAATGTGTTGTGAGCAGCAGCGTGGCTTGCTGGGGTGGTGACATGCCCTGACACTGTCCTCTCTCTCCACAGAGCGGGCTCTGTACAGCCTGGAGTGTGCTTTCCACCCTGTGTTCAGCCTCACCAGTGGGACCTGCAGGCTGGACTACCGCCGGCCGGAGAACAGGTACGTGGCACGTGTCTGCTGGAGAGCCGCCGCGGCCTGCCCTGCCCTGCTCGGGCCATGGAGACCCAGTCACCACCTCTGCTGCTTCACCCACGCTGCTGAAGGACCTTGAACATCCCTTTCTGTCAGAACAAGCTCAGCAAAGCGGCACCAAGGCTCCTCAGATGGGTGCCAGGGTACCAGCAGCTCTTGGCACTGGGCTTTGAGAGCATTCCCTTTCCCAAGGGATTTCTAGGTGGAGCACTGATTGTTCCTCCCCATCACATCCTTCTCATGTCATTAGTATCCAAAACAGCTCTTTGGTTGGGTTTTGTTTTTTATCACAAAGACTCCTGGCTGTGCTTGGTCACTGTGCTGCCTGCCCAGCCTTCATCCCTAGCACTCCTCCTAGCCCAGCTCTTTATGTAACAGCAGCTCTGCAGCTGCAGGAAAGGTGACTTTATGCCGGGGATTTTCCAGTCAGCTGACCCAAGTCATCTCTCTCCTGAACTGCTGCTGTACCTGGAGCTTGCTCACATCTCCACTACCTGCTCTCTGATGGGCTCTGTGCCATTTGTGACCTGAATGCTTGGCTCTCCGACACCGGTTTGGATGTCAGTCCTGCTCCTGTACATGTTGTGTCACTGTCCCCATGCTGATGGGCAGGCTGGGGCAAGGCAGGATGCAGATTTTGGGGCTTTCCTCCTTCCTCTTGTCCTGACACGTTACTTGGTCTGCAAGAGCACGAGGCTGAGGGCTGTAGAGAGCAGAGATGGAGTTGACCATGGGTTTATTGCCCCTGTGCTTGCACAAAGTGATGACAAAAAGGGAAAGTAGGGGAACAAGAGGGTCTGTGGCACCCCAGCTGCACCAGGCTGGGTTCTCTGGACTCTTCAGGGAATGAGGAGCTGATTCTGACTGTGTGTCCCTATTCCTGAGTGGCATAAGGTTCTTCTCTCCATGTCTGGCTTCTAAACCCTGCTCCTGTTCCAAACTCAGGGCTTTCTTCCTGGCCCTCTTCAAGCACCTGATGTTCCTGGAGAAGAGAGGCTGTCCCCGGACAGCCTTGGAGTTCTGCAAGTTGATCTTGAGGTGAGTATCACCACTGAGGGCTGTGGGATGGGGCAGGATGTCCCAGTCTTGAGGGAACTACAGACTGAGCCTAACCTGGCTGGGACAGGAACACTGGAGATGTTCTACTGCTCCCACCCTCAGTGAGGGCCTGTTTCTACTCCTTAGAGGTGCAGCATCACAGGCTAGTTTGGGGCACTTGCTTTTATCTGTGGTGCTGCTTTGGAGAGAGGTGGTGGTTGAGGAGGAGTTTTGACCCTTGGTCTTGACTGCTGAGCTGTGGGCCTTGCTGGTCCACAGAGCTCAGTCTCTGAAGCAAATGTGTGATGGAGTCTGCAGCCTGCTTGTTCTGTGGCAGTCATTCCTCCTGGGTGGTAGCAGGGGCCAGCACCCATCTGCAGCACATTGCACCATCAGCCTGGCCTTGCAGGAACGATTGTGTTCCCATTAGCTCCATTTGCTGAGTCACAGAGCTCTCTGGATGCCAGTGGGGAAGTCTTGTTTCGCTTCAAAACGAGGGCAGCTTTTGTGACACCGATTTTGTTCCCTCCCCCTCAAGCCTGGATCCAGAGAACGACCCTCTCTGCGTGCTGCTGCTGATCGACTTCCTGGCCCTCCGAGCCAGAGAGTACAGCTTCCTGACCCGCATTTTCCAGGAGTGGGAGGTGAGCTGCCTGACTGACATGGGACACAGCTGATTCCTGGGGCTCTCCCTACCTGGGCTGGCAGAGCAGAAGGTTTTTGTAGCCAGGATGAGGCTTTGAGGGTTCTCTCACGGCCAGGCTGGTGTCCCAACAGCGTTGGGATGACCCATAAAGGCTGAGACGTTTGTTCTTGTGATCCTGGTACCCTGCAGACAATTGAAGGAGTTGCTTACTCAGTTGTGGAGGCACCAAGCCAGCAGTTGGAGTGTTAACTTCATCCAGCAAGCTATCCTGTGTGCCCAGGTGCCCAAGAAGGTCAATAGCATCCTGGCTTGGATCAGCAATAGCACACTATTGCTATTGTTCCCCTGTGCTGAGCACTGGCAAGGCCACACCTCAAATTCTGGGTTCACTTTTGAGCCTCTCACTTCAAGGCCAGTAAAGTGCTGGAGCAGGTCCAGAGAAGGGCCATAAAGCTGGTGAGGTCTTAGGAGGAACAGCTGAAGGAACTGTGGTTGTTCAGCCTGGACAAAAGGAGGCTGAGTGGAGACCTTCTGGCTTTCCACAGCTCCCTGAAAGGAGGGTAGAGCCAGGTGGAGGTCAGTCTCTTCTCCCAAGCAACAAGCAACAGGACAAGAGAAAATGGCCTCAAGTTGCCTCGGGGGAGGTTTAGGTTGGAGATGAGGAAAAATTTCTTCCCTTGGAGAGTTGTCAAAGCCTGGCCCAGGCCTTCCAAGCCAGTGGTGGAGTCCTCATCTCTGAAGGGGTTTCAGAGCCATGGAGGTGTGGTGCTGAGGGACATGGTTTAGTGGTGACCTGGTGGCGCTGGGTTAGCAGTTGGACTTGGTGATCTTAAAGGTCTTTCCCAGCCAAACCATTCTGTGATTCCATGGCTCTGTGATTGGCCAAGAGAGAATCCCCGCCCTGTGCACGGCTCAGCTGCATCCAGAGGGTTCTGCAGAGCATCATTTCCCGCTCAACCTCTCTCTGATCTTGCAGAGTCACCGGAATCTGTCCCAGCTGCCCAATTTTGCCTTCTCGGTGCCGCTGGCCTATTTCTTCCTGAGCCAGCAGGAAGAGCGCCCGGAGCTGGAGCGAAGCCAGGCCCGGGAGAGAGCTGCCCGGCTCGTCCAGCTCGCCCTGGTCATGTTCCCAAGCGGTAGGTCCGTCCCCGCTCCTATGTCCACCCCTACCAGCAGCTCCGTCCCCACCAGCTTTGCTGCTCTTTTCATCTGCCAGAGTGAAGCTGGATCACAGCTGCAGAGGCAGTGCTTTGCCCGTAGGTTGCAAACAGTGGGAGCTGGGAGCCCTGACTCACAGGGTGATGTAGGCAGTGCCAGATACCTGCTTCTGGGGTGACAATGGTGGGATTCGGTCCTTGGAATGAGGGAGCAGCTCCTGCTTCTTCCCTAGAGCCAGTCACGGGGGTGTAATTTGGGGGAGGATGAGAACTGGAGGCCTGGAGCAGATAAAAGGTTTCCCAGCAGTTTTTCCCAGCACAGAGCCAATGAGTTTCTCCTGGCCTCCCCTCCAAGGCACTGCTCTGCCTTCACTGAGCTCCCCACAGCCACCCATCCCTCCTCCTTTCATCCCGTTCATGCTGCTGCCCATGAAAGGAGATCCACAGCCCCTCTGGGCCTGGAGGAGGAGGGTGTGCCTTCATCAGCAGGAATAACCAGCTCTGGAACAGAGCTTTTGTTTGTGTTGGCTGAAACCATCTCCTGGCTGCTTGTCACGGTGGCCAAGATAAAGGCCTCGTTCACATTCAAAGGCCAGCAGCTCAAAGTGCAGAAAATTGCACCTTCTGTCACTGGGAGCACAAAAAAGTTTGGGGTTTGTTTACTCTCTGTCCATTTCCATCATTCACGTGGAGACCAACATGCAGCATCAACCTCTCAGCAGCCTTCTCACCCCCTCCCCACGATGTGGGTCCTATTCAGTGCTCTTAGAGGTGCTGGATCCCCAGCTTGGGGTTGTCTCCACCTCTCCAGGCTGCTCCTCACTCCACATGCTCCTCTGACTTCCTTCCACAGTCCTGATGCCATTGTTGGATCACTGCAGCGTGCAGCCTGACGCCAGGGTCGCATCCCATTCCTTTTTTGGATTGAATGCTCAGATAAGGTAAGACCTGGGGATGTTGCTGGTCAAGAGAAAGGATCCATTTGGCCCTTAGTGGGGATTTTGCTTACTCAGGCAGCTAATGGAGGTAGAAAACTCCCAAGGAGAGCATTTGGCTTTCCTGAGTAGGCTGTTAGATGTTTCCACAATGGATTCCCACCATGGATTCCCACCAGGTACCGCTGACAGACCCACCTCACCTTACCATGATGGGTCAGGAGTTCAGGCTGGGGCTTGCTGGGACCTGTAGTAAGGGTGCAGGACGTGTGCATGCTCTCAGGGCAGGCTGTCTCCTGACAGTCTGGGTTTCCCTGACACGTGGTTCTCGCCACACAAGTGGCCTCCCCCTCGGGTCATGGCAGCCTTCGCTTTCATCTCCTGCCTCTGCTTATCCCAAAAATAGATGGAGGCAGAAGAGCTGGTGGAGGAGGTAGATGGAAATAGGGAAGCAGGGAGCCTGAGAGTCCTCTCCTCCTGTTCTCACGCTGAAGCACAGTGTGGAGACGATCCCTTGGCCAGGACCTGCAGGTGAGGAGATTGCCCTGAATAACCACTGTCTCCCATAGCCAGCCCCCTGCCTTGAACCAGCTGACGTCCCTCTACGTGGGGAGGACTCACGCCCTGTGGAAGGACCCAGCCGTCATGGCCTGGCTGGAGACCAACGTCCACGAGGTTTTGCGCATGGTGGACACCCAGGACCCGTTGGTGGAGGAGTCTGAGCACAAGTGAGTATGGCAGGGCTGAGGGGCAAGGCTCTTGTACCAAGTATGATGCTGAGAGATGGGGGTGGAGCAGCATGAGGAGCTCGTGAGAGGAGCTCATGCCTGTGTTGGGACTTAAAATCACAGAATCATTTTGATTGGAAGAGACCTTTAAGATCATCAGGTCCAACTGTTAACCCAGCACTGCCAGGTCACCACTAACCTATGTCCCTCAGCACCACAGCTCCATGGCTTTGAAACCCCTGCAGGGATGAGGACTCCACCACTGCCCTGGACAGCCTGGCCCAGGCCTTGATAACCCTCAAGGGGAAGAACTTGTTCCTCATGTCCAACTTCTTCTGGTGCAATTTGCTGTATTTTCTTCTTGTCCTGTCACTTGCTTCTTGGGAGAAGAGAATGATCCCCTCCTCCTTCACAGAATCACAGAATCCTAGAATCAAATCACAGAGTTGTTTTGGCTGGACAGGAACTTCTAAAATCATCAAGTCTCCACAAGGCCTCAAGGGACCCATAACTGATCTGATGGTGGCTGCTGACACTAAGGATCACACCGTGGGGCTGGGAGGACAGGAGCTTTTCCCTGGACAGGCATTCACAGAATCACAGAATCCCAGCATGGGATTGGTGGGGGTTGGAAGGGACCTCTGAAGATCATGTAATCCAACACCCTCCTAAAGCAGGTTCACCCAGAGTGGTTTGCTCAGGATCACAATGTCCAGGCAGGTTTGGAATCTCTCCAAAGAAGGAGACTCCACAGCCTCTCTGGGCAGCCTCCTGCAGGGCTCCAGCACCCTCACACCAAAGAATTTTCTCCTCCTGTTCAAACAGAACCTCCTGGGTTCCAGTTTGGGTCTGTTGCTCCTTGTCCTGTTGCTGGGCACCACTGAGAAGAGTCTGGCCCCAGTTTAGTGCTTGGAAATACTTCCCAGCTTTGAGTAGCAGAAGAGGAGCATTAGGTCTTGTCCTACAGCAGAGCTGCTTTGTTCTGCTGACCTGGTGAGAGATCTTTGCAGTGTCCCTGAGCTGTTCTCACTCATCTGAGGTCAGCAGCTGGCAGGTGACTTTGCTGTCATCAGCTCTGTCCAAAACAGCACATCCCCCAGAGCTGGGGATGACGCTGATGGTGCAGCTAGGGAAGCAGGAATGTCCATCTGGCTGTGCCACGGTGTGCTCCAGGCAGTCTTCTCTCCCTGTCCCCACTGCAGGAGGAAGATGCGATACCAGAGTGCCCCCAGGAATATCTACCGGCACGTCATCCTCTCTGAGATGAAGGAGGCCACCACGGCTCTGCCTCTGGTGAGGGGCCCTCATGGGGCACATTGGAAACCCCAACCACCAGCAGGAAGCATCCTCATTCCCCAGCTTCTGAGGGTGGCACAGAAGGGGTTGTACATGGGCAGGACAGGCTGCAGTGAGTGCCCAGTTCTGTCCAGCTGGTCCCACCATCACCATGTCTTGGTGTTTTGTTGCTATTACTGACACAGCTTCACTCCTTTTTCCTTCTCCCTTCCTGCAGGAGGTGACCTCACAGCCAGTGATGGGATTTGACCCTTTGCCTCCTCTGGACTCCATCATTTCCTACACCAGACCAGAAAGGTATCTCCTCCTTCTCCTCCTTCTCCTCCTTCTCCTCCTTCTCCTCCTTCTCCTCCTTCTCCTCCTTCTCCTCCTTCTCCTCCTTCTCCTCCTTCTCCTCCTTCTCCTCCTTCTCCTCCTTCTCCTCCTTCTCCTCCTTCTCCTCCTTCTCCTCCTTCTCCTCCTTCTCCTCCTTCTCCTCCTTCTCCTCCTTCTCCTCCTTCTCCTCCTTCTCCTCCTTCTCCTCCTTCTCCTCCTTCTCCTCCTTCTCCTCCTTCTCCCCCTTCTTCCCCTTCTCCCCCTTCTCCTCCTTTCCACATTGGCACAGCCAGCGCATTCCCAGCACACCCTCAGCCCCAGGCCTGGCTGCCTGTGGGCACTTGAAGCTGCCATGCTCCTCCATGTAGGAGCAAGATCCACCCAGTTTGTGGTGCTACCAAGAGGCAGGACTGGTTCTGCCGCATCCCATAGTGGTCACTGTTGGAGGCGGTGGCTGTTGACAGCCTTTGAGGCCACTGGGGAACTTGGGCTGTTGTTTAACTGGGGTGGTTTGGGGTAAGCACTTGTTTGAGTGCAGGCAGATGAAAGGTAAAAGCAAAGTCCACACATTTCATGTAGTGACCTACCTCAGACCCAGCCTGGCAGCACAGTTTTGCCCAGAGTTCAGCTGCTTGGGGTGGGAAACCCCTGGAAACCCCCACAAACCGCCATCTCTGGATCAGGGATGGCTCTGGAGCAGCCACACGATGCTCTGGTCAGCAACATGGCTCTCTCCACACTGGTCCAGGTCCAGTTCCAAGCCACCCTTGAAGCATGCTGTGCCTTTTGTATTTCAGGACGAACCAAGCCTCCTATGAAAGCACTTTATCTCTCTTCTTCCGCTCCCTGTTGCCAAACTTTAACCTGCAGGTAGGTGTGGGCAGAGCAGAGCTCTGTGCCGCTGCCGGAGCTTCCACTGCACTGGGAGCGGCTCCTGGCAGCAGTAGCGCCTGAACGTCAGCTCGTGGAGCAGCTCCATGTGTCTTTGGCAGCAGCTTTGTCTCTCCAGCTCCCTTCTCTTGCAGGGGGATGTCAGGCATGACGGGGACAACGAGGCTGGCGCGGGGCAGGAGCTCAACCAGGGGGTGAACAGGCTGATGGCGGCCATGCGGGACATGCTGGCCAACATCCAGTTCCAGGAACCCCCCCGAGATGACAATCCTGAAGGCGATGGAGACTGGGACTGAGCTGAGAATGTGTTCCCCTCTTCCCCCCAAATCTCTCTGTAACCACCCCCTCCTCCAATAAAGCCATGCAAACCTCTTGCTGTGGGGATGGGCTTTGTTCAGGGCTGTGGGGCTGACACTGCCAGCACCTTCCTGGTCCCTCGGGGGTGGTGAAGACAGTCTGAACGTGGCAGAACTAATCTACAGCAGCTGTCCCTCAGCCCCACGTCAGCTTAGGCCCCTTCTGGCCTCCTCCAAGAACATTTTCCACCCCCTTTCCCAGCTTCTTTCCCTTGACCCATTCATCAACCTAAAACCTCCCACCCCCACTGTCCTTTCCTTGCCTTCTGAGCCCTTCATGCTTCCCCCACCCTGAAACCCTCCACCCTGTTCCCCTTATCTTGCTGACAGCATCCCCACTCTAATGCCACTCCTTAAAGGGCTTCTGCTGAGGAGCTGCATCTCTCAAGTTGTGCCGCAGCCGTTTGATCCTGCCGGGAGCTGCCAAAACCTCCATGCACACCTCCCCCCCACCTTTGTTTTCTGCCTTGTAGAGCCAGGAATGAGGGCAGCAGTGTTCCAACCTTGCTGCCCAGAAAGCTTTTTTGTTTTCTGCTGTGTAATGGTGTGTTTGTGGCTTTAATGCTGAGCAAGGATGCAGGGAATAAATCCTTGGGGATGGGGCTGGAGCAGGTCTGTGGCCCCAGCCTCATCCCAGTCCCACTGGAGCTTCATGTGCTCGGATTTGCAGACTCTGCATTTTCTGCTGATGAATTCACAGCACGTACCAGCAACGTGGTGACCCACCATGACAATCTGAGCCTTTCCCCACCCCCTCCACGTTCCCATCCTCATCCAGCTGAGCCTTCTTTATCCCAGCTGGAGCCAGGAGCTGTCGTGTGCCGCGGGGAAAGGCTCCCAGCACGGATGCAGCCACTGGGAATGACTGCGAGACTCAGCCTTTTCATGGAGCTGTGAATAGCTCTTTGGCAGCTTGGCAGCTTCGGGCATCAACACCAAACCAAAGGCACATGATGGTCAGATGGGGACTAAGCCACCCCCCCCCCCAGAGCCTGCCTGGCCTCCCTCTGGTGCTGGGGTTTTGCCTGTTTAATCCCATCTTTGACAATTCCTGTTGGATCCATTGCCCATCCTGCTGCGAAAGACCTTCCCCCAACCTGGGTCAGGCAAGGCCAGTGGGGAAGGTGAGGGAGGAACAACTTAAATCTTGCAGTGAGGTGAGTCTAATGCATATCCTCAAGGCACAGGGACACTCAGGGCACTTGGGGATCACAAAGTACATGGACCCTTCAGGGTGCAGAGATCACCTTGTGACACCTAGGACAACCGGGGACTCCAAGGTGTTGGGACAACTCCTGGTACACTCTGGCCTGAAGGACACATGGGACCCCACAAGAGACATAGTCACTCAGGGCACCCATAACCCCAGAATACTTGGGAACCCTAAAGTGCATGGACACCTCAGGGTGCAGCGATCTGCTTTGGGCATCCAGGACCCCAGAACACTTGGGGATCCCAAGGAACATGGTCCCCCAAGGATACACACAACCCTCATGGCACACAACTGCCAGGCTCCTCAGCCACGGGAGGACATGGACCCTCCCAGGGCACATGGGACCCTTGGGCTCATGGTGACCCCAGTCCATGGAGTTCCCCAGGGGTTCGGCAGTCCCAGTATCCACAGCAGCTCCTCAGGGTACTGCTGTCATGTGTGTGCCCACCCTCCTCTGGAGGAGGAGTCCCAAGAGCCAGCTTTAAAGCAGGGCAGAGAAAGGGCCTTTTCTTCTCCATCACCCTGGGCCAGCGGGCAAGCAGCTGCAGGGACGCTGGGCAGGGCTGGCAAGGAGACCAGCTACCACCACACGGGGACCCCCCTTCCCCTGTCCCTCCTCATCCCCTCAGCCTTGGTGCAGGAGCACTGGCGGGGGTCTGGGGGGTGTGTGGGTAGTGTGGAGGCCCCCAGGGGCTTGCCCCCCAGCCAAGGGGACACTGAGGGGGACATGTCAACATTGGCCCCCCTGCGCCTGCTGCGTGAGCCCTGGAATGCCAGCGAGGGCAACCAGAGCAACGCCACAGCTGCGGCAGGCAGCGCCTGGTGCCAAGGGCTGGACATCCCCAACGAGCTGTTCCTGGCACTGGGGCTGGTGAGCTTGGTGGAGAACCTGCTGGTGGTGGCTGCCATCCTAAAGAACAGGAACCTGCACTCGCCGACCTACTACTTCATCTGCTGCCTGGCCGTCTCCGACATGCTGGTGAGCATCAGCAACCTGGTGGAGACCTTCTTCCTGCTGCTGCTGAAGCACGGCCTGCTAGTGGTCTGCGCCAGTGTTGTCCGCCACATGGACAACGTCATCGACCTGCTCATCTGCATCTCTGTGGTGTCCTCCCTCTCCTTCCTGGGGGTTATTGCTGTGGACCGCTACATCACCATCTTCTACGCCCTGCGCTACCACAGCATCATGACCTTGCAGCGGGCTGTGGTGACCATGGCCAGTGTCTGGCTGGCCAGCACCGTCTCCAGCACCGTATTTGTCACCTACTACCGCAACAATGCCATCCTCCTCTGCCTCATTGGCTTCTTCCTCTTCATGCTGGTCCTTATGCTGGTGCTCTACATCCACATGTTTGCCCTGGCCCGTCACCACCTCCGCAGCATCTCCAGCCAGCAGAAGCAACCCACTGTCTACCGCAGCAGCAGCCTGAAGGGTGCTGTCACCCTCACCATCCTTTTGGGTGTCTTCTTCATCTGCTGGGGACCTTTCTTCTTCCACCTCATCCTCATCGTCACCTGCCCCACCAACCCTTTCTGCACCTGCTTCTTCAGTTACTTCAACCTCTTCCACATCCTCATCATCTGTAATTCATTAATTGACCCCCTCATTTATGCCTTCCGGAGCCACGAACTCCGACGGACGCTACGGGAGGTGATATTGTGCTCTTGGTAGGACAACAGGACAGCCGGTAATGGCATGGACAGATGGACAGGACACACCATGGGGGGGTGTGTGTGTGTCCCCCACCCAACCCCTCTCATGGTAGCCAATAAAAGCTCTTTATGGCGATGCTGTGGCTCCACCGGGGGGTGGAGGGGGGGGGTTGGCCCCCTCCTGGTGCCACCGTTACTCGAAGCTCAATCTCTCCTAGTTGCCATTGATGGGGACCGGCAGCAAGGACTAGTGGGGGTGTTGGGGCAGCCCCCATGAGGAGGGGTTCCCTCCCCGCAGAGGGCTGTTCCAACACCCCACTAGTCCCAATGATGGGGGTATACGCCGGACAAAAGACCCACACATCACCGTCGCCTTTGTTCTTGGGCCACACCCACTGCCATTCCCCCTGCTTCTCGTTACCGGACCCCTCCCTTCCACCACCCCGGGATGCTCCCACCGTGCTCGGGTGGTCCCCTACACCCCCACCCCCAATACGGGTGCAGAGGAACGGGGGGGTCCCTATCCATGCTGGGGGGGTAAGGTGGTGTCCCAGTGCTGGTAGGGCGTGGTCAGGGCGTGGCCGGGTGCCGCAGCGTTGCGGCGGCAGAGTTTTCTGATTGGTAGCGTGGTGGTGGTGACGTCAGAGCCCGGCCCGGTGCGGCGTGAGACGTCTATAAAAAGAGGAGGAGGAGACGCGGGGCCCCGTCCCCCCGCTGCTCCCTGGTACCGCTCCTACTTCTTCCCGTTCCCGGTTCCGTTCCCGGTTCCCGTTGCACCATGAGGGAGATCGTCCACATCCAAGCGGGACAATGCGGCAACCAGATCGGCGCCAAGGTAACCGCGGCATCAGGGACAAAAACATCCCCCACACCCCCGTCCTCTTCCCTACTGAAATGCCCCCCACCCCGATCCCCTTTTTGCCGCACCGGGAAGACAAAAGGCTCCGCCCAACACCGGCGCCCCCACCCCCCTCGGTCACTGCCGCTGCTGCGGCCACCCTTTGTCCTTCAGCACCGCGGACAGCGCCCGCGCCCCGCCCCACCGCCAGACGGCGCCCGCCGCCCCGCCCTGCCCTGGGGTGGGGTGGGGGAAACGGACACAACGAGGGGTCTTAGTGCCCCCCACTGGGGGTCATGAGGTCCTAGTATCCACCTCGGGGTGTCTCACGATCGGAGTGGCCCCCTTCCCCAGGGCCTCCTCCCTTCGTCGCAGTGCCCTAGTGCCCCTCATTGAGAGACACAGGGTCCTGGCATGTGTGTGTGTCCCCGCGCTGTGTCGCAGGGTCCTAGTGTCTCCCATTGGGCGTCGCCGAGTCCTAGGGTATGCGTGTGTCCCCCTGTGTGTGGCAAGGTCTTAGTGACCTGTCCCGGGCTGTCACAGGGTTCTAGCGCCTCCCGCTTTGTCCTGCCCTGGAGGGTGTCGCGAGTTTTAATGCCCCCCCATTGCGTGTCCGGGGTCCTAGCTTTCCCGTCTCCCCCACTCCACGTCTCCGCTTTGTCTCGGGAGGTGCCGTGGGGTCCTAGTGCAGCCCCGCCCTGTCCTCGGCGGGGTTCGCAGGGTCCCGGTACTACAGTCCCAATCCCTCACTGCCCATGGGGAGGTATGGCAGGGTCCTAGTGTCCCCCCAACCCTGGGTGTCATGGAGTCCTAGTGCCCCCGCCCTGTCTCAGAGGAGTGTCGCAGGGTCCTAGTGCCGCCCACCCCTCTCGCCCTGCCCTGTGTCGCAGGGTACTAATGCCCCTCCACCTCGTTTGTGCCTTCGGGTCTTCCCGCCGCACTAAGCCCAGTGTGTGTCCCCCAGTTCTGGGAGGTGATCAGCGACGAGCACGGCATCGACCCCAGCGGCAACTACGTGGGCGACTCGGACCTGCAGCTGGAGCGCATCAGTGTCTACTACAATGAAGCCTCCTGTAAGAGACCTCCCCCGTTCCCCAGGAGTCCCCAGAAGAGCAGGGCGGCTACACATCCCGACCCTGGGCAGGGGGAACACCCCTGTCCTGCCCCCCCTCCGTGCAGCAAGATCCTCCCGCGTCTGCTGGGGTGGGCTGGGTGGGGCTGGGTGGGGCAGGACAGACATATGAACCTACCCCATGGAGATCTTGGGTGAGGGAGATGTGCACCCTCCCCCATAGGACTTTGTGGTTTGGGGAGTTGAGGGGGGGACAGACCCACACATGCACCCAGGTCAACCAGCTCCATGGGACCCTAAGGTTCTGTTGGGGGACAAGATTCGTACACCCACCTTGTGGGACCTTGCAGTTTTGGGGGGGACACAGACATGTCCCCATACGGACATGACACACACAGAGAGGTCTATGGGATTGTGAGGATCCACCCAGCCCTGTGAGACTCCCACTGAGTGTGGAAGGGGAGAAGGGTGCACCAGCTCCATGAGGACCCCATGGTTTCAGGGAGCACACACACAAATCCAGTGATATGGAGACTTTGTGGTTTGGGTAGGGGCACACAATCAGTGTACCCATCCTTACGGGACCCTGCCAGGCGTGGGGGACTTCCCAGGGTGGGAGTCATCATGAGGTCCCCCCCCATCATGGGCTCTTTTGCAGCTCACAAGTATGTCCCTCGTGCCATCCTGGTGGACCTGGAGCCAGGGACGATGGACAGCGTGCGCTCAGGTGCCTTTGGCCACCTCTTCCGCCCAGACAACTTTATCTTCGGTAAGTCCTTAGGGAGAGGGAGGCCATCGCCCACACCCTGCCCGCACCAGCACCAGCCCCAGGGTGCATCTCCACCCATGCCAGAGGGCCTGGCACAACCAGCACGACACCAAACCCTTCTAGTTTCCCTTTCCCACCCCACCCTGTCTTCAGATCTCACCGATGCCGCTGGCGGCACCTCATCCCCTCCCCGGCGTGGGTGCAGCGTGCCAGCAGCCATTGGGTGCCTTTTTTTTTTCCCCTGGCAGGGCAGAGTGGGGCTGGGAACAACTGGGCTAAGGGACACTACACAGAAGGTGCTGAGCTGGTGGACTCGGTGCTGGATGTGGTACGGAAAGAATGTGAGAACTGCGACTGCCTCCAAGGCTTCCAGCTGACCCACTCGCTGGGTGGTGGCACCGGCTCTGGCATGGGCACCCTCCTCATCAGCAAGGTGCGGGAGGAGTACCCTGATCGCATCATGAACACTTTCAGCGTGGTGCCATCCCCCAAGGTGTCAGACACAGTGGTGGAACCCTACAACGCCACGCTCTCCATCCACCAGCTGGTGGAGAACACGGACGAGACCTACTGCATCGACAACGAAGCCCTCTACGACATCTGCTTCCGAACCCTCAAGCTGGCCACCCCTACCTATGGCGACCTTAACCACCTTGTCTCAGCCACCATGAGCGGTGTCACCACCTCCCTCCGCTTCCCTGGCCAGCTCAATGCCGACCTCCGCAAGCTGGCTGTCAACATGGTGCCCTTCCCTCGCCTCCACTTCTTCATGCCAGGCTTTGCCCCGCTGACGGCCCGTGGCAGCCAGCAGTACCGCGCCCTCACAGTCCCTGAGCTCACCCAGCAAATGTTTGATGCCAAGAACATGATGGCTGCCTGTGACCCCCGCCATGGCCGCTACCTCACTGTGGCCACCGTCTTCCGAGGCCGCATGTCCATGAAGGAGGTGGATGAGCAGATGTTGGCCATCCAGAGCAAGAACAGCTCTTACTTCGTGGAGTGGATCCCCAATAATGTCAAGGTGGCTGTTTGTGACATCCCTCCCCGGGGGCTCAAGATGTCCTCCACATTCATAGGCAATAGCACAGCCATCCAGGAGCTCTTCAAGAGGATCTCAGAGCAGTTCACTGCCATGTTCCGCCGCAAAGCCTTCCTCCACTGGTACACAGGTGAGGGGATGGACGAGATGGAGTTCACTGAGGCCGAGAGCAACATGAATGACCTCGTCTCCGAGTACCAGCAGTACCAGGATGCCACAGCTGAGGAGGAAGGCGAGATGTATGAGGATGATGAGGAGGAGTCAGAGGCACAGGGTGCCAAGTGATGCTTGATATGCCTCCACCTCGCCCGCAGCCTCCTCACCCCCAGCTTTGTGCTGCTGCAGCCCCCCCAACCCCACTCCCTTTCAGTGTCTCCTGACCCATCCCCCCCCATCCTGAGCCGGCTTGGCACCCCCACCCCCACCTCCTGCCTCCTCCCTTTTGTTTTTTTACTTGTTTGTGTCTTTTTTTTTTTTTTTTTTGAATACTTAATAAATTTATTGCTGTCCAAGTACCACCTGGCTGTGACTCCTGGAGGGGTAACAGGGAGAGAATCTTCTGCTGAGGGCAACTTGGGGGATTGAATCCATTAACCTAGGGCCCCAAAGTGGCTTGGCCCAAGCCCTAGTCCCCTCCCAGATAATGCCTGTCCCCAACAAGTCTCTTACCCTACCCACCCTTTGTCCCACAGACCCAGCTGCCCCAGGGATGGGGTTGCAGGTGCCCTCTCACCCCACTGCAGTGACTAAGTGGATGCCATTGTCCCCCCTGTCACCCTTTTTGCAGGGACAGAGGGTGGTGGCTCCCCCCTTCCTGCACCAGGACAGTGTTGGCCCCTTGTCCCTCCAACCAAGGTGGAGATATCACCCCCAGGGTGATTCCCCAGAACTGGTTTTGGGCATCCAGAGTGCCCCAGCCCAAATAGCCCTAAGCCCCTGAGCTCAAGAGACCCCACAGCTGGGCTGACCACGGTTATGGGGCTGCAGCCCCACCTCAGCTGCGGCTCTCTGCTGGAGGATCCCTGTGGAGATAGCAGCAGGGGGCTCTGGGACCAGGGTGCAAAAGGGATGAGGACAATGGGTCTGGGAGCTCTAGGAGCAAGGAACTATGGGGCTGGGGAACATGGAGACCAGGATCTGTGGGACTGAAATCTACAGGGACAAGGGACTACGGGGCTGGGGGATCTGGGAACTGGGAGCTACGGGGCTATGGGTTGGGGTCTACAGGAACAAGGGACTATGGGGTAGGGATCTTACAGGGACCAGGAGCTGTTGGGCTGGGGTCTTCTGGGTGCTGGGAACTATGGAACTGAAGGCAAAGGGTGCCCGAATCTATGAGGACTGGCATCCGTGGGGCTGGGAACTATGAGAACCAGGAACAATGGGGCTAGGGTCTCTGCAGACAAAGGATTATGGGGCCGGGAGGCTTATAGAGGCTGGTATCTAAGGGGCCCAGGGCTCCGGGGACTGGGGGCTATGGGGCCGGGAGCTATAGGAACAAGGGACTGTAGGAACAAGGGACAACGGGGCTGCGCGTTGTCGGGCCCAGGAGCTATGAGGCTCGGGGCTCTGGGGCAGTGGGCCATGGGGCACGGCAGGTTGTAGGTCCGTGTTCCGGGGCTCGGTTCGCCGCGTCCTCGTTGTCCTCCCCATCATCTAGCCGCGGCCCCGCCCGGGTGCGCTACGGTCAGCCGGCCGGCAGGGGGCAGCAGCACGGTAGGGTGGAGCGGGGCGGGGCCTGGCTGGGCGGGGCGCGGCGCTGGCGGAGCCGGGGGGCGGCGGTGAGCAAGGCGGGGGCGCTGCCCCCTGGCGGGCGGGAGGGGGCCGGGGGTTGGGGAGGGCGGTCCGGTACCGGGGACTGGTACCGGCGGGGCTCTGCTGGGGCTTGGGTGGGGAATGCGGTGGGCAGTGGAGGGGATGGGCAACAAGGGTTGCGCGGAGCGACGTGCCGGGGGCGGATGAGATGCACCGGGGGCGTCCGGACGGTACCGGGATGGGGCGAGCGTGGGCCCAGCCGGGCGGTGGCAGCGGGGCAGGGCGGTGGCCGCAGGCGGAGCGGGCGGCAGGACGGGTTTGGAGACGGCAATGGGGACGTGAGGACGGTGCTGGGGTGACGGTGTCGGTAGCGGTGTGTCGGTACCGGAGTGTTGATGCCGGTACTGGGGCTCTGGGGACGGAGGGGGTGTCGGTGCTGGAGTGTTGACGTCGGTGCTGGTGTTGGGGTGTCGTTACTGGTGATAGGGTACTGGTGACAGGGTGCTGGGGTGGCAGTGCCGGTGTCGGGAGGCCAATGCTGGGGTCCCACTGCCAGTGTGTTGGTGCTGGTGACGAGCTGCCGGTGCTGGGGCGTTGGTGCCCGTGTCAGCGGTGCCGGTGCTGAGCTGTCAGTGGCAGGGTGTTGGTGCTGGAGTGCCAGTGTTGGGATGTCGGTGTTACTGCTAGGGTGTCAGGGCCGGTGTTGGAGTGTCTGAGGTGGTGCCAGGGTGTCGGTGCCGATATAGAAGTGCCAGTGCCAGGGTATCTGAGGCAGTGACTGTCCTGTAGCAGTGGCGATGGCGTCGGACGAGCGGCTGGCTCGCTTCCGCCAGGCCCACCTCAACCCTTTCAACAAGACCCCAGAGGAGCAGGAGCAGCACCCCGAGGGGGAAAACCCCACACCAAGTGAGTGCTCAGCCCCCACCCCCCACAGTGCCCCATGGCAAGGGGGCTCTCAGGTGGTCCCAGCACCTGTCCTTCATGGCTCCCATGCCATTGCAGCCCCACAGCCAGACCCGTCCCCAGGAGACCCCGAGGGTGCCCTGGACTTGGGCCTGGCTGAAGACCACTTCTCACGGCCTGTGGTGAGTGGGGCTAGGGAGGCTCTGTGGGGCTGGGAGGTTTGTATGAGTCTGAGGGGCAGGAGTGAGGCTTGGAAGGTTTGGGAGCCTGGGACTTCTGCAAGGGGTTGGGGGATCTGTATGGAGCTGGGGGCCAGTAGTGGGGTTGGGGGTATATGGAGCTAGGGCATGTGTGGGGCTGGAGGGGAGGCATGTCGCTGGGGGGGGTAGGAATGGGGCTGGAGAGTCTGTGGAACTGGGGCCTCAGGTGGGGCTGGAAGGTCTGTGTGGGGCTGGGGTGTGTATGGGATGGAGATGTGTGAGGTGGAGGGCTGCCAGTTCACCTTCCTCTTCCTCATCCCCTCCATGGTGTCAGGGTCTGATCCTGGCTCAGGATGTGGGGCAGCTGTGCCAGGCCATTGAGGAGTGCAAGCGGGTGATCCTGGCGCTGCCCGAGCACTCGGAGCGGCAGAAGGATGCGGTCGTGCGGCTCATCCACCTCCGCCTCAAGCTGCAGGAGCTCAAGGTGGGGCAGGACTGGGGATGGGGCTTCCCCAGGGCTCAGCACTGGGACCAGTTTGGTTTAACATCTTCATCGGTAGTCTAGACAAGGGGATCAAGGGCACCCTCTGTCAGTATGCAGACACCACCAGGTTGAGCGGGCGTGTTGATCTCCTTGAAGGCAGGAAGCATCTACAGAGGAATCTGGCCAAGCTGGATCAAAGGGCTGAGGCCAATGGGATGAGGTTCAATGAGGCCAAGTGCTGGTTCCTGCACTTGGGTCACAACCACTCCATGAACACTCCAGGCTTGGTGCAAAGTGGGTGGAAACTGCCTGGTGAAAAAGGACCTGGGAGGCTTGGTTGGCAGTGTCTGAAGATGAGCTAGTGTGTGCCCCTGTGGCCTCCCATGTGGCCAGGAAGGCCAAGAGCATCCTGGTCTGGATCAGACATAGTGTGGCCAGCCGGACCAGGGCAGTGACCATCCCCCTGTACTGGGCACTGATAAGGCCACACCTTGAGTACCTGGTTCAGTTTTGGGGCCCTCACTACAAAGCAGACATCGAGGTGCTGGAGGAGGTCCAGACAAGGGCAATGAATCTGACAAAGGCTCTAGAGAACAGGTCTTGTGAGGAGCAACTGAGGGAACTGGGGTTGTTCAGCCTGGGGAAGAAGGAGGCTGAGGAGAGACCTTCTGGTTCTCAACAACTCCTGAAAGAAGGTTGGAGCCAGGCAGGGGTCAGTCTCTTCTCCCAAGGAACAAGCAACAGAACATGAGGAAATGGTCTCAAGTTGCCCCAAGGGAGGTTTAGGTCAGACCTGAGGAACAATTTCATCCCCTTGAGGGTTGTCCAGATCTGGCCCAGGATGTCCAGGGTAGTGCTGGAGTCCCCATCCCTGGAGGAGTCACAAAGCTGTGGAGATGTGGTGCTGAGGGCCATGGTTTAGTGGTGACCTGTCAGTGCTGGGTTAATGGTTGGACTCGATGATCTTAAAGGTCTTTTCCAACCAAAATGATTCCATGAGTTCAATGACTCCATGATTCCATGGTTAGGGGGCCCACACTGACACCCCCCTTCTCTTTCAGGACCCTGATGAAGATGAGCCCAACATTCGCGTGGTGCTGGAGCATCGCTTCTACAAAGAGAAGAGCAAGAGCGTGAAGCAGATGTGTGACAAGTGCAGCACCATCATCTGGGGCCTCATCCAGACCTGGTACACCTGCACAGGTCGGGGGAGGAGACTCCCAACCCAACCTACCCCACCTTCCCACCTCCACCTTATCTCCTGCTGACGGCCACCTGTGTCTCCCCACCCAAGGCTGCTACTACCGGTGCCACAGCAAGTGCCTGCCACTGGTGAGCAAGGTCTGCGTGCGGGCCAAGGTCAGCCACCAGGCTGAGTACCAGCTCAGCATCTGCCCTGAGAGTGGGCTGGACAGCCAGGACTACCGCTGTGCCGAGTGCCGGGCACCCGTCTCCCTGCGTGAGGCTGGGGGCCCTGGGGGCGCTGGGGGCTCTGGCATGGCTGGGGGGACCTGGGAGGTGTGGGCCTGCCTGGGGCTGAGGGCTTTGTGGGGTTAGGGGGAGCTTGGGGATGTCTGGGGCTAGGGGAGCTGGAAGATGTGTGGGCCTGCGTGGGGCTGGGGGCTCTGTGGGGTTAGGGGGAGCTTGGGGGTGTGTGAGTCTGGGGGGAGCTGGGAGGTTCTGTCGGGCTGGGGGCTGCATGGGGATGGTAGCTCTAGTGAGGCTGGGGGGATATGGGACTGGGCAGAGTTGGGGACTGCATGGGTCTGGGCAGAGATGGGAGGGTGTGAGGCTGGGGGGAGCTGGGGGACCAGGGCTGTCTGGGGTTTGGTGGGGGGTGGGGAATGTGGGGCTGGGGGTGCTTCTTTAATGGCTGAGGGGAGATCATGGTGTCCCCAGGTGTTGTGGCATGTCCTTTGGCGGGGTGCAGGGTATGGCACAATACCAGTGCTGATGTGAGTGCCCAGTGCATGTGCCAACACGTGCCAACATGTGTGCCACCACAGGGGGGGTGCCCAGCGAAGCCAGGCAGTGTGACTACACCGGTCTCTACTACTGCAGCAGCTGCCACTGGAACGACCTGGCCGTGGTGCCCGCTCGTGCCATCCACAATTGGGACTTTGAGCCCCGCAAGGTGCCCTGAAGTGGGGTGGGAGCTTGGGAGGATGGTCACTTAGGGTGGATGTGACCCTGCACAGGGGTCGTGGGGGGCCATGTCCCTGGTTGGAGGTCACCTGGGGGGACCATATTCCTGGGTGTTGGGGTTCATGAGGTCTGTGCCCCTGAACAGAGATCACCTGGGGATCTGTGTCCCTCCTTAGAGGTCACTTAGGTGGCCATGTCTCGGGTTGGAGGTCACTTGTGGGAACATATCTCTGGTCATGAGGTTTTTTTGTGGCCATGTCTCTCTTTGGAGGTCACTTATGAGTCCTGGTCATGGAGGTCCCTGGGGTTTGTGGCCCTAGCTGGAGGTCATTTAGGGGACTGTTTCCCTGATCAGAAGCTGCTGGGAGGCCCTATCTGTGGGTGAAGTTCACCTGGGAGTCTCTGTCCCTGGTTATGGGTGCCCGTGGCTGCCCCCCTGAGCAGAGGTCTCTTGGGGGTGGCAGTGTGCCTGGCCATGAGTGGCAGTGCTGTGGGGCAGCGTGGCTGGCGTGGCGCTGCGGGGTGACAGCGGCAGTGTGGGTGACACGGGCAGGTGTCGCGGTGCAGCATGCGGTACCTGGCGCTGATGGTGTCACGGCCTGTGCTGAAGCTGCGGGAGATCAACCCACTGCTCTTCAACTACGTGGAGGAGCTGGTGGAGATCCGGGTAAGTGCTAGGTGGAACACGTGGCAGAACAGCCCCACCCTGTGAGGCTGGGGTTGGGGACAGCACTGTGGGGGGAACGTGGGGAGAGGGATTCCTGGCAGCACCTGCTGGGTCCCATAAAGGGAGACCAGGGCAGGACTGGAGGCGTCCATACTGCTGTGGGGATGAACTTGGCCCAGCCTGACCTTTGTCCTGATCATGTCTCTGTCTCCATCCTGTTTCATTCCCACACCATGTTCATCCCATCCTTGTCTTTGTCCTCATCCTGCCCCTGCAACCACCCTTTTTCCTATCTTGGCCTCATTATGATCCCTGGTCCCCAACCACATCCCATTCCCATCCCCATCCTTGTATATCCCTGTCCCCATCTGGTCCCTGCCACTATAATTTTCTCTGTCTTCATCGCTGTTCCCATCCCTGTCCTCATCCCATCTCATTCCCACACCATCCCTACCTTCACCCCATCCCTATCCCCATTCCTATCTCTATCTCCATCCTGACACTGCCACCACCCTTTTCCTTATCATGGTCCTATCCCCATCCCTGTCCCCATCCTGGCATTGCCACCACCTCTTTGCCATCCTCATCCCATCCCATCCCCACTCTGCAGAAGCTACGCCAGGACATCCTCCTGATGAAGCCCTACTTCATCACCTGCAAGGAGGCAATGGAGGCACGGCTGCTGCTGCAGGTCAGGACCAGTGGGGTGCCAGTGCCTGGCAGGGTGGTACCAACCATGGTGGCAGTGCCAGCGGTGACACGTGTCCTGGCCACAGCTGCAGGACCGCCAGCACTTTGTGGAGAACGATGAGATGTACTCACTGCAGGACCTGATGGACATCGAGGCCGGGCGCCTGAGCTGCTCCCTCACCGAGATCCACACCCTCTTCGCCAAGCACATCAAACTGGACTGCGAGGTGAGCCGGCGCTGTGGGGCAGGCCCATGCCTTGCCACAGCCTTGGGGAAAGGGGTGGCAAGGACCCCAACCGGCACCATGGCGACCTTCTGCCCCTCTGCCACCCCAGCGCTGCCAGGCCAAGGGCTTTGTCTGTGAGCTCTGCAAGGAGGGCGATGTGCTCTTCCCCTTCGACAGCCACACCTCGGTCTGCACCGGCTGCTCCGCCGTCTTCCACAGGTACCAGCGACACTGGGGTGGCACTGGGTGGCACTGGGGTGGCTGGTGCTGTGGGGTGATCCACCAGTGTGTGTCCTCCCTCCACAGGGATTGCTTCTATGACAACTCCACCACCTGCCCCAAGTGTGCCCGGCTCAGCCTGCGCAAGCAATCCCTCTTCCAGGACTCTGGCATCACCGAGGCAGAGCCATAATAGGGGAGCTCCGCTGTACAACTGCCCCACAGCTGCCCCACCACCCACCACGGGACAGACGTGGGTCATTCAGGACCTTTGGGCATAGTGGCACTAGCCCAGCCCAGGGGGATCTGCTGGACCCCAGCCCAGACACACTCTACCAGGATAACGCTGCTGATTTGGGGGGAGCACACCCGGCTGCCCCCTGCCTCACCCCACAGACACCCATTTTCCCAGGGCTGAGCCCCCCAGGGAATGGGGGGGGAGGGGGGGTTGGGGCTGTGTGGGGCCCAGTGATGCCCCACTCTGGGTGTCATTGTAGCATTAACGAGGACTCTGTGCAACCCAGCACTTGTGTCCCTGTTTTGGGGGGGCACTGGGAGGGCACCGTGGGACACCAGGGGCTCACACTGGGGCTGTCTCCCCCACACCATGGCAGTAGGGCTGCCCCCACCCTCCCACCATCCACCCCACCATCCCCCCACCCCTGGGGTCTTCCCCCAAGCCCACCCTGGTCCCAATGCCACCATTGGCATGTGCTGTGGTGGGGTGGCCATGCCTGGTCTCCTGCCCACCAGGATGGCTCCAGGACCCCTGTGGTGCCTTTCGTCCCAGCCAGAGAACTCTCCCCACTGTCCCCTTCCCAGGGTGATGGAGACAGGCAGAGCCACCATGGTGGTGGGTCGGTCAGTTTACCGGAACACAGAGCTGCTACGCGGGCACCAGGCAGGCACCAGCCATGCTCCCAGTAGCTATGGGCAACCCCAGCTCCTGACAGGGTGGGGCTGGTTGCCCCTTCCCCATAGCCCAGTGGGCACTGGGCCACTGGGTTTGGCCAGTCCTATGCCTCCCACCATCATGGGGCTGGGGGCTGCTGCTTGAGGTTTGTTCCCAGTGACCTTGGGCTGGTGGCACCAGACTGTGTCCTGGCACCTGTGGGCAGAGTGGCTGAGACGGGCTGCAGCAGTGCTGGGACACTGGCCTGTCCCCATGTCCATCCCCCAGCATGTCCCAGTGTCCATTCTCTGGCATGTCCCCATGTCCATCCCCCGGTATGTCCCGGTGTCCATCCTCCCGGTCTCCTTCCACTGGTGTGTCCTGGTGTTCTGTCCCCTGGCATGTCCCCACGTCCATCCCCTGCTCCCGGGGCTGGCCTCAGGGCTCCCGTGGCCGCTCGGCAGGCAGGAAGGCGTCCGGTGGTGCCGGTGGCAGCTCCGTGTCACTGAGGTGTTTCTTGTCCCGGTTCTGCTCCCGCGCTCGGGTCCAGGAGGGTGACCGCAGGTACCCAGCCCGAGGCACAGCTGGTGCCTGCAGCCCTGTGAGGACAGATGGCTCAGGGATGGACCAACAGACAGGTGGACGGACGGATGGATGGGTGCCCAATGCCGCTCGCTCACCACTGGGCGACTCTCCGGTTGCGTTCTCCTCGTCGGAGTCAGCAAAGACCTCTGCCAGCTCCTGGTCTGACATGTCGGTCAGCTCGGTCAGGTCCAGCAGGTCAAAGTGAACCTCCAGCGAGGAGACGCTGCTCAGGGGCTCTGTGGGCACACAGTGGCACCCCAGCCAAAGGCTGGCAGTGGGGTGGGCACCTCTGTGCTCAGGGGCACCTAGATATGGAGCTCAGTGGGGGCAATGACATGCTGGATGCTGGTGGGGAACCCCAGGAGTGGGCAGGGGACCCCAGGGACAGGTAGGAGATGGTAGAGACACCAGGGGACCTCAGGGGATGGCAGGGGCTGGCAGAGACCCCAGGGACAGGTGGGGGGACACCAGGGGTAGGCAGAAGACCTCAGGGTCTTTCAAGGGGCCCTGGAGATGAGTAGGGAACGCCGGGTCAGGCAGGAGACACTAGGCTGGGCAGGGACACCAGCAACTGGTAGGGAAGCCCAGGGATAGGCAGGAACCCCAGGAACAATTAGGGGACCCCAAGAGATGGCAGAGGATGGCAGGGACCTCATGGGCAAGCAGAGGGATTGCAGGGGATGGCAAGGACTCTGGGGACATTTAGGGGGCTGGCAGAGACCCCAGGAGTGGGCGGGAGATGCTATGGTCAGAGAACCCCGGGGGCTGTCAGGAGACCCTGGAGACAGGCTGCACTCACGTCTGCGCTCAGTGACCTGCAGAAGGCCAGCACTGGGGATGGGGACATTGCCCTGCTCCTCGGCGGGGGTTCCAGGGGGCTCCGGGGCTGGCCTGTGGGTGGGGGTCCCCACTGGGCGCTCCGTGGCCAGTGTCTCCTTGCCGAGCTCTGCCACATCGGCATTGCCGTGTGGGTGATGGCAGCTCCATCCTCAGGTCCTGCCCTCCCCCTCGGGGTGCCCAGCTGAGGAGCACGGGGACAGCAGGACGCCTGCGGATGCCCAAACCCCACCGTGCTGCCAGCCAGCAGCCCCCACCCCCCACCCCGCGCAGCCCCTTTGTGTCGGCAAGACAAAAGCGTGGCTTGTGCGGGAGCCCAGACAAGGGACTGTTTGTCTTCAGCGAGAGCCGGCGGGGCTGTGGTGGCTGCGGTCATGGCACAGCCCAGGGTCACGGAATGATCCGTGGTCATGGCACAGACTGGGTCAGGGAATAGTCCACGGTCAAGGCATGATCTATGGTTATGGCATGGTCCCTGGTCATGGCACAACCCACGGTCATGGCATAATCCATGGTTATGTTGTGGTCTGCAGGGGCTCAGCAGGCAGCAAGGGTGGGCAGGAGACCCGGTGCACCCCTGGGTACTACCATTCCTGGACCCCCCGCCCATTTTGGACTGGACAAAGCCATGTGCCACCAGGCTCTGCTATCACTGGAAGAGGTGGCACGGATATAAGTAACTCCTCCTTCCCCCCTGGACAGTGATAATGGGGCAGGGAATATTAATTCCCCAAACCCAGAGGGGCTGAGACAGGGAAAGGGACATTTGGTCCCTGTTCCTGGCACAGAGTCACAGGAGATCAGTGCCCATGTCCTGATACCAGCTTTGCCATGCTCTGACCCCACAAATTGATACCAGTCACCCCACCCTGCCGGCATCCTCCCTCCAGCTGGGAACAGGGTCCCCCATCTCGCTCCAGTGGTAGGAAGAGCTCCGTGGGGACACACAGAGGGGCTGTCCGATCCCACCTGCTCCCACCATCCCACCCCACACCCCACGGCAGTGGGTGACACGGCAGTGTCATCGTATAGAGCACATGTGTCCCCTCCGCCACCGGCAGTGCCCCCAAGCCCCCACCCACCAGGGCGCTGGTCACGGCCACCAAAATCCCCTCTGGCCTCCGCCTGCATGGTCACGCCGTGACACCGGCCACGCCACCGGCCACACCGCCAGCCACGCCGCCCTGCTCCGGCCTGGGCTCACCGTCTGCCTGCCGGGAAGCGGCACCGGCATCAGGGATCCCGCCGGCACACGCCGCTCTGCTGACTCACGTCGAACCGCAGAGCCGGGCAGCAGCCGGCACCGGTCACCCCACCGCCACCGGTCACCCCACTGGTGCCCGGCCCGGTGGCACTGTCCCCTCCTGCATGGCTCCCAAGGGCTCAGTGCCCCCCTTGCCACGGGAGAGCACAGCCACGGCTGCCACCGTGATGGGGACTGTGGCACAGTCGTGTGCCGGGCACGTGCAGGAGGAACGGGCATGAACGGGAGCTTCGGTACCACCCGTGTCACCGTGCAAGACCCCCCCCCCCGTAATACCTGGGTCCCCCCAACTCCACCAGCACGGCCACCACCCTGTCCCCTAGCCCTCTTCACTGCTCCACTGGCACCACCACATCGGCATGGGGGTGTCTGCCCTGGGACTCACCTGCACCTCAACTGCACTCCCAGATACCCCGGGCACCCCTGCATCCCCTGGGCACCCCACTGAACCCCTATGTCCCATGGGCATCCCACTGCAGCCCCACTCTCCCTGGTCCCCTTTGCCTGTGCAGACATCCCCCATCCCACAGTCCCCCACCCCTGGGTATGGACGCCCCCCAGCACCACCCCACATGTGCCCATATCTGGGCACACACACGCTTCCCCCATGCACATCTGTACCCTCTCCTGCAACATACAACCCCTCCCTCAACCCTAACCAGAGCCCTCTGCACCCCCTCGAATTCTACACAGTCCCTTTTGCACCCCCTTGTGCACTCTCCCTTGTGCACTCCCCCTTGTGCACTCCCCCTTGCACACACCCCCTCTGCACACCCGCCCCGTGCATAACCCTCTTGCATCCCTTTTGCACCCCTCTTCGTATCTCCAACGCACCCTTCTTTGCATACGCATCCCAATCCGGAGACCCCTGCATCCTCTTTGTTGCCCCTAGTTTGCACACTCTTGTACCCCTCTCTTAGTACTCCCCATTTACAGCCCCTTGCCCCCTCCTCCCGTCCTACATCTCCTTATGCACCCCTGTACCCCGCTTCGGGGCCCGACCCGGTTCCACGGGGATAGTAGCACCGGTCCGTGTTCTCCCTCCACCCCCAAATCGTCACCTGCCGCTCCCGGAGCCTCCATGGGCCGGTGCCGATGCAGAGGCTGTTGCCGGTCCTTGTACCGGTGCTTGTGCCGGTGCTTGTGCCGGTGCTGGGCGGGGCGGGCCCGGTGCCAGCCCGCAGCCCGCACGGTCCTGTCCACCGCGGCGGGGGCGGGACCGGAGGCGTGCCGAAGGCGGGGGCTGCGGGGGTGGGACACAGAAGACACCAGCCCCGCCTGCACCGGAGGGACCGGGAGGGGACAGGGAGGGGGGCTACGAAGAGAGGGACCTTGGAGTGGGTCTGGGGAGCACGGAGCGGATGGGTGGAGGGAGGGCACACCGGAACCGGGAATGCAGCGGGTACACCGGGGCGGGGGTGGAGCCGGGGGGACATAACGGGGACATGGGAATGGAGGGTGCACCACAGGACACCGTAGGAGGGCAGACTCGGTGTGTGTGGGGAGATCCAGGTTGGGAGACACACGGAAAGCGGTGGGGCAGACAAAACCTGGGGAGGGCAGATCCGGGGTGCAGGGGGAGTGACACACTGGTGGGGAGACCAGAGAACCGGGGCTGCGGCGGGGACACCGAGAGAAATGGGGGAGCCAGCGTTATTGGTCCCGGGGAACCTGAGGCCAGCGGCGATCCCAAGGGTGTGCGGGGGTCCCGGGACACAGCGAGGACCCCCCCTGCCCCGACCCGACTCCCCTTGAGCAGCCGCCGCTGCTGGGGGCGTGGTCCGCGCTGCCGGGGGCGTGGCTCTGCGGGGCAGGGATCGCGGGGGGGGCGGGGGCTGGGGGCGTGCCTTGGTGCCGCGCGGCTCTCGCGAGATTTCCCCTTCCGTTGCCTGGAGACGGCGGCCCCCGCCATGGTGAGAGCGGGCACTGGGCCGGGCTTAGGCCAGGCCGGGGAGAGAAGCGGGACCGGGGCTGGGGAGAGCAGAGAGACCCGCGGAGGGCCGGGCCTGGTGCTGGAGGATCCCCTACAGCCGCGAGGGGGCGGGCGGTGGGGCCAGGCCTGGGACTGGGGGGTCTCTAAGAAGTCCTGGGGGGGCCTACGAGAGGGTTCTTCAGGGGATGCAGGGGTGCAGAGGGATCCTGGGGGTGCCTGGGGAGCTATGGGAGGGGTCTAGAGGGCTTCTGGGAAATCAGAGAGGGGCCTAGAGAATCTTGGAGGGCTATGAGAGGGGACCTGGGAGGTTCGGGGGGGCTCAGAAAGGGTCTTGGGAGGTTCAGAGAGCATCCTGTGAGGCTAAGAGGGGATCCTGGGCACTCTGAGGGGGATCCTGAGGGCCTCTGAGAAGGTACTGGGATGCTCAGAGCAGGGTCTGCGAGGTCCTGGGGGCTCAGAGGATGATCCCGAGGGGCTCAAAGAGGGTCCTGGGGTCTCAGAGGGGAGGTCCTGGGGATTCATCCCTCTCCCAGCACCCACCCTGTTGTCCTTTCCATAGGCACCCAAAAAGAAAGTCGAGAAAAAAGGGAAAGGAACCAAAGCCCCAGCAGTGGTGGATGCCCTGTCCCCCCAGGACATGAGCAAGGAGGAGGTAAGAGATTCCCAAGCCCCGAGCCTGTCCCGCAGCAGGAGAATGTGGCCAGTTGGAGTCCTCAGGACCCCTGCTTAGTGCCTGGCTCCAGGGACAACAGCTGGGAGAGGGTGACAGAGACAGGCAGCCTGACGCCAGTCTGGGCTCTGCAGGAGTGATGTCACTGTTCCTGGAAGGAGCAGCTCCCTAATCCACCCTCCCTTCTGCTGGTCCAGAGCTCTCTGCTCCCCAGACCAGTCCTTCCCTTTCTCCTCAACACCAGAACACTAGCAGCCTGGCAATGGCTCTGCCCAGAGCACTGTCATTGCAGCTGCTGCTCCTTGGTTGCTCCAAGTCCCATTTTTTGTCCTGAATGTCCTACAACCTGGCCTGGGGACCTCGCTCCTGGTATAAGATCTTGCATATCTCAGTGCCAGCAGTGTGCCCATGTGGCCAAGAAGACAGATGGCAGCCTGGCTTGGATTAACAGAATTGTGGCCAGCTGGACCAGGGCAGGGATTGTCCCCCTCTACTGAGCACTGGTGAGGCCACAGCTTGAATACTGGGTTCAGTTTTGGACCTCCTTACTCCAAGAAAGACATTGAGGTGCTGGAGCAGGATCAGAGAAGGGCAAGAAAGCTGGTGAAGGGTCTGGAGAGCACATCTTGTAAGGAGCAGCTGAGGGAACTGGGGTGGTTTGGCCTGCAGAAAAGGAAGCTCCATGGGGGAGAGACCTGGCTCTCTACAGCTCCCTGAAAGGAGATTAGAGCCAGGTGGGGGTTGGTCTCTTCTCCCAAGGAACAAGAAAGAGGACAAGAGGAAACTGTCTAAGATTGACCCAGGGGAGGTTTAGTTGTGACATGAGGAACAATTTCTTCCCCTCAAAGGCTGTCAAGGCCTGTCCCAGGCTGTCCAGGGCAGTGGTGGAGTCCCTGTCTCTGGAGGAGTTTCAAAGTCATGTTGATGTGGTGCTGAGGGACATGGTTTCGCGGTGACCTGGCAGTGCTGGGTTAACTGCTGGATCTTTGTCTTTTCCAGCCAAAACACATCAGTGATTCTCTGTTTCTGTGGTATTTGGTCACCTGAGGATGGTGTTACGGGACACTGTGGGAGACAACATCTGAGTCCAGGCTGTTTATGGGAGGATTAGGTTTTGTTGGTGGGTTCCCTGAGATCCAGGGTGTGTCAGGGCTCCTCCTTCTCCCTTCTACACTTCTCCCGGTGACAGCCAGCTGTGTCCCACTTGCCGCATGAGTGTCTTCCCAAGGCTTCTGCCCGAGGCCCCCTCTTTACCTGGCTCTTCCTCTTGGCTCTGCAGCTGGAGAAGCACGTCATGCATCTCCGTGAGGAGCTGGAGCGGGAGCGGGCAGAGCGGAACTATTTCCAGCTGGAGCGGGACAAGACTCACTCCTTCTGGGAGATCAGCCGGCGGCAGCTGGAGGAGAAGAGGGCAGAGCTGCGCAGCAAGGACCGCGAGATGGAGGAGGCCGAGGAGCGGCACCAGGCGGAGATCAAGGTGGGGTGGGGAGCAGGCTGGGAAGTGCCCTGAGCCCTGGGTGAGCCTCGGGCGGCGCTGAGGAGGAGAGGGAAGAGGAGGAGGGTTCGGGCGGGATGCAACTCGGGAGCGTGCCGGCCAACATCCCCGCTCCAAGTGTCTCCTGCTGAAGCTCCTCACCCTGTCCTGTGGCTTGTCTTTAGGTTTACAAGCAGAAGGTGAAGCACTTGTTGCACGAACACCAGGACAACCTTGCTGAGCTGAAAGTGGAAGGCATGGTGTCCATGAAACGGGCCCAGGAGAATCACTGGGCCCAGGAGATGGAGCTGCGGAAGGACATGCGCTCCTTGAAAGTGGAGCTGAAGGAGCAGGAGCTGGCCAGGGAGGTGCTGGTGAAGGACATGAACCTGGTATGTCCCTGGCCAGGCTGGAATGGTGCGTGAGTGGCCCCTGTGGTGGAGGGAGGTGGTTGGGATCCCTGCCAGCCTCTAACGTGAAGCTTCTCCCCAACAGAAGCAAGAGGAGGAGATCACGCGGATGCGCAATGACTTCGAGAGACGGGTGAAAGGTCAGGATCTCTGTGCAAGCTCCCTGTGAGCTCCCAGCATCCAGCTGGGCAGGCTGCCTCTGAGCTCTACAGCCCTGCTAGGCTCCCTGGCTGAGCCTCAGGCCGAAAGAGTGATGGCTTCCCTCCAGTTCTGGCTAATTTTCCCCCAGTTCTGACCAATTTCCCTCGAATTCTGGCCACGTTTCCCTACTTCTGGCTATTTTTTCCCCACTTCTGGCCTATTTTTCCTAGTTCTGCTCAGTTTCTCCCCACTTCTGGTTGTTCTTCCCCAAGTTCTGGCCAGTTTTCCCTGCTCTCCATGCTGCAGAGTGGGCAAGCAGAGGAGCCCTTGCAGAGTCCTCTCTCCAGCGTCCTCCTCAGGGGACATCTCAGGTTCTCACGGTGACTTGGAGCGTGTCCATGCCCTCTTTCCAGGGATGCTATTTCTGGGCTCTCCTCTCTCTGCAGTCCCACTGTAACTGCTCTGTGTGCTGGTGGCAGCTGTAGTGACGCTGTCCTCAAGTGGCACTCAAGCCAGTGGGCTGGCTGGTGGAGCTGGGGGACACTACATGGGGTCTCCAGGAGGTCCCCACTCTGTGCCCCCTACCAGAGGTTGAAGCTCGGTACGCCAAGAAGATGCAGGCGCTGCAGGAAGAGCTCGACTTGCGGAGGAAGACTGAGATCCACGAGGTGGAGGAGAGGAAGAACCACCACATCAGTGAGCTGATGAGAAACCACGAGAAGGCCTTTAACGACCTCAAGAGCTACTACAATGACATCACCCTCAATAACCTGGCGCTCATCAACTTGCTGAAGGTACTGCAGTGTCCCACATCCCTCAAGGGACTGGTCCTGGGGAGGGTTTCACCCAGATTTGGCCAGTTCCTGGGTGGTGGTGTGGGTGCTGCCAGGAGGGTGCCTGGAGTGTGTGGGAAGCTCTGAGGAGTTGAAACTGGTGTGCCCAAGAATAGGAGCAGGTGGAGGAGATGAAGAAGAAAGAGAGTCACCTGGAAAAAGAGAAGGCAGATGTGCTGATGGAGAACAAGCAGCTGAAGGAGCCTCTGCAGCAGGCCCAGGAGCAGGTGGCTGAGCTACAGAAGAAGTTGGTTCACTATGACAAGGACAAGGAGGCCCTGATGGTGAGTAGACAGCCCTGTCCTTGCCATGGCTCTTTCCTGGAGGGATTTGCTCAGCAGTGACCTCTTGACTTGGCCAGATCGCTGACCCACATCCTTGAGTCCCTTTCAGCTTAGGTAACATCTCAGATGGGGTTCTGGCAGTGGAGAAACTGGGCAGAGAGGGACAGGAGTTGGTGTAGGTGGCAGCTGTTTTTCTGATGGTCGCTTTCACTGAATCCCAGCATGGTAGGGTTTGGAAGGGACCTCTGGAGATCACCTAGTCCAACCCCTCTGCTAAAGCAGGGTGACCCACAGCAGGCTGCCCAGGATCACAGTGTCCAGGTGGGTTTGGGAATCTCTCCAGAGTAGGAGACTCCACATCCTCTCTGGGCAGCCTGCTCCAGGGCTCCAGCACCCTTATAGCAATGAAGTTTCTCCTCTTTGGATGGAACCTCCTGGGTTCCAATTTGTGCCTGTTGCCCCTTGTCCTGTCACCAGGCACCACTGACGAGTGTCTGGCTCCACCCTCTTGCCCCCCACCCTTCAGCTCTTGTTGAGCATTGAGCAGATCCCCTCTCAGGGTGTTCTTTGCTCCAGGCTAAGCAGCCCCAGGTCTCTCAGCATTTCCTCTCCAGAGATGCTCCAGTCCCTTTCTAGAACACATCCCCTTCACACTTCCCAGAGACACCCCTGCTCTTTAACCATCCTTCCTCTGCTTACTGCAGAGGGGGTTGGACAAGAGGACCTTTGGAGTTCCCTTCCAACCCAGCCCATTTTATGGTTCTATAATTCCTGCACACAGAACACCAGAGCACATCTGAAAGTCACCCAGAAGGAGCTGAAGGATCTTCAGTGGGAACACGAAGTGCTGGAGCAGAGGTTCAGTAAGGTGAGCGCTGCGGGTGGGTCTGACCATCCCGATTCCACCCTGTCCCCTCTGCAGAGGGCTGGCCATGGGGGCTTATCAGAGCCTGGGCTTAGCCCTGGGCTTTCCAAAGCACTAATCCAGAGCCTTGTGACAAGTGCTGCTCCCAACAAAGCTGCTCACAGCTCTGGTGTCTCCCACGGTCAGCAGACAGGCCTGGTCTTGTCCTTTTGCTGAGCAATCATGCACGCTCTGGTGGTCACCTCCCAGCGTGCCAGGGACCAGCCATGGCGAGGGGCCAGAGCTGTTGGGCAGAGCTGTGGGGAGAAGTGGCCGTGGAGAAGTGTGACAGTGGGGCAGAGCCACAGGGAGAAGTGGCTGTGGGGAGATAAGGCAGTAGGGGCAGAGCTACAGGGAAAGGTGGCTAGGGGGAGAGGTGTGGCTGCAGGGAGAGGTGACCATGGGGAGAGGTGGCTGTAGGACAGAGCCACAGAGAGAGGTGATCATGCAAGAGAAGGCCATGGGGGCAGGTGACCAAGGGAAGAGGTGGTCATGGCAAGAGGTGGCCATAGGGAGAAGTGATCATGGGACAGAGCCATGGATCACCAGCCCCAGCCCCAGCTTGCTCTCAGCAGTTTGGTAGTCACTTGCTGTGCTGCGCTGGCTCAGGATGAGTCCTGCTGACTGAGTTCTCTCCCAGTGCCAGCCTCTCCCCTCCCCAGTTAACCCAGATAAATCAGTGGAGGCAGGAGGAGCTCGTCTGCAGTCGGCAGAAATCCCCAGGAATATGAACATTGATCTGAGGCCTCGTTAACAGCCTGGCACTAAGGCGCAGCGCATGCAGAAATAGGCTGCGGAGGAGAGATTGTGGCCTAATTAGGACACTTATTAACTAGCTGTGAGCTGGGGCCTCCTGCCAGCTGCTGGAGCAGAGCAGGAACCCCCCTGTGCTGTGGGGCCCTCTCAGGGCTCAAACCCTGAGCCCATCAGCATGTTCTGCTGCCGGAGGGGGGGTCCTGGGCCTGGTAAGGAGAAGGAAGCAGCAATGCAGGTGCTGAGGAGGTGCCAGCCAGGCTGTAATCCAGCACCTGCATTCCCTGTGGGCTGCAGGTGCTGTGGGGAACAGCCAGGTCTCACCAAAGCTGAGCTGCTGGACCTGTTTGCTGTTTGGCCACCAACCCAAGGGGGTCCTGTTGGGCTGGTTTTGGGTGCAGGTGCAGTCAGAGCGGGATGAGCTCTACCAGAAGTTCACCAAAGCCATTAACGAGGTGCAGCAGAAGACTGGCTTCAAGAACCTGCTGCTGGAGCGCAAGCTGAAAGGTCTCATGGGAGTCCTGGAGAAGAAGGAGGTGGAGCTCAGCGAGGTTCTCGCAGCCTCCAACCTGGAGCCGAGTGCCATCTCCTTGGTCTCACACAAACTGGAGGTACTGTGTGCCGCCCTGGGGGCTGCAAAAGCTGGTTTTGGGGAGGGGGCAGAGCCTGCTGAGGGGGTGAACACAGACCTCAGAGTCTGCCAGTCCCTGTCCTCTGTGGCCATGGCTTCCACATCACTCACTGCCAGCAATCCAGGTGCCATGGGGCACTCCAGCTCTTCCCTCAAGAGCATGGTGTGTGGGTGGCAGGAGTTTGGCACTGCTCTGCCTTCCTTAGAGGAGGATGGCCCCAGGCATGGTCTGGCAGCACCCCAGGGTGCTCCACGCTCCACTGAGCCAGCGCAGACAGGACCCCAGGGGCTCTGTGACATCTGCCCTGCTAAAAATAGGTGTGTGCAAAGCCTCGGCTGGAGCCCCACATTCCCGGAGCCTGCCGCATCTGTAACCAGAGAAGCAGCACTTGCTGCGGGTTGGGTTGAGGGGATACGAGTTCCATGCTTTGTTCTGCCACCACCCTGGTGTCCTCCAGCTCCTCCTGTGCCCGCCCTGTCCCCTCCCACGTCCCCTCCCAGGTCCCCTCTGTGCTGGGTGGCAGTGAAACTTGTGGCCACTCTCTTGCCGGGGTGCCCTGGGGCTGGGCATGGCGGCGGCCGAGGCTCCGGTGCTGGTGCTGTAGGAGATGTCACCTGCCCCAGTGGCCCCAGAGGAAGCCACATTCCTGGGAAGGCGTCGTGGCGTCAGCTCTCCCACAGCTGCTGGCCTCCCGGAATTCCTCAGCTGCCTCCAGCCTCTTCCCTGGGAGCTTCTCTCCCTGTAATTCCCCCGGTGCGGCGCTGGCAGGGTGGTGCTGCTGGAGCAGGTGCTGCTGGAGCAGGAGCTGCCAGCGTGTCTCCCTCCTTGCAGACTGTGGTGGCACTTGTGTTTCTGGTGTGGAAGGTCTCTGGGGCTGCTGTCCCTGGTAGCACTGGCTGGAAGTACTGGGCAGGGTGTTGACCACCTGCCAGACCCCGGTGCCAGCTCCTCCGTGCCCTGTGCCACCCCCATAGCATGGCCACCATGTTCCCTGGGGACTATCAGCCACTGCCTGAGACGCTGCCTCCCCTTGCAGGATGTCCTCAATTCCAAGAATGCCACCATCAAGGACCTGCAGTTCCAGCTAGCCCGAGTCTGCAAGGTGAGGGAAGGGGCTGGGGCTGCCCTGCGGCCCCCACCATGGGTCAGGGCTGGAGGTTGGGGTGGAAATGGGACCTTCTGCTCCAGGGGAGGGAACTTGCAGCAGCTCTTGAGCTGTGTCATGCCCAAATCATAGTTTCTCCTGGTCATCCTTCAAAGGGAGGTGTGTTGGAGTATCCCTTCCATGCTAATGGGGTGCCAGCAGGGTGTAGGAAGCCCACACCCAGGCTGTGCTGGAGCCAGGCTTTGGGTTGACCACAAGGAGCTTCTCTTACAGGCACATGATGACATGCTGCAGACCTTCGAGGCAAAGCTGGTGGCCTCTGGGATCCCACTGGACAACCTGGGCTTCAAGCCACTGGCCAGCCCCACACTGGGGAAGGCTGTGGGGCAGGGCCCTGCCGGGCTTGTTGCTACACCTACCTGATGCCAGCTGGCACCCAAGAAGACCCACCATGCCAGGCAGGACGCGTCCCGTTGGTGCTCTACACCATTAAACAAAGCCAGGAGGACACGGAGGACCCTTTTTCTCATCCCTGGATGTGGGGCTTTTCCTCCAAGCAGCCCTCCAGCAACCCCCAAACCTGCCACACCAGTCAGTGCCCTCATGGTGCAGTCTCCCAGCATCCCACCACCAGCCCAGGCTGGAGCAGGAGCACACCCAGACCCCCCTGCCCTTGCCCACACTGCCCTGGAGCTACCTCTAGCAGCTGTGTGGCACTGCCCAAGGAAGGTGATGTTTTGAGCCAGATGGCACTGCTTGAAGCCTTTACTGGTGTGATGATGCAGGTCCTTCCCTCAGTGACCTGTGTCCCTTGTGGGGGGACACGTCTTCTCCCTAACTGCCCCGGTAGGTCGTGTAGGAGAAGGGGCTGATCAGCAGCGGGACGTGGAACTTCTGCGCTGGGTCAGTGATGGTGAAGACGACCTGGGGAGGGCAAGGGGGGTTTGGGTAACACCTGGAGCAGAGGTGGCAGTGCCAGCAAGCCTGGCTGTGGCACCTGGACCCCTGCTCTCAGTTTCCTATTGTCTCCCATGTCCCCTGTACCTCCACAAAAGGGTAGAAGCTGGGGTGCCCCAGGCGCTGCCAGTATGCTGCTGTCTCAAAGTGCAGCTTGTAGGTGCCAGCCTTGACCTGCCCCGGTGCCAGGAGGGGTGAACAGCGCCCATCCTCATTGGTCCACCTGAAATGGAAAGGAGCAAGCCCTGCCACCACAGCTGTCCCTGGCTGTGTCATCATGGCTGTCCCCAGCCATGCCAGTGTAGCTGTCCCTGGCCACGCCACCAGCAGCACCAGCGGCGAAAGCTCCTGGGACACAGGCAATAGCATTCTCTGCCCCTTCTGCTCCTTCCAACGGCTCTCCTACCTTTGTGCCAACTCTGTCCACTGTGTCCCAGGCTCCTGCAGCTGGGCCACACGGATAGCAAGGCCAGTGGCTGGCAGCCCCGTGGCAGTGTTCAGCACATGTGTGGTCAGTGAGCCATTGGCTGGCTTGGATGTGTCTTCACCCTGAGGGAGAAGAGGAAGAGGGGCTGGGATGTGTCCTGGCACTGCCACAGCCATGCCCCCAACCTCTCTCTGGCCATGCAGCCCATGTGCCCCTTCCTTGCAGCCCACCAGGGCTGGTGGCCTCATAGCTGGTGCTGTCCCAGCACAGGGACACGGGTGCCCACGTCCTTCCTGTGGGGCCACGGTGCTGGAGGGCTGCGTGCCTGGGCTGGCACCGGGCTCCAGGCTCGCCCGTCTGTGCCAGTGGGCCATGGCATGGCAGCAGTGGTTGGCACGGACCCAAGGAGGAAGCAACCCTGTCCCAGTCCCAGCAGCCCGGTCTGCTGTCGCCTTCCGGGCGGACGTTAACCCTTGCCAGCATTCCCGAGCTGCCCGGGGGCAGCAAGCGCAGAGGCGGCATTGGGGTGGGAGGATTCAGGACCCTTCCCCTCTGGGTCCCTCCCTTCCTCCGGGTTGTGCTGGGAAGGGTAGGAATATGACTCGCGGCTGGGTCCCACTGCACCAGGGTGGGAGCAGGATTGTGAGGGCTGGATCCTGCTGCTCTGAGGTGGGAGCAGGATCCTGGGGGCTGGTCCTGCTGTCCTAGGGTTGGAGCAACAACCTGAGGGCTGGATACCACTCCTCCAAAATGGGAGCAACAACCCGAGGGCTGCACCCTGCTGCTCTGGAGTGGGAGAAGGATCGTGGGAGCTGGATCCCACTGCTCTGGGATGGGAGCAACGTCCTGAAGGCTGTATCCTGCTGTCTGCTTGGGGCAGAACCAGTTCTCACTGCTGTCCCAACACTGGATCCAGGCCTGAGATGAAGCAAGGACACCAGAGAGGCCCTAGCTGCTTACCTGGCTCTCCTCCATCCTGCTCAGCCATCGGCCCGCAGCTGGTGACACTGTGCAAAACGCCATCCCCTGCCCCAACCGCTCTACCCGGTGCTGCAGCCTCTCTCCAGGGAGCTGAGGAGGCCGGGTGCCTCTATCCCAGCACTGGCTGCAGCAGGACCAAGTGCTCCTCCCCAGCTGGGCTGAGCTGCTGCAGGTGGCTTCCCTGTGGGAGGTGCACTCTGGAGCACCCACGTTTCAGCAGCACCATGGCCCAGGGTTGGTGGCCTAGAGCCTGGTGGGATGGTGGGGCACTGAGCCAGGATGAGCCATGTGGGAGCTGCCTGGAAAGCACCCAGAGAGTGTCAACTGGGTGCCAGGAGACAGCAGCATCTTCACTATGGCATAACCATGGTCTTGGCACCACATCTGCACTTGGCTGAGGGTGGTGGCCTATGTCCTGTATCCACCATGTTGGGAAACATGGCATAGGGGAATAGCTATGATGGACACTGTCAGCCCATGTATATGGATTGGGAATGTCCCCATCCTCTCCCACTACTTACAGGTGAGTTTCCAGGAGGGATTCCGCAGTCACAGACATGGGCAATGAGTCGTGTCACCTGTGACTTGCCCTGTGCGTCCCACAGCTCCAGGTATACTTTATGGTCCCCTAGCACCAGCTCCCTCCGTGGTCTCAGCTCCAGTGTGTCTGGTGGCACAGAGAAGGAACAGAGTCACAGACACATCCCTGTGTTTGGGACATCCCCAGCACCAGTTCCCTAGCCCAGTGCCCACTGTTGGGACTGACACTGCCTGTGCTCAGAGGCAACGAGAATCAAGAGGGGCTGGGATCAGCCTTTGCTTGGTGTCTCTCTACTACCCCATGCCAAGGTTGGGTGGCCAGGCTGGAGCAGACAGCACCCACCTTGACCAGTCACCCTGACAGTCCAGTTGACATTGGAGCCATGCTTTAAGTCAGCCTTGAAGGGATAGGTGTTGGGGGGCAGGTCCTTGTCCACGATGGTCAGTATCTGAGGCTCAGGCTGCCGGCTGCAGATGTCAAAGCTCCGTGGCTCTGGTGTGGGGCCATTGTCATTGACATCCTCGAGCAGGAGCAGCAGAGTCCCCGTGCCAGTGGCAGGCGGTGATGCTGTGGGGCCAGGAGTTAACATGAGCCGAGGGAGGGGGTTCTGGGAGCCCCACAGGGGCGTGGGGAGGGGCCTGCTCACCGCTGTCCACAGCCAGGACGAGGGCCTCATAGGTGCCGTTGATGGAGTGCACTGACTCACGGTCCAGGGGCTGAGCCACCGTGATGATGCCATTCACTGAGTCGATGGCCAGCCAGCGCGCGGCATCGATGCCCATGCGGTACCTGGGGCCAGCAGAAGCTCGGCATGGGGACGGTGCAGCCCCTTGGGGCCCCAGCCACTGAACCCCCCCACTCACTGAACCCCCCACTCACGTGATTGTCTGCTTGAGGTCCCGGTCTGGATCCTGGGCCGTGTAGGAGGTGACCTGGTGGCCCTCTGGCAGGTCCTCCCTCACCTCCACCTTCTTGAGCGGGGGCACGAAGACAGGCGGTTCATTCTCATCCGACACTGTCACCAGGACGCTGGCCGTGGAGAGCGGCAGGGACACGGTGAAGGGGACGGCGTTCTCCACTGTCACCACCAGGCTGTACTGGTTCTTGCTCTCGTAGTCCAGGCCCTGAGAGGGGAGAGAGGAGCCGGGCAGCACCAGGGGGAGGTGGCCAGCAGCGGGGTGGTTGTGCGGCACCAGGACCCACCTTGGCGGTTCTCAGGATGCCGTCGTTGGTCTTGGGGTCGGTGGTGATGCTGAAGTCGCCTTCCGGGTCCCCACTCTTGATGTGGTAGACAGCTTGCCAGGCTGAGGAGCCCTGCATGTCCTGGTCCTTCACATGCAGCCGTGTCACCAGTGCCCCAGCCTCGTTCTCCTTCACTGTCCCCTCATACTGCAAGAGAGGTGTCAGCAACAGTCAACAGGACAGCGCTGGGCACCCTGGGGTGGCAGGGCTTGTGCCACAATGGCAACAGCTTGGAGGAGATGGTGTAGGTACCATAGTGGGCTCGAAGAAGGGAGCATTGTCATTTGCATCAGTGACTTCCACAATGGCAGTGGCTGTGGTGGTGAGGCCAGTGCCCTCCTGGTCTGCAGCCTGGATGATCAGTGTGTAGTTGGGAGTGGTCTGCAAACCAAAATCACAGCAGTTAGGGCAGGGACAGGCTCCAGCATGTCACCATCCTCTGAGGAATCATCTGCCAGATGTAGTCTTCTCCAGCCGCGATGGTTGCCACTGGGGCAGACACCACCCACTCGATAGCTCCCGTTCCTGGGACTCAGCAGAGCCAGGGCCCAACAGCACTCCCACATAGATACCCAATGGGCTTGGGGCTGCAGATGCCCACAGAGAACAGGGACCTGGGGATGGCAAGTCCCTGAACCAGCCAGGTCCCAGGCCTCCAGCATCCCCAGCTCCCTGTAGCAAGTCTCACCATGGAGCTGCTGCCTCATCCCCCAGGACGCAGCACGGGCACCCACCTCCCGGTCCAGCCCCGTGCCAATGACACTGATGACACCCTTCTCCGGGTCGATGGTGAACATCCGCTGTGTGCCCTGGGGCTCCTCGCTGAGGATGGAGTAGCCAATGATGCCATTGTTGACGTTGATCGCATCGTCGGCGTCTGTGGCACTCACGGTCATCACAGACGTGCCTGGGCACAAGCAGGGCAGGTGTCACTGGTGGAACCAAGCCCGCTGGAGCCCCTGGCACAGCTCTGGCCTGGTGCTGCCAGCCATCCCTCCTGTACCTGGCTTTGCATTCTCCTCAATGTAGCCAGTGAAGACTTGCTGGGTGAAGACAGGCCGGTTGTCATTCTGGTCTGTCACGGTGATGATGATCTCCATCGGGTCCTCCACTGACTGCCCATTGGCTGACACAGCGTGGGAGTAGAGCTGCAAAGGGCACCGTCAGCTCGCACCCGCCCCCGAGGACTGTCCCCCTCTCCCAGCCCTGTCCCCTCACTCACGTAGTACTTATCCATCTCTTCCCGGTCCAGCGGCCTGGTCACCTCCAGCCACCCTGTCTCCCGCTCGATGGTGAAGACGCCCACGGGGTAGGTGTCAGCTCCCTGCCCCGTGATGCTGTAGAAGACTCTTGTCTCCTTGTCCTTGTTAGATTTGATCTGCAAGACAGGCATGGGGTCAGAGGGGTTCTGGTGCTCAGGGAACACCTGTGTCCTGCACCCCATCCCCATAGTACCTGCGCCAGCTTCTTGGGGAAGGGCCCATGCTCGTTCTCCTGGCAGTTGATGGGGGGGATGACCCAGTCCCTCTTCTGCTGCCGGAGGAGGCCATGGCTGGGCTCAGGGGAGGTCAGCACCTCAGGTGCCACATCCTGTGGGAATAAGAGTAGGGCTGAGGGGTTGGTGGGGGGCACAGCTCTGCCCAGGCATCCCAGTTTGTTCCCCACCCAGAGGGTCGTACCGGCAGGAGGAGGAGGAGGAGGAGAGTGAAGGTGAAGGGCAGCATGGCGCTGGCTGCCTGCACTGCTCTTCCAGGTGCTGCCTGGGACTCTCCCTATATCCAGCTGTGACTTTGACCGAGTCCAGTGGGAGGGATGATCTAGGCTGGGAGAGTCAAAAAGATCCCAGCACCTCTGAATCCTCCCTGGGCACAGTTCTGTGAGTGCCACAGGACAACCCATGGTCACGCCTCATGGTCCTGCTTCTGTATGGTGGTCCCAGGCTCCCAAACATGGGGGGGAGGGCTCTAGACTCCCCAGTATTCCCAGACAGCCACCCCTGGCGGGGTATCAGCGTGCTGAGGACCCCCTGAGGTGCTAAGCCTCCTCCTTTGGTCCCTTGGACCCTTGAAGTCCCCTACACCCATCCTGGCAGCATGCCCAAGATGATGTCTGGGGCTAGCTGCCCCCGCCCCCAATGGTGGCAGGGAGGGGGTCCCAGGGCAGAGGGGAGTTCCAGGGGTCCCCAGTCCTGGGTGAGGGGATGGGTCACACCAGGAGGGGCTGAGCCGTGGTATGAGGCCAGCATCAGGGCTGGGTGTATGGGGAAGATGCCCAGGAAGTGTCTGGGAGGTACTGGAGAGATATGCAGCAGTACTGGGAAGGTCCCATGGGATACTGGGATGCCCAGATGGTGCCTACAGGGCTGCACAGTGATGCCACGGGGAAGGCCTTTGTGGTGCTGAGGCAGCTCCAAGGGCTTCCCATTGGGTGCCTGGAGGGTATCAGAGGTGCCTGAATGGTGCTGAGTGGTCTCAGGGGGTACTCGAGGGGTGCCCAGTGCATGCCCAAAGGGTGCTAAGGGGTGCTGGAGGTTGCCCAGTGGATGCTGAATAGTGCCGGGGGGGGGGGGAGGCTGGAGGATTTTGAGGGGGTCCCAAGGGTGCCCATGGGGTGACTAAGAATACCTGTGGATGTCCACGGGGTAACTGAGGGGTGCCCAGGGTTTGACAGATGGTGCCCAAGAGGTGCCAATGAGTGCTGGAGGGGTGCCAAGGGGTGCCCAGAGGGTTCTGGAGAGTTCAGGGGGTGCCCAGGGGTACTCGAGTGGTGACTGTGGGATGTCCAGAGGTCACTGTGTGATCCCAGAGGTGCTGCAGGATGCTGGGGGTACCAGGAGGTGCCCGGGGGTTCTGGGGATTCCAGAGATTCTTTTGGGGTGTTGAGGAGCACCATTTGGTCCAGGGAGTGCCAGGTGTTTCCTCAGAAGTGTTGGGGGGTACTGAGGGTGCCTGGAGGTTTCCAGGGCGGCTCGAGGGTGGCTCGAGGACTGCCGGTGGCTCCCCAGGGGCTACTCGAGAGCTGCCCATGGGGTGCCCAGGAGGTGCCGTGGTTTGGCTGGAGGGTGCCCGGGGAGCGTAGTGGCGTCCCTAGAGGTACCTGAGGGTTATCGGGGGATACCGGGGGGTGGTCTCCGGGGCGGGGCAGTACCTGCGTGGCCTCACCTGGCTCGGCGCGTTGCAGCGGGCGGGGCGGGGCGGGCCGGGGCGGGGCGGGGCGCGGCGGGCGGTGACCGGAGCAGCAGCGGCGGCGGCGGCAGCAGCGGACGGGCCATGCGGAGGCCGCGCTCCGGGCTCTGCCCGCTCCTCTTAATTCTCCTCAGCATCCTCCTCCTTCCGCTCCCTCCAGCGGCCGCAGCTCCCCCGGCCCGACCGTGCGTCCCCCCGGGGCTGCGCCGGGGGCCGCTCCCGGCACCAGGTAACCGAAGCCGTCGGGGCGAGGCTTCGTTCGGTCCCCCGGGACGCTCTGGGAGCCTATCGAGATGCGCTGTTGTGGGCACTCGCCCTGCGGGACCCAGACCGGGATCGGTACAGGGACGGGGAGCGGGATCAGGACTGGGGCTGTCCCCCCGCATGCGGACTGAGGTCCGGTTCTTGGTCCCGTTCTGCCCTCCGGCTTGCGCGGCTGGCTCTGGACCGTGGGGTTGGCTCCTGGAGGAGAATGTGGGGCTGGCCGTGCGCCGGCCCGGGCCACGGCATCGGTGCTTGTCCGGGAGGCGCTGGCACTGCCAAGAATGTGGGTCTGGCTGGGGTCGCCGGGATGTGGGACTTGGCCATCGGGCGAGCCCTTCCCTGGGTGTGGAGCTGGCTGGGCTCCTGAGTTATAGGGCTGAGCCCCCTTGGGCCGTGGGGCTGGTCCATGGCGCTGGTGCTACCCTCCTAGCAGCAGGACTAGACCACGGGGCTGGTGATGCCCCCCAGCAGTGGGGCTGCTCGGTGGGACTCTGGTCTCCCGCAGCAGCAGCAGGGGTCTGGGGGGACTGGCAACGCCCGTGTGGCCCTTCCAAGGCTGGTGGCGTCTGATGCCAGCGCGGGCACCTCTGGTCCAGCCACGGGGCACCCGCTGAGACAGGGCTGGGTGCCCGCAGGGTTGGTGCCCAGTGCCAGGTTGACAATGGGTCTGGGTGCCCCAGGGCCACCCTTCTCTGGCCATGGGCAAGAGCATGGCACCGTAGACTGCGGAGTCCAGTGGGCCTGGCCTGGGGCTGGGCATGGGCTCATCACTACTGGCTCTTGGCCCAGTGCTGGCGGTTGCCGGTGCTGGTTCACCCTGTTTGCTCGGCACGATCCCGAGGGAATGGGAAGCTCGGGAACCAGGGCCGGAGCCAGCATTCTCCTAATGGCCGCAGAGCACTCAGAGCTGTCTTCGGCGGTAAGTGCTTTCATCGTGCCAGGAGAGGCCCTCACCTTTGCCTGCTGCTTCCCACTCCCGCCGAGCCATCCTGCCAGGCTGCTGGGAGCTGAGCTGCTGGGACAGGGGTCCACAAGCAGGGCTTGGGGCCTGGCCATGCTGCTGCAAAACCCCCTTCATGGGCATCAGTGTGGACTTGGCATCAGCTGTTTGGCTTCACTATAGTGCCAAGTGGGCTTGGTGCCATGTAGGCTTTCCACGGAGGTACCTCAAGGGCATGGTGGGGTCCCAGATACCACAGAGCCACCCAGCCCTTCGGTGGGGATCAGCAAACCTGAGCCACAGTCAGTGAGTGGGGCTGGGAGCTCCCTATGGTGGGTGCTTTTAGATCTCCATAGTGGGTGCTGGGTATTCTCTGGTGTTCTGATGCCCCCTCCCTGATTGCCAGGATGGCCGTGGCCCTCTCAGCCTCACTGATGTCCCTTCTGGAAGCCATGGTGGCTGACAATTGGTGCTGCTCCCCAAAACTCGGCTGATGTGCCCGCTGTGGGAGCGAAGGGCTCCACCCCAGTGTGGGGCAGCCATGGGGCACAGCTCTCCCTACCCCCTCACTAACTCCCCCGCAGCCCTCCCCAGCCCCATTCCCGGTTCCCTCCCGGCCGCTCAGCCTCCGGAGCTGGCTTAGCTCCGCTAATCCCCTAATCCTGCCTCCCGGCCGAGGGGCACAGGGACCTGGGCTGGGATCCAGCACTGGGGGCGCAGCGTGGTCCTGAGTGAGTGTGGGAGGAACCCGTGCTGTGCCCCGCATTCCGGCCATGGGGGGCTGGGAGCCCCGAGGGGGTGACACAGCGGGTGGGGGGCTGGGACAGGGCTCTGCCTGCCCAGGAATTTCCCGTCATCTGCAGAACAAAGCGAAACCTCCACCCAAACCTGCCCCGGCTCCCGGCATCCCCTCCCTGACCTGCCTCAGGAGGCTGGTGGGGCACGGAGGGGGTTGGGAACAGGTCCCGCCCCTCCCCTCTCAGCCTTTCTGACCCCCTCCACCCTTTCGCAGCCAGCTCTGGAGCCTGCGCGGGGCCGTACGGGACTGAGGAGGCAAATGTTCGAGTGCAAGAGGATACAGAACGCGGGAAGCTGCCAGGGGTGGGCAGCGGGCTTGCTGTACCCCACCAGGATGCTGTGTCCCCCCTGGATGCTATGGCTCTCCGGGATGTCAGTGGCCAGCCAGGCTTTGTCCCAGTTGCCTTGCGGGGCAAACGCTCCCCCCAGGTAGTGCTGCCCGGCTGCCCCATCCCCTGACCCCACCTCGGCCAGCTGTGTCCTCACCCTTACCTCCTGCCACAGGAGCTCCCTGAGGCTCGTGCTGCTCCCAGGAGACAGAAGAGGGACTGGGTGATCCCCCCCATAAAGGTTCCTGAAAACGAGAGGGGTCCCTTCCCCAAAAAGCTGGTTCAGGTATGAGGGGGGGGTGGGGAGGGGGCGGTGGAGGGCGGGAGTTGTCCAGATGTCAGTTGCCAGGGAGTCTGTCCCTGCCTCATCAGGGCAGGGTGTGATGCCATGGAGTGGGGTACTGAGTCATGTCCCTCCCCATGTCTTCTCCTTCCAGATCAAATCCAACAGGGACAGAGACACCAAAATCTTCTACAGCATCACAGGGCAGGGAGCAGATGCCCCCCCAGAGGGCGTCTTCACCATTGAGAAGGAGTCTGGCTGGATGAAGGTGACGCAGCCGCTAGACCGGGAGCGCATCGACAAGTACCACGTAGGTCCCTGCCGGGGTGCTGCACCGCACCGTGCCGTGTCACATTGTGCCAGGCCCCCCTGCTCACACCTCTGCCCCACAGCTCTTTTCCCACGCCGTGTCGGAGAATGGCAAACCAGTGGAGGAGCCAATGGAGATCATAGTCACGGTGACAGACCAGAATGACAACAAGCCCCAGTTCACACAGGAGGTCTTCAGGGGCTCTGTGCCTGAAGGCGCTTTGCCGGGTAGGACCCCTGACCGTGGGGAAGACCAGTCTCCTGCTGGGGGCAGCCCTGGGGACCCACCCCACTGACCAGGACACCCTGTCCCTAGGCACCTCTGTTATGCAGGTGACAGCCACAGATGCAGATGACGCAGTGGAGACCTACAACGGTGTCATCGCCTACTCCATCCTCAGCCAGGAGCCACGCGAGCCCCATCCCCACATGTTCACCGTCAACCGTGCCACCGGCACCCTCAGCGTCATCGCCAGTGGCCTCGACCGCGAGGTGGGGGCTCAGTAGTACCGTGTGGGTGGGCAGCCCCGGTACCGGGCGATGGGGCTGACAAGGTGTCTGTCTGTCCATGCAGCGTGTGCGGCAGTACACACTGACGGTGCAGGCGGCCGACCTGGATGGCGAGGGGCTGACCACCACCGCCCTGGCCGTCATCGAGATTGCAGATGTCAATGACAACGCCCCCGAGTTTGATCCCAAAACGGTAATGTGGAACTGCCCCTGGAGGGACCCTCTCCCTGTGGGTCAGTGTCCCTGGTGCTGATGGTGCCCCTGACCCACAGTACAAGGCAACCGTACCAGAGAATGAGGCCAGGCGGGAGGTGGCCCGGCTGGTTGTCACTGACCTGGACGAGCCGAACACACCGGCGTGGCGAGCTGTCTACTCCATCCTGCGTGGCAACGAGGGAAGTGCCTTCACCATTGCCACTGACCCTGCCAGCAACGAGGGAGTCCTCCGCACTGCCAAGGTGTGTGATCCACGCCGTGTTCCCCTCCCTCGCTGCCCATCGTGGGGTGTTGCCCATTGTCCCCTCTCTCTCAGGGTCTGGACTATGAGGCCAAGAAGCAGTTCGTGCTCCATGTAGCCGTCACCAACGAGGCCAACTTTGCTGTCAAGCTGCCGACAGCCACTGCGACGGTGACAGTCAATGTAGAGGATGTCAACGAGGCACCCATCTTTGACCCTCCGGTGCGGTTTGCCCAAGTGCCAGAGGATGTGCCACCGGGGCAGACTCTCACCTCCTGCACTGCCCAGGACCCTGACAAAGCCCAGGGGCAGAAGATCAAGTGAGTGGAGCTGGGATTGCCAGGGTCAGGGTTTGGGTCTGGGGAGATCCCCACTGTGGCACCAGCTCGCTTCTGCCTCCCTCTCAGGTACCTGGTGGGACATGACCCTGCGGGCTGGCTGGCTGTGCACCCTGAGAATGGCTTGGTGACGGCACGGGACCACCTGGACCGCGAGTCCCCCTTCACCAAGAACAGCACCTACACTGCCGTGCTGCTGGCTGTGGACGACGGTGAGCGCTGTGAAAGGGGCCCTTGTGCCCAGCATCCACGTGAGGGACACGTGCTGCTGTCACCAGAAACTGCAGCCAGGCGCCGTCACAGAGCACTGCTGGGGGCTGCCTGTCCCACTGATGGGGCTGGGTCCCTGTGAGGGTCCTGGTTTTGGGGAAACTCCTCCAACATTGCTTCTCACTGCAGGCTCACCACCTGCCACGGGCACTGGCACCCTGCTCCTCACCCTGCTTGATGTGAACGACCATGGCCCTGAGGCCGAGCCACGGGACATCACCATCTGCAACCGCAGTCCCCAGCCCCAGGTCCTCACCATCACCGACAGGGACTTGCCCCCCAACACCAGTCCCTTCCGTGCTGAGCTCACCCACGGCTCAGGGGACAGCTGGGCCGTGGAGGTCAGCGATGAAGGTAATGCTGTAGGCATGCTTGTGGGGGCTGTCCTGTGGCAGCATTACCCACGCTCACTGATGTTACTGGTGCTCTGCTGTGGCTCACCTGCGGTGCTGGTCTTGTGCAGATGACACAGTCACCCTGCAGCTGGTGGCACCACTGGAGCCAGACCTCTACAGCGTCTACCTGCGGCTCCTTGACCGCCCAGGCAAAGCCCAGCTCACTGTCATCACTGCGCGGGTCTGCGACTGCGAGGGGCCGGTGCAGGGCTGTCCCCAGAGACCCCAGCCTGCCACTGCCCTGCCTTTTGTCCTCGCTGGCCTCGGTGCCCTCCTGGCTTTGCTGCGTGAGTTGGGGGTCCCAGGGTGCTGTGGGGCTGCATCTCACCATGGGGCAGAGATGGGAGGACACATCCCCACTGACACCACTGCTCCCCACAGTCATCCTGCTGCTGTTGCTGCTCTTTGTGAGGAGGAGGAAGGTGACAAAGGAGCCACTGCTGCTGCCTGAGGATGACACACGGGACAATGTCTTCTATTATGGGGAGGAAGGTGGTGGTGAGGAGGATCAGGTGAGTGTTGCACAGGGGGCTGAGGGTGCTGGTGCCAGGTAGGTGGCCTGATCCTGCCCCTCTCCATCATTTCACGTGTGTCTCCACAGGACTATGACCTGCGGCAGCTGCACCGGGGTCTGGATGCCCGTCCTGAGGTGCTGCTGCGCAACGACGTGGCCCCCACTCTCCTGCCAGCCCCCCAGTACCGGCCTCGGCCTGCCAACCCTGATGACATCGGTACCTTCATTGAGGAGGTGAGACCCAGGACTGGAGGGAACTGGGGAAGTAAAATCAGCCTTGGGGTGCCCCCAGCTCCGGGTGGGGACTTGGCAGTGATGAGTCAGTGCTTGGACTCAATGATCTCAAAGATCTTTCTCAACCTACATTGTGGTTCTGTGATTCAGTGATGTGTGCTGACCCCTTTTCCCCCCCACCCCAGAACCTGAAGGCAGCTGACACAGACCCCACGGCCCCCCCTTACGACTCGCTGCTGGTGTTCGACTACGAGGGCAGCGGCTCGGAGGCCACCTCGCTCAGCTCCCTCAACTCCTCCGACTCCGACCGCGACCAGGACTACGACTACCTCAACGAGTGGGGCAGCCGCTTCAAGAAGCTGGCCGACCTCTACGGGGGTGGGGAGGAGGATGACTAGGGCACCCCTCCCCCTTGGCACCCCTGCCCTGCGCCTTACTACTGCCCGTGCCTTGGGGCTGTTGTCTCCCCACCCCCACCTCGGCAGCAGCCCCCTTCCCCTCCTCCCCCCTATTTTTGTGGCTATTCTGTTTTCTTTGTACGTGGATGAAATGAAGGTGGTGTGATGCCGCAGGCGTGGGGAGCTGCTGAGGGAAGGGGCAATAAAGGATGTGGTGGTGGTTTGGTTTTTTTTAGATGCTCCAGTCTCTGTATTGCTTTGTGCCCTCAGAGGGGTCCTCAGGGACCATTACAGGGGGTTGGTGCTTCACCCCAGCCACATCTTGACCCACCTCTTCCCCCCCAGTCCACTGTAACCCCCTAAGACTCTCCAGCCCCATCTCCCTTTCCCCTTTCCTGTCCCAGCACCACTCACGTAGGGAGCAGCGGCCATGCCCCCCAGCAATGAAGGTCCTCCCAGGGTCTCTCTTGCCCCTGTGGGGTGCAGTGCTAATGCTGGAGGGCATGGGCAGGGCACAGAGCCCCCCACACCTTGAGTGAGTGGTACTGGTAGGCTGGGCATTCAGGGTACCAAATCCCTTGTGAATCCCAAATTCCTCTCCTTCATACCCACCTGCAGTCCTCCAGGATGCTACCTTGTCCCCCTGGGGTCACCATCATCCCATGTGTGGCCCTGGGGGTTCCTGTGCTATGGAATCAACCCCCGTTTTGCTAGGGGACTTGAGGGCAGAGTGGGATGGCATCAAGGGGGGGTCCCCATAGAGCTGGAATCCACCGGTACCATGGGTGGGGGTGTACCCCGGGGTGCCCCTAGCTCCTGCCGCCCACCAACCTACCCTGCCAAAGCTCCCACGGCCCTGGATGGGCACCCGTGGAGCTCATTCGGTGACTGGAACCGGGGCCACCGGGGTACCGGGGGTGGGTACCGGCGGCCGGGGCGGGCGGGGCGGTACCGCCTCCCGACGGGGCGGGGCGAGGCGGGTCCCTCGGGGGGGGTTGAGGGGAACAGCACCTGCGGGGCGGGACTGGGACCGGGACCGGACTCACCTGCAGCTCCGCCGCGGCAGCGCCCTAATCCCTCCGGTAACTGCACCGGCACCGGCAGATATGGGGTGGCGGGGGAGCTGCCCGACCCTGCACTGCCTCCTCCTGCTCCTGCTCCAGGTGAGGGATTGGGTCCCGGGACCCTGCCCGCGGTGATGGGACCTTTCCTGGGGTGGGAGGATTCTTCCCGAGACCCTTTCTGGGGTGATGGGACCCTGCCCGGAGTGGTAGTACCTTTCCCAGGACCCTTTCCAGAGTGGTGCAACCCTATCCGACACCCTTCCCGAGGTGGTGGGACCTTGCCCAGGGTGGTGGGACCCTGCCCGAGACCCTTCCTGAGGGGTGGGACCCTTCTTGGGGTGGTGAAATCATGCCTGAGACCCTGCCCAGGGTGGTGGGACTCTGCCTGAGATGTTGCCCAGGGTGGTGGGACCCTGCCCGGGACTGATGGCTCTCTCCGGGCAGGCTGGTCACTGGCTGTGTGAAGGGGCAGCACTGTGCCAACCTGGCTTCACCGAGGATACCTTCACCCTCACCGTGCCATGGGACAGTGTGGTGGCAGGACGACCGCTGGGACGAGGTAAGGTGGGGGGAGCTGGACAGGTGGAACTGGGGTGACCATGGGGACTGGAGGTGGCAACGCGGGACAAAGCTGTGACTTTGTGTGGTGCCAGGGTGGCAATAGGGACAGGCTGTGCCGGGCTCTGTGGGTGGTCGCAGGGACAGTGCCATGAAGGTGCCATGGTGGTTGATGAGGCCATGGAGGTGGTGACGAGGCCATGGTGGGTGGACAGGCTCGGCACACCGTTGCAGGTGGCACTGGAACAGAGCTGTGTTTGGGGGGGCATGCCGAGGGGCCAGGGCAGCGCAGGCACTGGTACTCCCACCATGGCACAATGGCGGCGCGGGGGCAGCCGGTGCCTCTCCCCAGGGTGCGCCGGCGCGGGCGGTGCTGACTCAAGCGGCACAGGCCTGTCGGGGCCGGCACGCCGGGGCGTGGGGCTGCGCAGGCGCCCGTCCTGCCCACGCCTCGCCTGTCTGTGGGGTCTTCACACCCCTGTTTGTGGGGCTGAGTCCCCTCCTCCAGCAGCTCACGGTGTGGGGACAGTGGAACCTCACCATCCTGGCACTAAATCCCTGTTGTTGGCGTGGGTGCCAGCACCGAGTCCCACTCCGGACTGCCAATGGCCTTCCTTTGCTGCGTGCTGAGCTGTGTGCGAGGGTGCTGCCAGACTTTGTAGCACAGGGATTTGTTGTGCCCAGGGAAGTGGGTACTTGGGACCTGCTGGCCTGCACCCCTCAACTTGTAGGTGCTGGGGGCTGTGAGTGCTGGATGCAGGCTCCTCAGGCAGTGTTTGGTCATCGCCATCTGCACTAGTTAATGCTTAATGGTGTTGCTGACATCATGCTCTGCCGGGGTGGTTGGGGTGGGCACTACGCTGGGGGCTCCCAAACCACCACCCCCACAAGCTCCGGAAGGGCTTTGCCTGGGTGCAGGTAATGAGCTGGGAGCTGGACCCTGCCCCACACCTCAGGAATTGCGTGTTCGTTAGCTTTGGGGTTGATGATTAACGAACGCTTGGCCACGGCATTCTGTGTCCTGGAGGGCTGTGCCTGATACCAGGCACAGGCAACCGCATCGCCTCGGTGTCTCCCTGCCATGCAGGGCTGGTCTCAAGTGCCAGGAGCTACTGGAAATGCACTTCCAGTTTCAGGTCCCCAGATGGAGATGGGGCATGGGAGGAGGGAAGGGCCATGTCACCACCGTGATGCCCAGCCGCATGGGTGGATGAGGACAGTGGGCACTGAGCAACACAGACCCCCACACCATGAGCACACCAAAGCCTGTGGCCAGGGCGAGCTAACAAGCTGGCCTGTAATTAAGCTGATGAGTGGAGCGTAGTGCTTTCCTTCTGACACGTCCAGACAGGCCCCGTGCGGCGCCCATGCAGCGCACACCTGCATGGGGGCCATGGCGTCACCCAGCCCCCGCGGCTCTGCTCGGTGGCAGGCTGGGGGTCTCTGAGTGGGGGTGGCACAACCCCATGGGACATGGCAGGGACTGGGACGCTCCTGGGTGTAGGAATCTCGAGAGGCTGAAGTCACAGTGAAACTCAGGTGACGTCAGCGGCGGGGCTGGAGGGACGTGCGGCTCGGAGTGCTTTCGCCCGGCTGCTGGCAGGGTGACGCGAGTCCCCCCCCTTGCCACCAGCTTCCGCCCAAGCACGGCTGTGATTGTGCAACCCAGGCATGGCGGGCACTGATGGGGTGGTGGCACCCAAGGGTGGTGGCACTTGGCTCTGCTCCTGAGTCAGTCTGTGCCCTGTTCCAGCAACACACCATGGGACCGGGGCTGGCCTGGGAGGGTACCCAGTCCCCATCCTGGTGTGGGGTGTTATCCCCCTGCCTCAGCAGCAGCCTAGTAGCACAGGGATATGACTGTCCCAGTGATCATGGCTGGTGGCAGGGGTTGGGAAGGGGAAATCCCCCCAAAAGACCAACACCACCCCAGCCCCCACCCCCTGCCCCAGCTCTCCTCATTTCTCACTCCAGTGCTCCCAGCAAGGAGAGGGGCCCCTGGCTCCATGCCCTGGGGAAGGTTGAGGAGCTGGAAAAACAGGTTGTACTGGCTGAGGGGATCTGGTGCAGAGCACCCAGAGCTCACTGAACCCAGTGTGGGGCTGGGGGCTGAGCAGTGCCCACTCTACTGCACCCATCCGGCATACTGCCAGCTGCTGGGTGCCAAGCACTGCACCTCGTGCCTGCATCTATGGGTGCTGGATGCCTCCCCCCCACTGCGGCAGCACCCAGCTTGCCCCAGCATGTTCCTGTCCAGTGGCCCCACCAGCTCCCCCAGCCCACACAGCCTTAGCCAGGGGTCTCACCGGGGGCTGGCATCGCACTAGCAGGTCCTCCCTGGGCACCACAGCAGGCAAGGGGGGCAGCTCCCAACCCAGGGCTCGACAATTGGTCCCAATCCACAACCAAATTCTTGGGGTGCATTTGGGCTGACGTAAACCTATGCACTGGCGTTGGCACCATCATCGTGCCTGGTGCTGGGGCATCCTGGTGCTGGGGCATCCTGGTGCTGGGGCATCCTGTGCTCCCACCCCGGGCACGTTGTTTCCCCGTGGCGCGGGTCACACCAGGGTTGGTGGTGGCTGTGTCGGCAGGGGCTCCAGCCTCGGTGCCGCTGGCTCAAACAAACATCTCGCAGACAAAGGCTGTTTGTCGGGCAGCTCCCGTCCCAGCAGCGCAGCCTCGGCTCATGTGATGCCTGCTGACCGGTGCAGCACAGCTCACAGCCTCCCCCCAGGCTGACTGTGTGCTCATCCTGGCTTGTACTGCGTCCTAGCGTGGTCCCAAGCTGATAACACCACGACACTGTCTGCTTCAGGCTGTGGTGGGTGCCTGGTGTTCCTGGGGACCCCTTTCAGCAGAGGTGTCTAAAGTCCTCAAGGGTGCCCAGGTGAGCTGAGTACGCCGGCTGCCACCCTGTGCCAGCAGTGCACCAGGGTTGGCACCTTGTTGCCACACAAGTTAATATCCCCCTCTTATTGCAAATGTATGGCTGTGGTGCCTGGCTATGCACCACATGCACCACTGGGGACCACTGTGAGTCCCCAGGACTGAGGCATCACAGCTCATCGGCCTGATAAGCCTTGTGGATCAGCCCCAGCAGCCTGGGGGACACCCCAACCAGGCTACCAGGTGCCAGTGCAAGCAGGCCAGGTGCAGGCTGTGGTTTAATTTGGAGTAGCAGCACCCACTGCCACAGCAGCAATGTGCCATTGCATGGGGGATTTGCCACTTGCCCAGGGATGTGCTGTGCATGGGGATGCGATGGGCACGGTGCTGTGCATAGGGGTGTGCCAGACAGGAGGATGTGCCATATATGGCATGGACAGCCTGTGCCAGTGCCACTTACCCCATTGCCACAAGGATCAATCTTGTGGCACAGTAAGTTGTGCTGTGCCCAGTCCTATACCAAACCATGGTGGTGCCATGCACCCTGCCTGGTGCCCAGGACAGGATCTTGGCATGATGTGCGGTGCATCTCCGCTGTGACTGTGACCCAATGGCTCCCCAGCTGTGGCTGGACTGTGTGCGGCCATGTCACCGTGCCCTGCTCTCGCTGGCTTGCCCTGTGGCAGCAGCAGGAACCCTTTGCCCACCCAGCTGTTTTCCTGTCCCCAGTGAGCTTTGTGGAGTGTGGAGAGCAGCGGCGTGCAGTGTACCTGTCAGATGACACTCGCTTCAAGGTGAGCAGGGACGGCGTGGTCTCAGCCACCCGGCCCCTGCAGCTCCGGCGGCAGGAGATCAGCTTCTCTGTCCACACCTGGGACAACACCGGCAAGAAGCATTCGGCCAAGGTGACCCTGCGCAGGCGGTGGCACCAGCACCATCGCCACCAGCACCACCGGCACCAGCACCACCACCGCCATCAGCAGGTAAAGCACAGCCTCAATTCTTGGGGTCACCACAGCTCTTCTCCTTGTGGCACAGAACTGAGAGAGCTTAGCAAGGTGCTGGCACCAATGTGAGCCGCTTGCTTTCCAACAGGATGTGGCACCTGAGGTGCTGACCTTCCCTGAGCCCAGCCATGGCCTCCTCCGGCGGCAGAAGAGGGACTGGGTCATCCCCCCCATCAATTGCCCCGAGAACGAGCGTGGGCCCTTCCCCAAGAAGCTGGTGCAGGTACCTGTCCCTAAGGGGATGAGGCAGAGGACAGGGGGGTGCCTGAAGTGCCAGGACACCTCTAACACCCTCCCCACCTTGCTGCCAGATCAAATCTAACAAGGACAAGGAGACAACAGTCTTCTACAGCATCACGGGGCAGGGAGCTGACACCTACCCCGTGGGCGTCTTCACCATCGAGCGGGAGACAGGGTGGCTGGAGGTGACCAGGCCGCTGGACCGGGAAGAGATGGATAAGTACTACGTGAGTGAGGGGACAGGGCTGGGAGAGGGGGACAGTCCTCGGGGGCGGGTGCGAGCTGACGGTGCCCTTTGCAGCTCTACTCCCACGCTGTGTCAGCCAATGGGCAGTCAGTGGAGGACCCGATGGAGATCATCATCACTGTGACAGACCAGAATGACAACCGGCCTGTCTTCACCCAGCAAGTCTTCACTGGCTACATTGAGGAGAATGCAAAGCCAGGTACAGGAGGGATGGCTGGCAGCACCAGGCCAGAGCTGTGCCAGGGGCTCCAGCGGGCTTGGTTCCACCAGTGACACCTGCCCTGCTTGTGCCCAGGCACGTCTGTGATGACCGTGAGTGCCACAGACGCCGACGATGCGATCAACGTCAACAATGGCATCATTGGCTACTCCATCCTCAGCGAGGAGCCCCAGGGCACACAGCGGATGTTCACCATCGACCCGGAGAAGGGTGTCATCAGTGTCATTGGCACGGGGCTGGACCGGGAGGTGGGTGCCCGTGCTGCGTCCTGGGGGATGAGGCAGCAGCTCCATGGTGAGACTTGCTACAGGGAGCTGGGGATGCTGGAGGCCTGGGACCTGGCTGGTTCAGGGACTTGCCATCCCCAGGTCCCTGTCCTCTGTGGGCATCTGCAGCCCCAAGCCCATTGGGTATCTATGTGGGACTGCTGTTGGGCCCTGGCTCTGCTGAGTCCCAGGAACGGGAGCTATCGAGTGGGTGGTGTCTGCCCCAGTGGCAACCATCGCGGCTGGAGAAGACTACATCTGGCAGATGATTCCCCAGAGGATGGTGACATGCCGGAGCCTGTCCCTGCCCTAACTGCTGTGATTTTGGTTTGCAGACCACTCCCAACTACACACTGATCATCCAGGCTGCAGACCAGGAGGGCACTGGCCTCACCACCACAGCCACTGCCATTGTGGAAGTCACTGATGCAAATGACAATGCTCCCTTCTTCGAGCCCACTATGGTACCTACACCATCTCCTCCAAGCTGTTGCCATTGTGGCACAAGCCCTGCCACCCCAGGGTGCCCAGCGCTGTCCTGTTGACTGTTGCTGACACCTCTCTTGCAGTATGAGGGGACAGTGAAGGAGAACGAGGCTGGGGCACTGGTGACACGGCTGCATGTGAAGGACCAGGACATGCAGGGCTCCTCAGCCTGGCAAGCTGTCTACCACATCAAGAGTGGGGACCCGGAAGGCGACTTCAGCATCACCACCGACCCCAAGACCAACGACGGCATCCTGAGAACCGCCAAGGTGGGTCCTGGTGCCGCACAACCACCCCGCTGCTGGCCACCTCCCCCTGGTGCTGCCCGGCTCCTCTCTCCTCCCCTCTCAGGGCCTGGACTACGAGAGCAAGAACCAGTACAGCCTGGTGGTGACAGTGGAGAACGCCGTCCCCTTCACCGTGTCCCTGCCGCTCTCCACGGCCAGCGTCCTGGTGACAGTGTCAGATGAGAATGAACCGCCTGTCTTCGTGCCCCCGCTCAAGAAGGTGGAGGTGAGGGAGGACCTGCCAGAGGGCCACCAGGTCACCTCCTACACGGCCCAGGATCCAGACCGGGACCTCAAGCAGACAATCACGTGAGTGGGGGGTTCAGTGAGTGGGGGTTTGAGTGGCTGGGGCCCCAAGGGGCTGCACCGTCCCCATGCTGAGCTTCTGCTGGCCCCAGGTACCGCATGGGCATCGATGCCGCGGGCTGGCTGGCCATCGACTCAGTGAATGGCATCATCACGGTGGCTCAGCCCCTGGACCGTGAGTCGGTGCACTCCATCAACGGCACCTATGAGGCCCTCGTCCTGGCTGTGGATAGCGGTGAGCAGGCCCCTCCCCACGCCCCTGTGGGGCTCCCAGAACCCCCTCCCTGGGCTCATGTTAGCTCCTGGCCCCACAGCATCACCGCCTGCCACTGGCACGGGGACTCTGCTGCTCCTGCTCGAGGATGTCAATGACAATGGCCCCACACCAGAGCCACGGAGCTTTGACATCTGCAGTCGGCAGCCTGAACCTCAGATACTGACCATTGTGGACAAGGACCTGCCCCCCAACACCTATCCCTTCAAGGCTGACTTAAAGCATGGCTCCAATGTCAACTGGACTGTCAGGGTGACTGGTCAAGGTGGGTGCTGTCTGCTCCAGCCTGGCCACCCAACCTTGGCATGGGGTAGTGGAGAGACACCAAGCAAAGGCTGATCCCAGCCCCTCTTGATTCTTGTTGCCTCTGAGCACAGCCAGTGTCAGTCCCAACAGTGGGCACTGGGCTAGGGAACTGGTGCTGGGGGTGTCCCAAACACAGGGATGTGTCTGTGACTCTGTTCCTTCTCTGTGCCACCAGACACACTGGAGCTGAGTCCGCTGAAGGAGGCGGAGCCTGGGGAGCAAAAAGTGTACCTGGAGCTGTGGGACGCACAGGGCAAGTCACAGATGACACCACTCACTGTCCAGGTCTGTGACTGTGAAGGGCCGACAAAGAACTGTGAGCGACGAGCCTTTGTTGCTGAAAGCCTGGGTGTCCCTGTCATCCTGGGCATCTTGGGGGGCATCCTGGCACTGCTGAGTAAGTACCAGGAATGGGGACAAGCACAGCACCAGCTTCAGCCCACCTCCCTGACACTGGTGCCCTCTGCTTGCAGTCCTGCTGCTGCTGCTGCTGCTATTCGTGAGGAGAAGAAAAGTGGTGAAGGAGCCGCTACTCCCGCCCGAAGATGACATGCGGGACAACGTCTACCACTATGATGAGGAGGGTGGTGGTGAGGAAGACCAGGTGGGACAACTGCTGGGTTTGGCTCTCTGGGACACCCTCCCTGCAGTCACGCACCCTACGTACCCTGGTGCCCACGGTGGTTGTGGTCATCCCTTGAGCGTCATCTCCTCATGCCTTCCCATGCAGGATTATGACCTGAGCCAGCTGCACCGGGGCCTGGATGCCCGCCCAGAGGTGATCCGCAATGATGTGGCGCCCCCGCTGATGGCTGCCCCCCAGTATCGGCCCCGTCCCGCCAACCCCGATGAGATTGGGAACTTCATTGATGAGGTAAGCTGGGCCCCCCCGTGGTGCTCCAGCGGGGAGAAGCCCTCATCTGTGCCAGCACTACTGGGGTCCTCCAACTCAGTGGGGGACTTGGCAATGTTGGCTCAACAGCTGGACTCCGTGACCTCAAAGGTATTTTCCAACCTAAGCTATGATGGTACTGATTCCCTTTTCCCCCCACCCCAGAACCTGAAGGCAGCTGACACAGACCCCACGGCCCCCCCTTATGACTCGCTGCTGGTGTTCGACTACGAGGGCAGCGGCTCGGAGGCCACCTCGCTCAGCTCCCTCAACTCCTCCGACTCCGACCGCGACCAGGACTACGACTACCTCAACGAGTGGGGCAGCCGCTTCAAGAAGCTGGCCGACCTCTATGGGGGTGGGGAGGAGGATGACTAGGGCACCCCAGCCTTGGCACTGGCTTGGCCAGCAGCTGCCCGGTGCAGGCAGCTCACCTCATTTCACCCCACCAGACTCATGATGGGTCTTTGCTGAACCCTCGCTCCAGCACCCCTTCAACCTGGTGTCCACATTCCCCTCATTGTGTGTAGGGGAAGCTTGGGGTCACTCGGTCTTGGGGGATGGGTTGGGGGGAATCTGTGTGTTTCCCACACCCCTCAGCTCCAGGCAGGGCACGGAGCCCTTTGGTCCATTCTCTATCCTAGAGTGAGGGCCAGAATCAGCTCCTCTTCCCAGGCAGGGACAGGCCCCCACCACTTCTCTCCCTTTGCCCCACAGCATTTCTCTGACTCTCTCCAAAATACCTCATGCCCCCAGCCCCAGCACAACAACCACCAGCTCACAAACCTGGTGCCAAAGAAACAGGGCGGCCCTGTTACTGTGCTGGAGCGGGGCGAGGTGCTGGATAACCACAGCCCAAAGACGAGCCGTCACGTGCTGTAGGTGAGGGAGCCTTATTCACCAGGAGCACAGAGGGGCAGGTCTCTGTTTCTCTGCATCCCAGATTACGATGTGATTTCCCTCTGCGGCGTGGTGGGTTGTAATTACTCTGCAGTCAATGAAAGGCGCTTCTGGAAATCAAAGAGCTTCACTGAGATTCGGCGCTCAGCTGTCGTCGTGGTTTTATTGTTTTTTATCGGGGGGAGAGGGTCTGAGGCGGGCTGGGGGAGCCAGCAGCGCTCCACTGGTAATCCATTGTATGGGTGGTTTTTTATGTAAAATTGAAAGAATAAAGTGTTTTAAAAAAACAAACCAACCAACCCCCACCTAAAAACCCTTTGCTCTTGCTGGTTTCACTCTGTCTGTGCTCAGAGGCAGCCCTGCCCCATGGAGAGCTCCAAAGGGCAGATGACCAACACCGAGCGCTGCGTTAACAGGGAGAGATCCTGATCAGAGCACGTGTTTTCCCAGCAGCAAGGGCCGGGAGGAAGCAGCTAAAAGCTGGTGAAGGCTTTACTAAGTGCCTCAGAGGGAAAGGAGAACAAGACATAATATAAAACCCCATTTTGTGCCTCAAGACGGTGGCTGTGCGGCGCCTGGCCCCACGCCCTGCCTCCCGCAGAAGCGGCTGTCAGCCGGCATCACGGACCGCTGGGGTTTGTCCAAGCCTGGAATTGCTGTGAGCTCCTTTCAGAGGCCCTGCCCAGTGGGGAAACACAAAAGAATAACACTCCCCACAGCTCTCAAAGCCTCTTAAACACCCAAAGACCCAGGAGACTGGCAAAGGGTCTGTGACCATCCTGCCTCGTTATATCCAGGGCTGGCAAATCTGTGACCTGCTCAGAAACGCCCACGAAGAGCTGTGAGAGAGCAGGCACTAACCACCACCTCGCACGCCCTCCACGTGCCCCTTACGCTGTGCAGATCCTCCCTTTGCAGCCACAAGCGCTGGCTGCTCTTTGGAAGCTGCTAAATGTTGCAGGGTACAGCTAGAGGCTGCTATTGATGCACAGGCGAGCCTTGGGGTGGGAGCTGTCACCAAACCCCAGCGTGCTGGGGGCTGGACAGTACCTCTGGAGGTCATCTAGTCCAACCCTGCTTTGCAGGGCTCCCCAGAGCAGGCTGCCCAGGATCACAATGCCAAGCAGGTTTGGACTCTCGAGAAAAGCGACTTCACAGCCCCTGGAGGCAGCCTGCTCCACGGGCCCGGCCCCCTCACAGCAGTTAAGTCTCCTCACGTTCAGCAACACCAGCCGTGCCGCAGGGGTTGGTACTGCTGATGCCCGTGGGGAACGTGCACAAGTGCCAACAGTGCCGGCCTCGGTGCCAGGCTTGGATGGGGAGGGGACAGGTGTGTGCCCTGCTGCGCTGAAGACGAGCCTCAAGCGCTGTAGCCGAGGGGCACTGCTGTGCACCTCTACCACCGACGCACCCACAGGAGCTGGCAGCGGTGACCAGATCCCGACTCACAACAGGCCCAAGACGGCGGCGGCCGGCGGCTCCTCCCGCCCCACCCAAGATGGCGGCGGACAGACGGCTCCCACAAGATGGCGATGTGCGCCTCGTTCCGCCCCTTTTCGACCTCCCCAAGATGGCGGCAGGAAGTTCGCTCATCCATCTCCCCGACCTTCCTAAAATGGCGGCACACAGCCGCGCTGCACCCTCTCCCCGTGGCCCCAAGATGGCAGGCGGCGCGGAACCGGAGCCAGGCCCGGAGTTGGGACGGGTGGTGGAGGCGCTGGAGCTGCTGCTATGGCGGCCGCCCGCCGGGCCCGGTGAGCGGGACGGTGGCGAGGTCGGGAACAAACTAGAAGGCTCCTTGCGACCGGAGACGCTGCGCAGCAACGCGGCGGAGCTGGACAAGCGGCTGCGGCAGACACCGGGCTGGGACTCGCTGCGCGGTCTGCGCTGTGCTGTGCTATCCCGGGCCCCCGCGCTGGCCACCGGGGTGGCGGACGAGACCGAGCCGGGCTGGGCGGCTGCCTGCGGGCTGCTGGCGCTGCTGCTGTGCCTCAAGGAACGACTGGCCACGCTCGCCGCCGCCGCCACCTCCCGTGATGCCGGGGCCGGACTTGGGGCTGCCCCGCCGCCCAGCGCCGACACGCTGAGTGTGGCACAGACGCAGGCGGTGGGCCGGGCGCTGCGGGCCGCGGTGGGCCTGGGGCTGGTGCCGTACTTGCCGCCGGGCGTGGGGCAGCGCCCAGGCCCCCCAGCGATATCCCCAGCCCCACCGGCAGCCCGAGGCGCCCGGCTCCGCGCTGCCACCGCCGCCTTGGCCGAGCTCACGCAGCATCCAGCACTGGCCGGCCCGCTCCTGGCCCGTCACCTCGGCCTCCTCCTCGCCAGCCTCTGCCTGCTGGGCCACGGCCCTGCCGCACACTGTGAGGTCTGTGGGTTCCTTCTGTTCCACCTTCATGATCGGTGCTGGCATGGGCAAAACCGGCCAAATAGGTTGGGGTCACCGACCAAACCCAAAAGAGTTTCCCCCATGCCGTAGCTGATGCTGTCACTGTACTGAGCTCCAGCTCACTTAGCCCCAGGGCTGACTCCCATGCTGAAAAAGGAGAGATTTAGCTTCAAGGAAGGAATTCCACACTGTGAAGGGGTGAAACCCTGACCCAGGTTGCCTGGAGAGGTGGTAGATGTCTCATTCATGGAATCATTTCAGGTCAGGTTGCTGGGGCTCTGAGCAACCTGCTCTAGTTGCACAAGTTCCTGATGAATGCAGGGGGGAGAAGGACTGGTTGGCTTTAAAAGGCCCCTTCCCATCCAAAGTGTTCTGTGATACCTTGGAAGTGTTCATGGCCAGATTGAATGGGGGTTTGAGCAGCTTAGTCTAGTAGAAGATGGCCCTGTCCATGTGAAGAAGGCTGGAACTAGATGATCTTTAAGGTCCTTTTGACCCCAAATCATTCTGTGGGGCTATGCTGTGCATGTTCATCTCCACATTAGATGTGAGCCGTATGATGCAGTGAGGGGTTGGAGAGAGATTAGCACAGGGTCAGGACTGGCATAGCACTGGCAGCCATGCTGTCCTCACTGTTCCAGGGTTTCTGTTTCTCCAGGGTGTTACAGAGGCAGAGCGAGTGCGGTGCCAGGAGACCTTACGGCACGTCTTGGACCACGTCTACCAACCACTGGCAGTGCAGGAGCTGCTGGTCCTGCAGGGACGGCCCAAGCAGGTACCTGGCATCGGGGACAGTGCCATCCATTGCCTGAGGCGCTCGGAGTGCTGGCTCACTGTGTTCCCAAGCTCCCAGGGTGCCTTTGCTGCTCTCCTGCACACGTTCTTACATGTTCAAAACCAGTCTGGTGGAGGACTCCTGTCCCTGAGTGCTGTGTGAAGCTGCTGTGTGAAGTTGCTCACAGGGTGGCAGCTCTGGCCCTGCTGTGCAGGGTGTGTGGGTGTGGGTGAATTCGGGGCCTCTCATCGCCGCACGTGCCACCTTGGCTTGGCAGCTACATCTGCTGCGCCTGGCCAAGCAAAGCACCTTCATTAGGGCAAGAGGAAACGGCCTCAAGTTGTGCCAAGGGGAGGTTTAGATTGGATATTAAGAACAGTTTCTTCATCAGAAGGGCTGTCAAGCCCTGGAACAGGCTGCTATTTATGTGCACCGTAGAATGGTTTTGGTTGAAAGAGATCTTTAAGATCGCCAGATCCAACCTTTAACACAGCACTGCCAGGTCACCACTAAATCATGTCCTTCAGCATCACAGCTCCATGGTTTTGAAACCCCTCCAGGGATGGGAGCTCCACCACTGTTCTGGGCACTCTGGGTCTGGCCTTGACAACCCTCAAGGGGAAAAAATTGTTCCTCATGTTCAACCTAAACCTCCTCTGGTACAGTTTAAGGCCATTTCCTCTTGTCTTATTTCTTGTTCCTTGGGAGAAGAGACCAACCCCCAGCTGGCTCCAACATCCTTTCAGGGGGTTGTATTGAGCCAGGTCTTCCCTCAGCCTCCTTTTTTCCAGGCTGAGCAAACCCAGTTCCCTCATCTGTTCCTCATGAGACTTGTGCTCTAGATCCTTCACAAGCTTTTCTGCCCTTCCTGGTGGTCATTGTAGGTGTGTTCCAACTGGAAATAATCTATTCTATTCCCCCCAGTGCTGTGGGCTGCCTCACTCCTTGAGGTGCCTGAGCAAGCACCTGCACTCAAAGCTCTTGCTTTGTGGATCACCAGCCTCTGGCAACTCAGTTTGTGCTATGCTGGGGGGACTGCTGTGCCCATTGCCTTCTCTGCAGCCCAGTGCTGTGTGCCTGGTCCTGGTAGGGGTTGCCACTGCACAGCCCTTACCTGCATCAATCCCCCAGAACCTGCGTGCCCCATGTTGGTAATGAGGCCGTTGGAGCTGCTGCCTGACCCTGAGGGGCTTTAATTAAAGCAGGGAAGCTCTCTGCAAGGAAGCTCCTGGGAAGGCTGGCCTTGCTTATTAAGCCCTAATTAGCTTTGTGCCACTGGATGAAGAGGTGATTGATTAAAAACCTTTCCCTGTGCTGTGCTCCCGTCTGGTCTCAGGTCCTGCAGGGCTCTTAACCTGCTCCTTTGTTCCCTTGCAGGGTCCTCCCTCTCCTGGAGACAGCACAAAGCCAGCCCTTGTGCGGGCTCCAGCCTGGCTGCGGCGCCTTTGTGGGCAGCTGCTCTCCGAGAGGCTCCTGAGACCCAATGGGGTTCAGGCTGTGGTTCGGGGTATCATGGAGGGGACAGGCGGTGAGTAGGGTGAGCTCTGATGCTGCTCTTGGCTGAAAGGAGACTGATGACGTGTCTGAGATGTTTCATCCCCTGAGATGCTGAAATGGGAAACAGTTTGTGTCAGGCCAAGCTTCTTGGAACGCTCAGATTTTGCCTTGGACAAAACACCTTCCGGTGAACAGGGAACACCTTCCAGCCACAAAGTGCTTTTGTTTTGGGGTACACCATCACATTTGAGGTCCAGACTGGAAGCCTCTGAAATAATTTAGTCTGTTTTAATCACACCCCATGTGCATACAGAGCATGGCTCACTCCAAGGAGCTGCATTGGTGACAGTTCGGTGTGAGGAGTGCTCAGTGCTGGGCTGTGAGTTGGTGGAATGAGACCCATCCTGCTCTCCATTTCCTGCCAAGGGGGGAAACTGTTGCTCTCCAAAAGCTGAATCTCTCAGTTTTCAGTGCCAAAGCCTCCTCTGGCCAATACCAACCTGCTGACACAATTCAAGCATGACCTCTCTCCACCTTTTGGCTCACACACCTGTTTGTAGATGACATTTTCCATTATCAGAGTGATTTTCCCCCTTCTCTCATTAAGTTCAGGTGTCTCCTGAGAGATGCTTGGTTTTAAAGAGAATAATGAAAGTTAAAAATCTGATTTTTGGCCAGGGACACCTGGCTTCAGACAAAGCTGGCCTGGCTGTTGGCTCAGGCTGAGCTGATTTTGGCTTCGTGCTGGCCTGGCAGGTTGTGCTGGTGCTGAAGCAGCAGCTGTGGACTGGAGGAAATGCGACGCGGTCGCCAAGATCCTGGCATCCTGCCCGCAGCAGTGCCTTTCCCTGGAGGACTACTACAGCCTGGTGTGCCCCCAGGTAGGTCACTCCCTTCCCCGACCCACAGCACACCAGCTACAGCTGGCAGTTACAGCATGGAGAGTGCTGGTGCTGTCACTTCTGCTTGGGCCATAATGGCACGGAGCTGGTTTTGTGCTGCTCTGGCAGTGGGCTGTGTTCCCACCCTACCCTTTGAGTTTTCCATATTTGATTGAAGTGCTGGATGATGTCTCCTCTTCACACGAGCTGTTCAGTGCTGCACTACAAGGAGCTCTCTGCTGTGGAGTTCTTGCCTCCAGCCTTTGGCTGTGGGAGTGGTGCAGGCGCTTGGTTTGAGCCCAGAAATGCCTCTTGCATTGACAGGATTCTGTGAACATGTGCATGGGGAGGAGAATGCCTCTTCCATACATGGAGTGTCATACCAAATGGCCCATCAGTCACAGAACTGTAAAATCCTGGTTGAAAGAGATTTCTAAGGGCATTGAATCCAACCATTAACCCAGCACTGCCAGGTCACCACTAAACCAAGTGCCTCAGCACCACAGCTCCATGGCTTTGAAACCCCTTCAGGGATGGCGACTCCACCACTGCTCTGGGCAGCTTGGGCCAGAGCTTGGCACCCCTCAAAAGGAAGAAATTGTTCCTCATCTCCAATCTAAACCTTCCCTGGGGCAACCTTAGGCCATATCCTCATGTTCCTTGGGTTTGGACTCGATGATCCTCAAGGTCTCTTCCAACCTTAGTTATAGTGTGATACTGTGATGAGCCTGACCCCTACATGGCTCCAACCTCCTTTCAGGAAGCTGTAGAGAACCAGAAGGTTTCCCCTCAGCCTCCTTTGCACCAGGCTCAACAGCTCCAGTTCCCTCAGCTGCTCCTCACCAGACCCATTCTCCAGGCCCTTCACCAGCTTTGTTGCCCTTCTCTGGCCATGCTCCAGCACCTCACTATCCTTGGAGAGAGAGGCCCTAACCTGAACCCAGTAATCATCACACAGGAGGCTCCTCATTTTCCATGGTGGCTGCAAGGACTCTTCCTACCCCTGCTTCTGAGGGGTTTCTGATGGTTATTCTTTTCCTGTGGACTTTCTTTCCAGATTCTGGACTTGCTGCACATCCAGGACAAGCTGACTGCACGCCGGTTCCAGGGAGTGGCCACCAGGACACTGCTCACCATGGCGAAAGAGCACCCTCAGCTGGCAGAGAAGCACCTGCTCCAGCCCCTCCTGGCGCCGCTTCTGCGCTGCTCTGAGGCAGCAGGTACTGAACCATCTGCTCTGTGCTGAGCCCCACACCAGAGAAAGGCCTTGTTTATCTCCTCACTGGTCTTTGTTTTTCCACCAGAGTGTTCTTGGCTGCTGAGCTTGTGAGCCCAGCTCCATCAGTTGTGACCATGTCTAGGTGCACCACGTTTGCTAGCACTCAATTCAAATTACTACAGTCTGTAAAAGCCAACTTGTGGGGCTTTGCCATGTGCTCTTTGGGACACTGTCCCAGTCTGACAGTCCTGTTTTGGGCTTCCAAACGGAAGCTGTCGGTTCCCCCATGCTCTCCTGGGAGTTATCCATCCAGAAGTTGTGGTGTCCTTTGATCTGTTTGTAGCCTCATGGAGTTGACAACACTCTGGTGATGTTTACTGCATTTAATGAGGGCTCCTCAGTTCCCATGGAAGGCAGGAAGTATGGAAGTGCTTTGCAGTGCTGGCCTTGGTGGGATTGCTGGTCTGGAGGCTCCTCAGCATGGAGTCATGGAATGGTTTGGGTCAAGTCCAACATCTTCCAGAAGAGCAATTTGCTCAGAGCCCCAAACAACCTGACCTGGAATGGTCCAGGATTAGAGCATCTACCACCTCTCTGGGCATCCTGAGCCAGTGTGTCATTTGTTTTGGTTGGCATGTGGGGTGCTGATGTCTCTGCCCTTTGTTTTCAGAGCTGGCAGTGGAAGATCTTCTGGCAGGTACTGTGCTGGTGGCAGAGACAGAGCTCAGCAGCTGTGTGGAGGATGTCCTTAAGGTATTGTGTCTGATTCAAGTAAGGAAGAAAACTGCACCAAGAAAGAGCTGGTTTGGGTCTTCCTGAGCAGTTCAGTGTGTGGGACCATTACAGAGCTCAGTATCTCCTGTGGTTATGATGCCAGGGTGAGGCTGAGAGCTGCATGGGATAACCATGTGTGCAGCACCACACTGGTTGGTCTGGAGCTTTGTGCTGAGTCCTCAAGGCACTGCCTCAATCCATTCAAGGGTAGTCACTCCAAAACCTTTTGTGGGATGGCAGCAAGCTCTTGCTGGTTACTTTTTCCCTGGTATCTTTCTGCTGTGTCAGAGTAAGAGGAGTCTGAGCAGTGGGCTGGTAACTCGAAGTCTCCATGGTACTCTCATCCTCTTCTCTGCAGCAAGACTTTGAGACCTGGAGCATTGTTGAGCAGAGCAGTTCCAGGCTGTGATTTTAGAGCAGGTAATGTGGTGGTCATGAGGTCCTAGTCAGAAGAACCTGGCACGTGCTGATCCTGGTGGGAGATGATGCCACTCAGCGTCCAGCATCAGAAGCACACAGCTGGCCAGAAGGAAGGACAAATCCAGGGAATCCTGCAAGTGCTGCATCACAGAATCCCAGAATGGTTTGATCTGGGAGGTACCTCTGGAGATCATCTAGTCCAACCCCCCTGCTAAAGCAGGGTCACCCACAGCAGGTTGCCCAGGATCACAATGTTCAGGTGGGTTTAGTCTCTCCAGAGGAGACTGCACAACCTTTCTGGGCAGCCTGCTCCAGGCCTCTGGCACCCTCTCCATAAGGACATTTTTCCTCATGTTCAGGTGGAACCTCCTGGGTTCCAATTCGTGCCCATCACCCTTTGTGCTATCACTGGGCACCACTGAAAAGAGTCTGGCCCCATCCTCTTGCCCTTCACCCTTTAGCTCATGCTGAACATGGAGAAGGTTCCCTCTCAGTCTGCTCTTCTCCAGACTAATCAGAGGAAGCCTGAGCTCTCCTCCCAGGGTGTTGCTGGTCCTCCCACTTAGTGCCTCTGTGTGTCAGTTTCCTTCCAGTAGAGTGTGGCTGAGGCCAGTGTCACCAGTGGGGGAGGCAGAAGCAGCTGGGAGTTGCTTTCTCTGCTCCCAGGTCTGCAGAGGGCAGCCTGAGCTGAGTGGTGGAGCTGGAAGCCTTTTGCAGCTCCAGCATTAACCCCTGGTGGAGCAATGTGTGGCAGTGGCAGTCAGCTCTTGTTGCAGGTCAGAAATATTTCCAAATGAGTGACCTGGAGAAAAAGGCACTTGAGGTGTCAGCAAGAGGCCAGCTGCACTCAGCCCTGCGGTGAGGACAGCTTGGCATGGCCCCAGGTCCTTACTCAGTGGCTGTGCAGCCATGAGATGAGCAGATTCAGTGTGGTTCTGAGGCTGCTGAGATGTCACCAGCCTGAGAAAGAGTGGAGGTGAGCTTGGAGCCATGAGAAGTGGGAGAGCTGGTTAGTGTCTGTGTCCTCACCTCAGGTGTCCCAGAAAGGTCCCTGTGGGGTGTCCCTTGTGGGTCATCTTCACCTGCTACCTGTCAGGGGTCTGAAGGTGTTGCAGTCTGTTTAGTCCTATTGAAAAGTAAGGTAAATGGGTTAAGGTGGTTGTTGAGGTGGGGGTCAGCCTCTTCTCCCAAGGAAAAGTGACAGGACAAGAAGAAACAGCCTCAGGTTGTACCAGGGAAGCTTTAGGCTGAGTATGAGGAACGACTTCTTCCCTGAAGGGGTCGTCAAGGCCTGTCCCAGGGCAGTGATGGAGTCCTCATCCCTGGAGGGGTTTCAAAGCCCTGGAGATGTGGTGCTGAGGAACATGGTTTAGTGGTGACCTGACAGTGCTGGATTAATGGTTGGACTTGATGATCTTGAAGGTCTCTTCCAGCCAAACCTATTCTTTGACTGCATTCTGTGACAGTGATAAGTGAGGAAAAGGGAGCATCTTGTTTTGCAGGGACCATTCTGAGCCAGATGAAGCCTGTGACGTGGATTTCCTGGGGCATCAAGTTAATTTTAGGCCTGTGGGTGGGTTAATCCTCCAGCAGCTGCTACTGAGTGTCCAGCAACCTCCTCTGGAGCTGCTTGTGGTGCAGGACAGCACCTGGAAGCAGAAGTGAGGCCACAGAGCTGCTCCATATGCCAGCTACTGAAGCAGGAGGGATTGCTGGAACCCAGCAGCTTTCCCAGCCCTGGGATGTGAGAGATTCAGAAAGATGGAAGGAAACTTGGATATCATCAGAGCAAGCTCTGGCTTTGCCAATAACAGACCATCCTCCCTGCTAGAGGAGGTGTCTGGTGGGTAGCACAGTGCAGGTTTAGCACCTTCTGGGGAGCTCCTTGCTTCAAGAGTTCCCTTGGCACCGCAAATAAGATGTTCAGCACTGCAGGTCTTGATTTTGGCGTTCTGGGGAGAGGTGGGGTCCATTCTTGTGCTCCTGATGAATGAGCAGGGCTTTCTGTGAGCCTTCTCTTCTGAAACCTTTTGTCTTTGCTCCTTTTTCCACCCTTCCCACCAGTATCACCAGTGCCATTCACTGTCTGCCCTGACAGCAGCTTTCTGCTGGGCCTTCCAGCAGAAGGAGGACATCTCCAGCCCAGTAATTCAATTCTAAGAAGCTGGTGACTTGCTTACTGCCATGCCCCGGGGCAGGCTAAGCTCTTAAACGCCAGGATTGTTGGAGGATTTTACGTCCTGGTAATGATCTGTTGTAACTAGCTGGCAGGCAGGGACCAGTCTGGAGGGCTGCTCTGTGGCTGCTGCTCACAATGGGGGTGCTGGGGGAGTTTTGGGGCGGATCCTTCCTTAATGGCAAAGTGCTGGAGGCTCTGACAGCAGCCAGATTAGTGACTCTGGAGACTCCAGCCCGCGGAATTGCAGGGGGGGCTGTGTGTTTCTTGCCTAGCAAGTGTCATTTGATGCTGAGTGAGAAACCCTCCTTGGGGCTTCAGCAGGGAGGCTTTGTGTACAAAAGGTTCTGGTTGGGAAGGGTGGCTCCACGGGGATTAGCACAGGAAAAAAGGTCTGTTTGCATCAATACCGCGGGGCAGGACGTTATCAAGATGATCTCCCTGGCGTTATCAGGACAATCTCCCTCCTACCCAGCTTGTCACACTGCCTGGAGGAGCTAAAAGCTCTTTAGTTTGTCCCCAGGGCTCCCCAGCTGCAGAGGTTGGTGATGGGACAGCATCTTCAGGGCAGGTAGTTTGTCCTCTGACACAGCTGGAAGTCCCTTGGGGAACTTGTGGAAAGCCTTTTCTCACTTTTTTTGTTTGAAGCTAAAAGCTGTGGAGGGAGATAAAGCCTGCTAAAGCGATGGCCTGAGCACCAGAGCCCTGATAAACCTTGAGTCAGTCTAGCTGGGGAAAGCTTGGTGTTCAAACATTTTCTGCACTGAGCTTTCCCAGCATTCCAGCTTTGACTGGGATCATCCTACCTGGCTGTTAGTTTGGGACAATTGGGGTTCAAAACACAGAGTCAGAGGACTTTCTTCTGTGGGCAGCAAGGTGGGAGCAGCGTGTGTTGAGCTCGTAGCAGCGGTGTGAGGGTGCTGGTTTTGTGGAGGAGGGCACCGATAGTAAATCAGGAGGGTGGAGGAGAGGAGAGTGGCCCTGCAGCCTCCTCAGAGCCTCCCCCTCCAGCAGCCCTCTGGCTCAGCTCAGCACGTGTCAGCCCAGCTGCCCTGCTGTGCCCTGCCCTCCTGTGTTTGAGATTTGGCAATGGGTGCAGGATTTCCATAACGACTGGGGAGTTCAGAGGTGCCTCTTGCATCTCTCTGTAGTGCAAGACCTTACCCCTGAGCAGAAGACTTTCTGAAGAGCTGGCTACAGCCTTCCTGTAGCTTGGAGCCCTGCTGTGGTTAAGTAAATGCTGGGAGAAAGATGACGCTGAAGGCTGCTTTTAATGCAGAATATGGCATAATCAGGGGAAACAGGCTACAGACTGAGAGGAACAGAGGCTGAGAGCCCTCTACCATCCCCCCTCCCCTCCCCTCCTCTCCCTTCCCCTCCCTTCCCCTCTCCTCCCCTCTTCTCCCTTCCCCTCCCCTCCCCTCCTCTCCCTTCCCCTCCCCTCCCCTCCTCTCCCTTCCCCTCCCCTCCCCTCCTCTCCCTTCCCCTCCCCTCCCCTCCTCTCCCTTCCCCTCCCCTCCCCTCCTCTCCCTTCCCCTCCCCTCCCCTCCTCTCCCTTCCCCTCCCCTCCCCTCCTCTCCCTTCCCCTCCCCTCCCCTCCTCTCCCTTCCCCTCCCCTCCCCTCCTCTCCCTTCCCCTCCCCTCCCCTCCTCTCCCTTCCCCTCCCCTCCCCTCCTCTCCCTTCCCCTCCCCTCCCCTCCTCTCCCTTCCCCTCCCCTCCCCTCCTCTCCCTTCCCCTCCCCTCCCCTCCTCTCCCTTCCCCTCCCCTCCCCTCCTCTCCCTTCCCCTCCCCTCCCCTCCTCTCCCTTCCCCTCCCCTCCCCTCCTCTCCCTTCCCCTCCCCTCCCCTCCTCTCCCTTCCCCTCCCCTCCCCTCCTCTCCCTTCCCCTCCCCTCCCCTCCTCTCCCTTCCCCTCCCCTCCCCTCCTCTCCCTTCCCCTCCCCTCCCCTCCTCTCCCTTCCCCTCCCCTCCCCTCCTCTCCCTTCCCCTCCCCTCCCCTCCTCTCCCTTCCCCTCCCCTCCCCTCCTCTCCCTTCCCCTCCCCTCATCCTCCCCTCCCCAGACCAGCAGCCATCCTTCATGCAGATGTGATTTCTGTCCTTGCCTTTGCTCCAGGCAGGTGTTTGACTCTCCTCCCCATGCCCTTCTCTCTGTAGGTGTATGTGGTTGGGAATGACAGCTCGAGCCTGCTGCTGGGATCCTTACAGTCAGTCCTGGGAGTGGTTTTTTCCCTCTATTCCTTCGCCAAGCAGAATGTGTCATACTTACGGTAAGGAAGGGTTGTGCACAGCTCCTTCTGGGCTTGCATCTCTGTTCTGCCTACCTCCAAAGGATGTTCTCTCCCTGGGCACGTACAGAAGCTGAGGCCAATTTTCTCATTCTGAAGAGCTCTTGCTCTAAGCAGGCAGTGACTGCAGGCGTTGGCATGGGGCATGGGCTTGCTGTGCCTGAGGAAGCAATTCTTCAGCTTCCCTGAAGCCACAATGTTGGGTGTCAGGGCAAGTGTGTCCTAGGGGAGTCTTGGGAACACAGGTGAAGCCTCAGTGTCCGCCTAGGTGCATGGATTGGGGTTGTTTGTGGATGGGGATAGGACTGGAATTGTTTGTGGCTAGAGATGGTGATGTTGGGACCTCACTGGGTGTATGAGCAATCCAGAAACAGGATAAAGATTGGGTGAGGCTGACTCTTGGAAATACAAGATTATTGTTGTTCTTCTACTCAGAATCACTTCCCATAGGAGCAGGACCTGTCCCCTGTGTTTGCCCAGCTACCCTACAACTGATACCTGGTGGTAAAGCACCACATGTGTCATAGAATCACTCAGGTGAAAAAGACCTCTTAAGGTCATCAAATTGAACCACCAGCCCAACGCTACCATGCCCACTAAACCATGTCCCCAAGCACCGTGCCCACACATTTTCTGAACCCCTTCAGGGATGGCCCCCTCCCTGGGCAGCTTGCTCCAGTGCCTGACCACTCCTTCAGCAGAGACGCTTTTCCTAATGCCCGACCTAACAGCAGGGCTGCTGGTGACCAGGTGCTGGCTGTGCTCTCTCCTCTCTCCTCCCAGGCTTTCCCTGGGCTGCCCTGATTGTGAGCCAGCCTTGTAAATACCCTCCTAGTGGGTTTACACTTTGCTGTGGTGATCCTGGCATGTGCGTGCCGGAGACTTTCCCTGCAAGGTCTGTGCAGACGCAGCCTCTGCTATTATTAAAGACGTCGTTAATCACTTCAAAGAGCAGCGAGGGCTGGGGCAGGTTTGTAGAGCAAGCCAAGTTAACGCTGCTGCTGGGTGAGCGCAGTCGCTGCTCGCCTCTCTCTTTGCAGAGGAATTTGGCAGGGGTAGCTAAAACCACAGCTGCCTGGAAGCGTTCGGGTTTCCAGAGCCCTGGCACGGCACAGCTGCTGCTGCTGCTCCACCTTAACCTGCACCTTCCCTTGGCAGGGCTTCCCACGCCACCCTGCGCTGTGCCCGGCTCCTTCCTCCTCGTCCCCCGGCGCTGCTGGCAGCTCCGCTCTGTCACGTTGGCACGGCGTGCTGCGGCTGCGGGGAGGTGGCTGTCCCTGTACAGACACGCTGTGCAGACAGTGCTCCCTTCCTCGCTGGGCTGAGATCCTGGAGGACCCAAATCCTCCCATCTGGGAATGCCAGGAGGACAAGATGTGCTGCCCAGCCGCTTAGAAACAGGCACAGATGCCTTCAACTGCCAGAGCTGTCGGCCACAGCATCCCTTCAGCCCTTTTTCTCCTCTTGCCCCTTTTTTCCCTCCCTGAGACAGGTTGCTGGTCCTGTAGCAGCGCTGCTGTGCAGGGAGGGAACACATGGGTTTCTTGGAATCCCTCTGCTGTGAGAGTTGGAATTCTTCAGTTTGGAGATGAGAAGGCTCCAGGGAGACCTTCTGGCTCTCTACAACTCCCTGAAAGGAGGTTGGAGCCAGCTGGGGGTTGGTCTGTTCCCCCAAGGAACAACAGGACAAGAGGAAATGGCCTCAAGTTGCACCAGGGGAGGCTTAGTCTGAACATGAGGAGTGATTCCTTCCCCTTGAGGGTTGTCAAAGCCTGGCCCAGAGTGCCCAGAGCGGTGGTGGAGTCCCCATCCCTGGATTTGAGGTTCTGAAAGATCTTTTCCCATCCCAACCATTCTGTGATTCTCTCTCCCTGCCAGCTCCCCGTGCCAGGATATCCTGCTGTGGTTCTTGGAGAAGTCGGAGCGAGAGGTCTCGCTGGCTGTGCTGGAAGGCTTTGCAGGGCTGAACAGCAGCACCCACATGCTTCACCCACGGTGCAGGCTCTGCGTGGGCAGCGAGGGTGGTGCCACTGTCACGGTGGAGGAGACCATCAGGTAAGCACTACCAGGGCAGTCCCCAGGCATCACTTGGCACACAGGGCTTCTCATGGCATGCCTGGCAGGGGGAGCCTGGTTGAGCATGGGACTGCTGGTGCCATCCCACTATAGTTTGGTCTCACCAACCACCTCAGCAGCTGGCTGGCTGTGCCAAGGTGGTTGATGCTTCCAGACAGCTTCTGAGTTTCCTGGAAGACGCCTTCTAAGGTCATTCTAGTCCACAGGGACGTCTGCATCTAGAGCAGGTTGCTCAGAGCCATGATCAACCTGACCTGGAATAGTTCCAGGGATGGAGCATCTCCAACCTCTCTGGGCAACCTGGGCCAGGGTCTCACTACCCTTGGTGGCAAAAATTTCTTCCTTCTGTCCCATCTAAATCTCCCTCTTTTAGTTTAAACCCATCGCATCAGGCCCTGCTAAGAAGTCTGTCTCCATCTTTCTGAAAGGCCACAAGGAGGTCCCCCTGGAGCTTTCTCTTCTCCAATTCTCTCAGCCTGGCTTCACAGCAGAGGGCTCCCAACATTTGGATCATTGCTGTGTTCTCTTCTGGACCCATTCCAATGGGTCCCTGTCCTTTTCCTGAGTCCAAGCCCTGTCTGCTGTGTGTCTGGGAATGGGACATTTAGATTCCACGTCCGGCCCCAGTCTCTCTTGTGGCAAATCATGACCGGAGCAAGTGGAATCCCTTGGGCACAGGTGGCACATCGCAGCAAGGGCTCTAGTGATGCCAACGTGGCTGAGACAGTGACTCAAGTCCCCTCCTGCTCTTACAGATGGTCTCTACAAGCAAAGGCAGAGCATGGCCATGTGGGAAGTAAAATGCAGCTATTAGACTCCAGCCAGGCAAACTGGGACTGCTGGACAGTGTGACATTTGGTGTAGAGAGAGGGTGGCTGTTAGCTGGCAGGGATGAGCCCAGGCCCATGCTGTCGAGCAGAGCACAGGGCTCCTGCCCAGGAGTGTCCCTGTGCTCCCCTAACAAAACCCTGTGGGAATACACCTGGTTTGGGGTCATTCCAGTCTATTCCTGACCTGAATTAGTCTGCCCCGGGGTCTGCACTGGTTAAACTGACTGTGCTTTGAAAATGCTCCGTGAATGGGCATGGGGGTTGGACTAGATGACCTTTAAAGGTCCTTTCTGACCCAAAACATTAGATGATTATATGGCTCTGCCCATGTCTCTCCTACTTTTTGGCTGTGACTGCTGCCTGAATTAGCTAACGCTAATCCCATTCATTACAGGCTGGTTGGCCCTGCTCAGAGCTCCTGTTAGTGTTTTTGTTAATGAATGCAGGTTAATGAATACAGAGTGCCTAATCATGTAGAGTAAAGAACTGAGCAATAGTTGGGCTCAGCTTCCTCCAGGCTGGAGAAGGTTTCCATGAGAAAGCTGCAATGGGATTCCACCTCACCCTGGAGTAGTTGAAGGCAGCCCTTGGCAGGGGTCTGAGTACATTCATGTCTCTGGACACCTCTTTCAGTGATGAAGATGAAGCTCTCTACCAGAAGGTTTCTGCAGAGCAGAGCCGTGTGGAGAGCTTGGTGGAGCTCTTGTCTCACTGCCAGAAGAGTGGTCTGGCTGGGGACTTCTTCATCCGCTGCCTGAAGGTAAGGGCAGGCGTGTCCCTAGCTGGGGTACATCTGCAGGGATGGTTCTCTGGCCCAAGTGTCTCTGTGGCCAACAGCAAAAGCAATCATGTCCACTTACATGCCTTGGGATACACCACACAGGGACCTGGCAGGAGAGAGAGGCAGCCCTGGTCCCTGAAGGGGTTAACTCTCACTCCCCTTGGGCTTTTTGTAACACAGGAGTGTGCCTGGACATTAATGGTGTGTTCAAGGCTCTGAATAATCCCCGTGGCTTCTTTGGCTCCAGCACCTGCTCCCTTTGATCCCACCTAAAGCCCCTCCACTTCCCTCCTGGCCTCACCTGTGCTGAACTTTCTGTGCCCCTGGAGGCTAGTGGGGTCCCCATCTGTAGTCACACTGAGTTTGCAGTGTTCTGGCTGCAGGGACACTGCTGTGTCACAAATGGGACACCCAGGATCCTTGGATGGCTCTTGGAGACCTTCATGATATTCCAAATGGAAGGTCCCCACCCCCAGAGGATAGGGTGTCTGGGTGCCTTTGTGAGCAGCCACTGCCAGGAGCAAGGCTGAAAACAGCTCCAGCAAAGCTTCATGGCCCAGGGATGGTTTGCCCTAGGGGTTCTTGGTGGTGCTTTGGGTGATATCCACAGAGATGAGGGTTTGGCCTGGTGACAGAGATGTGTGTGGAAGGGAACAAGGCTGGAAAAGGGGAGGTAACCAGGAACACTAGGTCTGGGTAACATGGACCTGCAGGGCACAGGACCTGAGTGGTGACCACAGTGTTCCTGGCACAGGTTTGCCTCCATTCAGCCATTGCATTTCTGTGTGCTCTATGTCCTTTCCATCAGGAGCTGACTCGTGTAGCTGCAGAGGACGAGGAGGCATCAAACTCAACCATGATGCCTGGAAGGAGTCTCCTGGAGCTAGAGCAGTACCATGCTGGGCAGAGGAGGAAGCTGTTGGTCCTGCAGCTCGTGGCCACACTGTGTGAGAACGTCTCGGACACCGTGTTCACAGACATTACTCAGGTGGGTCCCTGCAGAGCCCTGGCAGGTTGGTGGCTGCGGTGTAGGGCAGGCCAAGCTCAGGGTCACTGCACTCTGAGAAGAGAATCATAGAATCATGGAATGGTTGTGTTTGGAAAAGACCTTTGAGATGACCTGAGTCCAACCATTAACCCAGCACTGCCAGGTCACCACTAAACCAAGTGCACCACATCTCCATGGCTTTGAAACCCCTTCAGGGATGGGGACTCCACCACTGCCCTGGGCAGCCTGGGCCAGGCCTTGACAACCCTTTTGGGGAAGAAATTGTGTTCCTCATCTCCAACCTAAACCTTCCCTGGGGCAACTTGAGCCTGTTTGCTCTTGCCCTGCACCAGGCTGGGTCGGGAAGGCTGCTGGGTGCAGAGGGCAGGACGGTACTCCGCAGCTGATCGGTGTGTTTGAGCTTCCTCATCCTGGTGGCTTTTCACTGGGTGACCTGGTTATGCCCGTTAACCGTGACCGGTTGGAGTGTGGGGGGGTCAGAGCAAGCACAGGTTGGGTGTCTCTGGGACAAAGGAGTCTTTGTGTGTGCACAGCAGTGACCCAGGGGATGCAGCCAGCGCTGCTTTGTCCTCACCTGCTTCTCCATCACACCCACCCGCATGGGATCGGCTCAGAAAGTCAGGGTGGGAAATGGGGAAGGATTTTGCCAGGTTTCTGGATCCAGCCATGAGTCTCATTTAAGTAAGAGGCACCCCCCCCAGCCAGACCTGCAGACAAAAAGCCCCATTATGCTCCCACCCGGGGTTGTGTTTCAGGGAGGGCTCCTCTGCTGGGACAGGCAGTGGCAGAGCTGTTTCAAAGCAGGTTCTGCAGCGCCGGTTCCTCCAGGGCATTTGTTCTTGCTCTGGGCACTCCACTGCTGGGGCTTTGTGCTTAGTGGGACCGGAACAAGCAGAATCCACCTCTCTAAAACCAGACCTCAGGAGCAGCAGCAGCTGTGGGCCCCTCAGGTGCACAGTTCATTTTATTTACATTTCCCTCCCCTCACAATTGAGTTCCATGAGACTGAGTCGACTTCCTCAACACACCAAGGTCGCTCTGCTTCCTCCTGAGACTCAAACATGCTCCAGGGTTTTATTGTTCAGGTTTTTTTTTCTCCCTTCCAGGTGAAGCTGAGGGATTTCTTCCTTCTAAATTACAGTTCTTTAAACTGTTTTTTCTCAGTAGTTATCTCCTGATAAATTATTTATCCATTATGTTCATTTTTTTCTTCTTTTTTTCATTAAGTATCATTTCAACCCATTCAGATCTGTGTTTTGTGAGAGCAGATGTTCTGACTCTTGACTTTCTTCTTGTGCTCAGTGGCATTCCATTTCTGGACTACTCAGCCTAGAAGGTACCAAAGCCTCTTCCCCAGCCTCTCCCAGCCATCCTCTCCCTCTTCACTGCCACAGGGATGTGCTTAACGAAGCCAGCAGCTAGGCAGCAATCATCTCTCCTCTTGATAAGGAAATTAATTGCCTGCACCCAGTGTCCATGTCCTGGAGGCTGGAAATGTGGGTTTTGGGGTAATGGTACCTTGTTACTCTTCTACTTTGCTTTACAAAGTAGTTCCTCCTCTTTTGCAACATGCCTGTTACTGGGAATGACCTTGATCCAGCCCCTTCCTAACACAGCCAGGTGCCACCACAGCCACCAAGCTTACCCCAAGTTTTTTGGTGGCAATGCAGCTGGCAAAGGTGTGGTGAAAATAACCTCACTGGTTTCCAGAAGCACTGGAAACCTGTGGAATCAAAGATGTTGGTGCCAAGTATGGAGAAGGCCAATTCCAGACAGTGGAATCAGGATGGGATTGGAGGGGGGAGGGGGAGGGGGGAAGTATTGTGAGGAAATTGCAAAATCGATGACACACTTGGCAAATGGCCCAGATGTGGGTGGCTGCATGGTGTCTGATAGTGTGGGGAAACAGGCAGGAGAGGGACATGTCTTGGGCAAGGGGCTGGGGCAGGGGAGGGCTGGCCCTCCCAAGCTGGAGGATAGCAGCACAGCTGAGAAGGCAACTGGGATGAGTCAATAGCTGGCTGAATATGAGCCAGTGTGGCAGGTGGCCAATAAGGCAAACAGCATCCTGGCTTGGATCAGATGTAGTGTGACCAGCAGGATCAGGGCAGGGATTGCCCCCTTGTACAGGGCACTGGTGAAGCCACACCTCGAATCCTGGGTTCAGTTTTGGGTCCCTCACTCCA